>NC_080680.1:127409859-128130931 GCF_030445035.2 Dasypus novemcinctus | reverse complement strand
AGACAGACAATCCAATAAAACTGTGTTAATGAGAGGGTTACCACTGAGGGCACTTGGGGCTCATACCTGCTGCTGATTCTCTGGCAAACAGGGTGGACCCCACCCCAGGTGGTCCCACTGCAGACAAAGAGGCTAGGCAGTGTATGCCACCAGTTACCATCCCACTGGCCGTGGACTGCCTTTTGGTGAGCTAATCCACCTGCACATCTGGATCTCTCCGAGTGTGGCAGGGGAAACAGAGGAAGAGAAGATGCAGGCCCTTGAGGTGGGAACCTGTGAATCTGCCAGCATTCCCAGATCTGTTACTAAAGCTACAGGGGAACTTAGAAGGCTGTGCAGGGACGTGTAGGATCTGGGATCATGAAAGTCTTTGCACTTCTGGAGTCAAGGAGTAGGGAGCTCAACAGGAAGCACCATTTTTATGGAATGTCCGTATTCAAAAAAGGATTTCTGACCACAGGGCCAGGGGCCTGGGAAGTCCCTGCTCTCCTGCCTTAGCACCTCCTGAAGGTGGTCACATCAGCTGACACCATGCTGTTTCTAAATAGACTATCGTGGACTCACTAGGTAGAGTTCAGCCCTTTGGAACTTGGGGCAGGAGAAAGATGGGGGGATGTGGGCTAGCTGGAGGGGACCAGTCTCAAAAGCTCAGGATTTGCAGGTGACGTCCTGTTCTTTCAGTGGCCTGTGCGTGTTGCTCCACTGACTCCTCCATGGATTGAATTAAATGTGCCTAATCAGTGACTTGAAAATAATAAGAGAAATACAGGGCCCAGGGTATAGTCAACAAAGAAAGGAACAGGAGAGCTTTGCCCTTTGATATAGAGCCTTGTGCTGAGTGCTAATCGCTGGCCCTCAAAGTGGGCTGGACCTATCCTCCCCCCTCCCCTGCACCCAGGGGGGTGGGCTCTCTGCCCAGCAATACCTGCCATGTTAAGAGCTAACTACTGGGTCATGCTGAGATCTTTAGAGAGTGCTCATTATATCATTTAGGGGGTGCTTGGGGGTGTCCCATTTGGCCAAGAGGCACAAAGATGCTTTTGCTTAGGCTAAGCCTGGGCCTCAGAACCTATGGTCCAGCCAATGCCCAGGAGGTCAGGAGAAGCCACCGTGGTGCCTGGGAGGCGGGGCCGGGCCGGCAGAGCTCAGCCAGGCACACAGAACCCCAGCCAGCATTGGGCTTCTCGGGGCTCACGTTGCCCATTCCTCAAAGGAATTGGGGTGCTGGGCTTGTCTTGGGTTGTGGGAGTCTAAGCTGAGAAAGGATGTCCATTCCTTCGGGAAGTCGGGGTTCTGGAAGAATGAAATTTAGGGGGTTGAACAAGTCTCTGCGGTGACTGGCCATGGATGGCACCACGTGCTGGACCCTATTCCAGGCAGGAAGGAGGAGGAACCCCATGTTTAAGGGGTCATCTGTGCCGGGGACCCCTTGGGCTTTACAAGTTGTCACAGTACAAATCATAACAGCTCAAAACACTGGAATTGAATTATTTAAGTCTTAAAGTGATTTCCTAGCTTCTTTTGTCCTCTATGGAGGAATGCTCAAAGGCTCCTTAACACATGCAGGGACTGTTCCCCACAGCAAGGAAGAACCACAGCACCCAAAGTCCTTCGGGGAGCTGAAATTCTCCCGGGGCAGATGGCAGCGCAGAGGGACACGAGAAGGAACAAGACGGTCCAGAGCCTTTGTGCTCTAAAGGGGTCCGCCTGGCTTGGGGTCCCCACCAGAGCAGGACGGTCTGGGAGGCTGCTCTGCAGAGGTGCTGCTTAGACCAAGGCTGCACCCTGAGTCAGAGCCCACCCACAGGATGGGTTGGGGGGTCCAGCACAGGAAGTGGAGGGGCCGTGGAGGCAGGGTCGTGTCTGACTCTGTGAGGTTCCTTCTGGGGTGCTCTGCTCCCCAGCCTGGGAGGGGAGTTTCCTCACTCAGCTCCATCCTCACCGACTGCTTCTGGGTGTGGGAGCTGGGCCGTGTCCACTTGTCCTAACTGCCCCTCACCCCATCCCCAGCACAGGGAAGGACTTGCAGGGGATTGCCCCATCATGAGGTGCTAGATCCAAGTGGGGCCCGGTGCTCCCTCAGGGTCCCCGTTTCCCAGCAGGGACGCCTGCCTACAGGCCTGTGTGCAGCCTGTGGAGGGATGCCTCCTGGCTTGGCCTCTGCCCCCGGCAGCTCCCCTCCCCTGCATTCCCACTGTCCCCAGGGAGTCTCCTCTTCTTTCCATTATGCCCTGCATGACTTGTTTATTTTAAGCAATTTTATGGAGATATATTCCTATTTCATACAATCCATCCAAAGTGTACCTTTAAAAAGTTTGGTGTAATCACAATTGTGCATTCATCACCACTGCAATATTAGATCATTTTCATTACCCAAAAATAAAAGCCCCCCCAGAGGTACCTTCATTCCCTCCATCTAACCCCTGCCATACATGGCCGTTAATCTAATTCCATCTCTAAAAATTTATTATATTTATATTTTATGTAAATGGAGTCCATATTATCCAGTATTTTTATCTGGGTTCTTTCATTAATTGTAATTGGTAATTCTCTCTTTTTGTTAACATGATGAAAAAATATTAGTGTGCTACTATTCACTAGAGTCCATAGTTTCCTTAAGGTCCACTTTAGCTCAGACACCACCCTCTTATTAACATCCTGTAATACTCACATACACTTGTTCTGCGTCCTTGAAGAACATTCTTAAATCTCTGCTATTAAACACACTCATCGTCTGCAGCAGGCTTCACTGGGCAGGACGGTCCCATGTTTAATCCCCTAGCTTTACTTCTAGTGACATACACAACCCTAAGCTTTCCTTAGAAGCCACAATTACCCCCATGTTGGTGCTACTGATTACCTTCACTCTAAAGTGCTGTTATCACTGTGTCCAATTGCAAACATTTACAATCAAAACTAATCACAAATTCTGCACAAATGAAGCCTCTGTTCCCCATTCTCTGTTCTCATTTTGTCTTCTAGTAATTAATCCCATGACTTTGCTCATTATAATTAGTTTTCATGTGAGATCCTTCAATACTTGTCCTTTGTTTATGGCTTGTTTCACTCAACATACTGCCCTCAAAGTTCATCCACATTGCCATATGCTTCAGGACTTCATTTCTTCTTATAGCTGAATAATATTCCATTGTGTGTATATACCACATTTATGTTTTAGATTTTGTTTTTGACATTGTTTTTATCTTTCTGAAATACTTTAGATGACATAAATGTTACATAAAAAAATATAGGGGATTCCCCTATGCCCCAATCTCTATGCCTCCTTCACTTTCCCACATTAACAACATCCTTCATTATTGTGGTACATTTGTTACAATTTATGAACACATATTGGAACACTGCCATGAAGTGTGAATTTTAATTTATATTATAGTGTACACTTTGTCACACACAATTTTGTAAATTATGACCAAAAATATAATGGCCTGTATCCATCATTTCAATGCCATTCAGGAAAATTCCAACGTGCCCAAAATGCTTCCACATTACACCTGTTTTTCCCTCTCCCTCCCCTCAGAACCACTGGTGGCCACTGCCTCCATATCAATGACAAAAATTCTTCCATTGCTAGAATAACAATAAGTCTTAGTAGAATAACGGTAAGCCTGGTCTAGTCCATCATTCATTCCTGAATCCTAAGGATTCTGGGATGGTGATGCTCACTCCCCCTCTAATTGAGAGGGGATCAGATCCCAAGGGGGAGATGGATGGGACCATCTTGTTTGCAACTGCAGACAGACCCTCTCTGCATCTTGGGATGGGCATTGTCCATCATCACCAACTTGATTTTTGTCCTGGGTGAGTTCAATTACCTGGAAAGTAGTTGTTGCAACTCTGTTGATATTCCAGAGAGCAACTGGTAAATGGGAAGCCCAAAATTTAAGTCTCTTGGACATACACCTATCAAGCCTAGTTCTAACTATAGGTTCAGATAGAAGGGGCAGAATAGCCATGTGTACAGAATCCACAACTGAGTCTGATTCTGTCAGACTGGGGAGCATAAATTGCAAAGTAAGGCCCATGGAAAGGACACAAAACTCCTGACCTATCTGCCCCCCCATAGTGTCGGTATTTCTCCAGAGCCCTCAGAAGCCCTTGTTTTAGGCAACATTTACTGGGGCAGTCAATGAGATCCTTCTGAGAAGTACATATGCATAACCTCTGGCATGACCTTCGGACTCACTTTAAATCTCTTAGACAGAATAACTCATTTGTATTTACCCTTTCCCCCATTTGGTCAAGTCTATTTGCAGGTGCATTGCCAGTTGGTGCTTGGCAATAATCCCTTGGTGCCTGGGAGGCTCAACCTTGGGAGTCATGTCCTACGTGGTGGTGGTGGAGGGGGAAGTAATGCATGTATATGCTGAGTTTGGCTTAAAGAAAGGACACATTTGAGCAACAAGGAGCCTCCCAGGAGTTACCTCTTAGAAAACATATAACATCTGGGCAAGCTTCCATTTTAAAAGAAAAGGTTTATCAATTCTGTCATCAATATGAAGGGCTTGTCTCAATGGTCCATCCTCCTTCCCTAAGCACTGTCCCTGTGCTGAGGGGATTCTTGCTGTCCCATTAGAGAATGTGGCAGAAATCCACAGGATGGTAATTGGATATTCTTTTGTTTTGTGTGGATCTGCACACACCATGACAATGCCCAATGAACACTTGAACACATTCGAATGCCTTAGTGGTATGTGTATGTGAACCTCCTCCCATGCATCCCCAATCACTGACACCCCACACCAATGGTCCTCTCCTGTCAGACATGTGACCCTTCTGTGATCCAAAACTTCTTAAAAAATGGAACCAACAAAATAACCAAATAAAATTAACAAGAAGAAGGAATAATAATGGTAGTTTAAAATTAACAAATAAAATACAAAAAAATTGAAAAAATCTGAAATAATAAAAATATATTTTGACATTGTGTTTTTCATCACTGCAATATATGTTTTCTTGTATTTATAGTTACATTTTCTTCTGTATATTCCCCCAGTGTCTTTTTTTTTTTCATTTTATCTTCAAAGAAGGTTTAATTACAGAAAAATCACCTACAGAATATAGGGGATTCCCATATACTCAACATCCTCCCCTGTATTAGCCAAAAATGTGCTGATGCACAATACCAGAAATCTATTGGATTTTATAAATGGTTATTTATTTGGGGTAGAAGCTTACCATTACCAGGCCATAAAGCATGAATTTCTTCTCTCACTAAAGTCTATTGCCATGTTGGAGCAAGATGCCTGACAACATCTACCAGAGTTTAGGCTTGCTGGGTTCCTCTCTTCCCTGGGCTCCATTTCTCTCCAGGCTCAGCTGCTGTGCTCACTCCAGAAGGCCAGCTGTAGCCTTTCGGTGGAAGGGCTCTGTCTCCTGGGTTTTTGCCGTGTCCGAGGAGCCATCTCTATTCCTCTGTGTTCTTCTCCTGTGTGTTCACTTCCCAGGCTCCAGCTCAAAACTCCTGAATATGTCCTTTATCAGGTCTTTTATCTGTGAGTCCCCATCCACCAAAGGTGGGGACTCAATGCCCTACTGACATGGCCCAACCAAAGCCATAATCTTATGTAATAAGTAAAATAAAACCTCTGAACCCAATGCACTCTAGTACACCCAGAGGAAAAGGCCTCTTTACGAACATGATCCAATATTTCCTTTTCAAATTCATCAATAATATCAAAATTCTGCATCCCCTTTTTCCCACTCTCCTATTAATAGCATATTACATTTGGATGGTACATTTGTTACCATTGATGTATAAATATTGAAGCATTGCTTCTAACCATGGTCAATGATTCATTTTGTGGTTTACATTTTGGACTGTCCCCTTTTATAAATTTTGATGAAATTTAAAGTGGCCTGGATCCATTATTGCAAGATCATGGAGAATCATTCTTTTTTTTCATAGCAAATATTTCTCTTATTGAACTTTGCTTTTGTTATCGTATCAGTGAAAAGGAAAACGTAAATTAGACACTACAGCACAACAAGGGAAAATCATATAACTTTTTTCAGTAGTTTTTATATCTATCTATATAGTCTGATTTTGATACTTTGGTTACTGTATATATAACTGGGAGTTTTCCAAATTAGCTTCCATGTAAAAAACAATGTTTATTAAAGATTAAGTAACAAAAATGTATTAAATTGAAGTGTTCATGAATATTATTAAAGCTCAAGAGTAACCACAGCAATTATTTAGAAATTAGGGAAACAAAAATTTTTTTTCAGGTAGGTATATTTGATCACTGAGATTGTTTAGAATTCTTAGCTTCTGGTGATAATAAAAACCAGACCAACTTTTTGTCCTTTTTATTATTGTTTTTAAATTCTCCATATCCACTGAACTTCTTTATTTCCTGTACCTATGGATGATACACCATAGCTTTGTAGGGTCCAGTGCAGGCGTTCATTCCATGGACCTCTTTGCTAGGTGGTGAAAACCACAGACCCCTTACTAAGTCCTCTGAGCATGGGAGCTTCTGGCTAGTCAGAGACTTCTTAGTTGATAGAACTGAGCCTTACAGCTCAGAAAGAGTGTCCTCAAAGACCTGGGCAGAAATCACAAGGTTTCTTTCTTTCTTCTTTTCATTTTTTAAAAAGATACTTAGATTTCATAAATGTTACAGAAAATATAGAGGGGATTCCCATATGCCCCCTTCCCATACCTCCTACATTCTCCCACTGTAACAACATCTCTTATTAGTGTGGAACATTCATTACAATTGATAAATATATTTTGGAGCATTGCAACTCAGCATGGATTATAGTTTACATTCTCCCACTCAATTCTGTAGGTTTTTGCAAGATATATAATGGTTTGTGTCTGTCATTGTAATGCCATTCAGGATGATTCCCAAGTCCCAAAAATGCCCCCACATTACACCTGCCCCTCCCTCTCCTACCTTCAGAACCTCCAGTGGCCACTGCCTCCACATCAATGATATTTCTTCCATTGCTAGAATCGCAATAAGTATATAGTAGAATACTAGGAAGTCTACTTTAGTCCACAGTTCATTTCCCAATCCTGAGGGTTCTGGATTGATAATGTCCACTCTTCCTCTAATATAGGGGGGACTGCAATCCCATATGGCTGATAAATAGGACACGCTTAATTGCAGTTGTAGACTCTCCCGGTTCCTTGGTATGTTGGTTATCCTTCATCTCCTCTTGTTAGTTGTCCTGGGTGAGTCCAATGACCTGGAGAGTGGGTGTTGCAACTCTGTTGAGATTCAGGGCCCAGCTGGTACATGGACAGCCCAAAGATTTAACTCTCTTGGTTGTATACCTACCACCTTTAGTACTAGGTATAAGTCCAATAGAAGGAATGAATGGCCATGTGTCAGGAAACCACAAGTGAGTCCAGCTCTGTTACACTGGGGAGCACAAATGCCAAAATAGGGCCCACTGGAAAGTGACCTAGCTCCTGAGCTATCTGCCCTGATTATAGTGTCTGGACATCTCCAGAGCCCTCAGGAGCCCCACTACTTGGGGTAGTATCTACTTTGGCTCTCAATGAGATCCTGCTGAGACATGCATAAGTGTTACCTCTGGAATGACCTCTCCAACCCATTTTGAAGTCTCTTAGCTGTATAAACTCATTTGTCTTTAACTTTTTTTTTCTAGTTACATTGTTTGTAGGTACTTGGTAGCAATCCATCAGTGCCAGGGAGACTCATTCCTGGAAGTCATGTCCCACGCTAGGGGGAATTCATTGCATTTATATGCTGAGTTTGGCTTAGAGACAGGCCATTTGTGAGCAGTGAGGAGGCTCCCAGTAGGTTACTCTCAGGCATCCTACAACACTAGACTAAGTGTCATTTTCAAAAATAAAGGCTCATAAGCAAAGTCATTGATATCAAAGGCCCAAAAATGGACCATCCTCCTTTACTATTCACTGTCCCTCTACTTGGGGGATTGTCACTCTTCCCTTAGAGAATGTTTCAGCGCTCCCCAGGGTGGGCATTGGATATTTGTTTAGTTATCATTTGAAAGTCCACACACTGACAATGTCCCATGAACATTTGAACGCATTTATATACCTTATAGGTATGCCTAGGTGAGCTTCCTCCCATGTATCTCCCATCACTTACATCCCACACCAACAATCCTCCCCTGCTACAGTTGCCACCCTTCTGTGATCCAAACCTTCTTCAAAAGGAAGCCAATAAACTAGCTAAATATACTTAATAAGAGAATGAATCAATACTGATAGTCTTAAATATAAGAAATAAAATAAGGAAATTTTTAAAAAGTAAAACTATAATTAAATTAAAAAATTGGGATAGTAAAAATTAATGAAAAATATTAAAACATTTTTTCAATGACACCCCATCAGTACCCCTCCCCTACCATATTTGTACCCCTTTGTGATTCAAAACTTCTTAAAAATAAAGTCCAATATATTGACAAATTTAATTAGTAGGAGAATGAAATAGTAATGTTAGGTTTAGAGATTGGCTATAGAATACATAATAATTTAGAAAAACCACAATAAAGTAAAAATTAAATTTGGATATTAAAAAATAAAAAAAAATATCATAAAATTTGGTTTTGATGTTCTGCCTTTCATCACTGTAATATGTGTTGCTCTGTATGTACAGTGGCAAGACAATCTCTTCCATTACTTCCTCAGTGTCTACATTCTTTTTTTTTATGTCTTCAAAAAACTTTTATGTCATAGTAAAGCCACATATAAAATAAAGGAGACTCCCATATACCCAACATGAAACCCTTTTCCTCCTTCCCCAGTAATGATCTGTTTACATATGGGTATTTCATTTGCTGCAGTCATGTACAGATATTGAAATATAACTACCAACATGTTTCCATTATGGTTTCCGTTATGGTTTCCATTTTAGACTGCACACTTTTATAAAATTTTCATTACATTTTGGTGTAGCAGTTTGATGTAGTTACGAATTCCAAAAGGAAATATTGGATTCTATTTGTAAACTGATCTTTTCCTCTAGGCATATTAGAATATATTGGATTCAGAGGTTTAACTGATTAAGTAATCAGATAAACCTCTTGTGCCAGTAGGGCATTGAGTCCCCACCCCTCAGTGGGTAGGGTCTCACAGATAAAAGTCATGGCAAAGGTCAGATTTGAAGGGTTCTTAATGTTGGAGGTTGATGCCAAAGTCTTAAGCTGGCGCCCCGGGAAGTAAGCTCAAGAGGAAAGAGAAGCAAGTCCCTGGAAAAGAGTCACCCTGAGCCCAGAGATAAGCATGCCCTGGCAAGAGAGTATCCCAGGAAACCTGAACACTGGAAAACATGGCAGCCATCTTGCTCCAACACGTGGAAATAGACTTTGGTGAGGGGAGTAACTTATGCTTTTTTGTTCCTGGTACTGTAAGCTCCTACCCAAATAAACACCCTTTATAAAAACCAACTGATCTCTGGTATTTTGCACTGGCACCCCTTTGGCTGACTAATGTATATGGTTTACATTATGATTTACATTTTAGACTATATAAATTTTTGGTGAAGTTTAACATGGCCTGTATCCAACATTGCAGGATCATGTAGAACACCTCCTTTGCCCCCCAGTTACCACCTCTTCCAAATATACTACTCCTCTCACCCCCTCCCCTCAGGGCCAACAGTGACGATCATGCTTCACTGCTTGAAGGACAAGATTGCTAGATACTTGCAACAATGCTGAGAGCTTGACACACTACTCTGTCCTCCTCCGTGATTGGAAGCCAACCATGCTCTCCAGAGATACCCTCCCTTCTGTTTGAGAACATCAGGCCTCCCCAGGATGGGGTATAACATCTTCCCACTCATGGTATGAGTCTCCAACCAATGACATAACACACTATGACATGAGGAGCATACACACGCTCCCTAGAAGTCTGCGCCATGTGTACCCTGTGCCAGATGCCCTCTGTCAAACACCTTAAACTAGGAATCCTTACTTATACTATATTTTCTAAAGGGTTTTCTCAACATTATAGTTTCAACCATATACCAAACAATCTCCCATGTTCACCTGCTCCCCACAACTGTCCCCCAATTCTGTGGACCATCTGACCCATCCTCCCAGCCCTAAACAACCTCAAGCCTGCTCAGCCCAACCCAATAGTATCCCTATGCCCCTGTCTTCACTGCACAACTACTTACCTCCAGTTTATCATAGATTTTGTTTGTGGCCTTTGCCTCACACCCTGCCTCTCCCCCATGATTTTCTGTAAGCATATCATCCAGTCTCTGGTTCTCTGAGATAGCTTGACTGCCTTAATTCATATCAGAGAGGTCATGTAGTATTTGTCCTTCAATGCCTGGCTTGCTTTGCTCAAAATAAGGTCCTCAAGATACATCCATGTTATCCCATGTGTTAGTACCATATTCCTTCTTACAGCTGAGTAGTATTTCATTGTGTGTATATACTACATTTTGTTTACCCATTCATCTGTGGATGGACATTTGGATTGATTCTTACTTTGGCAATAGTGAATAATGCTGCCATAAGCATTGGTGTGCATATATCAGTTTGTGTCTTTGTTTTCAGTTCTTCTGCGTATATACCCAGCAGTGCAATTATTGGGTCATATGGAAAATCTGTAGCTAGTGTTCTGAGGAACCGCCACACTGTCCTCAACAATGGCTGGATCCTTCAGCATTCCCACTAGCAGTGGATGAGGGTTTCCATTCCTCCACATCCTCTCCAACA
This sequence comes from Dasypus novemcinctus, assembly GCF_030445035.2. Lineage (NCBI taxonomy): Eukaryota > Metazoa > Chordata > Mammalia > Cingulata > Dasypodidae > Dasypus > Dasypus novemcinctus. The sequence continues at coordinate 128,120,236 of NC_080680.1, read as the reverse complement.
TTTGTAGTCCTCTGTTTTTTTAATAGCCGCCCGTCTAATGGATGTAAGATGGTATCTCATTGTAGTTTTGGTTTGTATTTCCCTAAGAGCTAGTGATGTTGAGCATCTTTTCATGTGCTTTTTAGCCATTTGTATTTTTTTTTTTTTTTTTGGAGAAGCATCTGTTCAAATCTCTTGTCCATTTTTAGAATGGGTTTTTTGTCTTTTTATTTTCAGGTGTAGGATTTCTCTACACATGCCTTTTCTGTCACTTTTACTGAACGTGTAGTTGGCACTGGGGTTAGTGTAAGCTCGGGAAACTTCAATCTCTGGACTGAGTGTGTGTCAACTGGGCCCCAACCCTCTGCACAGTTGCCACACCTACTTTATGATTCATTGGATCTGCCCATGTCATCTAACACGGAAGTGGGGATGATCAACATTCACGCCAGGGTGTGGGGAGCCACCCGCTGTGAAATCTATTTACAGCCTCCAACAGCATGGCGAATTTCACAACTACTACAGCCCTGCCCTGCCACTTCCTTCTTCTTTGTTTCTTTCTTCTCCCCTTCCCGCCACAACTCTGGTAACCACAGCAGCACGCATGTGCAAGGCGCGGAACTCTGCAGACCCGGCACGAACTTTGAGCCAGTCCCCTCCTTGGACGTCTGCCACCCGCGAGACCAGCCTACCACCTGTGGACACGTTCCCTCCCCTCAGTATAAATCCCCTTATTCTACCCCCAATAAACGAGGCTTGATCAGAATCCTGTCTTGCCTCCATTCTTCTTGTACCCCTGCCCTCACTTCTTTCCACAGGTTCCTTGAATCCGCCCCGCCGGCTCGGGCACCAGGGCCAGAGAGTCTACAACTGTGAGCGGGAGAATTCCATCCATCAGCCATGTGTGATCTAAGGCAGCTCTCCAGTTAGAGGCAGAGTTGGCATCGCCATTCCTCAGGATGGAGGAATGAAATATGGATTAGAGTGCGCTTCCTGGTGTTCTACTGTAGAATTGTTGTGACTCTAGCAATGAAAGAAACTGTTTCATTGATCAGAGACAGTGGCCATGGGATTTCTTGAGGGCAGGAAGAAGGAAGAAGAGGTGTCATATGGGGGCATTTTCAGAACCTGGAGTTGTCCTGAATGATACTGCAGGGACAGATGCAGGACATCGTATATCCTTCCATAACCCACTGAATCAACTGGGAGGGAGCGTGAACTACAATGTAATAATCCATGCTGTGTAGCACTGTTCCAAAATGTATTGATCAAATGCAATGAAAGCCCCACACTGATGAAAGAATTTGGTGATGTGGGAGGAGTGGGGTGAGGAGGGGGTGGGGGATACGTGGGAAGCTCTTATATTTTTTAATGTAACATTGTGTGTGATCTATGTATCTTAATAATAATAAAATTCTGTAAAAAAAATAAATGAGGCATTTCTTATTAAAAAATAAAAACAAATTAATGATGGTGTCAGGTGGAGAAAGAGGGCTGTGGAGGCCCTTCAGGTGGAAGGAGATGTCTGGAAGGCAGGGCTGGGTGAGACAGACAGTGGGCGGGGCGGGGGCAGGGGCGTGGGGCGGCTGCAGGGGTCCTGGGCGGGGTTTCAGACACTCCGGGCAGGGAGGAGAGGGGCAGGGCACTCTCAGAGCATTGCGAAATTCCCCGAGTCCAGTGAGCAGGCGGAAAACGCTCGGCAAGTTCCAGGAAAGGCAAGGAGAGGAGGCGCGCAGCCAGGTGTACCTGGCACGTCTTGAGCTCGGGAATAAAGAGAAGCTTTCAGAAGCTGCCAGGAAGGAAGAACAAGTGTCCACAGAGATTTCAGAGAAGAACTCTGGCAGCCGGAAGCTCTGTGTGGGCCAAGCGCGAAAGGGGGCTACTCGGGGCGGCACAAGCCGCCCTGGAGAGGGGCCCATGCCCGGCCCCGCCGAGCGGGCGGTCGTGCCCAGATGGGGACGAGCAGGGAGATAAACTCGGGGCCTTTCGCAGGTGCCTGGGCCGTGTCGCGGCTCCGACGAGGGTGGTACGGACTTTCTAGGGTCTCACCTGTCCCAGGGAAGGGGGCCCAGCGCCCCCCCCCCAAGGTGTGTCTCCCGTGCTTTCCCACTGCCGTGTTGGGGTGGAACGTCTGGAAATTTTATTTTCTCACTGCCACCCACGCACCCTCTGCAACAGATGGAAACTTAAACAGTCTTATCCCAACACTCAAACTGCTCGTTTTGCGAGAACGGACGTGCACGTGCGTTTGTCCGACCGTTTGAAAACGCGCAGCGTGATCGGCCGGGCGTGGCCTCCGTGGAGGCGCGTGGGCGGCAGGAAAAGTCAGAGAGGACGTGCACACGCACGAGTGCGCGCAGAGATGCAGAGACGCACAAGCATCGCGAGTCTAATGACACTTTATGGAAACTCAAGGTAATCTACCTACTTCTGAACTTGAACATTGCCCACTCCACTGCATTCAAAGGCATAATGCATTTAAAAAATCTAATGAGGGTTGGGCGAAAGAAAACATTTTCAGATAAACACACGGAAAAAATGTATATAAGACATTAGCAAGAATAAAATTAAAGCAAGAATGAAAGAAGATGATGCAAGTGGAAATGGTGAGAAATTCCTTTTCTGGTTAAGATTCAGAAGGACATAAAAGAACTTTGCTTCTATGACAGCAAGAAAAACATGAGCAAAACAAAAATCATTCTCTCCATTGGGGCTGGTAAAGGAAGGTGAGTCCAGGGAATATCTGATGAACTGGATTCTGGAGGGAAATAAGCCTTTTACAGGTGCTCCGAGCGGTGTGGCAGCGGCTTAGAGGCTGCGTGGGCGTGCGGCCTGGGCTGGGCGGCGCTGAGAGGCTCTCGCTGTGCACCCGCAGCGTGGACAGCAGAGGCTGCCTTTGACGGCCATCTCGGCCGAGAGGGTGCAAAAGGCTGGAATGGGGAAGACCCAACCCTCCCGGTGGGCTGGTCTCCCAGCGCCCCTCCCACCCACCTCTGAATTTCCCTGGGCCAGCCACAGAGGGAGGGGCTGCAGCCCAGCCCCCAGCTTTCTCCCCGCAGACACATCCCAGGCCAGGCTGGAGTTGAGTCCAAAGGTGAGCCCCAGGCTCTCCAAGTTCAAAACTACCAAGACCAGAAAGGGAAGGGCAGAGGAAGAGGAGGGCTGAGCGAATCACAGGTGACCGAGGACCTAGTTCACTTCACCTGGACTCGAGGCTGAAACAGAATGGCCAGGCCCTCATGGAAAGAGAGGAGAGGGCAATGCACACACCATTATGCACCAGGCTCCACCATTCTTTCACAGAAATATCTGGAATAATGAAAAATTACTAGAAATGCAAAGGCGTAAGAAAATTAAGCCCATAAACAAGAGAAAAAAGTGAACAGAAACCAGGTTATTAGAACTGGCAGAAAAGAACTTTTAAGTATTTATAAATATGTTAAAGAATTTAGAGAACATTATGGATACGCTTAACAGACGAGAGGGAGTATTTCAGGAGAAATATGGAATAGCTAAGTCACAGTCAAATGGAAAGGCTGGAATTAAAAAGAACAATATCTAAATAAAAATTCTATAGGTGGAACTGACACACAACAGAACAGACCAAAATAAAGGATTGTGAATGAGAAGAGAGTTCAATAGAAATCATTCAAATGGAAGCAGGCAGAAAGAAAAGGAATAAACCAAACTGAAAGAACATTACTGGTCTGCGGGAGAGCATCAAGCAGTCTGACAAATCTGTAACTGAAATCCCAGAAAGCAGAAAAGAAGTTTGAAGTAAAATGGCTAAAATATTACCAAATTTGAAGAAAACCAAAATTCACAGACCCAAGAAGCTCAATAAATCCCAAATGGGATTTTTAAAAAAAGTGGAAAACTAACCTGAGTACATCATAGTCCAGTTGTTGAAAACCAAAGAAAAGGAACAAATCTTAAAAGCAGCTGAAGAAAAAAGACATATTACTTATGTGGGAAAATGATAAACTTGAGCATTGTTTTTTCATCTGAACTAGTTCTGTTTACAAGACAATAGAATGGAATCATCAAGCACTAAAAGAAAAATTCAACTAGAAATCTATATCCATTGAAAAGAGCTTTCAAAAAATGCTTCATTTCAGAAAAATGAAAGCCAAGAGAATTGCTCCTGAGGAGAGCTATACATGAAAGAATGCCAAAGGAAGTTATCCAAGTTAGCACTTTGATGATTTCATCCTATTGTCTTCCATAGAATTATTTCTGATGAGAAACCAATGCTAAAATTTATCATTTTCCCACAATTGTACCTGGATGTTTTAACAATCCACTCTCAGAAATGATGGAACAAGTAGGAAAAAGTATCAGAAGGATTGAAAATATCTGAAGGACAGGATTAACCATTTTGACCTAATTGGTAGTTACAGAACAGTACTCTCAACAAATCAACTTAGAGTGTAAGTTTACAAAGATAAACCATAAATGGGGGATAAAAACATATTTATATAGGCCATAGGGTTAAACTTATACCGACATAAAGGAAATAAATTAGAAATCAGTAATAATAAAATATCTGGAGAAATGGATGTAGTGCAGGGGTCGAGTGCCTGCCTCTCATGTACAAATCCCCAATAACTTCTAAGGAAAAGAAAAAGAAAAAACAGAAAAAATATATCTGTAAAATCCACAAATATTTGGAAATTAAGTAACTAGCTTTTAAACAGCCCATGATAAAGTATTTTGAACTAAATGATAAAAAAACACAGAATATAAAATTTTGGTATGCAGCTAAAGTGGCTAGAGATGAAAGGCCTCTTCTGTCACTTTTACTGAACCTGTGGTTGGCGCTGAGGTTGGTGTATGCTCAGGAGACTTGAATCTCTGGACTGTCCATGTGCCAGCTGGGCCCTGAGCTCCTACTCTCTGGTTCGTTGGACTTAGCCAGGTCAGCTAACAGGGAGGTGAAGATGGTCAGCCACCACACCAGGGAACCGAGAGTGCCTACAACTGCAAGCAGGAGAATTGCATTCATCATCCATGTGGAATCCAAGCCCCCTCTGGATTTAAAGGTGGAGTGGACATCACCATCCCAGGGTGACAGGATGGAGGACTAAAACACGGATTAGAGCGGACTCCCTGGTATTCTACTATAGAACTATTGTGCCTCTATCAATGGAAGAAATTTTATCATTGATGTGGAGACAGTGACCACAGAAGTTGCTGAGGGTAGGGAGAGGGAAGAAGAGGTGTTATGTGGGGACATTTTGGGGACTTCGAGTTGTCCTGAATGATTTTGCAGGGACAGATGCAGGACATTATATATCCTGTCATAACCCCCTGAATGGACCGGGGGAGAGTGTAAACTACAATGTAAACTATAATCCATGCAGTGCAGCAGTGCTCCAAAATGTATTCACCAAATACAATGAACGTGCCACAATGATGAAAGAGGTTGTTGATGTGGGAGGAGTAGGGGGGTGGGGTATGAGGTATATGAGAAGCTCTTATATTTTTTAGTGTAATATTTTTTGTGATCTATGTATCTTTAAAAAAAGACAATTAAGAAATTAAAAAAATAAAACATAATAAAGTTAAAATAAGGGTACACATGTGTGAATAAGTGAATTTATGAAGGAAAAAAAGTCAATATTCTAAAGTTAAATTTTATGATAGACATAGCATAGCAAACTGTATGCAAAATAATTAGAAGGAAAGAACTTACCAAGATAAGAGGAGAAATCAATGAAGAAAATCAAGAAAACATCAAAGTAAAAAATTGGATCTTTGGGGAAATTAGCAAAACTGATAAACTCTTAGCAGGGCTGATTAAGGATTATAGAGAAAATGTCAAATAATAATATGAGGCATGAAGACATTAAAGATAATAAAGGAAAATTATGAAGAACTTTATGAAAGTAAATTAGGCAACCTAGATAAAATGAGCAAATTCCTTAAAGGACATAAGTTATCAAACTTGACACAAGAAAATATACAATATTTTAACAACCCTATATGTATATTTCTTTTCATTTCTGTTTTTTAAATTTTAAATTTTTATTTTTTAAATATACATTTTTTTTAAAGATACTTAAATTATATAAATGTTACATAAAAAATACAGGGGCTTCCCATATGCCCTACTCCCTAGCCCTCCCACATTTCCCCACATTAACAACATCCTTCATTTGCAAGGTACATTTGTTACAATTGATGAACCATTTTGAAGCATTGTCACTAAGCATGGATTATAGGGTATATTGTAGTTTACACTCTGTCCCACACATTTTTTAAGTAATTACAAGATATGCAATGGCCTGTATCTGTCATTGCAATGTCATTCAGGGTAATTCCCAAGTTCCCCAAATTCCCCCAAATTACACCTAATTTTCCCTCTCCCTCCCCTCAGAACCTCTGGAGGCCACTGCTTCCACATCAACGATAAAAGTTCTCCCATGGCTAGAATCACCATAAGCCTGTAGTAGAACACCCTAAGTCTACTCTACTCCATCACTCATTCCTTGTTCTTGAGCATTCTGGGTGGTGACACCCACTCCACCCTGACTGAGAGGGGCTTAGGTCCCATGGGGCAGATGGATGGGACCAGAGTGAGCAGAAGGAATTAAACTGTAAAGACTGGGTGGAGATAAATGAAATAGAGAATAAAAGACAGTCGAGGGCATCAGCAAGAGTGAGGACCTGGCTCGGACGCCCCCACACCGCAGGGCGCTGGGCGTTGGGAGACCCCGAGCGGTGACCGCGGCCGAGAACGGCGTGGGCTCCTGCTGAGCTCCTCCTGCTCCTCGTGGACGCCCGTCTGCAGGTGAAGAGGCCGAGGGCTGCAGGGAGACGGTGGCAAACGAGGGTGGCGGCCGCGACGGGGGATGTCCGGGCAGGGAAGGGGTCAGCACGGAGGCGCGGGGCCCAAAATGGGGGGCTGGCAGGGCAGCCAGCTGGGGGTCCCGGCCCAGGGGCCACCAGTGCCAGGCGCCCCGAGGGACTACTGCAGCCCCAGGCTCTGGGGGGACAGGAGGAATCGGAGGCCCCCGCCTCAGCCCCCCCACACCCTGCTCATCGCTGGGGACTCAGTCCTGGGTCAGGGAGGGGTCCTGCGAGGGCAGTCGGGTGGCCGCTGGGAGGGGAATCAGGGGGCGTGAGGTCCTTTATTGAGCTCAGGGTGCAGGAGTGCCCCTCTTCGGGGGGCTGAGTGCCTTGCCCCATGGAGACCCCTCTGGGGACTCGCCACCTTGGCTGGCAAGACCTGGCGGAGCTTGAGGGCTTGATAAGCTGCTCTCCAAAACAGCGAGAACGGCCTACTGCCAGCTGGCCATGCAGCCAGGGGAGGGCTGCGGTCAGCCTCTGGGCCAAGTTCCCGTGGACTCCCCCAGCCGGGGCTATAAAGGCGGCAGCGCCAGGAGCTGGCCCAGCCCCGAGACCAGCCACGCAGACCCTGGAGATGAAGGCCCTGCTCCTGGCCGCCAGCCTCGGCCTCGTGGCCGCCCTGCAGTCCCTGGAACCCCAAGACCCCAGTAAGACGCTGGATGTGCGTCTGGGTCGGGGCGGGGTGGGCCGCAGGGTGAGACGGAGGGCCGGGCGCTCACGCCCCCCTTGGGAGGCCAGCGGTTTGTGGTCAGGGGTTAGCGCCACTCGAGGGCTCTTCCTGCAGCCTCGCCTGGGTGTATCCAGAGGGCGCTGGACGATGGCTGTCAGGGCCCTTGGGCACGGCGGTGGGGGCTCAGAGAATGTACTAGAAGGGAGGGATGGGGGACCTGAGAGGGAGCCCTGATGTGCCAGGGGGTGAGCGGCCAGCAGCTGGAGGGTTTGGAGGGTGGCCACCTGCCAGGCGCGGCCAGTGCAGGGGCCAAGGAAATGCGTCTTGCAGATTTTGGGGACGTGGTACATAAAGAACATCGTGGCACAGAAGGACGTGCTGGACAAGGCGCACAGGCCCGTGTCCCCCGTCACAATCGTCAGGGTGTACCAGGATGTGCTGAAGGCCTCCTTCACCCACCTGTGAGTGGCCATGGGCCCGGCCGAGGGGGCGGGCATGGAGCCGAGCCCCCCGGGGGGAAGGAGCCCCAAGAGGCGACTCGGCTGGGCAGGCCGGGAGGGGCCTGCCCCGAAGCACAGGTGGACACTGGGAGCCCCACCGCCCCCCGGCTTCTGTTCCAGGAGGAAGGGGCAGTGTCACGGGATGCAAACGATACTGTTTGGCACGGGTGTGCCCGGCAGATACAGCGCCTGTGAGTCGGGCCATGGGCAGGGGAGGGGCGGCCGGCACCCCCAAGCAATTCCTCCTGCCCCGACCTTGGGGGGACCCTGAGACGTGGGTGTGGGTCGCAGGGTGTTGGGGCCCCAGGCCCGCGGTCCAGGCCGGGCTGGGCATCAGGACAGGTGCCTGGAGCCTGGGGGGTGAGGTGCGGGAGGGGGGCCCTGCTGCTGTCCCAAGGCTGGGGTGCTCTGGTCTCATGCCGGGTGTTCTCGGGGCGCCCTGCAGTTGGATCCACAAGCTTCCTGCAGATCAAGGAGCTGTCCATGCAGGACCACTGCATTTTCTACTGCGAGGGCGAGTACCAGGGCGAGAGATTCCAAATCGGGGTGCTCCTGGGTGAGTGCGCTGCCCTCCTCCGCGGCTGCCCCTCCGGGTCGCAGCAGCTTCCACAGCGGCTTCTGGAACCAGCGCTTCTTCAGCGTCTCCCTCTGGCCCTGTGAGGATGTGAAAGGGTCCCCATGCCGGCCTCTGTGCGCCGGGCAGTGGGGACAGGGTCGGAGGCGGCTCACCGTGACCCAGCCTGGGAGTGGGGATGTCCCGCAGCTGCAGCCACAGGCACAGCTTCCGGGGCCACTGGGAGTGGGGCTGGGGGAGGGGAGCATTTGCTGAGGAAGCTTTGGTGGAAAGGACCCCCAGGGGGTGAGTTCTGGTAACCTTGTCCAGGAAGGGCCTTTCCTCCTGGTCTCTCCACAGGTAGGAATCTGGACGTGGACTTGGAAGCCCTGGGAGAATTTAAGCAATTCGCGCAGCGCAAAGGCTTCCCTCCAGAGAACCTCCTCGCCCCTGTCCAGCTGGGTGAGGGGCTGTGGGCCGGGGGCCTACGGGGCTGTCCCTGGCGGGTGGCGCAGGACGCGCGGCGTGGTCCTGGTGTCCTCCGAGCTGTGCCTGTTTTGTTCCCACAGAAAACTGCAGTCGCAGCAGCCACGGCTAGGGTGAGCCGGGGTGGGGGGCGGCAGGGTCCCGGGGCTCCCGACCGGCAGGACGGAGGGTCCGGCCCGGCCCCGGCGCCGTCTCTGCTGGCGTCGCTGTCGGGATTTCCGTCGCGCCTCACCCGCAGGACACCTGAGCCCCTCTGCTCCCCCTCTGCTGGCGTCACCGGACCAGCAGCCGCTCTGCCTGTGCGCCGGTCGCTGCGCAGGCGTGAGCCCCCAACTCCCTCCCAGGCCGGGGGCCTCTGCACACCTGTCCTCCCCTCCCCGCACCTCACACCTGCCCTTCGCCAGCCCCGCCCCCGTCCCTCCTCTCCCCGTGATCGTGGGGTGGGCGCCCTGGGGCGTGCGGGGCCCGGGGCCTGTGCGCGCCCTGGAGTAGAAGCCGGGCCTCCCGCGCTCTGCGACAGTCCCCCCCCCCCCCCCCCCCCCCCCCCCCCCGTCCGTCAGGGCTCGTGAGGCCCCGCCCGCAGGGCTCCGCTCTGGACTCTACGAGACCGCGGGGGGAGGGGGGGGAAGGACCCCGTCTGCACGCACCCCTCCCCCGAGAGCCCCAGCAGCAGCTCCTGCCCTGCCCCGCTGACTCCTCTTTCCCAGGGGAGAGTCACCCCAGGAGCAGCGACCTGCGGCAGAAGGAGCTCCCAGTTTCCCCCTGCCTCCTCCCCCCCCCACCTTCTCTCCCTGACTCCCCACCCCCTGCGTCTTCTCTCCCTGACTTCCCCCCGCCCCCATCCTTTCCAGATTCTTCATAAACAGCCTCAGCCTCCTCCAGTCTCCGTCTCTCTGTTGGGGTCCCGCGGGGCTCCCGGCGCCCCCTGGGGTCTGCTGGGGGTGCGGAGGGGAGCTGCGGTGGGAAGCGCGGCAAGGGCTGCGAGGGGTGGGCGCCTGCCAGCAGGCAGGGGCCTGGCCGAGGGAGGGGCCTGCCCTGGTGAAGCCCCTGACACGCAGGTCCCGGGAGGTGGGCGCAGGCTGGGGCGGGGCGCTGAGCCGTGGCCTTGGACTTGGAGGGGTCCTGGGTCCAGGCAGAGCAGGCCCAGGGGGGACCACCTGGCACTTGGGGTTCTGCTGCCCTGGAGGTGCTGCTGGAGGGAGGGGACGAGGTGCAGCTGGGGTGCCAGGACGGAGATAGCGGGGCACCCGGCCCCGAGCCAGGAGCGTGGCTGTGCCCTTTCCTCCCTGTGCCAGGTCCCTTGCTCAGGTGCCCTGAAGCCCCAGCCAGCCTGGCGCCTCGCCAGCTGACCAGGCCTCCCTCTCTCCACGAAGGATGGACCGGCCCCAGCCTCACTTGTCCCTCCGTGGCAGGGACCGTGAACTCCCCAAGGCCCCCTGCAGGGTCCCAGGCCTGTCCCCCCACCCTGGCTCCCCCAGTCCAGACTGCTGCCCTGTGGCACAGCCCACGCATCTTCCCATCCTGACGAGGGGCCCGGCGTCCTCAGCTGTTGGGGGAACCCAGGCAGCGCGCTCCTGCCCAAGTGCGCTTCCCACCTGGGGACGCCTTGCCCTCTCTGTGGTGGGGCCCCTCCGCCCCCCACATCCCTGGGGACAGGGCCCTGCCCACCAGCTCCAGCCCTGGTGGCTCGGGTCCTTGGCTTGTGGCTGGGGCGCTAGCTCTGCCCCCACCCCGCACGCCCCCTGTGAAGACACAGCGCGGGGGCTGTGCTCTCCCGGGATCCCAGACGATCTTGAAAGCTGGAGACCCTGAACTGAATTGCCTTTCGTGCAGTAAGGGATTTGCCCCAAGCGAGGACTGAGCTTGGTGTCCACTCCTGGGAGGGCCGCCTCCAGGCCCTTGGGGTGTCCTGCCTGAGCCGAGGGTCTTTGCTTGCCTGGGGTCTTAGGCCGCCCCAGAGCGGCAGTGCGGTTCCAGGGAGGCTGTGGGTCATGTGGAATGGGCAGCGGGGCGCCCCAGCTGCCTGCCGGAGCCCCAGCCCAGCCTCTGGACCCGGAGGCGCGTGGTCACCCGGGGAGGCGGCCAGCCCGGGCGGCGGAGCTCTGGGCGGGAGCCCTGCTTGCCAGGCTCGCCGGCCTTGGGGGGCTTCATCTGTCCTTGACGGTAGTAAATCACCGCTCTGAGCACTGCAGCTTTCAGCGAGTTCCCCGAGTGCTCCCAGCGATTACCGAACCCCAGCTGGCTCGGGGAACCCCTGGCCTTGCTTGGGTGTCAGAAGTGAGTGTGGACTTGGGACTGCGCCCCCTCAGGCCCCGAAGTCCGCGAAGACCCCATTTCCACACAAGGCGGCACCCGCGGGCTCCGAGGGGCAGGAGGGTGCATCTTTCCCGGGGTCGACGTCCAGTCTATGACATGCGCCCACACGGCGCTGGTTCAGCCGCCCCCAGCCTGGACCGCTTCCTAAGGCGCCTTAACAAATACCAGGAACGCGGCAGCTCTCAGGGCGGCGCGCAGGCCACGGGTCTGAAAGGGTCTCCCCAGGGGTCCCGGGCAGGGCGACGGAGAACCCCTGCAGCTGGAGAAGTGGGTGCCCTCGCCCCTCCCCTCCCAGGCGCCTCCAGGCCTTGGCTCAAGGCTGTCACCAGGGCTGAGCCTCGCCTGCCTGACGCGCTCTCCTGCCCCCTCTTCTGCCTGTGGGGACCCTCGTGTGCCCTCCGCCCCCCCACCGGCAGCGCAGGCAGCCCCCACGGCTAGGCAGCCGGCTTGGGCCGCACGAGGCCACCTCCCCGCAGAAGGTTCCGGAGGACCGGTGACCTGGAGCCATCCACCTGCCCGCTTAGGAGCAAACCCCCAGGCGGGGCGTGTTCTGAAGGTCCCCCCCAGACACACAGACACAGACCCGACACACACGGACAAACAACACACAAGGACACACAGAACACAAGGACACACAGACACACAAACACAGACTTACATAGAGACACACACAACACACTGGGACACACAGACAACACACAAGGACACAGACACACAAACACACAGACTTACATAGAGACACACACAACACATTTGGGCACACGGATACACATGGACACAGACACACGGACGCACATAGAGACAGAGACACACAGACACATAGGCATGCAGACACACACTAAGCACCGACAGAAACACAGGGACACACCCAGACACACAGACACACAAACACACAGACATACATAGAGACACAGACAACACACATGGACACACACAGATACACATGGACACACACGGACACACATGCACACATGGACACATGGACACACAGACACGCACACAGGAAGACGAGATGCCATTCCTAGTCTGGACAGAATGGAGGGCGGTGGCAGGGCCCCGAGCCCCTGGCCTGTTTCGAGCCTGGACAAACCCCCAGCCCCGTGGAAGGGCGGCAGGAAGAGAGCAGGGGCTGGGCCAGGGGCGTCCTTGGGCAAGCCCTGAGGAGGCTGTTTGAGGTGCAAGTGTAGGGTCCCGGGCGTTGGGGAGGCCCCCAGGGGACACGGAGGGCGGGATACGCCCGAGGGGGACCAGACCCTCTGCTTGGCGTGAAGAGTCCAGGGCAGGATGGCGACTCGGGGCCTGGCCTGCGGAGGGGTCAGGGAGCCCACACAGGCGGGTCTCCAGGATCCCCGGGCAGGCGCAGCCAGGGCCTGGGGCGGCGGGCAGGGCCGTGGGGAGGGGTCCAGGGAGGCAGGTGCTTCTCCCTGCCGCCCTAAGTTCAGCCGTGGGCCCCTCCCCATTCTGCTAAGTCAAGCGGAGAGGAGAGAGGGGCCAAGGCTAATGACCTGGAATTAAGGACTCCATTCACTGGGATCCAAACACAGTGATCAAATGACTGCCTACCAGCCAGTGGCCTGGGCCTTTTTGGAGGGGAGGGGAGGGGAGGGGAGCCTCCCACCTGCTCCACCCCCAGCGGGGTCATAAATGGGCGCTGAGCTCACGGCTGGGCACATCAGGCCAACGGCGAGCTCCAGAGGCACCAGGCGCCCCGGCCATGCTGCTCCTCGTCCTGGCGGCCGGGCTGGGCCTGCTCTCAGCGCATCAGGCCTTTGAGCCCCTCCAGATGACCGTGGCATACCCTTCCCAGGTGGGGCCTGGGGGGAATGCGCCTGCGTGAAAGTGGGTCGACAAGGCCACCCCTGGGCTGGTCTCGAGCCTCCGTCCCAGGGTTGGGAGCCCCAGGCCCCCTGCCAGCCTGGAGGCCGACTCTCCGGTTCCTTGGGGGTGCTTCCTGGGTGGAGGAAGCAGCGGGGCTGGGCAGGCTGGCTCCGCGGGCCCGGCAGTCCCCTGCTTAGCCCTTTTTGTCTACCCCACTTTCCCAAGTTTGCACTATACACAAAAAGAAACGGGTCCCTCTTCCCTACCCCACTGTTTGCTTCCCGTTCCTCCTCTTAACCCTCATCTCTCAAAAAAAATTCATGTGAAAACCCCAAGGCCGTTTTCCTTGCGAAGTGGCCGGCCACTCAGACCTTGGCCGATTTGGAGAGACCCTGGCGGAGCCTGCAGTCGTCTCTGGGCTTCTCCTGGCTGCGAACTAATTACAGACGCCGTTTTCTCCCAGCTTTTAGGGAAGTGGCACATAAAGCGCTGGATTGGGAACCTGCCGATTCCGGAGGACAGGATGCGCCACCCCCTCCCCCCCCTGACCTTCTGGATAAACTATAACTCTGAACTGGAGCTCAAGATGCACATCCTGTGAGTGCCCAGCCCCAGCCCCACCCCAGCTGCAGCCTCAGAGGTTGAGCCCAAGTCTCCTGAAACCTCTCGTCTGGGGGTCCTCCTGGCAAATGCCATTCTAATGAAGACAGGCAGGGGGCACGTCCGGGTGCGTCACCATCTTTTATGGAGAACGAACCACTGTGGTTACTGTGGGTCATTCCCAAGGAAGCGCGAAAGGGGGGCACACAGGCAAGTGTCTTTGCATCTCTGACTCCGGGGGCGAGCTTTGGAGGGCTTCTGCGAGACAGCCAAGGACCGATGTGTCTGGTCTAGGGACTCAGGTCTGGGGCGAGCAGACAGTGCACCCATGAACTGCACCCGGCAGGTCCCCGCGAACTTGCCAGGGCACCGTCAGCCAGACGAGCATTATGTACCCTCAGGAGACCCTGGCGACGCAGTTCTCAAAGTCCCCTTGTGGTGGCTTCAGGCTCGGGATCCTAGAAGAAACACGTTCTTTAACCCATTCCCGTGGGGGTGGACTCTTGCAAACAGGACCTTCGGATGAGGCTCCTTCAGGGAGGGTTGGTCCAGCTGCCTGAGGACGGGTCCTGATCCCACTACCCAAGGCCTTGTAGGGAAGGCCCCAGAGAGAGAGAGGCCTGAGGAGCAGCCGGGAGCCGGAAGTCAACAGAACCGAGACGGCAGGGCAGGCTGCCGGGCGCACAGCCACGTGGTGGCAGGGCCCAGCGCCAGGAGCTCTGGAGCACCATGGTGCTGTGGAGGCAGCGCTGCCTTGACGGTGCTCTGACTTTGGACTTCCCCAGCTGCTCAACCGTGGGCAGGAAGCTCCCATTGTTCAAGCCGACCCACTGCATGGCATTTGACTCAGCAGCAGGAGACCAAACAGGCTTGGTGCCAGGAGAGGGGGGGCTGCTATTGCAAATACAAAAATGCAGAAATGGCTTTGAGACTTGATAATGGGTAGAGGCTAGAAGAACTGGGAGGTACTTAGTAGAAAAAAGAGCCTAGATTGCTTTGCAGAGACTGTCGGTAGAAATGTGAAAGCAAAGGTACTTCCAATGAGGCCTTAGGAGGAAACGGTGAAAGTGTTCTTGGAAGCTAGAGGAGGCGTGATCCTTGTTATAAAGTGGCAGAGAACTTGGGAAGCTGAGCTCTGGTGTTAGATGGAAGGTGGAACTTGAAAGTGATGAACTGGGGTGTTTAGCTGAGGAGCTTTCCAAGCTAACTGTGGAAGGTGCAGCCTGCTTTCTCCTCGCAGCTGATAGTGAAATAGAGAGGAAAGGGATAAGCTGAGAACTGAACGCTTCAGTACCAAGAAACCGGAACTGATGGTCGGGACACTTCGGGGCCAAGCAGAGAGTGTGCTCTGAGATGGGCCAGAAGCAGCTCCACAGACCTCCCCAAGGCTCTGGAAAGCGAATCCCAGAGAACGGGGCTCCACGTGAGGGCTTCCCTGAGCAGGGTCCAGTCATTCATTTCAGGGGGAGTCAGGACTGGCAATGCAGTTATGCAGGAAGGACCTGTGGGTTTTCTGTTTTCTGATGGTTTGGACCCCTGGGAACTGCATATAAAGCTGACAAAGTTTTTGTGAAATGTGTATGAGTAGAACCACTGCCAGCCTGGACGGAAAGGGAAAGAGAAGGGATGAATCAAGGGAAGAATTCCCATCTCTACTTCAGCCTGCTTCTCCTGGGAATTCTGAGGGTTTCCACCAAGAAGCCAGCTTGCTGCCTGCCCTGGGAATTCAGACGTGTCCATCCCATGGTTGCATGAGCCAGTTCCTCTAATAAAAACCATGGTACTTGCATAATAGACACGTGCTGTCAGTTCTCCTTCCCTGGAGAGCCCTGTCTGATATGTCCTCAAGGGTGAGAACCCTGAGGCTTGGTGGGGCAGTGGACAGGGAGCCGCAGGGTGACCCAGTCTACCCAGTAGCCCCTTCTGCCCAGGCAACCACACTTGCTGGTGGCCAGTTTGCACTGTCCTGGGCCCTGGATAAATAAGACGTGTCCGCAACCTGAGGCTTCGCTGGCGCTGTGCAGGCAGAGGGCCGCCCGGCCCCATGCGGAAGCAGGTTCTGGGCCCAGAGCCCGCAGCCTCTGCGCGCTCGAGGTGGGCTGTAAGGAGGAGCCGAGATCCCGGCTGAGATGTGCAGGCGTTGGCCAGATTCACCGGACAGCACGGTGGTGGCGCCCGGGGACAAGGCTTGGGATGTCGGGGGGCCTCGTGCCCCCAGAAAATGACAGCAGTGCACGGTCTGGGTGGGGGTGTGCACGGGCTGCTGTGCCTCAGGCGGGGGCTGCGCTCTGCGACAGCTGCAAGGGGCTGGCGGGGCGGTGGGGGTTGAGGACAGACCCTGGAGGCTTCTGTCTCCAGAAACGGGCCCCACAGCGGCTTCTGTTTTTCCAGGAAGCCAAGTGGATGTCAGCTGTTCAAAATGCCCTTTGACGGTCCAGCTCCTACGGGCTACTACGAAACCTGTAAGTGAGCGTGCACTGCCAGGTGCTGGCTCCCGCTGTCCACCCAGCTCTGTGAGGGCAGGGCCCAGGCCTCCGGGCAGTGTCTGCCACGGGCCCCCAAAGCTGGTGGTCTCCCCTCAGGGCTGCAGCTGCAGACCCCCCCCCCCATGCTCCCCACCTGCAGCCCCGGCTCTCAGCTTCCCAGGGAAAACATCTCTCCAGGCACGCTTCCTGGGCAGCCCTTCCTGGCTGCTCCTGCCCCGTGTCCTGAGGGGCAGCTGTCCTCCTGCGCCCACCCCCAGACCCCAGCAGGCTCCTGCCCAGGCTGCTGGCATCTTGTTTTATCCCGTCACAGAAGGTGGGAGCTTGGGGCAGCGTTTGCAAGCACCCCTGGGGGCGAGCCTGCCAGAGCCCACGAGGCCCCCAGCTGGACAGCATCAGGCCGCCCCCAGCGCTTCCTTTGTGCAGGAGCAGACCCCTCCCCGGGACCCTGGCCGGAGGCTTGGAGGGAGCCATGGGGGAGGGGGCGAGGGTCCTCCCCCAGAGGTTGGAAGGTCTCAGGGGCAGTGGGGTTGTGGGCCCCTCGTGCTTTAGAAAGCCAGCCAGGGTCCCAGAGAAGCGCCTCTGCCTCGCCCGGTTGTTAACCGCAGAATCCTCCCTCCCTAGGAGGACCAGAGCGGCCCGTTCTAACCACCCCGTCGTGGCCCCTTCCCCCAGTTCGGCTTTGAGCCTGCTCTGCCTCCACGCCCCCTCCCCTGGTCCCCAGTTCTGTCCTCAGGCCCCACGTGGACATCACACGTGCCCTCCCAGGGTGGCGACACCCGATCCATATCTGGCTCATCATGATGACGGACCATCTCATTGCCTACTTCAAGGACCAGATGAACATGGAACACGTGCAGGTGGCCGGGCTCCTCGGTGAGTCTCGGGGGACCGCAGGGGGGCCTCAGCCAATGCCACGCAGCTGTCCCAGCCCTGCGGAGCCTCTGCGTCGACCACGAGTCTCTGTGTGAGTGTGCATGCCTGTGCATGTGCATGACACCTGAACGTGCATGGGGCACACGAGCATGGGATGGCGTTGGAGAGTGACTGTGTGCAGTACAGGCTGCTCTTGCGTGCATGTAGCATGTGTGCATATATATACACGTGGTGTTATTTTTTAATTTAATTGTTTCTATTTTTGTCTTTATTTATCTTTTTAATGCTACATTAAAAAAATATGAGGTTCCCATATACCCCCCACCCCCGTTTACTCCACTTCTCCCCCCATAACAACAACCTCCTCCATCATCATGAGACATTCATTGATCCTGGTGAATACATCTCTGAGCACAGCTGCACTTCATGGTCAATGGTCCATACCTTAGCCCACACTCTCCCACAGTCCACCCAGTGGGCCATGGGAGGACATACAATGTCTGGTAACTGTCCCTGCCTCACCACCCATGACAACTCCCAGTCCCCAAAACGCCCCCACATCACATCTCTTCCTCCCACTCCCTACCCCCAGCAGCCACCATGGCCACTTTCTTCACACCAATGCCACATTTTCTTTTATTACTAATCACAATAGTTCATGAATAGAATATCAGTAAGTCCACTCTAATCCATACTCTATTCCTTCATCCTGTGGATCCTAGAATGGTTGTGTCCACTCCACATCTCAATCAAGAGGGGGCTTAGATTCCACACGGATGCTGGATGCAATTCTCCTGCTTTCAGTTATAGGCACTCTTGGCTCCCTGGTGGTTGACCTTCTTCACCTCCATGTTAGCTGAGTGGGGTAAGTCCAATAAACCAGAGTATAGGTGTTGCAAGTCTGTTGAGGCCCAGGGCCTGGCTATCGCATGGTCCATCCAGAGATTCAGGTCCCCTGGGTATACGTTAAACCCCAGCGCCAACTGCAGATCCAGTAAAAGTAATAGGACAGGGTTGTGAACAAAGATCACATCTGATTCCAGCTATATCACACAGAAACACAAACTCCAAAGTAGGGCCAACTGACATGGCACTGAACTCCATCTGCCATGACCATAGACCCCGTGGGTCTCTGTAGCCTTTAGAAGAACCAATACCCAGGGTTGTATCTACTGTATCTGTCTCTAGGACTCTGCTGAGGTGTGCATAAGGGTGACACCTCTGACAACCTCTCAGCTCTTTTTGGAGACTCATAGCCATATAAACTCATTTGTCCTTTCCATTTCCCCCTTTTATTCAGGTCAAAAAGCATTTTTAACTCCTGGTATTATATGTAGACTGAGATATGCTGCTGGTCCGAGTTGACCCTTTTATTCAAGATCATTTTTTAGTTACATCATCAGCTGGTACTTGGTAGTAATCCCTCGGCACCAGGGAGGCTCATCCCTGGGAGTCATGTCCCACACTGGGGGGAGGCAATGCATTTATATGCTGAGTTTGGCTTTGAGACTGGCCACATTTGAGCAACACGGAGGCTCTCAGGAGGTAACTCTTAGGCACCCTGCAGCTCTAGGCCTTGTTCTTTTTTTTTTTTTTTTAAGATTTATTTATTTATTTATTTCTCTCCCCTTCCCGCCCATCCCAGTTGTCTGTTCTCTGTCTATTTGCTGCATCTTTGTCCACTTCTGTTGTTGTCAGCAGCATGGGAATCTGTGTTCCTTTTTGTTGCGTCATCTTGCTGTGTCAACTCTCCGTGTGTGCAGCGCCATTCCTTGGCAGGCTACACTTTCTTTCACGCTGGGTGGCTCTCCTTACGAGGTGCACTCCTTGCGTGTGGGGTTCCCCTACACAGGGGACACCCCTGCGTGGCATGGCACTCCTTGAGCGCATCAGCACTGCGCATGGGCTAGCTCCACACGGGTCAAGGAGGCCCGGGGTTTGAACCGCGGACCTCCCATGTGGTAGACAGACACCCTAACCACTGGGCCAAGTCTGCTGCCTAGGCCTTGTTCTTATTTCAGGTGCACAGGCTCACAAGCATAGTCATTAGTATCAAGGGTTCATTGCTGGACCTTCCTTTTGTTTTTGGTCTTTGCCGATGCACTTGGAGGATTGTTGCTATTCCTTTAGGGACTGTGAGAGAGCTCCCTGGCTTGGAACTCAGCACCCCCTCAATTGTTGTTTTTAATTGTAACCACTATGAAAATATCCAAACATTATTATGTACCCTGGATATATGCCCAGGAGAACTCCCTGCCAACCATGTGTCCCCTGTTGATAACACCCCACACCAGTATTCCTCCGCTGCTTGTTGAACCTCTCTGTGATCCAAAACTTCCTGAAAAGTGAAGCCCAATATATTGCCAGGTTCCCTTAATAGTAAAATGGAATATAGCGATGAGTTTAAAGGTTAGATATAGAATACATATTAATTTAGAAAAATTAAAGTAAAAATAAATTCAGGTATCAGAAAATTAAAAGATGCAAAAGCTTTGTTTTTGAGGTTTTGCCTTCCATCACTGCAATAAATGTTGACCTGTATGCGAATTGTCAAGGCAACTTCTTCCGTCTTTTCCTCATTGTCTACGTCCTTTCTTTTTCTTTTTTTTCCCTAATTATTAAGCTTCTCTTCACAAAAGTTTTATATCACAGTAATTCATATATGCAATATACAGTATTCCCACATATCCAACATAAAACCCTTTTCCCTTTGACAGCAATAATCTCTTTATATATTCATACTATATTTACTGAAACTGATGTACAGATATTGAGACAATAGCTTCCAAACAGATAACATTTGGGTTTACATTGTGGTTTATATTTTAGACTATACAATTTTCTAAATTTTTCATTATCTTATGTTTTACATTATGATTTACATTTTAGCCTATCGGCCCCTATACATTTTTGGTGTAATTTAACATGTCTTATATCCATCCTTGCATAATCTTGTGGAACACTTCCATTGCTCACACAGTTACATTGGTTCCATCTATTCAATACCTCTTTCGCCCTCCCCTCAGGGCTCACAGTGACAGTCAATCTTCATTGCTTGAGGGCCATGTTCAGAGATACTTGCAACAGTGTTGAGGGCTTGACATGCTCGACTGCCCTAATGCACTGGGAGCTACCATTTCTCTCGAGAGGTACAATTCCCTCTATTTGAGAACATCAGTCCTCCCCAGGATGTGGGTATACCTTCGATGTCATTATATGGATCTCTATCCAATGATATAACCCATTATGACCAAATGAGCACTCACACACTCCCTAGAAGCCTGTCCTGCATCAGATTATCCCCTTTAAGCATCTTAAACAGGTAACCTTCCTTATTATATTTTGAAAGAGTTTTCTCAACGTTTTGCTTTCAACCACATACCTGACAATCTCCTATGTTCAAATGTTCCCCCCACTCTCCCCCGTATTTCTTGGGCCATCTTACCCATCCTCCCATCCCTAGCCTCCTCAAGCATATAAAGCCCCACCCAAAGGTTATCCCTATGTCCCCATTTTATCCCTTCCCTGTACAAATACTTACATTCAGCTTATCATAGACTTCACCCATGTAGGTGTCAGCTTACATCCTTCTTCTAACCCCAATTTCCTTTAAGCCTATCATCCAGTGTCTAGCTCTCTGAAGCAGCTTGGTTTACTTATTTCATAACACTGAGGTCATGTAGTATTTGTCCTTCGATGCCTGGGTTGCTTCACTCAACATAAGGTTCTCAGGACTCATCCATGTTATCATGTGTGTTTGTAGTGTATTCATTCTTAAAGCTGAGTAGTATTCCATTGTATGTATATACCACATTTTATCCATTCATCTGTTGATGAGCATTTGGATTGATTCCAACTTTTGGCAATAGTGAACAATGCTGCTATGAACACTGGTGTGCATATATCGGTTTGTGTCCTTGTTTTCAGTTCTGCTGGGTATATACCCAGCAGTGGAATTGCTGGGTCATATGGCAAACCTATAGCTAGTTTTTTGAGAATCCGCCTAACTGTTCTCCAGAATGGCTGGATCCTTCTGCATTCCCACCAGCAGTGGATGAGTGTTCCCATTCCTCCACATCCTCTCCAGCACTTGTAGTCTTCTGTTTTTTTCATAGCTGCCAGTCTTATGGGAGTAAGGTTGTATCTCATTGTAGTTTTGACTTACATTTCCATAATAGCTAAATATTTGGAGCATCTTTTTATGTGCTTTTTAGCCATTTGTATTTCTTATTTGGAGAAGTGTCCGTTTAAATCTTTTTTCCCATTTTTTAAATGCGTTGTTTGTCCTTCTTTTTGAGATATAGGAGTTCTTTATATATGCAGGTTATAAGTCTCCTATCAGATATATGATTACCAAATATTTTCTCCCATTGTGTGGGTTCCCTTTTTACTTTCTTGGCAAACTCCTTTGAGGTGCAGAAGGCTTTAATTTTGAGGAAGTTCCATTTATCTATTTGTTCTTTTGCTTCTTATGCTTTGGGTGTGAAGTTCATGAAGTCATTTCCTATTACAAGGTCCTATAATGGTTTCCAACATTGCTTTCCATAGTCTTTATGGTCTTCGCTCTTATATTTAGGTCTTTGATTCATCTTGAGTTGATTTTTGTGTAAGGTGTGAGTTTGTAATCCTCTTTCATTCTTTTACATATGGATATCCAGTTCTCCAGGCACCATTTGTTGAAGAGGCCATTCCCTCCCAGTTGAGAGGGTTTGGTGGCCTTATCAAATATTATATGACTGCATATATGGGGATCTATATCAGAACTCTCAATTCGGTTCCATTGGTCTGTGTGTCTCTCCTTGTGCCAATACCATGCTGTTTTCAC
The DNA here is from genome assembly GCF_030445035.2 of Dasypus novemcinctus. Classification (NCBI taxonomy): domain Eukaryota; kingdom Metazoa; phylum Chordata; class Mammalia; order Cingulata; family Dasypodidae; genus Dasypus; species Dasypus novemcinctus. Next base: position 128,098,278 of record NC_080680.1, on the reverse strand, counting down.
TATTGTCACTTCCTAGTATGTTTTGAAGTCAGGTAGTGTGATTTCTCCAATTTCATTTTTCTTTTTCAATATTTCTTTGGCTATTCGGGGCCTCTTTCCTTTTGAAATAAATTTCATAGCATGTCTTTCTAGTTCATTAAAGAATGCTGTGCTGATTTTTATTTGGGTTGCATTGAATGTGTATATCAGTTGGGGTAGGATCAACATCTTAATAATATTTAGTCTTCCTATCCATGAACAGGGAATATTCTTCCATTTATTTAGGTCTTCTTTGATTTCCTTGAACAGTTTTGTGTAGTTCTCTGTGTATAAGTTTTTTACATCTTTAGTTAAATTTATTCCTAGGTATTTGATTTTTTTATTTACTATTTTAAATGGTATTTTTTTCTTGATTTCCTCCTGATCTTGCTCATTATTGGTATACAGAAATGCTACAAATTTTTCCACATTGATCTTATAACCTGCAACTTTACTAAACTCATTTATGAGTTCTAGAAGCTTTGTTGTAGACCTCTCAGGGTTTTCTGTGGATAGGATCATGTCATCTGCAAATAATGAAATTTTGACTTCTTCCTTTCCAAACCGAATGCCTTTTATATCTGGTTCTTGCCTCAGTGCTTGAGCAAGTACTTCTAAGACAATGTTAAATAGAAGAAGTGATAGTGGGCATCCTTGTGTTGTTCCTGATCTTAGGGGGAAAGATTTTAGGATTTCACCATTGTAAACGATGTTGACTCTGGATTTTTCACATATACTCTTTTATCATGTTCAGAAAATTCTCTTGTATTCCGATCTTTTGCAGTGTTTTTACCAAGAAAGATTGCTATATTTTGTCAAATGCTTTTTCTGCATCTATAGATATAATCATGTGATTTTTTTCCCCCTTCAGTCTGTTTATATGGTGTATTACATTGATTGATTTTCTTATATTGAACCATCCTTGCATTCCTGGAATGAATCCCACTTGGTCATGGTGTATAATTTGTTTAATGTGTTTTTGAACACGGTTAGCAAGAATTTTGTTGAGGATTTTTGCATCTAGGTTCATTAGAGAAATTGGTCTATAATTTTCGTTTCTTGTAGTGTCTTTGTTTGGCTTTGGTACTAGGGTAATGTTGGCATCATAGAAGGAGTTAGGCAATGTTCCTTCTGTTCCCATTTTTTGAAGAGTTTCAGCAAGATTGATGTTAGTTCTTTCAGGAATGTTTCGTAGAATTCACCTGTGAAGCTGTCTGGCCCTGGGCTCTTCTTAGTTGGGAGGTTTTTAATGACTGATTCTATCTCTTTACTTGTGATTGGTTTATTGAGATCATCAATTTCTTCTTTCATCAATATAGGCTGCTTATGTGTTTCTAGGAATTTGTCCATTTCCTCTGAATTGTCATTTTTGTTGGAATATAGTTTTTCAAAGTATCCTCTTATGATAGTCTTTATTTCTGTGGGGTCAGTGGTGATATCTCCTTTCTCATTTCATATTTTGTGTATTTGCATCTTCTCTCTTTTTTTCTTTGTTAATATAATCAAAGGGTTTGTCAATTTTTTTTATCTTCTCAAAGAAACAGCTCTTGGTTTTGTTTATCTTTTGAACTGCTTTCTTATTTTCTATTTCATTTAGTTCTGCTCTTTGTTATTTCTTTCTTCTTCCTGTGGGGTTACTTTGTTATATTTTTACTAATTCCTCCAAATGTGCAGTTAATTCTTCAATTTTTGTTATTTCTTCTTTTTTGATGTATGAATTTGTTGCTGTAAATTTTCCTCTCAGTACTGCTTTTGCTGCATCCATTAAGTTTTGATATGTTGCGCTATCATTTTCATTAGTTTCAAGGTAGATATTAATTTCTTTTGAGATTTCCTCTTTGACCCACTGTTTTTCTAAGTGTCTGCTGTTTAATTTCCATATCTTGGTGTGAAATCTGGGTCTCTGCCCCTTGCAGATTTCCAGCTTCATTCCACTGTGGTGAGAGAAATTATTTTGTATGATTTCAATCTCTCTGAATTCATTGAGCCTTTCTTCGTGGCCTAGCATATGATCTATCTTGGGGAATGATCCATGTGCACTTGAGAAAAATGTATATCCTGCAGTATTCGGGTGTAATGATCTGTATATGTCTATTAGGTCCAGCTCCTCTAATATACTGTTCAAAGTTTTTGTTTCTTTATTGATTCTCTTTGAGATGTTTGTCCAAAGTTGATAGTGGTGTATTAAAGTCCCCCACTATAATTGTAGAGGCAGCTATTCTTTCACTTAGTTTTTCCAGTGTTTGCCTCACGTATTTGGAGGCAACCTTTTTAGGAGCATAAATATTTATGATTGTTCATTCTTCTTGAAAGATTATCCCTTTCACTAATATGTAGTATCCATCTTTGTCTCTCACAATTGTTTTGCATTTAAAGTCTATTTTGTCTGATATTAATATACCTACTCCTGCCTTTTTTTGGTTATTGTTTGCTTGTAAGATTGTTTTCCAGCCATTTACTTTCAACCTCCTTGAATCCCTGGGTCTAAAATGTGTTTCTTGTAGACAGCATATAGATGGGTCATATTTCCTTATCTAATCTTCCAGTCTGAATCTTTGGACAGGTGAGTTTAATCCATTGACATTCAGTGACATTAGTTTCATGGAATTATTTATGTTAGCCATAGTTTCTTTAGACTTGTGTTTTTCAGTTTTGTTTGTTTTTTTCTCTTTTTGTCTTTTTTTAGCTCTTACACGCTCCTCCAACTCAGCCTCTCCTGTTTTTTTTTTTTTCTTTCTTCCTGCAGAACTCCCTTTAGTACTTCTTGAAGGGCAGGGTTCTTGTTGGCATACTTTTAAAATTTCTGTTTATTTGTGAATATTTTGAACTCTCCATCACTTTTGAATGCTAGCTTAGTTGGGTAGTGTATTCTTGGTTGGATATTTTTTCTTTTAGTACCTTGACTATATCATGTCACTGTGTTCTTGCCTCCATAGTTTCAGATGAGAAATCAGCACTTAATCTTATGGAACCTCCCTTGTATGTGATGGTTCTCTTTTCTCTTTCTGCTTTTAGAATTTTCTCTTTGTCTTGAGCATTGGATAATTTGACAAGTATATGTCTTTTGGATAGGCCTGTTGGGATTTATAGTGTTTGTGGTGCATTGTGCTTCCCAGACATGTACATGAATCTCCCTCAGTCGATTTGGGAAGTTTTCTGCCATTATTCCCTCCAATACCCCTTGTGTCCCCTTTCCATTTTCTTCTCCTTCTGGAATGCCTATAATATGTATGTTTGTGCATTTTGCATTGTCATTCAGGTCTCTAAGTCCCAGCTGGATTTTTTCTATCTTTTTATCTATCAGTTTTACTATCTATTTGATTTCAGATGTACTGTCTTCCACATCCCTAATTCTCTCCTCTGCCTCTTCTAATCTGCTATTTGCTGAGAGTGTATTTTAGATTTCTTGAACTGTGTTGTTCATCACTATCATATCTGTTATCTTTTTGTGTATGTCTGAAATTTTTTCTGTCTTCTCTCCAAGTGTTTTCTTCATATGTTAATCTCTTACTTTACTTCATTAAGTTGGTCTCTAATATATGTTTTGAGAGCTTTAATTACTTGTCCGATGTTCTGTTCCTCTTCCTGGCTTTTAGTTTGTTCATTGGATTGGGCCATGTTTTCCTGATTATTGGTTTGGTTTGTAGTTTTTTGTTTCTGTCTGGCCATCATTTTATACTGACAGGTTTAATCAGTTCCTTACCTTCTTTGTCTAGTCCTGTGGATTAGTTAGTTGTTGTTCATGCATAAGTGTTATGTCTTCTCTTTGTCACTTTGTTCTTCTTACTCTATTTTCTTGTTGCTGGCTAAGTTCACTTTGAAGGAAAATATTAGGGCCTGGAAAAGCAAAATGAGTAAGAAAAAATGTATAAAGTAGTATTGTTAATAAATGTTAACAGAGTAACAATGTGATATCTAGGAGAATGGGTATTAGAAACATATAAGTTGTGTAGAGTTATAGCAGTAAGTAGAGTACTTATAATGAGAGAGTCAACTGACTATGGGGAGGAATATAGTGTGAATTAAAAGGCCAGGGCTTTCATGAGAGAGGGAAAGCGAAAAGAGAGACAATAATATCAAGAGTGGAGAAAAGATAGAAAACAGAACAAAGGTATTAGAAATAAAAGTTAGATAATTTGGGGGCCAAAGAAAGGGAAGTGGAATGTAAGAGAAACAGTAGATGATGGAGGATAGGAAGATGTAGAGGAAAGGGGATAGTGTAGGTGGCCAAAATCAGTACACACAGAAAGAGGAAATGGAGGATGAGGAAACACAGCCAATGTGAAGCCCTCCCTGCACCACCTATTATATAAAGAAAATAAAATAAAAAAGAAGAAAAAGAGAGAAAAGGAAAAAAAAAGAGAAGAGAAAAAGAGGGGGCAAAGAAAAGCAGGGGTGAACAAGCAAGAAAAAGAGAAAAACTAAATAAATGAAAAAGGACCTTGGGGGATAAAATGGAGAAAAGACCAGGAAACAAAGCAATATTAGCCACCATGACAAAAAGAAAAAGAAAAAGAACCAGTGTTTCAAGCTAGGAATCCTCTTTGCAGTTAAATAAAACGCTTAGGGATCTGACCTTCCCACTTTCTCCCTTCCTCACTTCTCTCTTTCCCAGGGCAGGAGGAAAGCTGTCTGAGAGGTCCGGTAGGAGATACAACTGGGTCCTTGTTGAACCAACTCAACACAGAAGACTATGACTCTTTATTTCCAGTGTGAGAGCACCTACACCTCACCAGAAACCCCAAATATGCTACTGGAAGCTTGGATAGCACCTCCTAAAGTTCCTCCCCCTTAGGTGTGCTAGGGGAGGTCTAATTGATTTTCTGACTCCACCTTCTCCCAGATTAAGTTTCTTATCTCAGGATGTTTAGGTAAATTGGGTTTCCTCAGCAGATTCACCTCTCCTTTCTTTCCAGACTATCCCCAGGTCAGTTGGTACACTCCTCCAAGCTCAAGAAGAAAAAACAACAACAACACAAAATGGGGATGGTAGGGTAATCAAGGACCTCAGACAGACTTCAGGATGTGGTGGATTCAGGAATGGGAAGTCCGTGATATTGCAGTCTCAAGGTGTGTGAGTCTCTGGAGTGTGGACTACCAGGGTTTAGGGGATACTGACCTGGGAACCATGCATTCAGTTAACAAGGGGTTTGGGAACACCGCAGCACAACAATGTTTTCAGGGATCACCGCGGCTGGGCTGCCAGCCCTAGGGGGATGGGTCCCGCCCAGAACTTCTGACCTCCACGTCAGAAACCCAAAATTCCACCTCTCACAAGAACCTCTTCTGTCACTCTCTCACCAAATCGACATCCAGACACCTCCTGCCCTGCAAGCCCCTGAAACAGCCCGCTCCAGCAGGACCTCAACCCTACTCAGCTGCTTCTTTTCAGGAGAGATTATGAGGTGCACTCACTCAGATGCCATCTTGCCCCACCTCCTAGCGTTGTGTGTGTTTTGAGTGCTTGTGTGGGTACAAGTGTGCATGTGTGAGCACATGCATGTATTTGAGTATGCACATGGGTGTGTGCACGTGTGTATTAGCCAAAGTGGTGCTGCTGTAAAATACCAGAAATTGGTTAGTTTTTTATAAAGGGTGTTTATTTGGGGTAGGAGCTTACAGATACCAGATCATAAAGCATAAGTTACTTCCCTCACCAAAATCTATGTCCATGTGTGGGAGCAAGATGGCTGCTGATAGATGTGAAGATTCAGGCTTCCTGGGTTCCTCTTTTTCCAGGGCTTGCTTTTCTCTGGGTTCAGGGTTCCTCCCTTCCTGGGGCTTGCTTCTCTTTCCTTTTTGTATTTATTTCCCAGGGCTCCAGCTTAAGGCTTCAGCATCAAACTCTAACATCAAAAGCCCTCCACCTCCTTTGCCATGTCTTTTATCTGTGAGTTCCCACCCACTAAGGGGAGGGGACTCAACACCCTGATAACGTGGCCCAATCAAAGCCCTACTGGCACAAGAGGTTTATATAATTACTTAATCAAGTAAACCTATGAATCCGTTATAGTCTAATATTCCCTGGGGGAAAAGATCAGTTTACAAATATAATCCAGTATTTCTTTTTGGAATTTATCAGTAATATCAAACTGCTACAACACATATGTATGTGCACGTGTGTGAGCTTGCACTCTTTCTGGAGCAACCACCCTTGGCTCCACCACACACTCACAGACGAACTGTCCCCTCCGTACACATCCGGGGCCTGAGCTCTGCCCGTCACTGCCCAATCTGCCCAGCCCTGGCCACTGGCGTCACGGCGCAGTGTCAGCCCCTGTGGCCTCCACGCCGCGCCTTCCCAGCGCTGGCTCAACTCCCCACCCACCCACCTGGCCTTGCTGCAGCCTTGTCTGCATGTCCTCCCTCTCCTTCCTGGTGCTGGGTCTTGCCCCTGCCTGGCACTAGCCAGCCTAGCGCCCGCTGCTTGCCTTGTCCAGACCATCCTGAGCAGCGGCTCAGGGCCAGGGGTTGGGGCAGGACGCCTCCAGACAGGACTCACGCCCACGCCCCTGCCCTGGCCCCTCTGACCCAGACCTCCAAGGTGCCCCGACCCTCTGGGTGCCCTGCTTTCCTGAGCAGAGCAGACCCCATGCCAGGCAGAGCTCTGTGCACAGACGAGTGTGCACCTTGGGCAGGATGTGGGCCTCATGCTCTCTGCCTGCAGTGGGGCCCCGGGGTGTACACCCTGGAGAAGGCAAGTTCTCCCGGGCACCTCCCTCCCCAGGAGGAGCATCTGGGTAGGGTGGGCTCTCACAGGCAATGGGGGGTCCAGGAAGGTAGAACTGGGTCAGGAGATGCAGGGAAAGGTATCAGGGGCCTGGCAGCAGAGCCTTCCCACCCTAGTCCACAGGTGGATCCGTCTTCCCATGTGGCTCCATCCTACAGGTGGCACCATCTACTCAGGTGGCTCTGTCTTCCCAAGTGGCTCCGTCTTCCCAGGTGGCTCCATCTTCCCAGGTGTTAGCACCTTCTCAGGTGGTGGCTCCATCTTCCCTGGTGGCCCTGTCTGCCCAGGTAGCTCCATCTTCCCAGGTGGCTCCATCCTACAGGTGGCTCTACCTTCCCAGTATCTCTGTCTTCCCAGGTGACTCCACCTTCCCAGGTGGCTCCATCTTCTCAGGTAGCTCCACTTTCCCAGGTGGCTCCATCTCAGGTGGCTCCACTTTCCCAGGTGGCTCCATCTTCTCAGGTGGCTTTGTCTTCCCAGGTGGCTCCACCATCCCAGGTGGCTCCATCTTCTCAGGTGGCTCTACTTTCCCAGGTGGCTCCATCTCCTCAGGTGGCTCCATCTTCCCAGTGGGCCCATCTTCTCAGTTGCCTCAACCTTCCTAGGTGGCTTCACCTTCTCAGGTGGCTCAGCCCCCAGGTGGCTCCATCTTCCCAGGTCGCTCTATCTTCATAGTGTGCTCCATCTTCTCAGTTACCTTAACCTTCCTAGGTGGCTTCACCTTCTCAGGTGACTCAGCCCCCATCTTGTCAGGTGGCTCCATCTTCCCACATGGTTCCATCTTCCCAGGTGGCTCAGCCCCCCAGGTGACTCCATCTCCTCAGGTGGCTCCATCTTCCCAGTGTGCTCCATCTTCTCAGTTGCCTCAACCTTCCTAGGTGGCTTCACCTTCTCAAGTGACTCAGCCCCCAGGTGGCTCCATCTTCCCAGGTGGCTCAGCCCCCCCAGGTGGCTCCATCTTCCCAGGTGGCTCCATTCCCGAGGTGCTTATGTCCCAAAGTGGCCGGTCACCCATCCTGCCTGGCCCTGGCTGGCCATGAGGGTTTTGGAGCCCCTTGTAGCTCTGTCGGGGGTTTTTGTGGGACCCCGGCCCCACTTTGGGGGCTGCTTGTCCTCCCCATCGGCTCTGCCTTCCCAGGGCCTGGGCTGGGACCCTTGTCCTCTGGATGTGCCCAGGGACAGCGGGCTGGAGTCCTCTCTCTGCCAGAGCCCTGCGGGCACTCTCACGTCCAGCGAGCTGCTGCTCCCCTCTCTGTGGTGGGCAGCCCTGCTCAGATTCCAGCCCCTCCCCATCTCACCTGCAGGCCGTACCCTGGATGAGAACCCAAAAGCTCTGAAGGTCTTTGAGGACTTTGTGGAGAGCAAAGGTTTAAACAAGACCCTCATCATTGACCCTCCTCAAGTCGGTAATGAGCCTGGGGCTTTCTTTCTCCTTCTTGCCCTTTATCCCCAGTTTCCTTTAACCCGGGGCTTCTTTCTGGCGTTTCCCCCGTGTGAAATGTGAGCCCTCGAGGGTGCCCACCCTGCCCGTGCCTCGCCCTGCTCTGCAGAGGCCTGCAAGTTGGACGGCAGCTCCTAGCGAGTGCACAGCACGGCGCCCTGGCCGCCTGCCCCGTGCTCTGCGCAGCGCGTCCAGCTGGACCTGTCCTCAGTGGCCCGTCGTGGAACGTCACTGACGACACGGATTCCTCCTGGGCCGTGTGGCAGCCTCGCCGTCAGCCTGCGCCCCCCACCTCTACCTGAATCCAGGGCCCCTGAGGGGGCTGCGCTCACTCTCCCTGCCCCCTGTGCTGGGTTCCTCCTGAGACGGGGCCGGCACACGGCATCCCCTTACCACGGGGCCTGGTGTGGATGTCGCAGCCGCTGGCTCTTCCGTGAGAATGGCTCTTCTCCAAGGTGACCGCCCTGGACCTCTGTTCATCGTAAATAAACGAACTAAGACCGTGCTCTCCGCTTCCTCATTTCCATCCCCACCTGCTCTCGGGGTGTCTCTGGACGAGGTAGAGGGTCAGAGGCCCTCGGCCCTCACAGGGCTCGGCCCCAGTTTGGGGGGCCCTGCTCGCCCCTTCCGTGCGGCACTGTGCAAAGCTGCACATGCAGCCCCTCTCCTGGACCGCCCTTGCTTCTGAAGGCCTGGACAGTTTTCAAGGACACTGCCCCTGGATGGGGTGTCTGGGCCTCCGCGGCTGGACAGACTTCTAGGGTGGGATGCCTTCCCGTCATGTCAGGCGCCCGCGTGCAGCGTGACTTGTCGCTGTGGCCGTCGACTGTGAAGACCCGGGGGGCGTGTTCCCGCGTTTGACCAGTGTCGTCACGCCTCCCCCTTTCTGTCCTTTTCTTCTGGTGGTCACCAAGCGCTGTCCCTTGGGCTGGGACCCTGCTCTACCCCCTCCAGGGGCAGCACCTGCACAGGGCATTTGGAATCGTCTGTGGGGGACCTGCCTCTTTCTTTCCTCTCTTCCCAGCACTCGCCGGCTGCCACCCCTGGGCTCTGTTCTGGGGGTCCCAGGACTCTGGGTGGAGAGGCCCTGGCCTGCCCGCAGGGACCCCCAGGCCGCGGCTCTGCGTTCCGGCCTCCCTGCACCCGATGCCCCACCTGGCCTCAGGTTCTCTCCTGGTCAGTGGCTCCTGGAGTGGCCATGACCAGACCAGCGAGTCCCAGCAGGGGCCATCCTGCCCCCTGGGGACATTTCTGGCCGCATGATGGGGGAGGGGCAGGGATGCCGCGCACCGTCCTGTGGGCACAGGGTGGCCCCCTAGCAGGCCGACGTGCTGGTGGGCTGAGGGGAGTGGCCTGCCCTGGACCGTCAAGCCTGCTGATGCCATCACACCTTGACGGCGCTCGGGCCAAGCACCTGCCTTCCCCCTGCAGTGGCCGGCGCCCCCACTCCATCCAGCTCCAGAGCCTTGACCTCTGTCCACAGACCCCATCGTGTCCTCTTTCCACCCTGTGCCCCTGTCCACACACAGTCTGTGGCCCCCCGCATGCCCCTCACCCTCGGGGGCAGCCCGGGATCCACAGGTGTCACCTGGAGGCCCACCTACCCAGGCCAGACACCGGAGAGGAGACGCAGGTGGACAGGCAGGCTCGATGGACAGACACGATGGACAGACAGGCACGAGGGACAGACAGACACAATAGACGGATGTGATTAAGAGGTGATGGACAGAGAGACCCAGATGGACAACCAGATGGACAGACATGATGGACAGACAGGAGCCACGGCAGGCGCAAGGAGCCGACGGTCTTCCTGAAGCTCACCCGCTCTCAGGGCCCCGCGTCCCTGCCCTGGCCGCTCCAGCCCAGACCTCAGAGGCCGCCCCTCTGCCCTCGCCTGGGCGTCCTGCTTTCCTGAGCAGAGCAAACCCCGGTGCCCAGGTGGCTCAGCCCCCAGGTGGCTCCATCTTCCCAGGTGGCTCCATTCTCAGGTGCTCATGTCCCAAAGTGTCTGGTCGCCCCTCCTGCCTGGCCCTGAATGGCCGTGAGGGTCTTGCAGCCCCTTCTAGCTCTGTCTGAGGCTCTGTGCGGGACCCCAGCCCCACCTTGGGTGCTGCTTGTCCTTCTACTGGCTCTGCCTTCCCTGGGCCTAGCTGGGACCTTCCCCCTCTGGACATGCCCAGGGACAGCAGGCTGGAGTCCCCTCTCTGCCAGAGCCCTGCAGGCACTCTCGTGTCCAGCGAGCTGCTGCGCCCCTCTCTGCGGTGGGCAGCCCAGCTCGGCTTCCAGCCCCTCCCCGTCTCGCCCGCAGGCCGCACCCTGGACGAGAACCCAAAAGCTCTGAAGGTCTTCGAGGACTCTGTGGAGAACCAAGATTTGAACAAGACCCTCGTATGGACCCTCCTCTCGTCGATGATGAGCCTGGGGCTTTCTTGACTGTTTTCCCCTTTTCTCATTCCCCGTGGTTCCCAGACGAGCTCGGCCTACCTCTGACGTTTCTTGCCCGTGTTTTGGGGGGCCTGGGGTGAATCCCCCACCCCCAGCCCGTCTCTGCTGATGCCTGTGTTTCATCGCGGCCCTAGCGAGGGGCCGGCGGATGTGGTGGCGGACCCAGTTCTGGACGGCAGAGCCCGCGGCTGTGGAAGCCGTCGCCAAGCTCAGGCCGTGCTTGCCCCAAGAGCGGCTGCTACAGAGTGCTGCGCCCCCCCGCAAGACCCCAGACCCTGCCCACCCCGGCCCCAGGCCCCAGCCCCCAGCCCAGGGCCCCCAGCTCCCAGCCCCGGCCGCCAGCCCAGTGGCTCCCCAGCATCTCATCAGCCTGCGGCCAGAGGAACTACCCTGGGGTCCTCCTGTGTGTGTGTGGAGGAGGTTTTGTGTTTATTATTTTAAATAAATGTATAAAACATAGAAAATTCCCAAAACACAGATGTTTACTTCAAAGGAAAAGCCAAGGCCTGTGGGTCCACAGCCCCCTCCGTCCTCCACCCACCCCCCCGCCCCCTCCAGCCAGCCGCACCCGACGTCTTTTAACCCATCTTGGCCTGTCCCTGTAGCTTTACCACATTCGATCCATCCTTACCCAGTTTTCCTCTTATTATCTTTATATAAATGGAAACCATCCATCAGTTTTCTTTTGGCTGACTTCTTTCTTTCGTGTTACAAAGTTATTTTTAAATGGAAGCTCATTTGGAAGCTTCCACATTCAAACCCCAAAGCTCCAGCCTGCCCAGCGCGCGCGCCTGCCGCCCCGTGCCCCCTCCCCTGCGCCTGGGGCGCACCGTGTCCAGAGCGCCGTGTCCAGAGCGCCCCTGACCCGGGGGGAGCACGGCTGCCTCTGACACAACCCCAGCCTGTCGCTGCGCCCTGACGCTCCGTGGATTGTGCTGACTTAGCGAGTCCGTCTGCCTCGTCCTGGCTTCTCGCTTTTCTTACAAACTTGACCTTGATAGTCCTCCCAACGGCTGCACCATCAGGTACCCAACACAGTAGATCTGTGGGCAGCTTCTCAGTGACAAGCCTGAGCACGCAGGGGTCAGCGGGAGTACACCTTCTCAAAGCTGGGGGCGGGCTGTCTGCACAGGGAACTCAGAGCGAGGCCCCCTTCCACGGGCCGGATGCTGACCAGAGTCCCCCACAGCTTAGTATGAGGAGCTGTTTCCTCACGGCTCTGCCCAGAGCTTGTTTTCAAACTCCCAGGCTTTTCCTTCTGGTAGTTATGTTTCTTTGTTTGCTTTCAAAGTAGGGTCTGGGAACTTTCATTTCTTTATATGAATCTTGATATGTTTAAGGGTGATTTATAGTCCTCATTAGTTTAAAAGTTCTTTTCATGCCCTTCCTCTATTTTCCTGTTGCTATTATTTTGTTGTTGATTTCTAGAAGTGCTTTACATATGAGGAAGAGCTCTGTACCCAAAGGAGATAGTCCTTGACCATAAATTGAGTTGAAAATATTTGAGAATATTATCAAATGCCTTTTGAATTTTCTTACTGTTTTTAGCTATGAGTTTTTTTTTTTTTAAATAAGTGGCTTTTGGATTTTGAGTCACAAATAGAAAGCCCTTCTCCACTCCAAGATTATAAGGAAATTTGCCTACAACTTCTCCTAATATTATTTTCAGTTTTTTCCCTGATGACATACCTTTTCATTGTTCTGAAGGCAGGTTTTCCTTAGCGACTCACGCCCTGGGACTCCCCTGGGGCGACCACACTTGGCTGCGGAGTGCTGGTCCAGCTGGGCTGCCTCTTCCCAGCCCGGGAATCACCGCAGGCTCCCTCCAGGACGGCTGCCAGAGGTCAGTGGGAGGCGTAGCCCCTCGTGGCCACCACCCCACGGCGGTGCCCGCTCTCACGGGCGCTGGTGTTTCAGCACATCGTTGCCCACGGCAGGGAGCTGGGCCAGCCAGTCTTCACAAAGGGTAGAGGGGCTCAGGGCTCCTCCGGTCCCTGCTGAGCAGTGGGCGCCTCCACGCCAGGCGGAGGGAATGGCCAAGCAGCCCACAGGCAGGGATCTAGACGGGACTCCTGCAAAGGAAAACACAACTACAAAATCCTGTTCACTTGGCAGTCATCCTGTAAGACACTTTTGGGAAATGAGTGACTTTAATTTGTGGCACTTTTACTTTCTTCTCTGTTGTTACATTTTCGCTTGACATCTCACTTGTTTTGGTTGCCTGGAAAAAGCCTGCGGGGTTAAGCAAGCGTCAGTTTTTCTTACTGGAAAGGCCCTTAGGCTGTATTTACTATAAGCCCCTTGCTGTGCTCCTGGGGGAGGTGGGGTCCAGTAAAAGCAAAGGCCCCTGGCGGAGGAGAGGGCAGACCCTAAGCATTTGGCTGGCCCTGTCAAATATTTCTGCCTTTTGTCGTTTTTACAATTTTTTAATATATATTTTTTATCAGAGAATTTGTGAACTTACAAAACAATCCTGCGTAATGTGCAGAATTCCCATATCTCACCCGTCCGCCAACACCTTGCACTGTGGTGGAACATTTGTTACAGATGATGAAAGAACATGGTTAGACCATTATCACTAACTATGGTCCAAAGCTTGATGTCATATATTTTTTCCATACTCCCCTATTCAAAACACTATGTACTATATTGTAAATGTGTTATAGTTTTTGAAAGAACATTCTCATATTTGTTCTGTTAACCACAGACATCACGTGGTTCACTGTGTGCCATGCCTTGTACAACCCATCCAAATTGTATACTCCATCGCTCTCACTTCCATCACAGAGTTATGTAGCCATTTTTAATTTCAATTTTTACATTTATACCTTTGATCCATTTGGAGTTTAAATTTGAGGTCTGGACCAAATTTATTTTTCCAGGAGGCCATCCAGTTGTGTCAACAAAAGTTAGTGAACAAAATATCCCTTTCATTTCTGCTAGAAACCACCACACTGGAGGTCTTAGCCAATGCAATAAGACAAGAAAAAAAAAAAGATTTATAAAGAGCAGAAGAATTGAAAATCTCAAACTGCTAACTTTTTAGAGTATGTGATTGCCTACCTAAGTAACCAAAATTAACTGAAAAACTATTAGATATAATGCAAGATTTCAGCAAGGTGCCTGAATAGGAGATTTAGTTTTCCAAAATGGCAATATCCAGCCAAGTGTTTTACAGAAGTAAAAATATGCCATTTACACAAGTAAAAATAGCTAAATACCAGTAAACCTAATAGCAAATGGGCAAGGCCAGTAGGCAGAAGCTGCAGGCTTTTCTGACCAGCAATGAGGAGAAGCTGGGTGAGTCCAGAGCTCGCCCATCCTGGGTGTGAGCTCCAGTATTGAGAGATGTCACTAGCTCCCAGGTAGATGTGTAAGGAGCCTCCTACCATGATTAAACCCCACCATGGCAGCACGATTGGCACAGGCATCAACGAGGACACGCCCTCTGCAGCCACCCATGCAGAAGAGACACACAAACATGAGTGGGCTGGAAGCAAGCAGACATGAGAGCACAAACATGAGATTAGACTCTGCTTGCATGAAAGATGAGAGCAGGCCAACGAACGCATGCCGTTAGGAAGTGGAAGAGCATGTACATGGGCTCAGGTCACTGCACATGACATGAGAATACTGAGTGGGTAGTTTTCATATGTCCATGCTGCTTCACCACACTTGATGAAAAGTTTTTAAACATATGAAGGCATGTGGAAGACAAGTCTTGACCAAAAGAGGGGGTGTATTCCAGATGAGACAGGGAAAGACATCGAAGACTGTCATGGAACATCAAATGAATTCTGTTAGCAAGTGTTGGGAAAACCAAAGTGGGCGCTGGCACTCCAGGGAGGGGACAGTGAGGAGTGGTAGCAGCAGGGTGGCCCATGGTCCCTTCTTCACCGCTGAGGGCCTCTTCAGGGTTAGGGCCTCTGGTCTCACCCAACAGGCCCCCCCACCCCTGCTGAAGGTGACATCAGCTGCCAGGAGCCATCTGGAAATGCAATCAACCCTAACTGGCCGCGCTGCACTGGTTTTATTAGCTTCCCCCTGGGGAGTCGTCTGGACGTGTTTGTGCCCAAAGAACGATGACATGAGACACAAGTGGGGCCTTTACGGCATGCACTGCTCAGAGTTCATTCTGGAAAAGATACCCCATGTGTGCCAAGGAGCCAGAGTTCTGATACAGGGAGACAGTGGATGGGAGAGCACGGGGGCCAGGGCAGCCACCCACAGCCCCAGAGCCCATCAGGTACGAGATGTCACCTGTGGGGCCCCAGCGGCCCAGCCTGCCGACGGGCACCAAGGACGGGCATTCTCAAGGGGCTGCTAGTCAGTTTAGGGCCAGTTAGGCCCAGGCGTGGCTTTTCCAAACAGCCAAGAGGAATGGAAGATTTCCAGTGGGGCAGTGGCAGAGTCGCCTGTGAGTGAGGGGCGAGAATCAGAAAAGGATTTGGTGGCCAGCTCCCTGCAGTGCCCCGTGCCCACCGCCCACCCCTCTGCATGAGCTCTGGGGCTGGTGGTGGGTGGGGGGCCAGCTGAGCAGCAGGCCACCTGGGGCACCCCCAAGCCCACAGGGGTTTAATCCTGCTCTCCTCCCTCTCAGGAAAGCCCGGGACCTCCCCATCAGCGCTTCCAGAGCCCCCCGTGCGGCCAAGCCGCCTGGGTGGAGCACAGCCCCACCCAGAAGGTCCAGACAGCAGGGAGGTGTTCGCCCCGGTTCCGGAAGCCAGAGCACTGGGGGCGGGTCCTTCCCCGCCCCTCCGGCTTCTGGTGTTGGCCGCGAACCCTGGGTGTCCCCTGGTTGTAGAGGCCAGTGTCTCCCTTCTCTGTCTATGTCTCCCTTCTCAGAGGACGCAGTCATACTGGACAGGGCCCAGCCTGCTCCAATGTGGCTTCAGCTTAACGAACCCCTCCTGCAAAGACCCTATTTCCACATAAGACCACCTCCACAGGACCAGGGTCAGGACTGGGGTGAGTCTCCGGGGGCACAGCACAGTCCAAGCCACGCTCTTTGAACCAGTCTCTCACACCCTAGTCAGAACAAGAGCTGGCTCCCATCTAGCTGAACAATCCACGGTGCGTGGAGCCCTGAGGCTGGGGAACGGCCGGAGCAGGCCTCAGGCAGTCTCCAAGCGGCCACCACTGTTCCTGCCGACACAAGGCGTGAGGGCCCTGGAGACCCCAGACCGGGGCCTGGAGGGTTGGGCAGGGCGGGGTCTGAGGGGCAGCCCCGGGTGGATCAGGCGGGCCCTTGGAACTGTTGAGTCTGGACTTCATCTTCTCTCTGTGAACTCTCACTGCGGGTCAGTGTGGACGGCTGGAACGTTTCTTTTTATTTGTAGAAGTTATGGACAATCTCAAACAGCCAGACAGGAGTGGCCCAGGCAGCAGCCCAGCGCCCCCAGCCTTGCCCCGCTTTCCCTCGCCCTGCTCCGCTGGGGTGTTTTGAAGCAGATCAGCGTGTTGAGACAAGGCGGCCTGCCCGGTGCCCCTGGGCTGCCGCCCACCCGCTGCCCCATCCACCCTGAGCCCGCCATAGCCACCCTGCAGCGGGAAGGCAGAGGCCGGGCTGGCACCTTCGAAAGACTCTGGGACTAAGGCCACTTCCTGAGCAACTGGCAGCGAGCCGCCGGTTCCCGCATCGAGAGCAGTGTGTCCCCCTCATGCTGTAGCTGGCGGCGTCAGGGCGGAGCTGTCCCTCACCGGTCAAACAGGAGTTTAGGGCGTCTGCGGGGAGATAGAGGCCGCTGCCTGTGCCAGGGCGAGTCCGGGGTTAAGGCCGGGTCCTGCCACTGGGCGGGCGGTGCTGCGGGTCACAGGGGGACGCTCAGGCGGCGCTAGGGGGTCACAGGGGGACTGTCGGGGACCAGGAGGAGGAGCACGTGCCTTGGAGCCCGGGGGCCTGGGGGCCCGGGGAGGAGCTGGGCCATCTCTGTGTGGGAGCCTCAGGCCTGTCCTGCAGCTTGCGGGAGGGGACGAGGTCACCCAGGGCAGCAAGGAGGTCAGCATCTGGGGCAGGGGCTGCAAGAGAAAAATCCAGAAAGCGTGGATTCAGAGGAGCCATGGGGCTGGGGCGCAGGGAGCAGGGGTGAGGACTGGGGGTCACGCGGCAGGGGTGGAGGCGGGAGGCAGCCAAGGCCTTGCGGGGTGAATGGGGATGTGCCCCCAGGGCTTCTCTGAGCAGGATGAGGAAGGTCCTGCCCCCGGCTCTGCTCAGCGTCTTCCCAGCATGCCTTCCTGTGAGGCCAGGGAAGCCGGCAGGGCCTTAGAGGGGCAGGCGGGGCCTGGGCGCAGAGGCTCCAGTGCCCTGTCTGAGGCCGTCCAGAGCCCATGCTGCTGGCTTCTGGCTGTTCACACCGAGTTAAGAGCATTTGGTCATCTGGCTCCAAAAATAATGGCATTGGGGGCCTGGGGTCAGGCTGGGCATCTGCAGGTGCCCTCAGGGACTGCTGCCCATGGAGGGGATTCAGGCTTAGGGAAGGAGAGCTTTGGCCCCCGCGCCCTTTGTGCTGTCCTTGTCCAAGCCAACAGCACTGTGGCAGGGTGAGGCCGGGGCAGCCACGGACCTCTCTCCAGGTAGGGTCCCTCCAGCTTTTATGATTTCTGTTGAATTCCTCAGCTTTTACGATTTCTGTTGAATTCCTCGTTTTTCCGGCATTTCAGGGCTAGGTGCCTTGGTGTGGTTTGTTTTAGGCTAGTCTATAATAGTTGAACTCGTTGAGTTTCTTGGGACTGTGTGTTTATATTTTCATCAAATTTGGGTTGTTTTGGCAATGTCTTCAGACACAGTTTCTGCCCTAGCCCTTTCTGTTTTTCCCCTTCTGGGACCCCGTGTGGGTCAAGCTTGCCCCACGTCCCTGAGGAGAAAGCCTTCTCCCTGGCTTCACTTTGGAGTGCGTTGCTGCTACAGCTTCACCTTCGTTACTATACGTCCTTCTGCGTTGTCTAATCTGGATGTTAACCCATCAGGTGCATTTTTTTGTTTCGGATATTGTACTTTTCATCTCTAGAATGTCCATTTGGGTGGGATTTCTTTCTCTGCGCCTTTCAGTTCACCCCTTGCCATGCTCTTGCTTTTCTCTACCTTCCTGAACACGTGGAGCTATTTGTAAAAGACTTTTAATGTCTCTTCTATTTCCTTCCATTCTGTCCTTAGAGGGTCTGTTCCTATGTTTGTTTTTTTCCTGATTACATCATAGTTTCCTGCCTCCTCAGCCATTTTTAACTGGGTGTCAGACATTGTGAATTCTTTGTTGGTTTCTTCATGTGACTGGTGGCCTCCAGGTTGACCCCAATGATCCTCAAGCACTTCTGCGATCACTTCCCATTGAAGGTGGCCTGGGCCCACTGCCGCGTTTCTAGTGGACATTACATGGAGGAAGAGGGCGCATTTCTCGGAGTTCAGGTTCAAAGGCAGGTGCTGGCTCTCCTGAACCCTCTCACCACCTGCTCTGGGGAAGCCGCATCACGAGCAGCCCTGTGTGTGGTCCACTTGGTGGGAAAGCCAAAGCTCCTCCACTGGCCACGTGGGTGAGCACAGAGTGAGTCCTTCATCACAGGAAGTCTTGAGGTCTGCGGCCCTGGCCAAGCTCGACTCAACCTCAGTGAGACCCTGAGCCAGAAACACTGGCCAAGCTGTCCCCAGATTCCTGGGTCTCAGAAACTCTGTTTTAATCTGCTGTGTTTTGGGGGACAATTTGTTATGCAGGGATAGATAACTAATAGACTCAATTTTGTTGTTTTCCTTTAAAGAGCATGAGATTCTGCTCAGGTTGCAGTTAAATTGTTTTTAGTCAGATGTCTCTTTCCAGTCTTGATTTTAAGTTTATTTTGGGGGGTGGGTTCAGTCTTTACTATCCCCCCCCACTAAAGTTCCTCCTCAAAGCCCCACGTGGCACGAGGCTTTTCTCTGGCTGCGTGAGTTCTGGGAACCATTCTGCCTACTCTTTCCAGGTTTCTTTCCCTGGTTGTGGGAAAGCCTCAGAAGACCCCTCTGCATAGCTCTGGATGTCGTTCTCTGTGCTGCCCCCTCCTCCTGGAACTCTGCCCTGCAAATTCTAGCCCCTCAGCCTCCCCATGCTCTTTTCTCTTCTGCTCACGAGACCTGGGTTCCGTTTGGGCGCGCTCCCCGAGCTCTGCTTGGATCTGCCTTCCTGCAGGGAGCTGGTCAGTGGCTGTCCAAGTCCTTGGCTGTCTTTTGCCCATATGCAGAAGATATCGTTTGGTAGATTCTCTGGTTTTCTGGCTGCTTAAGGTGGGTGGATAAACCTGAAGCCTGCTGTTACACCCAGTCTTCCGTGCACTCCTTCAAGTGTGGGTAAGTGTGGTGCTGTGCATTTGCGTCAAATGTGTAGACTGTGTAACCACCACTACAATCCACACAGCGCTGTCCCATCACCATGAAAATCCCTCTCCTGCCCTTTGCAGCCCCACTCCTTCCCCACCCTGAGCCTCTGGCAGCCGCTAAGCTGTTCTCCATCTCTTCAATGTTGTCATTTCAAGAATATATAAATGGAAACATACAGTTTATAACCTTTTGGGTTTTGCTTTTCCTTCACTCAGTGTAATTACCTCGAGGTCCAGCCTATTGGTAAGTGTTATCACCAGTTCATGCCCTTTGACTTCTGAGCCGTGTTCTGAGGTGGATGCAATGCAGCTCGGTTAACCGCCCACTCAGTGAACGGCGTTTGGGTTGAGTCCAGTTCCTGGCTATCACAACTGAAATTGCTATGAGCAGTAATACAGGTTTTCTGCACCCAAAATTTTTCACTTCTCAAGGACAGATGCTCCAGCATCTGGCTGCTGGGGTGTATTTTGTTAGAAAGAAATTTTCTTCTGGAAGAAAATAAGGCTCACCTGATTGTGGAGAAGAAAAGAATTTATTTTTAATCTTGCAAGAAGGGGCACACAACCAGAAAACATGGCTGGTGCGCCGAACTAAGAAAAATGACACAATTTATACCCCTAAGCCTAGCACACAAGCCCTTTTGTTTCTCCATAGATTGGATACTTCAGAAGTTACAGCCTATCCGAGAAGATCTAACTTTCCTACACAAAAGTTTGTGATTAACCGCTTCCCCCATTACATTCCAACCATTTTAGTGTTTACCTGCTCCTCTTTGTCAAATAAGGAATGGAATTTAGTGCTGAATTGGTATTGACTTAGCTCTTTCTTGGGCATCTTTTTTTACTGCCTATAGGACTGGCTTAAGCTGGTTTTTTTTGTTGCTGTTTAACCCCGGAGTGGGAGACTGAGGCACTAGGCTGCCAGGTTACATTAATCAATATTTTCTTCCTTTATGTGAAAACTAAACTAATCTTCCTTTCTTACAATTTAAGTACATGATCAGTTGTTTTAAAAGAAATTTCCAGACAATTTCCAGAGTGGCTGAGCCATTTTCCAGCTGCTCAAAGTATAAATTTCTCAAAGCATGGGAGGTCCAGTTTCTCTGCCTGTCCCTGAGTTTTCATTTTACTGCCACCTCTGGGGAACCACTGCCCACCCCCTGCCATGACCACCGCAGGGGCCAGTGGTCTGTGGGGCTCGGGATGGTCAGCAGGGGCTGGGGCATGGTCAGCATGCCCCCAGTGGGAGGGACGGCCACCACCCACCCACCCACCCGGCGCCCAGGCAGCCAGGCTGACCCTGGGACCCCGCCCTCCAGGACACACTGTCCTGAGCGCAGGCCGCGCTCCTGGCCCTGGCGGCCAGCCTGGAGCAGCAGCCCCAGAGCCTTCCGACCTGATGCTCTTCCAGGAACCGAGGGGCCTGGCAGGACAGGAGCAAGTTCTCGCTGTGGCTTGGAGGAGAGCCAAGGCGGGGAAGTCGCCCACAGGCCAAGGTAAGTCGGGGGTTCCTGGAACACGTGGGGGTGGGCCGCCCTCCTCCTATATAAGGCTGGGCGCGCGCTGCTTCGGCCTTGGCCTCTCGAGCTCAGAGCACAACCCCAGCTGCCACCATGAAGTGCCTCCTGCTGGTCCTGGGCGTGGCCCTCCTCTGTGGCACCCGTGCCGTGGACATCCCCCGGGCCGTGGACATCCCCCGGACCGTGGAGGAGCTGGATCTGGAGAAGGTCTGCAGACGGGGTTGGCTGGCCTTGTGGGGTGGGATGGGTGGGCTGCAGGGCGGCAGGGGAGGCCGCAGGGGTCGGAAGGGCCAGTTGGGGTCTGTCCCCGGCTCCCACCAGTCGCTCCCCAGGACCCAAACTTCCCCCTGGCTCTTGGGGATGCCCTGGCCAGGCCCTTCCCGTGCCGGGACACGCTTAGAGGACGCCTTCCAGCGGCGGGAGGGGCGGTCCATGCTGGGCCACCGGGGGTCAGCGGGTGCTCCTCGAGGGGGGCCAGGTGGAGAGCGGCCAGGGACGGCCCCTCCCCAGGACAGACGCCCGGGGCTTCCCCAGGTGGCGGGCACCTGGCACACCGTGGGGATGGCGTCCAGCGACCTCGACCTCCTGGAGACCCCAGATGCCCCCCTGCGAGTATACATCAAGGAAGTGCGGCCCACCCCTGACGGCAACCTGGAGGTTCTCCTGAGCAAACAGTGGGTTTCCCAGGGCGCTGGAGGGGCGGGCGGGTTCCAGCCGGGTGTCTCCTGAGTCCCCTCTGCGTCCTGTGGTCCAGTTCCTGTGAAGGGCCCCTGCCTGTCCCCGAGCCGGGGGTGGGGCACATCGGCCTCCCCCTGGGCTCCCTCTCCCCACTGTCCACCTGCCCCGGCGGTCCCTGGGAGGGCCGTAGTGGTCAGCCCTGCGGTGCTCCCCCTCCTGTGCCTGGCGCCCCGCCGCTGGACGTCAGGGATGACCCCCACCCCTTGGCTCTCAGGGTGGACGGTGACTGCGCCGAGACCACCGTTGTCGGCCAGAAGACCCAGGACCCCGGCGTGTTCACATTCACCCGTAAGTGCCCCCACCTGTGGCGCCGGGCGGTCAGCCCCGCAGCAGGGATGAGGCCGGGGCTGGGGGCAACCGCTGCAGAGCCCGCCCCCGCAGGGCGCCCACAGCCCTCCTCCCGAGCTCGGGGCAGGCAGCCACGTGGGGTCCAGATGGGGCGGGAAGCCCGAGGGGGCGCAGGCATGTCTCCAGGTGGACGCAGCGGCCACGCTTGTCCCCGTGTGTCAGCCCCGGGTGGTCAGGCTGGAGGCCCCGCCCGCCCCTCTGCATTTCAGAACTTGCCTCGGCAGGCCCTGGGCCCCACCCACAGGCCTTTCAGGTGCCCCCAGCTCTTCTGCTCCCCGTCCCCGCCTGACCCGTGAGGCGTCTCTGGGCCCCGCCTGAGGGTGGCCCGCCACCCGCTCTGCCAACGCCTGCGGGGCCCCACCTCGACAGGCAGCCTCTCCTCCCCACCCCGGCGGCCCCCTGCCCTCCACCGAGGCCGCTGCAGGCCTCCCTGTGCTCTGAACGGCAGGAAGCGCTGCGGGCGGAGGCTCGACTCAGACCCCCGGCGGCCCCTGCCCCTCCCGAGCCTCGCCTTCCCTTCCGGCTAAGGGGTTCCGGCAGGAGCGCAGGGCGGGGAGGGCCGGGGAGGCCCCATCGCGAGCAGTTCCTCGCGAAGCTCCAGGACGGGCGGGGCCTGGGCGGCACCCCTCACCCCCACCCGGGGTCGCCCCTGCTCCAGGCCCCGCCCACCCCAGGTGCGCCTGGCCCCCGGCGCTCCCGCCAACCCGCCCGTCCCTGGGAGGGGGCGGCTGATGCCCGAGCTCTCTGGGGTGGCCCGCACCTCCTGCTTGCCCCAGCGGATGTCCGCTCAAAGGAAGCTCAGCCCCCGGAGTGTTTCCCTGCAGCTCCTGGGGCCTGCCCCGGGGCGCACCCTGGGCTGCTGCGCGGTGACTGGGTTCCCGGGTGAACGCCGCCTCCAGCAGCGGGGGCTGTAACTAGCCAAGCTGGGGGCGTGGAGGCTGCTTCCTGGGAGACACTCTCAGCCTGGGTGGGGGGCAGCGGGGATGTCTAGGGGAGCTGGGTCGGCTAGGGAGGGGCCTCCCGCCTGGGGGCTTCCCGGCGGAGCCTGGCGGGCGCGAGGGAAGGAGTCAGGCGCGATTCCGCCTGCGCTTGGAATCTTTTCCAGACCAGGGCGAGGGAAAGATTTTCGTGCAGGACACAGACTACGGGAGCTTCGCCTTCTTCTGCGTGGACGCCGTCCAGGGCCAAGTGACCTGCCAGTACCTGGGTGAGTGCCCGCGCCTCGGCGAGACTTGGCAGCGGAGGTCCGGGGGGATTCCAGGCCTTCTCTCTGCCCGTCGCCCCGTGCAGGAGGGCTGAGGTGGGCCGGGCTGCGGGGCTGGAGCCGGGGGGGCGGAACCAAACCTCAGCAGGCCATCCGAGCTAGGGCCGGAGATGCGCCCCGTTCTGTAAACCGCCTTGCCTGGCTGGGTAGGAGCCCTCCAGGGGGGAGGTGGACACTGCGCTTTCCACCCAAGATTGAGGAGACACACCAGGAGGTGACCTGGCAGGAGAGAGGGGATCCGGCTGCTGGTGGGGGAGGGGCCGCCCTGAGCCCAGAAGACCCCACAGGGGAAGGGGTGGGTGCTAAGCCAGACCTCAGCAGGCCCCGCCAGCTGACCCCTGCAGGCCCTGTCCCCCACGGCCCAGGGACTGACCGCCCCTCCCCCCACAGCCAGGACCCAGCAGGGCGACCCTGAGGTCATGGGCAAGTTCAAGATGGCCCTCGAGACCCTGCCCGTGACCATGCGCATCTTCCTGGACCTGACCCAGGGCAAGGGTGAGTGTGGCCGGGACCCCCACCCAACCCCCAGCAGGAGGCCAGGCGAGGCCCAGGTCCCACGCTTGTGGACGATCGTCCTCCTGCCCTGGCCTCAGCCCAGAGCTGCCCTGAGGGGTCCCCCCCCACCCCGTCCTTGGACCCCTCCCCTCTGTGCTGGGCGGGTCCCCCAGCGACGTCACCGTGACCCCCTTGTTCCACAGAGAGGTGCCGCGTCTAGGCGAGCCCTGCTGCTCCGGCCACCTGGGGTAACGTACCGGCCTTGCCCCTCCCTGGGCAGCACGGGGCCGGGGTCTCCTGTGTTCCTGGGGGCCTGCTGGGGGCCTGGGGACTGGGTCCCCGCTGGCCACCCCGGGGAGGCAGTCTGGCCTTCCCCAAGGGAGAGTTTGGAATCCTCAGGGCAGGGGGAGGTGGAGGGGCTGAGGGTGGGGGAGGCCGGGCTGGGAGGGACAGGCCACCCGAGGCCCAGGCGTGGGTTAGGTGGGGGCCCAGGGGCAGGGCCAGCGTCCCCAGGCTCCGGGGTCTCAGGCGGGGCCGCCTGGTTCCTGCAGGTCGGGGACTTTCCCAGGAGCCGGCCCCTCTTCACGAGAGAAGACGTCCTCCCCGCCCCATAGGACCCCCGCTCTGTGGAGAAGACCCCCAGGGCCTCTGCCCAGCCAGCGCACCTGCAGGGCTCAGCCTGGGGCCCCTGCTGGACCCCTTCCCTTCAGCACCAATAAACCCTTGGGCACCCTCCTTCTGACTCGGTGCTGACTGCGGGGCTGGGGGAGCAGGTGAGGGGCCTGAGGGCTGCGCGGGGGAGGGGACTGTGACCCCAGGTCTGGGTCTGGGCTGAGCCTGTCCTGGGCTGATTTTGGCTCCCTGATGGGCAGCCTCCAAGGGCGCTGGGGAAGGGCATGCAGCCAGGGTCTCGTCTCATCTCGGCGTGATATGAACCCAATTTCACCCTTATAGTCATTTTCATTTAAATTCTTTGAAAAAGCAAATTCACCAGAGCCTTCCTAACACCCCTTGCCCTCTCTGGCCACAGAATCAGGCTGGGGGGCACAGACTGCTCTGTGGGTTGAGGGTGCTCAGCCCCTGCATGGCTCAGGAATCCCATGCACAGGTTAGGGAAACAGCACCAGCTCCACGCAGTTTCCAAGAAACTCACTGCATGTCGACTGCACAGGTCGGATGGAAATAAAAGGATAGGAAAGGATAGACAAATGCAAACAGCAACTGAAAAAAAGGAGGGGAGCAGGTGTGATTCAGTAACTGAGTGCCTGGTTTCCACGTACAAGGTCCCGGGTTCAATCCCTTGGAAACAAACAAACAAACCAGAGATGCTTATATTAATACCCAGTAAAGTGGACTTCTGAGAAGGGACAGTCCACCAGGGAGAAATAGAAATCCTAATGTTGTCTGCACCAAAAACAGTCTCAAAATGAGTGAAGCAAAAACTATTAGACGTGAAAGGAACAATAAACAGATCCAAAATCAGGGCTGGAGATGTCCATACCCAGCTCAGAGACCGAGAGGAGAACTAGAGAGAATGGCCAGCAAACTTCACCCAAAAACAGCACATTACACATGTTCACATTGTTTCCAAGTGCTCACGGGACTTTCACCAAACCAGACCATTCCTGGGCCATAAAACAATTTAAAAGAATTAAAATAATACAGAATATATTCTCTGGCTAGAATCACACTAGACATCCAGGAAGAGAAGATAATAATCCCTATAAACATATTGAAAATACCCTTCAAAATAATAGAAGGGTCAAAGAGGAAGTCTCAAAGGAAATAAGCACATATAACTAATTGAAAATGAAAACGTGTCAATATATGTGGCTACAACTAAAGTAATGCCAAAGGGGAAATTTATAGTACTAAATGCATACATGATAAGAGAAGAAAGGTCTCAAATCAATCATTTAAGATCCTGCCTCAAGAAGCTTGAAAAAATAAAAATAAACCTGAAAAAGAAGGGAAGGAAATAATAAAAGAGTAGAAACCACTGAGAATGAAAACAGAAAAACAATAGAGAAAAATAAAAAGGAGAAATCTGACTCTTAAAAAATAATCAAGGCGGCGAACTTGGCTCAGTGGTTAGGGCGCTGTCTTCCACATGGGAGGTCCTCGGTTCAAACCCTGGGCCTCCTTGACCCGTGTGGAGCTGGCCCATGCGCAGTGCTGATGTGCGCAAGGAGTGCAGTGCCGTGCCATGCAGGGGTGTCCCTCATGTAGGGGAGCCCCACGCACAAGGAGTGCACCCCATAAGGAGAGCCACCCAGTGGGCAAGAAAGAGCAGCCTGCCCAGGAATGGTGCCCAACACACGAAGAGCTGACACTACAAGATGATGTAACAGAAAAAGAAACACAGATTCCCATGCCGCTGACAACAACAGAAGCAGACAAGGAAAACTCAGTGAATAGACACAGAGAACACAACCCGGGTTGGGGGGGGGAAGGGGAGAGAAATAAATAAATAAATCTTAAAAAAAATCAACAGACTGACAAACCTCCAACAAGACTGCAAAAAATAAAAAGAAAACAAATTGCTAACATCAGAAATGAAATAATGGATATCCCTTCAGCTCCTGCAGAAACTAAGGGGATAGAGAGGAATACTACAAATGGCTTTACACTCATAAATTTGACAAACAATCCTTCAAAATCCACAAATGACAAAAATTAAATCAAGATGAACTAAGGCATCAGAATAGTCCTAAAGCCATTAAATAAATTGAATTCACAATTTAAACTCTGAAAAAGAAATCTCCAGGCCAAGGTGGTTTTCCTGAAGAATTTCACAAAAATTTAAAAATGAATTAACACCACTTTTACACAATGTCTTCCAGGAAATAGAAGAGATAACTTCCCATCTCTTTTTGGTAGGCCAGCATTGCCTTAAAACCAGATGAGTACAAAAAAGAGAAGTATAGACCAATAACTCTCATATCATAAATGTAAAAATCCTCAACAAAATATTAGCAAACTGAATCTAACTATGTATAAAAATATTTATAGACCATGACCAAGTGGGATTATTACAGGTTTGCAAGGATGTGTCAATATTTGAAACTCAGTCAGTGTAATCCAATATATCAAGTTGCTAAAGAAGAAAACTGATGTCAGTTGATGCAGGCATTGCATTGTTTAAAACCCAACACCCATTTATGATTTTTAAAAGTCTCTCAGAAAAAAATAGCAATAGAAGGGAATTACCTCAACTTGAGAAAGAGCATAACAAACCCCACAATTAATGTTATGCTTAATGATGAAAGACCAAAAGCTTTCCGCTTCAGGCCAGGAACAAGACAAGGATATCCACTCTCACCACTCTTATTCAAAATTGTTCTGGAATTTCAGCCACTGTAATGCTGCAAGAAAATAAAATAAAAGACATACAAAATGGAAAAGAAGAAATAAAATGGTCCTGACCTGAAGGTGACATGTCTACATGGAACAGTCCTAGGAATCTATTAGAAAAATCACCTAGCACTAATAAGTGACTTCAGCAAGTTCTCGGGACACAATATCAAATAAAAAATTAAATCATTTTCCCATACACTAACAATAAACAAGGGAAAACTAAAACAATATCATTTATAATCATTACAAAGAAAAGTACATACTTACGTATTATTTAACTAAACATGTACAGGACCTGTGCTCTGAGAAATGCAAGATATCAATGAGAGAAATCAATACAGACTTAAATAAATGGAGAGACATACCATATTCATGGAGTCATGGATGGGAAGACTCAGCATAGTAAAGATGCCAGTTCTCCCCCAAACTGATCTGTAGTTTTTAATGCAATTCCTATCAAAATCCCAGCAAGGTTTGTTGTAGCCATGGACAAGGTTATTCTAAAATTTTTATGGAAAGACACAGGCCCTAGAATGACTAAAACAATTATGGTAAAGAAGAATAAAGTGTGTGTCATGGGGAGCCCTGCAAAGCAGGCTCCAAGTTCACAGAAAGAATGTAGATATAGAAAACAGTGCACCTGGAGAGTCTGGAGATAAAATAGAAGGTGCCCACTGGGCAAGGTCATGTGCTGAACTAAATATGCTGAGTGTGGATAAGAAGCAGAGAGAAACTGTGTTATCTGTGGGCTAATGAATAGAAAGTAACTTTGTGTTTGTAGTAACCTAGAAGCCCAAACCTCCCAAATGTACTGTTTCCACATATGATATAAAATAAAGTGCATGATTAAGCCAAGTGCCTGAGGTAGCTGAGAGCTCCTTATGGTCCACCTGGCCCCCGCTATATTGTGTCTTTTATTTCTTCAGCCTCACACTCCTCCCACCTCAGGAAACTGTTCAGCTGCACAAGTCGCAGCAATGTGTAAGGGGGAGATTACTCTTTGCAATTTTAAGACTTACTCTACCACCCTAGAAATCAAAGCAGTGCTGAACAGGCAGAAAGATAGACATGTAGCTCAGGGAAACAACAGAAAACCCAGATACTGACCCACACAAGTACACCCACCGATTTCTCCCAAAGGTGTGAAAGAAATCCAGTGTGAGAAAGGATAGCCTTTTCAATAAATGGTGCTAGAGCACTTGGAGCTTTATAGGGAAAACAATGTACCTTAGCTTAAACCACATACTTTCAAAATGGATCATGGACTTAAATGCAAAAATAAAATTATAAAGCTTTCAAAAAAAGAGAGAAAATCTTTGGGATCTAGGGCTAATGAACTATTTCTTTGACTTGACACTAAAAGCATAAAAAGGAAATACATGAGAGGAAGAGTTGATAAATTGGGCTTCATCTGAATTAAAAATTTCTGCTCACAAAACATCCTATTTAGAGACTATGAAGACAAGCTACAAACTGGGAGAAAATACTGGCCAACCACAAACCCAACAAAGCATTATTATCTAGAATATATAAAGAACTCTTAAAACTAAACAGGAGGGAAGCGGATGTGGTTTGAGGGATAAAGCCTCCTCCTACCGTATACGAGGACCCAGGTTTGATTCCTGGGACCTCCTGCTGAAAAAGAAGAAGAGAAAGTGTGCCTGCATAGCGAGCCAGCACCCACGTGGTAAACCGAGTGCCCATGGACTGCCCACGTGGTGAGCCGGTGCCCACATGGTGATCCAGTGCCAGCAAGGTGATCCAGTGCCCATGCAAGTGAGTCATGCAGCAAAATGATGACGCAACAAAAGAGAGATGAAGGGGAGAGTCAAAGCGAAGCGCAGCAGAGACCAGGAACTGAAGTGGCACAGTTGACAGGGAACATCTCTCCACATCAGAGGTCCCCAGGATCAAATCCCTCTGAACCCTAGAGGAGAAAATTGAGAAGAGAAGACAAAAAAGAGAAATAGATACAGAAGATCACACAGTGAATGGAAAAAGACAGCAAAAAAAAAGCAGGGTGGGGGTGAAGTTGGGGGTGGGGGAGGGGGAAATAAACCTTTTTTAAAAAAAGCTCAACAGGAAAAAAACAATCTGATTAGAAAATGGGCAAAAAGCACAGAGAGATATCGAAGAAGAAATATAGATGGCAAGTATCATTAGCCATCATGAAAATGCAAATTAAAACCACAATAAGAAATCACTACCCACCTATCAGGATAGTTAAAGTAAAAAATCACGACAGAATCAAATGCTGGTGAATGTACAGGGAGCCTGGGCCACCCATACATTGCTGGTGGGATGCGAAATGGTACAGCCATGCTGGACAACAGTTTGGCAATTTCTTATAAAACTAAACATGAAATGATGGTAGAATCCAGCAATTGCACTCCTGGGTGTACAGCCCAGAGAAATGAAGACATATTTTCGCACAAAAGCTATGCACAAATGTTCATGACATAACAGTTGTCCTCCCATGTGTGTGGTTGAATGACTATGCACATCCATATTGATGTGGGCTATGGGTGGGAGGGTCTTTGTCTCTTCAGAGATAACCTAAGCTGTTTGACTTGTGGGTGTTGAACAGTAAAAGGCTGCAGTCCTGCCCTTAGTGACAATGGCAATGATTCCAGTCCCAGGAAACAGTTTAAGAACAGCAAGGCCTATAAACTTTAAGTATTTAGGGGAAATGCAAACCAAATATATTAAAAGCTTATCTAGAATGTCTGGAGTCCATGCTAAAAGCTTACCTAAGATGTGAAAGACAGATATGCTAATTCAAGCCTATTGAAAACTGAAACAAAGGGACCATTTGGCCTTTCCTCTCTGTATAAAAGACATTTGAAAATCTTGTTCCTGGCTCAGGATTCAAACAGAAAGCTCCCGAGTCCGGCCGGCCGTAAATAAACCATTTTTCCTTCTCCAAATCATTCCTGAGTCCTGGCCTCTCTATACGCAAATAATTAAACCTCTCTCAAATTCTACAACAATATCATCAAATGTTCGTCAGCATAAAAAGAAGCAATCGGTTGAGCACAGAACAACCTGGATTATTCTCTGGGGAATTAAGCTGATTGAACAAAAACCAACCTCAAGGCTCACGTGCACACGATTACATTTATACAACCTTCCCAAAGTGACAACATTTTAGATGTGGAAGACAGGTTGATGGTGGCCTAAGGTGGGGGGAGGGGGACTGCCATTGTAAAAGGTAACAGGAGGAAAGAACATGTTCTCAAAGCTCACCCCTTCCTGTGGGTGTGGGACCCTCTGATTGGATTGGATTCAGGTGGGGGGACCTCTAATTGGATTATATCAGTGGGGCGTGACCCAGAGTGGGTCTTGGTCCTCTTGCTGGAGTCCTTTACAAACAGGAGAAACACACAGAGACACCCAGGAGAAAGTTGCAGAGGCTGGAGCACAGAGGCACAGAAAGGGGCCCTGGGAGGCTGAAAGAGATGAGGCAGGAGGAGGGGGACAGAGCCACGTGCCCGATGGCCCATGGCTGAGCTGTGGGAGAAGGTGAGCCTGGAGGGGAAGGCAGAGACCCAGACCGGAGTCCTGGCCACCATTGTGCCCTGCCATGTGGCTGGAGCCCACGGTCACCAGCAGCTGACCTTCACAGCATCTCTGGGGATGCCTTGAGCTGGATATTTGCACAGCCCTGAATTCTAAGGTTTTTTTTTTAGGGGGGTGGTATCAAGGATTGAACCAAGGACCTTGTACCTTATTGAAGCAGGCACTCAAGCCCTGAGCATTGGTGTTTTTGTTTACTTCTTTTGTTTTTAGGAGGTGCTGGTCATCAAACCCCGGACCTCATACATGGAAGCAGTGCTCAGCCACTTGAGCTACATCCACTCCTCAACTGTAAGCTTTGAACAATTAAATTCCCACTGTAAAAGCAAGCCCATTTCTGGTATATTGCTCCTAGCAGCTTTTAGCAAACTAAAAGAGGACTCTTTCTACACCTTGACTGTGGTGGCTGCATGAATGCACACAGGTGTTAAAACACACACACACATACATCACATGCACACAAGTACAAGTAAAACTGGGGGAATCTAAGTAAGACCAGTGGATAATTATCAAAGTTAGTATCCTGGTTGTGAAACTGTAATATGATTTTGCAAGATGTTACCATTGGGAAAAACTGTGAATAATTCATCAGATACCCCTTTATTATTTTTACAATGCATATGAATCTACAATTATCTCAATAAAAATTTCAATTAAAAATTTGGAGAGAATAGGACTTCTGATTGTGGAATAGTGAAGAGTTCAGCAAATCTCCCCCAAAACCAGGTATAAACCTGGACAAAATTGCCATAAACAATGATTTGGACATCGACTATGAGGTCTGGACCCCAGAAAGGTCTGTTTTTAAAGTTAACCCATTCCTGGAGGTGTGAACCTATTGTAGGTGGGACTTTTGATGAGGTTACTCCATTAAGGCATGGCTCAGGGTGGGTCTCTGTCCTCTTACTGGACTCCTTTATAAGAGAGTGAAGTTCAGGCAGAGAGAGAAAGCCATGAAGCAAGAAGCTGAAAGCAACAAAACCTGGAAGAGAAGGAGAGACAAGCAGACAGTGCCAAGTGCCTCGCCACGCAGCGGGATCACCAGCAGCCTGTCTTCAGGGAGAAAGCATTGCCTATTGATGCCTTGATTTGGACATTTTTCTCACCCTCAAAACTGGAAGCATGTAAGTTAGTAAATTAAAGTTGTACAAGCCAAGCCATTTCTGGTATATTGTTTTCAGGAGCTTTAGCAAACTTAAAACATTGACCAAAGGCAATCAGGAAATTGAGAGCATTTGTTCTTGAAGATCTACTGGAGGATGGGTCTCTGCTAACTCCTTGCCTGAGGCTGCTCCAAGTAGTTTACAGGATGAGACCATCCAGGAAAAGCAGCAGGTTCACTGCCAGAGGGAGCTTCCACCCCCCACTCAAACCAGCTGCTTTCCCTGGCCCAAGATCACCCATGCTCTGAGGACACAGGAGACCTGCCACTGTCCAGAGTCCCCTCCTGGCAAGGCTGTCTCCTGTCTGGTGCTCTGGGCTGGGATTTGGAGATGCCTCTGCTCTCTAGCTCTCTCAGTCACCTCTTCTCACCTCAGGGAGTCTGAAAACTCAGAACAGTAAGCAGGGGAAATGGTAGGATTTCTCACTGTTTTCCTCTCTCAGGGACCACTGTCCTTGGTCACCTGCTGACTGGGGTTTTATGCGCTCTGCTTTGTGTATTTTGCCTGGTTTTACACTATTTCAGGTGAAAGGGTTGATCCTGTCCCTGTGAGTCAGTCTTAGGTGGAAGCAGAAGGTTGTCTCAAGTTCACTGACTCTTCTGCCCTCTCCAGTCTGGTGCTGAGTCTTTCCATGAGTTTTTCATTTGCCTCTTTTTCCTTTTCCATTCTAGGATTTCCAGCTGGTATTTAAAAAAAAATAATTTCTGCTTCTCTACTGAGTTTCCCTATTTAAGTAATTTTCAACACATTACCTTTTAATTCTTTAAATATAGTTCCCTTTACATCTTTGAATATGATTTTTTCTTTTTTAAAAATTTGTAGAAGTATATCACTCATATATAAACATACATAAACAATAAGTGAATAATAATAGTTGTGAACTTACAAAACAAACATACATAACATCATCCAGGACTCTCAAAACTCACCCTACCACCAGCACCTTACATTGTTGTTAAACCTTTTAAACTAATGATTAAAGAGCATTGTCAAAATATTACTACTAACCAAAGTATTTTCCCCCAACCAATCCTATTATTTTTATATCATTTATATATGAACATACATAAACAATTAAATGTATAGTAAAAATTCTCGACTTACAAAGCAAACATGCATAACCTCATACAGGGGTCCCATACATCAACCCTCCACCAACACCTTGCATTGTCATGAGATGTTTGTTACAGATTATGAAAGAATACTGTCAGAATCTTACTACTAACCCTAGTCCTTATCTTATATTTGATGTGTTTTTCCCCCAACCCATCCTATTATTATTTTTTAAATATATCTTTATGACAGAAGGTGTAAACTTATAAAACAATCACGCACATGTGCAGAATTCCCAAACAACACCCTCCATCACACACCACAATGTCGTGTGTCATTTGCTACAGATAAAACAATATCCCCTGATTGTTACCATGTCCATAGTATACATTTGGCTCACATTTTCCATACTGCCTCAGTATCAACATGGTACATCTGTCACATAGATGCAAGAGTATTATAATATTATTACTAACCACAACCATAGGTCACTACAGCTGTATTTTTCCCCTTGATTCTCCACATTCCCAATACCCTGCAGTAGTGATATACATTTGCTCTAGCTAACAATGGACATGCTTGCATCTGTACCATCAACCACAATTCTCGTCCACCTCTTGGATTACTGTGCTATCCAGTTCCTAGATTATTCTCTAGCATTCTGTCAATTGGTATTTACATAACTAGAATATCATTTTCACTCACATCCCCATTTATAAACCATCTGTTATTCACTGTGTGTTACCATCCACTCTACATTTCCACTTTTACAGTAAAGTTAATTAAAACTTCACATACATTAAACATCAGTAGTCCACTCAGTCCTCCTCTTACTCTAATCTCCTTTAAGAATCTACCACCATCCACCAGGTCTTTGAAGATATTTTCCAATAATTTCTTCTAGAAGTTTTACGGTTCTTGCTTTTATTTTTAGTTTTTAAAAAAATCTATTTTGAGTTAATTTTTGGATTAGGTGTGAGGTAGGGGTCCTCTTTCCTTCTTTTGGCTGTGGATGTCCAATTCTTTCAGCACCATATGTTGAATGGATTGTTCTGCCTGAGCTGTGTGAGTTTAACAGGCTAGTCAAAAATCACTTGACCACACCTGTGAGGGTCTGTTTTTGAATGATAAATTTGTTTCCCTTGGTCTATGTGTCTGTCTTTAGGCTAGTACCATGCTGTTTTTATGAGTATAAGTAAGTATTATTATTTAGTCTGGAGATGAGAGTTCACTTTTCCTTTTTATGATGTTTCTGGCTTTTCAGGACTCCTTACCCTTCCAAATAAATTTAATGATTGTGTTTTCAATTTTTTCTTTGATGCTGGTAGATTTTTTTTTATCAGGATTGCATTAAATCTGTAAATCAATTTGAGTAGAATTGACATCTTCATGATATTTAGTCTTCTAATCCATGAGCATGAAATGTTCTTCCAGTTATTTGGGCTTTTTTGATTTAACATTGAGTTGCTGTTTTCTGAATATGAGTGCTTTACATTGTTAGTTTATTCCTGACTAAGTTTTATCTGTCATATTTTATTTTCACCACTCTTTTGATACTTTTAGCTACTTTTATTGATATAATCTTCATTTCTAGACTTTCTTGCAGGCCCCCCTCTCCTGTCTTTTCTTTTCAGGCTCTAGCATATCCTTTAGTATTTCCTGAAAATCTGGTCTCTTGCTTAGAAATTCTCTCAGTTTCTGTTTATCTGTGAATATTCTAATTTCACCCTCATTTTGAAAGATAGTCTTGGTGGATATAAGATTCTTGGCTGGAAGTGTTTCTCTTGTAGTATTTTAAATATATCAGACCACTGTCTTCTTGCCTCCATGGTTTCTGGTGAGAAATCAGCACTTAATCTTATTGGACATCCCTTATATGTTAATGATTGCTTTCCTCTTGCTGCTCTCAGATTCTCTCTTTGCCTTTGGCCTTTGACTTTCTGATGAATATATGTCTTGGAGTTGGTCTATTTGGATTTTTTTTGGATGGGAGTAGTTTGTGCTTCTTGGACAGGGATATCTATGTCCTTCAATAGGGTTGGGAAATTTTCTACCATTATTTCTTCAAATATTCCTTCTGCCCCTTTTCCCTTCTCTTCTTCTTCTGGGACACCCATGACATGTAAGTTTGCACACCTTTTGCTGTCATTTAGTTCCCTGAGACCTTGTTCAATTTTTCCCATTCTTTTCTTCATCTGTTCTTTTGTATGTTCACTTTCAGAGGTCATTTCTTCAAGCTCACCTATCCTTTCTCCTGCCTCCTCAAATCTACTACTATATGATTCCAATGTTTTTAAATTTCATTGATTGCACCTTTCATTCCCATAAGATCTGCTATTTTTCTAGGTATGCTTTCAAATTCTTCTTTGTGCTCATCCAATGTCTTCTTAATATCCTTAATCTCTTTAGCCATCTCACTGAATTTATTAAGGAAATTTGTTTGAACATTTATGGTTAGTTGTCTCAACTCCTTTATGTCATCTAGAGGCTTATCTTGTTCCTTTTACATAGCTTCCTGTTTCTTGGTGTGGATTGTAATTTTTTGTTGGTGTCTTTGCATCTGGCTTACTAGAGTATTTTTTCTGGGTGCAGTTTTTCTCTCTAGTTTAGGGCTTCCTATAGTTTCTCCCTTGCTGGTTGTGCAGTAGGAGCCAAGCATGTAGTTGGTGCTGTAAGCTGTGGAGGCTCAAGCTGCCCTCATTGTGCCAGGGGCCAATGAAGCTTCTTCCAACTTTCTCCTTTGCCAGGGCTAGGAACAGAGTCACAGCTGTGTGGAATAATCCATGTGCAGGCCTAGACTGTAGTTGCCCAGAGAGACTGATGGAGCTTCACACCCCTTTCTCCCCTGCCTGGGGTGGGGATGGAGCTGCAGGTGTGGGCAGCAATCGATGCATTGTGGGTCCAAGATGACTGCAGTTGCCCTGGTAGACTTCTGATTTTCAGTCCATGCCAGCCAATGTTCCCTGCAGTTACCTGCATGGGCTGGCGCAGGGCTCCTCCTCCTCCTCCCTGCCAGAGGTGGGGCTGAAGCCTAGGCTAGGGCTGCAGGCTGATCGGCATGAAAGAAACTGGTTCTGGCCGACCCTGAGAGTTTCAGTCAGCCCGGCTTCCCCTCAGGCTGGCGACAGAGTCAGAATGGTGGCCACAGGCCTCCTTTGGGCGGGTTCACACCCCAGCAGCTCCCAGGGTTATATCCCAGCCAGCAAAGTCTACCAATCAGCAGCTGAAATCAGCAGCCAACCATCTCTTCCTCCCCTGTTTCTGGGAAATGGAGCTTCCAATTCCTGTCACAGAACAGCTCCTGGGACGCCTCCTGTGCCAGAGTAGGACAATCACCAGCCTCCATGGCTTGACCAGTAATTTCCTGGAGAGGCTGACGCAGGACCCTGCCGCTTCTTCCCTGCTGGAGGTGGCACTGGGGCCTAGCTAGAGTGGCAGCATGATGTGGATGCAAAGAAGCTGGTCCCCACCAGCACTGGGATTCTCAGTCGGCCCTGCTTTCCCTCATCCCTGGCTTCTTTCTGACTCTGACAGGCTCAAACTTTAGCTGTTCTCAGGATTATACTGTAGCCCGCTGAATTTACTCCTCAGTAGCTGAAGTTGGTGCCCAGCTGTTTCTTCCTCCCTCGTTTTGGGGAAGTGGTGCTTCAAATTCCAGCCACGGAACAGCTCCTGAGGCGGCTTGTGCCTCCAGTGGAGGATGGGCATCAGCCTCCAGGGCATGGAGCGCTCTACTTCTCTGCAGATGGGCAGTCTCCTCCTTCCACTCCTTCTAGGATGTTGCAGGATGCTCTTCTGGTCTCCTGGAGCCCCCAAACAGGTGCTTCAGCTAGCTCCAGAGAGCTCTGGGTGTTTGCTAACTGCCCTGGAGCAGGGGCTGACTCCAGGAGCTCCTTACTCCACCACCATCTTGCTGGTTCTCTTCTACTTCTTTGAATATGATTTTAATAGCTCATTTAATGTCTTTTTTTGTTAAACTCAATATCTGGACATGTTCAGAGGTAGTGCCTATGGACTGCTTTGTTTTCCCAAGAAGAGATGACATTTTCCTAGTTCTTTGCATGTCTTGTTTTCTTGCTGTTGAAAACTATACAATTTAGCTATTATGATGTACCAACTCTGGATTCTGATTTTCTTTTCCTGAGAGTTTTCTTTTTCAGATCTCCTGGACTTGATCTGCAGAATCTGTCTCCCTTCTGATATGCAGCCCCTCATATCATGCTAAGGATTTTTTACTCTTCTTCTAGTTTTGTAGCTTGGCTTCCTACCGGTGGCCCTCTGTCTGGGTAGCTTGGTGGTTGAATAGTGATTTGGGCCAAGGCTGTATTCCACCACTCTGAGGCTGCATGGCTTTGAGGCTCTTCAGCAGGGCCCACGTGTCTCTGAGCCTCTTTTGGTGGTCCAGAAGACTCTGAGCCTCTGCTGGTGGACCCGTGTGTGGGTGGGGGCTGAGGCCTTTGGAGTCTAGGCCATTCTCCAGGCTACCTTGGCCTCTGCTTCCCAACTAGTCTCACTGGGAGCCAGAGTTATGGAAAAGCATATCTGTCCCTTCTGTGTCTTTCTGATTCCCAGAGTCTTTTTTACCAGATAAAAGTCTGGTAAGGATACAATATTGTTCAGAACCCACAAGGTACATTCACAAGGTCTGGCATCCAGTCAAGATGATTAGGCATGAAAAAATCAGCAAACAAGGCGGCTGACTTGGCCCAGGGGTTAGGGCGTCCGTCTACCACATAGGAGGTCTGTGGTTCAAACCCAGAGCCTCCTTGACCCATGTGGAACTGGCCCATATGCAGTGCTGATGTGCACAAGGAGTGCCCTGCCACACAGGGGTGTTCCCCACATAGGGGAGCCCCACACGCAAGGAGTGCACCCCATAAGGAGAGCCGCCCAGTTCGAAAGAAAGTGCAGCCTGCCCAGGAATGGCACCGCATACACAGAGAGCTGACACAACAAGATTTCGCAACAAAAAGAAACACAGATTCCCGTGCCCCTGACAACAACAGCAGCAGACAAAGAATACGCAGCAAATATACACAGAGAACAGACAACCGGGGTGGGGGGGGGATATTGTTTAAACAAACAAATACATAAATAAATAATAATTAAAAAAATAAACCATCCTCTTCTAAAAAAAACAGCAAACAAGAAAATACAACCAGAATGGAAGAAAAATCAACCTCCCAAAACTAGCCCAGAACACACCAACATTAGGATTTTCAGGCAAGAATTTCAAATCATTTTATGACTGCTTTCCCTGTGTGCAAAATCTAAGCACACACACAAAAGAGCAACAAAACACCTGAATCTACACTCTTGTGATGAAAAAAAAATTGGAAAAACAATTTATTGTTAAACAAATTAGACAATGCAGAAGAAAATATGAGGGAAATCCAAGACGTAGGTTTAAAACAGTCCAAAATGAGGAACAGATAGAAAACTATTCTGGAAAACACTGAACAGAGCAATAGTAAGCAAGGAAATGGCCTCAACGTATGTGTAATTAGAGCCCTGAAGGAAAGGGGAAAGAAAGAAGTAATGGCACCAAATTTTGTAAATTTTATGAACACTATAAAAAGGAGCTCACTTAACACCAAGCACAAGAAACATGAAGAAACTATGCCAAGGCAAACATAATCAAATGCTTACTACCCCTGGTAAAGAGGAAAAGACGCAATAGAGAAGAGAAACATAAAGGTGGGAAAAGGAGCCAAGGTAAGAATCACAGCTTTGCGGCGGCTTTGGGTCTATGCTCTTTACTAGGTTGAGGGAACCCCATTAATTCCTGTTTTGCTTCAGGATTGTGTCTTGTATTGTGTTTAACCTTGACTTGCTGTTGAGCTTCAACAAAAGCATTTTCTGAACCTATTGAATTGATCAAATGGTTTTTCTTCTTTAACCTATTAATGTTGTAAATTGCATCAATACATTGATAATCGTCATGATGGATTTCATCTTTATCCGTCACCCTGGACTTGGTTTTCTACCCTTTGGTCCAGGACATTTGCACCTGTGATCACAAGAAAGCTAGGTGTGCAGTGCCTTCTGTTGTATGAAGGTGCAGTGGCCTACCAGGACAGGTTACAGGATAATCCCTTCTGGGGTCTACAAGCATTTGTGTGTTACTGGAACCATGTGTTTCTTGAAAGTTTAGAACTTACCTGTAAAACCACCTGGGCTGGTGGTTTATGCATGGAGACATTTTAAATCACTGATTTAATTTTTAATAATTACAAGATCATTCAGACATTCTAATTCCCGTATTTTTCCAAGAATTTGTTCAGTTAGTCTACATTTTAAATGTTGCTAGTATAAAATTGTTCATATTAGTCTCTATTTTTTTCATTGCTGTGATAATCTGTAGCTATGTCACCTTTTTCATTCTGTTGTGCTTTTGTGGCACTTTTCTTTCCTTTTCTTTGATCGAGTTCACCAGGTTTGTCTTTTTGACTAGGCTTCTCAAAGATCCATCTTTGGCACTGTTGATTTACTCTATTACCAGTTTCATTTGTTATCTTGATGACCTACTTCTTTCTTCTTCATTGGGGTTACTGCTTTTGTTCATTCTCTCACTCTTTTACTTTTACAAACACTCCCCCTTTCTGAGCCTTAAGCTGCATTTTTAAAACTTTTTAATTTTTTTTATTAAATTGTCTTTTTTTTAAAGATACCTAAATCACTAAAAAATGTTACATTAAAAAATATAAGGTTCCCACATACCCCACACCCCACCTCACCCCCACTCCTCCCACATCAACAACCTCCCTCATCATCGTGGCACATTCATTGCATTTGGTGAATAAATTTTTGAGTACTGCTGAACTGCATGGATTATAGTTTACATTGTAGTTTACACTCTCCCCCAGTATATTCCGTGGGTTATGGCATGATATGTAATGATGTCCAGCATCTGTTCCTGCAACATCATTTAGGACAACTCCAAGGCCTGAAAAAGCCCCCCCCCCCATCTCATCTCTACTCCCCTCTCCCTGCCCTCAGCAACTACCTTGGCCACTTTCTCCACATCAATGCTACAGTTTCTTCCATTACTAGTCACAATATTTCTATAGTAGAATACCAGTAAGTTCACTCTAATCCATATTTTATTCCTCCATCCTGTGGACCCTGGATTGGTGATGTCTGCTCCACCTCCATATCAAAAGGGGGCTTAGATCCATGGTTGATGGATGCGATTTTCCTGCTTGGAGTTGTAGGCACTCTTGGTTCCCTGATGTCATGGTTGACCATCTTCACCTCCCTGTTAGCCAACCTGTGCACATCCAACAAACTAGAGAGTGGAAGCTGCAACTCTTCTGAGGCTCATGACCCAGCTGGCACATGGCCAGTCC
Organism: Dasypus novemcinctus; assembly: GCF_030445035.2. Taxonomy (NCBI): domain Eukaryota; kingdom Metazoa; phylum Chordata; class Mammalia; order Cingulata; family Dasypodidae; genus Dasypus; species Dasypus novemcinctus. The sequence continues at coordinate 128,058,438 of NC_080680.1, read as the reverse complement.
AGAGATTAACACCCACCCCAGCACCGATCACAGGTTCAGTAAAAGTGATAGAAGATGCATGTGTAAAAAGTTCACATCTGAATTCAACTCCATCACACTTGGGAGCACAAATTCCCAGGTAGGGCCCACTGACAAGGCACTCAACAGGGCCAACCACCATGATTGTAGAATCTGTGTATCTCCATAGCCCTCAAGAGCACCAGTACCTGGGATGTATCTACTTTGGCTGTCTCTGGGATCCTGCTGAGGTGTGCATAAGCGTGACCCCTCTGATAACCTCCTGACTCTTTTTTGAAGACTCTTAGCCATATGAACTCATTTATCTTTACCATTTCCTCCTTTTATTCAAGGTCTCTTTCTAGTTGCTTCATCAATTAGTGAATGGTAGTAATCCCTTGGTGCCAGGGAGGCTCATCCCTGGGAGTCATGTCCCACACTGACAGGAAGGAAATGTATTTACATGCAGAGTTTGGCTTAGAGAGTGACCACATTTGAGCAACATGGAGGCTCTCAGGAGGTAACTCTTAGGCACCCTGCAGTTAAGCTACATTCTTAACTCAGGAATTCCAGCTGTCATAGTCCATTAGTAGCCTGTGACACCACCTGGATCCTCCAGGATCACTTTGCTGCCTCCCACAAGTTGTGGACGTCACTCTTGAAGCCCAGTCCCTTTTTCACTGTTTTTTTCCTTCAATTTATATTTTTATTGAAGTATATCATTCTTACGCAAACATGTATAAACAATAAGTGTAGAGTAAAGGTTGTGAACTTAGAAAGTAAACATGCATAACATCATATAGGGGTTCCATACATCACCCCTCACCAACACTTGCATTGTTGTGAAACATTTGTTACAAAATATGCAAGAGCATCATCAAAATATTATTACTAGCTATAGCCCCTACCTTATATCAGGTGTATTTTCCCCCAAACCCATCCTACTTTTCAAAAATACATTTTTATTATAGAGGTTGTGAACTTACAAAAAACAGTCATGCACATGTATAGAATTCCCATACCATCAACCACAATTCTCATCTACCTCTGGGTTCACTGTGTTATTCAGTTCCTTAATTATTTTCTAGTTTTCTTTCAAATGACATTTACTTCCCAAGACTACACTTTTCAGCCACAATTCCATTTATAAACCAGCTGCCCCTGACTTCTAACTTTTTGGTATTCTGGTCCCAGGGGTGAGTGGGCAGCACAGACCCCCACCACAGCCAGCTCACAGCCTCCCATGGCCAAGCCTGCGCTCCATCACCGCCTTCCTCTGACCCCAGCTAGGGGTGCACTGTCCCTCGTTTCAGGATTTGCCCTTTTCTATTCCTGAGGGTGGTGGGGAGAGGCGCTTGGGGACGTCTACCACTTGCAGTGACTGGAACAATTCACCCACCCAGAATCAACGGGCTTCGCGCACACACTGCCCCGGGAGGCCCCAGGCAGCCACGAGCAGGGGGAGTTGCTGTGCCTTTCCCTTCTCTGGTGCGAGTGGGTCCATGTTTGGGCAGTGAGCAGCCCCCTCCTCCTGCAAGGCCCCACTCCTCAGGGGGCTCGTCCCACCTTGGTGAGTCCTGGTGGCCTGGCCCCCAGCATCCACCCAGAGCATACCCTTAGTGATTTCTGGGGACCCTTCCTCCAGGGACCCCTGTACTGCCCCACAGCTGCCCCCTTCCACCTCCACCACCCATCTGTCTGCCGCCACTGGGGTGTGTGGCCCCAAGCCCTCCTGCCTGGGGTGCTCCTCGGGGGCAGCAGCCCCTGGGACTCCTGAAGGCCAGTGAAGAGGTGCTTTGGGAGCCTGCAAACTGCCGATGGCACTTTATGACAGCGGTTTTCAAACTGCTGATGAAGGAATCTTGCGTGGAAGCCAGTTTGGGTGACCTGGCCCTCGTGGGCTTCCCTGCTTTTTATGGTGAGAGGAGAGGCCATGCCCGGGTGAGCTCCTGCGGTGCAGTCAGCCAGCCAGAGGGGCGCTGGCACAGAGAACCAGGACTGCGTGGGCTTTTAGGAAGCAGATTCACTTGGGGTAGAAGCTTACAGTTACCAGGCCGTAGAGGACACCTCACAAGAGGCCGGTCGCCACGTGTTGATGCAAGATGGCGGGCGACGTCCGAGGGGTCAGCCTCCTCGTCCTCAGAGGCCCTGTGGGTCCAGCTCCTTCCCATCCCAGCTGCGGGCTGGAGGCTCATTTCTTTCCAGGCCTGCTCAGCTGCTCGGGGCTCAGGTCTCTCAGCTGCAAACTGTCAGGCAAATGGCTCGGCTCTCCCTAGGGTCGCAGGATCAGAACTGACCAAGTTCTCTCTTTTCCTCCGTTTATCTTCTGTGTGTCTTCTTGAGTGTTCGTTTCTATTGGCCCACCAAGGAGGCGGGGACTCAACCCCACATGCCCTACTGACATGATTGAATCAAAATAAAACCTATACAATGTTAACTATAACCCCGGCAGTGCAGCGGTGCTCCAAAATGTATTCACCAAATGCTATGAATGTGCCTCAATGATGAAAGAGGTTGTTGATGTGGGAGGAGTGGGGGGGAGGGGTCAGGGGTATAGGGGAGCCTTTTATGTTTTTTGAATGTAACATTTTTTATGATCTATGTATCTTCAAAAAAAAATACACTTTAAAAAAAGGGGAAAAAAAAGAAAAAGAAAAGGGTCATGCCCAGAGGAACAGACCAGTGAACAAACGTAATCAATTCCTTTTTTGGAATTCATAAACAACATCAAACTGCCACAAGTACCCTCTGCGCAAAGTGGTAGTGAATGTTCCGAAAGAATGGGACACTGCGCAGGTGAGGAGGGGGCGTCGTCCCCTCTCACACGCAGTCCGCCTTCTCCAGCGTCTCTGGCACCAGTGTCTGGGGCCGTGGAGCAACAGGCAGCAAGGCGGTTGTCGTTTCTAGGGGAGGTCACCAGAAGGCTACAAAGAAAACATGAGTGAGGTCCAGGGGCAGGACATGGGCAGGTGGCATTTACTGTGGGGCGAACTGAGGCGCAAGCTGGGCAGCCACCTGCTGGGAGAACATCCCAGACCTGGGCAGCTCCAAGACCAACGGGCTTCTCCGTGTCCTAGGGCACCACAAACCGGAGGACGCCCGTCGAGTTAGGCCAGGCCCACCCATCCCAGCGCAGCCTCCCCTTCAAGACCCTGTTTCCAAACGAGGTCCCTTCCCGGGCCTGAGGCTTGAATTGGCACGTGGCTTTTTGGAGGACACAATTCGACTCTTCACAGAGGCTGATGCGGCCACGGGGGAGAAAACGAGAGAGGTGAACCCTCCCAGGGCTTCGCAAATCCAGGTCTCGAGGCAGATGCTGGCAGTGGCGTGGTGAGAAGAGGGGTCTCGTCGCGGGGGAGCGAGTGTCCGAGTGAGCAGCACCTGTGGGTCTTGACTTCACAGCACTCCTGTGGGCGCACAGTGGGGCTGTTTTGACCTTTTACGTCACGATGACGACGTTGGTGATGACCAGCGCAAAGGCGGTGGGTGCTCGTGAGCCCACAGACGGGAGTGGTGGGGCACTGGGCAGCAGTCCATTGAGGACTTTTGGGGGGTCCCACTCCCAGGCTGAACACACACTGGGACAGGGCCCGGCCGAGTAGGACAGCAGGCCTCCAGCCCGCCGCCCGCAGCCTCCGAACCCGTCAGCCCCCCTGGCAGAGCGCCGTCATATCTGCCAGCCTCCCTACTCGTTGGCCCCCCTTCCAGCTCAGACCACCCCGAGAATGCCAAACGCGCTTCCCTAGCCAACCGCGCTTCCCTAGCCAACCGCTCAGGCTTGTCCCCGAGTCGGGCACCCCCAGCCTCCCCGGGCCCCTGGCCTCAGCCACCTGGAGCCTGTCCCTGTCCCCACTAAAGCACCCCCTGCCCTGCTGTCCCAGCACGCAGGTGTCCCGGGGCTCTGGGGCCCGGTCCCTGGAGCGGCTGCACTGGACACCTCTGCTTGTCACCACGGGGGCCCGGGCTGATCACCACCAGGTCAAGGGCCAGCCATCCGCACGCCTGGAGCGCCCAGCCCGGCAGGCGAGAGGCCGCACTCGCAGGGCGCTGCGGGACAGGGACGCTGGAGGACACGGAGTCGGGCAGCAGCCAGGCCAGCGAGGCCCGCAGCCGCGCCCCAGCCCTACGGGAGCCGCGCCCCTTCACTGCCCAGACTTCCTTCTGAGAAAAGGAGCTTCCTGCTTCGGCCCCCGTCCAGAGGGGACGGAAAGGGGTCCTGGTGGGGAGGGGCCAGCCCCGGGCAGAGGCCGGGTCTTTCGACCCGACTCCGTGGGCAGCGACCAGGTGCTCAGTCTCCCTGAGTGCCCGGTGCGCTCCGAGCGAGGCCGGTGGCAGTTTTTGGTATTTTTGTTAAATGTCCTTCCGTGAAAGCTCACTCTTCCTGGAAATGGCTCCCAGGTGCGGCTGCCAGGCCTGCCTTGTGGCCGGTGCGCAGGAAGTGCCGGGCCTGGCGCGGACCCGGGGCGGGACGCACCAGGAAACTGGGGGCGCCGCGGGAAGACGCTGCTTTTGCCTCTTCCTGGCTGGCCCCTCGTGTGCAGACCCTGCTCCTAAAACCAGCGGCGCCGCAGCCCTTGCCCACCCCCTTCTCCGCCCCACCGCGCTTCAGAGTCTCAACAGAAACAGGAATTTCCATCTGCAGCCAAGCCTCCTGGGACGCCGCTGAGCAGCGACCCCCGGGAGGGCACACGGCGGGGGGGGGGGGGGGGGCTCTCCAGGCGGGCCTCGGGGCCCCTGCCCTGCACCTTGGAAGGGGGTCTCGGGGGTCTCGGGTAGCCTGTCTGGGGGGTGACTCCTCCTTGGTAGAACAGTAAGTGGCCGATCTAGGAGAGAAACCAGAGGCCAAGAGCAGGCACGGCGGGTCCCTGAGCCCCTCGTCTCCGCCGAGCCCTGCCCGTGGGGGCGGCCATCGGAAGCTGGGTGTTTAAGAGGTGAGGCCACCCCGCCTCAGGTGGGCCTGGCCCAGGACGCTGGTGTCCGGTGGGAGAGGCCCCTGGGGCTCAGTGGGAGACCCGGGGCTGGAGAGCAGGAGCTGCGCCCCCGCAGCCCCCAGGGTGCTGGGCCTCGCGCCGCAGAGTCTGTGCATCATCTCCTTAGTTTCAGCGGCCCCGGGGGAGACGCAGCTCGTCCTGGGGGGCGGGTGAGGGTGGGCCAGGCCCGGTCGCAAAAAGGCCCGGCCCCCCGCCCCCAGGAGGCAGGAGGTGGGCTTTTCCTCTTTGCCGCGCCCCCCGGCGCCCCCACAGGCCCCACCTTCGCCATCAGGAAGGTCGCTGTGCCTGCCCCACCTGCCCCGCACACGCACCTTCTCCCCCTGCGCCTGCTGGTGCCCAGCTCCCTGCCCTCCGCCAGCCCCTGGGGCCGCCCCTCACCGAGCCCCTCGCTCTCCTTCCACAGTGGGGTGAGGCAGCTCTAGGCTGGAGGTACAGGAGCGACGCCCCCCCCCTGCACCCCCTCCCCCCTGGACCTGGACCCTCCAGACCTCTCCCCTCCCCCTCCAGGCCCCTCTAGGTCCCTCCCCGCCCCCTCCAGGCCCTCCCCCTACCCCCTCCAGACCTCTCCCCTTCCCCTCCAGACCTCTCCCCTCCCCTTTCCAGCCCTCCCTTCCCCCGCTCCAGGCCCTCCCTCCCCCTCCAGGTCCCTCCCCTCCCCCTCCAGGCCCTCCCTCCCCCTCCAGACCCTCCCCTCCCCCTCCAGGCCTCTCCCTTCCCCTTCCAGGCCCTCCCCTCCCCCTTCAGGCCTCTCCCCTCCCCCTCCAGATCCCTCCCTGCCCCCTCCAGGTTTCTCTGGCCCCGGCCACCATGGGCACTGCCCTCACTGCTGTCACTAGGATTTAGCAGCAAGCCCTGAGCACACGCTGCATGCCACTCTGTCCTGGGACCTTAACCCAAATCCTGGCATCCCCCAAACCATCCCGCAGAGGACTGGAGCCACCGCAGAGAGGTGAAGCCCCGGCCCAAGCCACCGTGGGCTGGGGGGAGCGCAAAGCAGAGACCTGGGGAGACTGGAAGGAACGAAGCCCATTCCACGAGGACCCGCGGCCTGGAGGGGGCAGCTGCGTTGGAGCAGACCTGCGCTGGCGCTAGGGGCCGGGGGTGTGGTGGAGGCGGAGTGTGCGGTGGAGGTGGGGGGCGCAGAGGAGGGCTAGGGCATGTTCAGCCACCACCCACCCAACGTCCAGGCAGCCAGGCTGACCCTGGGACCCCGCCCTCCAGGACACACTGTCCTGAGCGCAGGCCGCGCTCCTGGCCCTGGCGGCCAGCCTGGAGCAGCAGCCCCAGAGCCTTCCGACCTGATGCTCTTCCAGGAACCGAGGGGCCTGGCAGGACAGGAGCAAGTTCTCGCTGCGGCTTGGAGGAGAGCCAAGGCGGGGAAGTCGCCCACGGGCCAAGGTAAGTCGGGGGTTCCTGGAACACGTGGGGGGGGGGGCCGCCCTCCTCCTATATAAGGCTGGGCGCGCGCTGCTTCGGCCTTGGCCTCTCGAGCTCAGAGCACAACCCCAGCTGCCACCATGAAGTGCCTCCTGCTGGTCCTGGGCGTGGCCCTCCTCTGTGGCACCCGGGCCGTGGACATCCCCCGGGCCGTGGACATCCCCCGGACCGTGGCGGAGCTGGACCTGGAGAAGGTCCGCGGATGGGGTTGGCTGGCCTTGTGGGGTGGGATGGGTGGGCTGCAGGGTGGCAGGGGAGGCCGCAGGGGTCGCTCCCCAGGACCCAAACTTCTCCCTGGCTCTTGGGGATGCCCCGGCCAGGCCCTTCCCAGGCCAGGACACGCTTAGAGGATGCCTTCCAGCGGCGGGAGGGGCGGTCCATGCTGGGCCACCGGGGGTCAGCGGGTGCTCCTCGAGGGAGGCCGGGCAGGGAGCGGAATGGGGACAGCCCCTCCCCAGGACAGACGCCCGGGGCTTCCCCAGGTGGCGGGCACTTGGCACACCGTGGGGATGGCGTCCAGCGACCTCGAACTCCTGGAGACCCCAGACGCCCCCCTGCGAGTATACATCAAGGAAGTGCGGCCCACCCCCGACGGCAACCTGGAGGTTCTCCTGAGCAAACAGTGGGTTTCCCAGGGCGCTGGAGGGGCGGGCGGCCTCCAGCCCCAGCGTCTCCTGCTGGGACTCTGCTTCCATCCTGGGTCTTAGCCACAGAGCCCCAGGGTGACCCCGGGGTCCAGGAGCAGCCACCCATTGCAGGCTGGCTGGGGCTGGTGGGCGGCTGTGGCCCGACCTGGGCTGTGCACCTTCCTGGGGGGCCCTGCCTGTCCCCTGAGCCGGGGGTGGGGGCAGATGGTGATGAGGACAGAGCCGACTCCCCACAGACCCTGCGGACCCCACAGTGGGGGTCTCTTGCCCCTAACTGTGGCCCCCACGCAGCCCAGCAAGGCAGCCGGCTTTCCGCGCTGGCTCCTCTGACCCCTCGATGGGTTGGTTTGTCCTGGGCAGGTGGGTGCTGCTTAGAGCAGGCCCTGCCGGGGTTCCGTCCCGTGCGGCCCAGTGACAGTGGACCCTGGGTGCCCCCTGCCCGGCTCTGCTCCCGCAGCCCTTGGTTGTCAGGATGGAGTTGAACCAAGGGCTCAGGGACCTGGGGGGCTTCCAGGGAGGACGGCAAGTGCGTCGAGAAGAAGATCCTCGCGGAGAAAACCCAGGACCCTGCTCGGTTCCGGATCGATGGTAAGCACCCGCCGCCTGGCCGCCCACCTGTCCAGGCTCCTGAACCGGCTGGGGTGGCAGGTCCAAGTTCAGGCTGATGGCTGCGGGGCCAGGCTGGCGGTCAGCTGCAGCAAGCCATGGTGGGCTGTGGGCCAGGCCAGCAGTCAGCTGCAGGAAGTTGCAGTGGGCTGCCGGGCCAGGCTGGTGGCCAGCTGCAGGAAGCTGCGGTGGGCTGCAGTCCAGACTGGTGGTCAGCTGCAGGAAGCTGTTGCAGGCTGCGGGCCAGGCCGGCGGTCAGCTGCAGGAAGCTGCGGTGGGCTGCGGGGCCAGGCTGGAGGTGAGCTGCAGGAAGCTGCAGAGGGCTTCAGTCCAGACCAGCGGTCAGCTGCAGGAAGCTGCGGTGGGCTGCAGTCCAGACTGGCGGTCAGCTGCAGGAAGCTGCGGTGGGCTGCGGGCCAGGTCAGCGGTCAGCTGCAGGAAGCTGTGGCGGTCTGTGGGCCAGGCTGGCGGTCAGCTGCAGGAAGCTGTGGCGGTCTGTGGGCCAGGCCGGCGGTCAGCTGCAGGAAGCTGGGCCGGTCTGTGGGCCAGGCTGGCGGTCAGCTGCAGGAAGCCGTGGCGGTCTGTGGGCTGGGTTGCACTTGCAGTGACTTGCTCTCAGGGCCGGCTCGAACATGTTCGTAGCCAAGCCCAGGAAACGAGCGCAGGTCTGGCAGAGGCTGCAGTGTCTGCGGCGTTCCCAATCCTGGTCCTGCTTTGGTGTTTACTTGCAAAGCGGCCGGGGGTCCACTGCAAGGGCAGGGGGAGCGTGGGCTCCGAGGAGCAACTCGGGAGGGGGCAGGCAGCGGCTGCACACACTGCCTTGGGGGAGAGCTGCTGAGGCCGGCAGCGCCCCCAGCACCCGCGGCCCCCCATGTCCGAGGGGGGGCGGGTCGCAGGGGAGTGATGCTCCCTGCCTGCTCTCTTCCAGCGCTGTACCAAGGCCAGGTCTTCATGCTGGACGCCAAGGACTCGAGCTTCCTGATCCTGTGCGTGGAGAGCCAGGCGGTCCCTGAGCAGCAGCTGACCTGCCAGGCCCTGGGTACCGCTGACCCCACAGGACTGCTGGCTGCACCCGTCCCGGAGGCCAGGGCTGGAGGCGTCTCTCCGGGGCCCGCTCCGGGGCACAGAGGCCAAGGACAGGGCTCCACATGCAGCGTGTTGGATACGGGGAGTGGGCAAAGCGCCCGGGGCCCCAGGCAGTGTGAAGGGTGGCGCGGAAGGGGAGGCTGGACGGGCGGCCCCAGTCAGGTCCCCGGGCCCGTGCAGAGCCGCCAGCCTTCGTGGGAGACTTTCACGTATGTCGCCAACGGGGTGTCAGGCACGGGCCAGCATCCAACTGTGTTGTTCTGAAAAACAAATTCAAGGTGGCATTTCCCGCTGTCCCTTGGGCAGCCCCCGGACCCCCAGAGGTCATTAGGTCTAGGGCCGCAGGCGCTCCCCGTTCTGTCAGCGGTCTTGCTGGGCTGGACCCGGGCCGTACAGGAGGGAGGTGGGCACTGCGCTTTCCACCCAAGACTGAGGAGACACACCTGGAGGTGACCTGGCAGGAGAGAGGGGGTCCGGCTGCTGGTGGGGGAGGGGCCGCCCTGAGCCCAGAGACCCCACACGGGAGCCGGCGGGCCGAACCAGACCTCAGCAGGCCCCGCCAGCTGAGCCCCGCAGGCCCTGTCCACCACGGCCTAGGGACTGACCACCCCTCCCCCCACAGCCAGGACCCAGCAAGGCGACCCTGAGGTCATGGGCAAGTTCAAGATGGCCCTCGAGACCCTGCCCGTGACCATGCGCATCTTCCTGGACCTGACCCAGGGCAAGGGTGAGTGTGGCCGGGACCCCCCACCCAACCCCCAGCAGGAGGCCAGGCGAGGCCCAGCTCCCACGTGGGGGCTTGTGGACGATCGTCCTCCTGCCCTGGCCTTGGCCCAGAGCTGCCCTGAGGGGTCCCGCACCCCCCGTACTTGGACCCCTCCCCTCTGTGCTGGGCGGGTCCCCCAGCGACGTCACCATGACCCCCTTGTTTCACAGAGAGGTGCCACGTCTAGAAGAGCCCTGCCGTTCCGGCCACCTGGGGTAATGTACGGGGCAGCACGGGGCCGGGTCTCCTGTGTGCCTGGGGGCCTGCTGGGGGCCTGGGGCCTGGGTTCCTGCTGGCCACCCCGGGGAGGCAGTCTGGCCTTCCCCAAGGGAGCGTTTGGAATCCTCAGGGCAGGGGGAGGTGGAGGGGCCGAGGGTGGGGGAGGCCGGGCTGGGAGGGACAGGCCACCCGAGGCCCAGGCGTGGGTTAGGTGGGGGCCCAGGGGTGGGGCCAGCGTCCCCAGGCTCTGGGGTCTCAGGTGGGGCCGCCTGGTCCTTGCAGGTCGGGGACTTTCCCAGGAGCCGGCCCCTCTTCATGAGAGAAGACGTCCTCCCCGCCCCATAGGACCCCCACTCCGTGGAGAAGACCCCCAGGGCCTCTGCCCAGCCAGCGCACCTGCAGGGCTCAGCCTGGGGGCCCCTGCTGGACCCCTTCCCTTCAGCACCAATAAACCCTTGGGTACCCTCCTTCTGACTCGGTGCTGACTGCGGGGCTGGGGGAGCGGGTGAGGGGCCAGAGGGCTGCGCAGGGGAGGGGGCTGTGACCCCAGGTCTGGGTCTGGGCCCCATAGCAAATTCCAGAAGGTCCATCAGGACTCTGGAGAGGCCGTCGAGGCTTGCCACTTAATTAGGCAAGTGCAGTCAGCACCAAAGCACGATAAAGGATAGAAAGCGTAAAATTACAGTTCAGTTTATCTAACCAATAGTGATATGAAAACTTAAACTCTTTGCCAGTCAAATTCTGCACTATTTTAAGAGGCCATCCCTCACAGCCTTCGGGCCCATCTTTCAGGATTACGAGGGAAGTCGCCACTCAGGAGACTTTGATATCAAACTTCATATGCCTGTAAAACGCACTGAAAAATGAGGGTGAAAGTAAAGGCACGTCCTCTGGATAGAGCATTTGGGCAAAATAGATCAGAAGTGGGAGGAAAAATGGAAATAAGGTACATAGTTACAGAAATAGTAATTTAAAATAATAAGAAACATATAACTATTACATTTTTCCAAATACTATGGAATGGGTACATTTCTAGGAAAACATACAAATTACCAACATTGGCTCAAAAAGCAAAGAAAACTTATAACGAGAAAAACCATAGAAAAAAATGAAACAGTGGTTCAAAATTGACTGTTGAAACGGGTATCAGCACTTGTAGGTTTATGGTGAGAATTATGGAAGCTCTGTGGATGGTTCCAACTCACACGCTCCCCAGCATGGGAAAGGGTGGGAGTTGGGCAACCGTCCTGACAACACAGCAGGACAAGGATGATGCAAGAAAAGAAAAAAGTATCTCCATCACCTTTCTGAATAAAGACACAAAAATCTTCATAATTTACTAGCAGGTTGAACCCGGCAGTGCACTCAAAGATAACATAGCATGGTGTAGTAAAGATAACGAGGAAGTGAACACTAGAAGATGTCTCAGAGAAATGCACAGACTTAAGGTCAGGGGAGAGGACCCCATAGAAGCACCTCTGTGATTTTTAAAAACATGCTTTAAAAAATCATATCTCATTTTTGTGGCACCACCTTAGCAAACCAAGAATGTCATTCAACATAAGCTAGCTTATACTGTACTAATGACCAACCCTAAAATTTCAGTGACTTAAGACAGCAAATATTCATTTCTTGTTCATGGAAAGTTTTCTTGGCCCATTAGCTGGGGTGTGTGCCCTTGAGGACCACTCAGTCACCCCCAGGGTGGGGGAGGAGAGGCCTGGGGGCTGGGGCCCATTGGCTGAGTGCTTGCCTGTGGGCCAGACCACAGAGGATCTACCTGGAAGAGAAGGGACCCTCCTTAAAGGAATAAAGTCAGAAGCTGTCATCCTAGGGAAGCAGGTCTAGCTCATGGGTTGAGCACCTGCTTCACATCTATGAGGTCCTGGGTTCAATGCCTGGTACCTTCTAAAAAATTGAAATAATAAAATTTAGATAAAAGCTATCATCCTGTTTAATGGGAAGAGACTGTTTTCCCCTAAGACAGGGAACAAGGCAAAGACGTCCTCACCCTCTTGCACAGCAGGTACCTAAAACCCCAGTGGGTGTCCGAAAGACAATACAAAAAATAAAAGGCATACATCTTGCAAAGGAAGAACTAAAACGTTCTCTGTTTGCAGATGCTATGATTCTATACATACAAAATCTCAGTGAATTTACAAAAATGCTCTTAGAACTAGTCAGTGCACTTAGCAAGGTTGCAGGTTACAAGTCCAACATGCAAAAGCAACTATAATTCTCTATCGGTAAGTATATATAGTAACTTAGTAGCATAGCAGGATGGTGGACCGAGTAATGTCTCCACCCAGATGCCACGCCCTGACCCCAGAACCTGCAACCCTGGAAGGCAGAGGGGCTTTGCAGAAGGGGATGAAGTTAAGGGTCCCTGCATGCTCCAGGCAGGCCCCAAGTAGAAACCACAAGAGCCCTCCTAAAAGGGAGGCAACAAGGTCAAACGGAGAAAAGATTACGAGAGGACAGAGGCAGTGAGGACGTGAGGACTGCCAGAAGAGGCGGGGAGCCTCCAGAAGGGAAGTTGCCTTAACTTGAGCCCCTGAAGACTCGTTTTGACCACTGACATCTGCACCCAACTGGCATCGGTTTGAGTTGTTTTAATCTGCTATGTGTGTGGGAAGTTGATGCAGCAGTAGTAGGAAATGAATACAACTAGCAGTGAACAACTGGAATTTGAAATTCGAAAATTACTTTTCACAAGAGATTCCTTCCTGCCAAAAAAAAAAATGAAGTAGTACACTCAGTCAAAAATGGGTGGCTGATGACGTAACTAGAAAATGACCATGAATAAAAGGTTCAATGCGGACCAGCAGAATATCCCTGTCTACATATAATAACAGGAATTAAAAATGCTGTTTGACCTAAAGTAAGGGGGAAATGGAAAGGACAAATGAGGTCATATGGCTACGAGTCTCTAAAAAAGAGTCTGGAGGTTGTCAGAAGGATTGCCCTTATGCACACCTAAGCAGAGTCTCAGAGACAGATAAAGTAGATACAACCCCAGGTATTGGTTCCTTTGAGGGATAAAGAGACCCACAGGTTCTATGGTCATGGCAGATGTTGTTCACTGCCATGTCAGTTGGCCCTTCTTTGGAGCTGGTGTTTCTGCGTGATGGAGTTGGACTCAGATGTGATTTCTTTTCACAAGCCTTTCATGCTACTTTATGGGAATTGTAGTTGGTGCTAGGGTTTAAGATATATCTAGGGGATTTGAATCTCTGGACTGACAATATGATAGCCAGGCGCTGAGCCTCAACAGACTTCAGCTCCTACACTCTGGTTTATTGGAATTACCCCACTCAGCTAACATGGAGTTGAAGAAGGTCAACCACCACACCATGGAGCCGAGATTGCCTACAACTGAAAGCAGGAGGATTGCATCCAGCATCCATGTGGAATCTTAAGACCCCTCTTGAAATAGATGTGGAATGGACACAACCAAGCCAAGGTCCACAGGAAAGAGGAATACAGTAAGGATTAGAGTGGACTTAATGACATTCTATTCATGAACTATTGTGGTTAATAATCGAGAAAATGTGGCATTGGTGTGGAAAATGTGGCCATGGTGGCTGCTGGGTGCGGGGAATGGGAAGAAGAGATGAGATGTGGAGGCATTTTTGGGACTTGGAGTTGTCCTGGGTGGTGCTGCAGGGACAATTGCCGGACATTGTATGTCCTCCCATGGCCCACTGGATGGAACGTGGGAGAGTGTGGGCTATGGTGTGGACCACAGGACATGGGTTGCAGCGATGCCCAGAGATGTACTCACCAGATGCAATGGATGTGTCATGATGATGGGGGAGAGTGATGCTGTGGGGGGAGTGGTGGGGTGGGGGCGGTGGGGGTGAATGGGGACCTCATATTTTTTGAATGTAATATTTTTTTTTAAAAAATGAATAAATAAAATAAAATTAAAAAATATATAAAAAAGAAAAACGAAAAAGAGAGAGACAGAAAACAAATCCCAATGTGGGAAATATACATCTGAACATGACAATAACTATATTAAATATGAATAGTCTAAAAAAAAAAAACTTGGCAAACACTACACACATTGATCTTAACATGTACCCATATAATGAGGAACAAGAAGCCACCTTCTCTGTCACTGACTTCTTTCCAAGCCATTTATTTCTATGCCAAACGGCACACGTTTCTATTTAAAGCACTCATGTCAAGTAGCCCAGCATGCTTTATGCTAGCTAATACTCCAGCAATCCTCCATTCTCCAGGCTTGCCTTAGGCATGACCTCTGACTAGCTGTGCAGGAGTCCTGGGTGAAGGCCACCTTTCTGGGGAAAGTACGTTCATGGTTGAAGGTTGAATGTGGTATCTAATGAGTGAGTTTTGACAGCTAAGTTCATGGTTCTAACCTGCCTGGAAAAGGGGGATCACCTTGTTTCATCACCCTGCCTTTACAGTAATAGGTTAAATGTTAATGGATCAAACTCACCAGTCAAAAGACACAGACTCACAGGATGGACTTTTTTTTAATATTGAGACATCTATATGCTTTCTACAAGAGGCTCATTTAGACCCAAGAATACAAATAGGCTGAAATTGAAAAATTGGAAAAAGATATTGAAGGCAAACAGTAACAAAAAAGAGCTGGAGTAGCTATACTAATATCAGGTAAAATAGACTTTACACACAAAACAGTTATAGGAGACAAAGGAAGGCATTATACATTAATAATAATTATTGAAAGAGACAGTTCACTAGAAAGAAATTATAATAAGTATTTATGCACCTAACTAGGCCATGACAAAATATATGACACAAATATTGGCAAAACTGAAGGGAGAAATAGATGTCTCTACAATAATTGGAGACTCTAATACACAACTATCATCAATAAATAGGACATCTAAACAGAGAATATATAAAGAAAAAGAGAACTTGAATAATATGGTAACTGAACTAGACTTAAAAGACTTATACAAAACATTGGACCCCAAAACAGCAGGACATACATTCTTCTCAAATGCTCATTCTCCAGGAAAGACCCCGTGTAGGGTGTAGCAGTTTGACATAGTTATGAATTCCAAAAATAGACTCTGGATTATGTTTGTAATCTGGTCTGTACCCTGGCCATGATTAAGTTATGATAAGGGCTTTGATTGGGACAACTCATTAGGGGATTGAGTCCTGGTGGATGGGAACTCACAGATAGAAGCTTGGCAAAAGACAGAGTTGGAGGGCTTTTGATGTTAGAGTTTGATGCTGAAGTCTTAAGCTGGAGCCCTGGGAAGTAAACTCACAGAGGAAAGAAAAGCAAGTCCAAGGAAGGGAGAAACCCTGAGCCTAGAATGAAGCAAGCCCTGGGAAGAGAGGCACCCTGAACCCAGAAAGAAGCAAGACCCTGGAAGGAAAGAACCCAGGAAGCCTCAACTCTGGCAGACGTTGGCAGCCATTGTGCTCCAATACATGAAAATACACTTTGGTGAGGGAAGTAGCTTATGCTTTATGACCTGGTATTTTAAGCTCCTACCCCAAATAAATACCTTTTATAAAAACCAACCAATTTCTGGTATTTTGCCTCAGCACCACTTTGGCTGACTAATACATAGGGTAACTAAACAAGTCTCAAATAATTTTAATAGATTGAAAATTATACAAAGTTCTTTATGTGATCTTAATGAACAAATCTGGAAAAATAACAGGTGGAGAACTGGAAAATTCACAAATATATGGGGGTTAAAAAAACACCCAAGCAATCAGTAGGTCAAAGAAGAAACTGCAAGAAGAATCAGTAAATATCTTGAGATACAGGAAAATGTGAACACCACGTACTGAAACTTATGGTATGGAGGGAAGGCAGTGCTGAGCAGGAAATGTATAGCCCTAAATGCCTCCATGAAAAAGGAAGAAAGAGCTCAAATCAAAGACTTAACTGACAAATGGAGCAACTTAAAAATGAACAATGAACTAATTCTGAAGCAAACAGAAGGAAGAAATAGAAGACCTCAACAAACCAACCACACATAAAGAGACTGAATCAGTCATCAAAACCCTCCTGCCAATGCAAAGTATCAGAAATGTGTTTACTTTTATAAAGGTTATTTATTAGGGGTAAAAGCTTACCGTTACAAGGCCATCAACAGTCCAGCTCAAGGTGGCTTTCTCACCAAAGTCAGTGGCCATGTGTTGAAGGAAGATGGTTACTGATCTCCACCTGGTTTCTCCTTTCCCTCAAGCTTCCAGTCCTCTCCCTCCTGGTTAAAGCTCATCTCTCAGGGCTTCCTCTCTCTCAGCTGCAGGCTGGCATAGGTCTCATCTCTCAGGGCTTCCTCTATCTCCTGATATAATGCTCCTTTCTTTCCAGGCCTTCCGTATCAGTATCAGCTCTCTTCTCAACAATCTCTGTAAGCCATCAGGCAAACGGCTTGTCTCTCTGGTAGGCTGCAGGATCAAAAATGACAAAGTTCTTTCCCCATCTATGTGTCTTCTAGAGGAAGTGTCCACTTATAGAGGTCCACCACAGAGGCGGACACCCAACCTGAGTTAAGCCTTACTGACATAGCCCAATCAGAAGCCCTAAATTGATTTTATCATGTAATTTATTCAGAGGCCCTCATCAAATCTAATACTGTGTTAGTCAGCCAAAAGGGTGCTGATACAAAGTACTAGATATCTGTTGGCTTTTATAAAGGGCATTTATTTGGGGTAGAATCTTACAGTTACCAGGCAATAAAGAAAAAGGTGCTTCCCTCACAATGTCTGTTGCCACATGCTGAAACGAGATGGCTGCCAGTTTCTGCAAGGGTTCAGCTTTCCTCTTCCTCCTAAGGCTCCTTGGTCCCAGTTCCTTCTAATCCCAGCTATAGGCTGGCATAAAGCTTGCTTCTCTCCCCAGGGCTTGTCTCTTTCCAGGCTTTGCTGCTCTGTTCTCTTTACAAGGTCAGCTGTAGACTATCAGGCTTATCTCTCTGCCTGGGGCCTCTGCTGTGTCTATGGGTTCCTCTGGGTTCTTCTCCTGTGTATTTACTTCCCAGGGCTCCAGCATTGAAACTAAAAAGTCTCTTCTGTGCCAACATTTTTCTCTGTGTGTCCCAGCATACCAAATGGGCGGGGACTCAACATCCTACTGATGTGGCCAAATCAAAGCCCTAATCATATTTTAATGAAGTAAAAGTGAAACCTTTGAATTTAATACAATCTAATATGCCAACAGAAATAGTCTAGTTTACAAACACAGTCCATTATCTATTTTTGGAATTCATAAACAACACCAAACTGCTACAAATACAGCCAAAGCCCATCACACCCAGAGAAACAGACCAGTTTATGAACATAATCTTTCTCTTTTCGGGATTCACAAAAATAATCTCAAACTGTCACACCTCCTAACAAGGAAAGCTCAGAGCCACACTGTTTCACAGGTGAATTGTGCAGTCATTCCAGGAGAAATCAATATCCTGCTCCAACACTTCCAAAAAATTGAAGAGGAGGGATGATTACTTAACTCATTCTATGAAGCCAACATCACCCTAATGCTAAAGCAAGAAAAGACACTATAAGAAATTAAAATTACAGAAAATGTAATGAATACACATGCAAAAACCCCCAACGAAATACTTGCAAATAGAATTCAACAGCACATTAAAAGTATTATACAACATGATCAAATGGGTTTTATTCCAGGTAAGCATCAGTGGTTCAACACAAGAAAATCAATTAATGTCACATAACACATTAACAAATCAAGGGGAAAATCTACACAATCATTTTGATTGGTGCAGAAAAGGGATTTGACAAAATATATCAATAAAAACACTTCAATAGTTAAGAATAGCAGGATATTTCCTCAAAGTGGTAAAGGGCATATATGAAATACACACAGCTATCATGATATGTAGTGGTGAAAGACTGGACGTTTTCCCTCTAAGATCAGGAACAAGACAAGGGTGCCCACTGTAACTACTGTTATTCAACATTGTACTAGAAGTTCTAACTAGAAGAATTAGGCAAGAGAAGGAAATAAAACCATCCAAATTGGAAAGGAAGAATGAGGTAACAAGCATGCTACCATCGTTGGGCAGGCCCAGCACGTTGAGATGAGGCCTCGTCTCCTGCTGGGTGAGTGCTTGGCGCGGGTAGATTGTCGCCCCCCTGCTACTCTTGCCCGTAACGGCTGCCTCCTCTATCTCCACCCAGCATCCGGTCTCCATAGGGGCCGCCCTAGGGTAATCGGCCTGCCTCTCCCGCGCCTCACCAGAACCCAACCCACAACTTCCCCTTATCTTCTGCCCCAGCCCCCATATACCCCCCGCCAGAATGATAACCTCACCTCTGCCCCTTTACCTAGCAACAGCCTCCAACAAGCAATCGGAGATCACCTTCAGCTTAAGCCAATCCGCACCCCACACGTCGCCCCTTACCCTCGTACCTCACCCCCAACCATCCCCCAGCCAATTAGCGGCCTCCCCTCACATACATTGCCTTATTTGGCTTAGCCTTGCTACCGCCAGCGCCCTAGCCTATATAAACGCTTGTCTTCCTCAATAAAGCAGACGCGTTGCCACCAATCTCCGTCTCCGCAGCATTCTTCGCACCACTGTGCATCCGCCCTTGACACCGCCCGCTGTCCACCGTGCGCCCTCAGTTGGCGCCCAACGTGGGGCAGGTAAGGACCCCCATCCCCTCCCGGGCTTAACAGCCCGCCAGAGAGGGCTCTTCTGTCCGCCCTTAGCGGACCCCTCGACCAGCCCCGTACAGGCTCGGTCTCTTCCGCCCGGCACTCTGCGCGGGCCCCTCATTGCCCCCCCCTCAGGAGGGCTCTGGCGCACTGCAGCTCGGGCCACTCAGGCCTAGCCGCCCTAGAGGCATCCGATAAGTCCCTGCTGTCCCTCTACCTTACCCCCGCCTCGCTCCATAATTTGGCGGACCCCATGCCTGTTCCCCTCCCACCGCAGCCATTCCTTCGTTACTTCCTCCTCGTCACCTTTCTGTTTGTCGTCCCCCTTTCTGCCTTCTGCCTTGCTGACACGGCTCCTAGGGACTGGAACCCTGGCCAAAGAATCCTCTTAGCCGTTGCCTTTCTCCTTCTCATCCTCGCTCTGGTCTCCCTTATCGTCCTGTTCCTCAAAAGGCCTTTCCCTTTTTTCCCCTCCCTCTCTCTCGCAAGCAAGCACCCCAGGTCCGCGCCCTGGCGGCCCTGCTTGACTTCCATCAATGCAGGGTCTCCGTCTGACAGCTGCAGTCCTTTTGGGACCTCCTTCTTCCCTTTAATCCCTGGCTTGCTACTGCTAACCTTTGGGACCCTGACACCTACCGAATTCTTGTCGACCGCGTCACCGCGGCTATGCAGCACGAGAATAAACACTTTCCCCCGGGCCTTATTCCCGCCCTCATTATGCTCCAGTCCTGCCTCCAGGGGGCTCACCCCCCCCAGACCTATTTTACAGAGGAGGAGGAGGATAACGCTCCCACCGCGTCTAACTCCGATTTCACCTCGGCATGCGCTCAAATGGAGCGAGTACGCCACCGCAGCCGAGGCCAACAAGGAGGGAGCGCCGCCGCCTGAGGGCCCTGCAACACCAGATGAACCAGCTCTCCCTGGGTGCGACGGATCCAGAGGAAACAAGGAACCTACTTCGTCTGTACCGCGCAGCTAAACGCGCTCACCCCGCCCCTCACCCAAACCTCTCTGCTCTTCTCCTCTCCATGCTCTCACTCCTCCTCACAACCCCGACGGTGCTCTCCAATCCACAACATCAACCTTTCAATTGGTCTCCTTTTTTATAATCCGGAAAGCACCAGTCTCCTCCCCATCACCTTCAGTCCCAGTCGGCCCAAATAAGGTTCTAAACCCTCCCCCTCGGCCTAACCCTGCACCCGCTTCGCACGGCACACCGGTTCCTTCTAGCAACGGCACACTTAGCAACAGCACACCCGTTACTCCTGACTGCCTACCCTCCCTGGACCTAAGCCACCCACTTATATCCCTTATCAATGCCTCATTTTACTCCCTCAACTCCTCCAACCCCATCCTCACCCAAGGCTGCTGGCTCTGTTACTCCTCCACGCTCCCCTACTAAAACCACGACCAAAACGCCAAAAGCCGGCCCATCGCCCGCAGCCTAAGAGGACCGTGCCACCGACTTGATTCTGTCCCCCTGTCAGCCCTTGCCCTATCCCACTGCCCCTTACCCCGCTCCTCCCGCCTACCAGCCAGCAGAGGCCGTCTGCCCATTGCCATGGCAGCCCCCTTTCCTGTTAAACTAAAAAACAAGGGTGAGATGAGGTAACGAGCATGCTACCATCGTTGGGCAGGCCCAGCACGTTGAGATGCGGCCTCGTCTCCTGCTGGGTGAGTGCTTGGCGCGGGTAGATTGTCGCCCCCCTGCTACTCTTGCCCATAACGGCTGCCTCCTCTATCTCCACCCAGCATCCGGTCTCCATAGGGGCCGCCCTAGGGTAATCGGCCTGCCTCTCCCGCGCCTCACCAGAACCCAACCCACAACTTCCCCTTATCTTCTGCCCCAGCCCCCATATACCCCCCACCAGAATGATAGCCTCACCTCTGCCCCTTTACCTAGCAACAGCCTCCAACAAGCAATCGGAGGTCGCCTTCAGCTTAAGCCAATCTGCACCCCACACGTCGCCCCTTACCCTCGTACCTCACCCCCAACCGTCCCCCAGCCAATTAGCGGCCTCCCCTCACATACATTGCCTTAATTGGCTCAGCCTTGCTACCGCCAGCGCCCTAGCCTATATAAACGCTTGTCTTCCTCAATAAAGCAGACGCGTTGCCACCACTCTCCGTCTCCGCAGCATTCTTCGCGCCGCTGTGCGTCCGCCCTTGACACCGCTCGCTGTCCACCGTGCGCCCTCAGAAGAAGGAAATCTTTCACTGTTTACTGGTGACTTAATTGTACACTTAAAAATTCATGAAAAATCAGCACGAAAGCTATGAGAGGATATAAAGGAATTCAGGAAAGTCATGGGATACAAGATCAGCATGCACTTGTATGTATTTATACTAGTAATGATCATTTACTATTGAGGAAATCAATAAAATATGGCATTTATTATAGCACTATTAGAACCAATTATCTAGGAATAAGTGTAACTGAGGATAAAAATTATGTTGTACTCAGAAAGCTAAAAAATATTGCTGAAAGAAATCGAAGGAGACCTATATCAATGGAAAGACACTCTGTGTTCCTGGATTGGAAGACTAAATGTCATTAAGATGTCAATTCTATCCAAATTGATTTCCAGATTCAATGCAAGTCCAATCAAATTTCCAAGAGCCTACTTTGCAGAAATAGAAAAACCAATTATCAAATTTGTTTGGAAGGGTAGGAGGCCCCAAATAGCAAAAATATCTTGAATTAAAGAACAGAGTTGGAGATCTCAAACTTCCTAACTTTAAAACATACTACAAAGCTACTGTAGTCAAATCAGCATGATAGTGGCATAAAGATAGGCATGCTGATCAACAGAATCAAATACAGCTATCAGAAATATACTCTTGCATCTATGGTCACTGGGTTTTTGACAAGGCTGCCAAGATCACTCAACTGAGATATATCATTCCCTTCAACAAGTAGTGCTGGGAGAAATAGATATTGATGTGAAAAAGAACGATAGACGATCCCCTCACACACCTTATATAAAATTAACTCAAAATAGATCAAAGACCTAAATATAAGAGGCAGGATCATAAGACTCCTAGAAGAAAATATAAGAAAGCATCTTAAAGATCTTGTAGTAGGTGGTTTTTCTTATGCTTTACATGCAAAGGACAATAAAAGAAAAATAGATAAACAGGACCTACTCAAAATCGAAAACTTTTGTGCTTCAAAGGACTGGGTCAGAAAGGTGAAAAGGCAGTCTACTCAGTGGGAGAAACCACACATGCAATAAGGGCATAACATGCAGAATATAAAAAGAAACCCTACGGCTCTGCAATGAAAACAGAAACATTCCAATTAGAAATGGACAAAAGACTCCAGTAGACATTTTTCCAAAGTGGAAATACAAAGAGATAAAAAGCACATGAAAAAAAGGTTCAACATCACCAGTTATTAGGAAACTCAAATCAGAACCACAATGAGGTATTACTTCACACCTGCTAGAATGGCCATTATTTTTTAAAAATCAGAAAATTATAAATCTGGAAAGGCTGTTTAGAAATAGGAACATTTATTCACTGATGGTGGGGTTGTAGAATGGTACAGCCCCTGAGGAAGACAGCTTGGTGCTTCCTCTGGGAACTAAGCATAGAATTGCCATATGATCTCAAAAACCCACTTCTAGGTATTTACTCAGAAGTACTGGTATTCTATTATAGAACTAGTGTGACTCTAGCATTTGCAGAAATTGTATCATTGATGTGGAGACAGTGGCCATGGTAGTTGCTGAGGTCAGGGAGAGGGAAGAAGAGGTGTGATGTGGGGGCATTTTTGGGATTTTGAGTAGTCCCAAATGATATTGCAGGGACAGTTGCTGGACATTATATACCCTGCCATCACCCACTGAATGTCCTGGGGGAGACTGTAAACTACAGAGACTGTAAACTACAATGTGAACTATAATCCACGCGGTGAAGCAGTGCTCCAAAATATATTGACCAAATGCAGTGAATGTGCCACAATGATGAAAGAGGTTGTTGATGTGGGAGGAGTGGGGTGGGGTGGGGAGTGGGGTATATGGAAACCTCATATTTTTTAATGTAACATTTTTTGTGATCTATGTGTCTTTTAAAACAATGGCAAATAAATTTAAAAAAGAAGGGATGTGAACAGATATTTACACACCAAAATTCATAGTGACATTATTCATTATTGCCAAAAGACGGAAGCCACCCAGTGTCCATCAGCAGATGTATAGATTTTTTAAAATATGGTATATGCATATGATAGCATATTATTCAGGTGCAAGAAAAAATCAAGTCCAGATGCATGTGACAACATGGATGAACCTTGAAGACATTACATGGAGTGAAATAAGCCAGACAGAAAGGACAAATATTATATGATCTCACTAATATGAATTAAGTATAATGAGCAAACTCATGGAGTTAATATGTAGAATATAGGCTACCAGAAGATAGAATGACATATAAAACAGGTAATTGATTCTTAATTTGTGCCAATTATTTAATAAGCTTGATGGAAAATATTTGGAAATGAATAGAGGTGATGGTAACACATGATGGTGTTGTAATCAACAAAGCTCAATTTTGCGTGTGATTGTGATTGAAAGGGAAATTGAGGGTTTGTGTATGTCAGTAGAAGGAAAGCTAGAGGATGAAACATGCTACTTTATAACAGAGTGAACTCTTTGGTGGGCAAGGAATGTGTTGAATAGTATACTTGAGAACGTTCTCCCATGAACTAGAGCAAATGTACATTGCCATTAAAATGTGTTGATAATAGGGGTGGTATATGGGGAAAATATACTTAATGCAGACTGTGGGATATAGTTGACTATTTTAATATTCTTTCATCAAATGTAACAAGGTGCTGCATTAATGTTTTGGGTTTTTTTTGGGCAATCAAATTGAATGGGTGATGACGGCACAATTCTGTGAGTACCCTGAGAGCCATGGATTGTATGCTGTGTATGGATCATATTGTGTGTGAATACAGAGAGAAGGCAGTCACAAAAGACTACCTAGTATAAGATAAAATTTTTATGATATGTCCAGAAAAGACAAATTTATAAAACACATGAAGTGGATTGCTGGTTGCCTATGGCTACAGGTGGAGTCCGGGAATAACTGCCTGAGGCATCTCTTTGGGATGATGGAAATAATCTAAAACTGGAATTGGGGGAAGATTTCACAACTCAGAAAATTTACTAAAAACATTCAATTGTACAGTTGAAATGGGTGAATTTTATGGTATGTAGTTATACCTCAATAAAACTTTTAAAAACATAGTTCAAAAACATTGTAATTGGATGAAATCAGATGCAAAGTACAATATATCATAAGATTCCTTTTATTAAAAATGAGAATATCAATAAAATTAAAAAGACATAACTGGATTAGTAGATATAAAGCTGGAGAAGGATACAGAGATTGGGAGGTAACTGCTAAGAGGTATGGGGTTTTCTTTTGGAGTAATGAAAATGTTCTAAAATGGATGGTGGTGAGGAATGCATAACTCTATGATTATAATAAAAATCATTGATTGTACACTTTGGTTGGATTGTATGGTATGTGAATATATTTCAATAAAACCTCTTTGAAATTTGAATGGTCTAAATATAAAATTAAAGAACAGAGATTGGCAGAGTGGATTACAAACCATGGCACAATTCTGCTACCTCCAAAACTCCCAATTCACATACAATGATAGAGGGAAGTGGAAAGTAGCAGGTGGAAAAACATATCACACAAACAGGAATAAAAAAAAAAAGTACAAGTGGTTATCTTAATAACAGATGAATTAGACTTCGGAACAAAGATTAATTACCAGTTGACAGAGAGGGTCATTATGGAAGGATGGAAGGACTATTCCATAAAGAAAACAAAGCAGTCCTCAACGTGTCTGTAGAAAAAGAGTTTCAAAAGTAATAGAACTGAAAGGAGAACTAAATAACCCCATGATTATAGTTGGAGATTTCAACAAATACTCAAAAAACCAGGAAGAACACAGAAAAACTCAACACCATCGAGCAACATGATCTATTTGACATTTACAGACCATTATATGTGACGACAGCAATATACACATTCTTTTCAAGGTTCACAGAACTTATATGAAGATAATCATACGTTGGATCATAGAACAAACCTCAAGAAGTTTAAAAGAATTTAAAATCCATTTTCTTCCAACTTGCTCAGGAATATTCTATATACATCTTAACATTTCTGTAAAACTCATAAATAATTCATGAAATTTCCTAAGGTTTGTGAATCAGGACCCTAAATGTTTAATTGTGAATAATTTAAGTTTCAAATAGCTGTTGTCATGACTTTGTATTGAAGGTGTTTGTTTTTCTTCCTAACTTTAAACTGCTTCAAAATAAACTAGATACCGTAGAGTATGTAGGTTTTATGGGAATGAATATTTAAACTAGATACCGTAGAGTATGTAGGTTTATGGGAATGAATATTTAAACTAGATATCGTGGAGTATGTAGGTTTTATGGGAATGAATATTTAAACTAGATATCGTAGAGTATGTAGGTTCTATGGGAATGAATATTTAAGCTGCCACGCTAGTTTTGTAAGATTTCAATAAGGCTGCTTCAGTACACCTGTTCATGTTCAAGGTTAGAGTTTGTGCCCTATTTTGTAAGTGCATTTTGAGGATTAAAGAATGCCTGTTTTTTTTCATTAGTATTTGCTTATGTAAACTAAATAATAAAAAGGCAGAATAACTAAAGCAGGTATGAGGAAATTTAAGAATGGTATTCACATTGAAAAAAAGAATAAGTCACAAGGGAAATAAACATATCACATTGGATTGAATGAAAATAAAATGTAACATATCAAAATTTGTGGAACAAAATAAAATAAACCCATAGAGTCAGGAGAGAAGCTAACCATCTGAATAAGCCCATGAAGATAAACAGATACATAGACATCAACAAAAAATTACATGCTATACTAAGAAACAGGAAGACATGGCTCAGGCAAATGACAAAGCTAAAAAACAGGAGGAGATGCAGAATGTGGAATGACTAATCAAGGATGTCAAAACAAATATCATGAATCAATGAAGTGAAGGAAGAGGTAAAGGGTATTAAGAAGACATACTGAAGACATTTTAAACATACATAAAAAGATAAGGCATCTGATGGTGATGAGTGGCTCAATTCAAGAAATAAAAACCATGCTGGGAGGATATAACAGCAGTTTGAAGAGGCAGAGGAAAGAATTACTGACATGAAGATAGTACATCTGAAACCAGACAGATACTAGAACAGATAGATAAAAAGAAAGAAGAAATTCAGCTTTCAGGGAAATGAATGTCAACACAAAATGCACAAGCATATGCATTATAGGCATCCCAGAGTGAAAAAAAAAAAGGGAGATGGGGCAGAAGGAGTGTTGGAGGAAATAATGGCTAAAAATTTCCCAAATATTTTGAGTTACATGGACATACATGTCTAGGAAGAACAGTGCAGTCCAAACAGTTTAAATCCTAACACACATACTCCAAGATATATACATATCACATTTTCAAATGCTCAAGACAGAGAAAGAATACTGAGCAAAAAGAGAAAAGAGATCCATCACATACAAGGGAAGATCAATAAGATTAAGTGCTGATTTCTCATGTGAAACCCTGGAGGTGAGAAGACAGTGGTATGACATACTTAAAGTGGTAAAAGAAAAAAAGCGTCAGCCAAGAATTCTTTATCCAGCAAAGCTGGCATTCAAAAATGAGGGAGAAAAAAAAAATGAGGGAGAGCTCAAAATATACATGGATAAATGGAAATTAAGAGAGTTTGTTGACAAGAAACCTGACATTTAAGGAAAGCTAAAGGAAAACCTGCAGGTTGAAAGGAAAGGGAGAAGATAGAGGGCTGGAGGACAGTGTAGAAAGATAAATTAATCCCAATAATTAGAAAGATAAAAAGAGAAATAAAAACAAAATATGACCTATTCAAAACTTGAGAAAATATGGCTAATGTAAGTACTACCTTAACAGTACTATAACTGAGTGCTAATGGATTAAACTTTGCAATCAAAAGACACAGATTGGCAGAATGGATAAGGAAATTTGCCCCTCTTATATACTATTTACAAGAAACTCACCTTAGACCCAGGGATGCAAGGAGGTTGCTAGTGAATGTTTGGAAACTATTTTACATGCAAAAAAGTAGCCAGAAAAGGGCAGGAGTAACTATACTAATATTGGCCAAAACAAACTTTAAATGCAAAACTACTATAAAAGAAAAAGAAGGACACTATATACTAGTAAAAGGGGTAATCTATCAAGAAGAAGAACAACCATAAACATTGATGCACCTAACCAGCATGCCCCAAAATACATGAGGCAAACATTCAAAAAAACTAAATGGAGAAACAAATGCCTCTATAATTAAAGTGGGGGACTTTAATACACCATTATTACCATTAGACAGAACATCTCAAAGAGGATCAATAAAGAAACAGAGACCTTGAATAATATGCCAGAGGATCTAGAACTAATAGATATATACAGAACATCACACCCAAATGCAATGGGATATATGTTCTCCTCAAGAGCACACAGATCATTCTCCAGGATAGACACATGCTAGGTCACAGAACAACTACAACAAATTAAGAAAGATTCAAATTATACAAAGTAATTTCTCTGGCAACAGTGGAATGAAGGTGGAAATCAGTAAGGGACAGAGAACCAGAATAGGAACAAAGATATGGAATTTAAACAACACACTCTTAGAGAATCAGTGGGTCAAGGAGAAAATTGCAAAAGAAATCAGAAACTACCTTGAAATGAATGCAAATGTGAACATGACATATCAAAACTTATGAGATGCAGCAAAAGTAGTGCTGAGAGGTAAATTTATAGCCATAAATGCATGTATTAAAAAAGAAGAAGGTAAAAATCAAAGACCTAAATGCCCACCTGCAGGAACTAGTAAAAGAACAGCAAACTAATCCCAAAGCAACCAGAAAGAAGAAAATATAAAAGATTATAGTAGAGCAAAATGAAGTTGAGAACAACAACTAAAAAAACAGTAGAAAATGTTAACAAAAACCAAAACTGGTTCTTTGAAAAGATTAAGAATACTGAAAAACCCTTTGCTAGACTAAAAAAGAAAAAAAGAGAGAAGATGCAGATACATAAAAATAAAAAATGTGGGAGGAGTATTAGTCAGCCAAAGGGGTGCTGATGCAAGTTGCAAGAAATCTGTCAGCTTATATAAAGGGTATTTATTTGGGGTAAAATCTTACAATTGCAATGCCCTTAAGAGTCCAACTGGAGGTCGATTTCACTCCAAAGTCAGCTGCCACGTGTTCAAGCAAGATAGTTACTCATCTCTGTGAGGATTCAGCCTTCCTCTCTCTCAGCTAAAGGCTGGCATTGGACTTGTTTCTTTCCATCAGCTCTCACCAGGCCTCCAGGATCAAGTTCTTTCCTCTGCCATGTCTATGGAGCTCGCTCTTTCCCTGCTTTTCTTCTTTATCTACTTGACACAGGTAGAATCAAGACCCTAGTATTAATATATTTTAATCAAATAGATCTCAGCCGAATGTAATACAATCCAAGGAGATCACACCAAGAGGAATAGACTAGTATACAAATGCAATCATTCTTTTTCAGGATTTATGAATAATATTAAACTTCAACAATGGAGATACCATTGATCCTACAAAAATAAAGAGTATCATAAGAGGATACTTTGAAAAGATGTATGCCAACAAGATGAATAACTTTGAGGAAATGGACAAATTTCTAGAAACACTTAAGCAGTCTATATGGATGAAAGAAGAAATTATGAACTCAACAAAGCAATCACAAGTACCAAGATTAAATTAGTCATCAAAAACCTTCCAACTAAGAAGAACTTAGGGCAGATGCCTTCAAAGGTGAATTCTACCAATCATTCTGCAAAGAAATAACACCAATCCTGCATGAACTATTCCAAAAAACAGAAATGAAAAAATAGAAAAATAGAAATGAATGCCTAACTCATTCTATGATGCCAGCATTACCATAATACCAAAGCCACATAAAGTACCAGAAGAAAAGAAAACTACAGGTCAATCTTGCTAATGAAGCTGAATGATAAAATTGTCAATGAAACACTTGTTAATCATATTCAAAAACACATTAAATGAATTGTACACCATGACCCAGTGAGTTTCATCCCTGAAATGCAAGGATGTTTCAACATATGGAAATCAATCCATATAATATACCACATAAAAAGATCAAAAGAAAAAAAATCACATGTTCATCTTCATTAATGCAGAAAAATAATTTGACCAAATACATCATCATTTCTTGATAAAATACATGTCAAAAAATAAAAATAGAAGGAAACTTCCTCAACATGATAAAGGGTATATATGAAAAACCCACAGCTAACATCATAGTCAATGTTGAAATTCTAAAGGCATTCCCTCTAAAATCTGGAAAAGGATGACCACTGTGACTGCTTTTATATGACATTGTGCTAAAAGTATTTGCTTGAGCACTTAGGCAAGAAATAACATATAAAAGGCATCCAAATTGGAAAGGAAGAAATAAAAATTTCATTATGTGCAGATGACATGAGCCTATACATAGAAAGTTCTGAGAAATCTACAACAAAGCTTCTAGAGCTGATAAACAAGTTTAATAAAGTGAAGGATATAAGTTCAACATGCAAAAATCAGTGGCATTTCCATCAACCAAAATTGAGCAATCTGAGGAGGAAATCCAGAAATAAATTCCATTTACAATAGTATCTAAAAGAATCAAATACCTAAGAATAAACTAAAGATGTAAAGGATTTGTATACAGAAAACTACAGAACATAGTTAAAGAAAATTGAAGAAGACCTAAATAAATGGAAGAATATTCCCTATCTGTGGGCTAGAACACTAAACATCATTAAGATGTCTATCCTACCCAAATTGATTGACAGATTTAATTCAATTCTGATAAGAATTACAACCTCATTTTTTTATGAATTGGAAAAGCTAATGATGAAATTTATTTGGAAGGGCAAGAGACCCCAAATAGCCAAAGCCATATTGAAAACGAAAAATAAAATTGAAGGAATCCCCTATGTTTTCTTTGACTTTTCCATAACTTAAATCTTCTTTGAAGTTAAAACAAAACAAAAAGACATTGGGGGAACATATGAAAGAAATTGTCACTGTAAATAAAGGGTAAAAAAATCTTATGGTTTGAATGAAACATTGAAAAATGTTTTTCTTTATTTTAAAATGTTTACCTTTTGTATTAGTCAGCCAAAGGGGTGCTGATGCAAAATACCAGAAATCTTTTGGCTTTTATAACAGGTATTTATTTGGGTTAAGAGCTTACAGATACCAGGCCATAAACCATAAGTTACTTGCCTCATCAATGTCTATTTCTATATATTGGAGCAAGATGGCCGCCAATATCTGCCAGGGTTCAGGCTTCCAGGATTCCTCTCTTCCCATGTCTTGCTTCTCTCTGGCCTCAGGTCCTCTGTTTTCTCCATGAGGTCTGCTGTAGACTACCGGGCAAATGGCTCTGTCTCTCTCCCCAGAGTTTCTGTCATGTCTATGGAGCTGTCTCTATTCCTCTGTGTTCTTCTCCTGGCTCAGGTCCTCTCTTCCCAGGGTTTGCTTCTCTTTCCTTTTTGTGCTGACTTCCTGGGGCTCCAGCATCAAACTCCAAATCAAAGCTCCAACATGAAAATCTCCAACTCTGTCCTTTGCCATATCTTTTATCTGTGAGTCCCCACCTACCAGGGGTGGGACTCAAAAACCTACTGATGCAGTCCAATCAAAGCCCTAATTGTAATTCAATCCTGCCCGGTTGGATACAGACCAGTTTACAAAGATAATCCAATATCTAGTTTCAGAATTCATAACTATATCAAACTGCTACACCTTTATTTTTTACTTTTTTAT
Source organism: Dasypus novemcinctus (assembly GCF_030445035.2). NCBI lineage: Eukaryota > Metazoa > Chordata > Mammalia > Cingulata > Dasypodidae > Dasypus > Dasypus novemcinctus. The sequence continues at coordinate 128,028,141 of NC_080680.1, read as the reverse complement.
CCTTTTCATTTGTGTATTATATTTGTTATTATTCTTTTATTTTCTTATTTTCATATTTTTTTTAGCTTTGTTTTGGGGGAGGTTTTGGATCACAGAAAGGTCACAACTGTGGCATGGAAGAATCACTGTTGCAGGGTGTCAGGGATAGGGGAATATGTGGGGAGGGGTGCACCTGGGGCATTACTCTATGATACATGAATATGTTCAAGTGGTCATGGAGAATTGTCTTAGTGGTGAAGGCCCACACATTAATTAAAGAATAATGAATTCCCATCCTTGGAAGTCCTGCTACATTCTCTAATAGAGCCCTAAGTACATGGGCAGTGTCTAGCAAAGGCATACAGACCATTACACTATGCCCTTGATATTGATGTGTGTACTTATGAACCTTTACTTGAGGAACTGAAACTTAGTTTAGTATTATATATTGCTAAGAGTTATCTCCTGAAAGCCTTTTTTTTTTAGCTTTGTAATATGTATCTTTTTTTAAAATCATTTTAAAAAAATGTTACATCCAAAAAATATGAGGTCCCCATTCACCCCCACCGCCCCCACCCCACCACTCCCCCCACAGCATCACTCTCCCCCATCATCATGACACATCCATTGCATTTGGTGAGTACATCTCTGGGCATCGCTGCACCTCATGGTCAATGGTCCACATCATAGCCCATACTCTCCCACGTTCCATTCAGTGGGCCATGGTAGGATCTACAATGTCCGGTAATTGTCCCTGCAGCACAACCCAGGACAACTCCAAGTCCTGAAAATACCTCCACATCTCATCTCTTCCTCCCATTCCCCTCACCCAGTAGCCACCATGGCCACTTTTTCCACACCAATGCCACATTTTCTCGATTACTAACCACAAGAATTCATGAATAGATATCAGTAAGTCCACTCCAATCCTTACTGTATTCCTCCTTTCTGTGGACCTTGGCTTGGTTGTGTCCATTCCACATCTATGTCAAGAGAGGGCTTAGATTCCACATGGATACTGGATGCAATCCTCCTGCTTTCTGAAAGCCTTTTTGTTGCTCAAATGTGGCCTCTCTAGAAGCCAAACTCAGCATGTAAATGCACCACCTTCCCCTCAGTATGGGACCTGAATCCCAGGAATGACCCTCCCTGGCACTGAGGGATTATAAGCAAGCAGCAACTAATGAAGCATTTGGAAAAAGACCTTGACCCAAAGGGGGAAATATTAAATACAAAAGAGTTTTTATGTCTAAGAGATTTTAATGTAAATTGGGAAGTTATTCCAGAGGTTACACTTATACATGTCTTAGCAGGATCTCATTCACTGCCATGATAAACAGTGCCTCAAACAGTGGGGCTCCTGAGGGATCTGGGACATCTAGACACTACAGGCAGGGCAGACAAGTTTAGGAATTTGGTATTCTCCAAAGTGGGCCTTACTTTGGAATATAAGCTCTCCAAGGTAATAGAGTTAGACTCATTTATAATTTCCCTATACATGACTCATCTGCCCCTTTTATTTGAACGTATAATTAGCATTATACTTGTAAATATATGTACCAGAGACTTAAATCTTCAGCCTGTTCATATGTCAGTTGAGCCCTGAATCTCAGCAAGAGTTGCAATTTATATTCTCCAGTTCATTGGATTCTCCCAGGACAAATGACAAAAGAATGTTGATGGATAATGCCATCTTTTAAAACAGGAGAGAGTATCTACAACTGCAAGCAAGACAGTTTCATTTATCAGCTCCATGGGATCTAAGCCCCCTCTCAATCTGAAACAGAGAGGGCATCACCACCCCAAAATCCTCGAGACTGAGGAATGAACAAATATAAGGAGGAAATGCAAATATGGGCTTAAGTAGACTTAGGATTATTCAAGCAGTGGAAGAACTTGGATCACTGATGTAAAAGCAGTGGTCACCAAAGTTCCTAAGGGGAGGGAAAGGGAAGAAGAGATGTAACATGGGGCACTTTGGGGACATAGGATTGTCCTGTATGACATCGCAATGATGGATATAGACCATTACACTTTTTGTCAAAACCTATAAAATTGTGTGGTGCAAAGTGTAAACTATAATGAAAACTATAGTCCAGGGTTGGTAGCAATGCTTCAATAGGTGTTCATCAGTTGTGACAAATGAACCACACTAATGAAAGATGTTCTTAAAGGGGGAAAGTGTGGGTGGAGGTGGGAGTGGAGTATATCAGAACCCCCTATATATTTTTAAAGGGTTCATTCATTGTTTGTGCTCACTGTGTGCTCTCTGTTCAGCTTCTTTTTAGGAGGCACCAGAAACTGAACATGGAATCTCCCATGGGGGAAGGATGGACCCAATCACTTGAGCCACCTCCATTCCATTTGTTGTGTCTCTCATTTTGTTTCCTAACTGTGTCTCTTTGGTGCATCATATCACTGAGTCATCTTTTTGTATCCTCTTGCTGCATCAGCTCGATGTGTCAACCCATTACATCACCTCTGAGTCTTACTAGTCTTGTTTATGCAGCACTGGGAACTAAGCCCAGGACCTCCCATGTTGTAGGTGGACACCCAACTGCTTCAGCCACATTCACCTATCTCCTGTATATTTTTGATGTAATACTTATGTAATCTAAAGCATCTTTAAAAATAAAAAAATTGACTCAAAAATATAAAAAAATGGTGAAACAGAGCTGAATACTGCTGAGAAAGAAACTTACAACACAACTGCACATTAGAAGAATGGAAAAGAGTAGAAAAATCATATATCCTCAAACCCCAAGAATCTAAGAAAATAGGGAAATAATAGAAAGACAAGAGGAAGGAAGAAAATAATAAAGAGCAGACAAAAGAATCGAAAATAGTCAGTTAAACAAACAGGTATCTCTTTGTACAAGAAAAGATTTAGACACTTCTAACAAGACTGACAAATTAGAAAAGAGAAGTCACAAGCTACCAACACCAGGAAAGAAACAGGGCATTTTATTATAGACCCTACAGAAATCAAAAGGGTCAGTGAACACCATGACAATAAATTTGACAACATAAATGAATTCAACCAATTCCTCATAAAACACAGTCTCAACTCACCAGATGTCAAATACCTCTTTTAAAGGACCTTTAACTATGAATGAAATTAAAATGAAAAATCAATTCAATTCTATATGCCAGTATTAAGTAAATGAACATGAAAATTTTATTTAAAAATCCATTTGCCATTACTTTTTAAAGGAAGACATAAATCTAACAAACGATGTGTTTAAATTACCTAGGCTTCTCAAGGAAAAAACAAGAAATGGGTTGGTTTAAACAATGCCACACTTAGCTAAGTTTTGAGGCTAAAGGAGAGTCCAAACCAAGGCTTCACAAGGGGCTGCTTTCTCCCTGAAGGCTGCTGCATTGTGGGACTGGCTGCTGGCAATCCTTGGTTCCTCACTTTATCACATGGCAGGGCACATGGTGGCAGGTCCTGGTCTCTCCCTTCTCTTGAGTTCCATAGATTTAAGCTCCAGCTGCTCCCTCTGAGGTTGTCTCTCTCTTTCTCTTCTGGATTTCATTCTGTTATTGAGGACTCCAGTAATTAGGACTGACATGGGGAACACCATAACTGAAGTCACCTCATTTGAAGTTCCTACTTACAATCGGTTTACACCAACAGGAATGGATTAAATTTAAGAACATATTTAACAGGTGTACAGCTACAAACCACCACACTATGAAAAGGTCTCTTATGCTGCAAACTAAATGTTGATGATAAAATAAATGAAACAAGGTGTACATAAATAGGGAGACATACTGTGATCATGGAATGGAAGACACAGCAGAGTAAAGTTGTCAGTTCTCCCCCAAGGAAATAAGCATTTCATAGAATTCCTATCAAAATTCTATCAAGATTTTTCCTACAGGCAAAATTAGTCTAAAATTTATATAGGAAGGCAAAGGAAGTTAAATCACAAAAACAATTTTGAAAAGGAAGTAGAAACTGGGAGGAATAAGGCTACTCAATTTCAAGACACACACACACATATTTATGTATATATACAGCAATCAAGACTGGGTGGAACTGATGGAAATAGACTCATGAACTATTGGAACAGAATGGAAAACCCAGAAAGAGACTCACAGAAATAAACCAAACTGAATTTTTTTTAAACAAATATGCATAAGCAATTGCATTAGTCAAGGTTCTATAGGGAAACAGAACTGACAGAATATATCTGCAAATAGTATGAGATATTATAAAATTGTCTCATGTAACTGTGGGGGTGCTTGAGTCCAAACTCCATAGAGCAGACTGCAAGCCAGGGAGTCTGATGAAGGTCTGCGATGAGTTGCCCAGGAGGCACTGGCTGTCTGGGATAGAGATGGGGATTCTCTCTCTGAATGCTGAAATCACTTCTCCTTTTAAGGTCTTCAGCTGATTGGATGGGAAGTCACTCATTGCTGACAGCAAATTCCTCAGCTGATTGTAGATGTAACCAGGCATCTCTGCAATCAACTCACTGCTGATTAAAGTCCATGAAATATCCTTGTGTTACAATGAGCCCAGTGCTTGCTTGAGCAAACAACTGGGCAGTATTATTGGTCAAATTGACACATTAACCTAACCATCACAGTCTATCCCTTGTCAGCTTGGCAGCCTTATACATCACCTTAAACTATACTTGGTCTATAAATAAAAGATAGGAGACACATAAATATTTCCACCTAACAATAGTCAACTGTCCTATATACAACTGGGAACACACTCAATCCCTCCAGAATAGGGGGGATGTCCTGTAACAGTCACTCTTAAACTTGGCATCCACAAATAAGACAACATGAAGCTAATGTAACATATGCCATATGATAAGCAGAAAGGACTGGGAAGAAAACAAGGATATTATTTTTATATACATATGCAAACATACTCATAACAGAGCAAGGAAGAACTATCCCTGCCTGCTACAGTCCTCATTTCTGTAACTGCTCGCGTGGTTGATGTTCTTATTTGTGGCCTCCTTATTCCACTACCCATTCCATGTTCCCTTTGCCCTCAGCAAGCACCTCAGCTGGCCATGGATCTTTCCCTGTGAGGAGGCATGAACGTTCATTCCTAAAGTTTCTGATCCTTCTTGGATTTGGTTTTTGCAATTTCCATTGGCTTTAATCACAGGGCTTGGTAAAACCAAGATGCCCTAGGGGATCTCTGGTATTCTAGGCATACTCTTCACCTTCTTTGTGTAGGTGTAGTCTTAATTCCCCTGATAGTCAGGCTCACTCACCCCAGTCAGTTAAGTAATTACCGTCTCTGCCTGTTGATTCAGAGGCATGAGGAGCCCAAAGTGGTAGGTGGCAGGCTGAACTTTTGGTTCAATGGAATCATTGTGCTTTTTCCTGGAAGAAGCACTCTCCTTTGGAATGTGGACCTGTTGATCAGCAGAGCTTCAGATTTCAGGGATAGGAAGCACAAAAGTTCCTAGTGTATCACTAGAAGTAAGAGTGAGTGGTGCCACTTCCATTTCCACCACTTGATTCTTGGGCCCATGAATCCTGGCTACTTAGAAAGAGTACCATAAAGTGGACAGTGATTTAGTGTATACACAGTTATGGAGAAGATTGCCCCAGCCCTGAAAGGTGTTGCCACCTATTTGGAGCAGCAGCTGAGTCTTCAAAGGGTCATTCCACTGTTCTATCGATCCATCTGCTTTGCGATGATGTGGAACATTGTAAGACCAGTGAATTCCATGATCATGTGCCCATTCCCACACACTATTCTACACAGAAGCAATGCTTTATGGAATGCTATGGTGGTGAACAAGACATTTGGTAAGTCCATGGAGGGTAGTTTTGAAAGAAGCACTGTGTACAGGGAAGGAAATCCCATATCCAGAGTATGTGTCTATTCCAGGTAGAACAATTTATTGCCTCTTCCATGATGGAAGTGGTCCAATGTAATCAACCTGCCACCAAGTAGCAGGCTGATCACTTCGGGGAATGATGCCATATCAGGGGGTGAGTGTGGGTCTCTGCAGCTAGCAGATTAGGCACTCAGCAGTGGCTGTGGCTAATCTGTCCTAGGTGAGGGGAAGTCCATGTTGCTGAGTACATGCACAACCTCCATCTATACCACCATGGCCACTTTGTGGTTACACCAATTAGGCCTTGACAAGAATGTCTGGGGGAAGAAGCTGTGAGTTGCCCACAGAGCAACTGCTAAAGTCACTCTCTGGTGAACATTCACATGGGACACAGATATTTTCATGGTTTTTGCCCACTTAGAAAGGTCTATCCACTTGCCTCTTCCCCAGCCCTCTTAGTCAACAATTTTCCAATCATGTTTCCTCCAAGTCCCTGCCCATCCTGCCAAACCATTTACAACAGCCCACAAATCAGTGTAGAAGCACTCCTTCAGGCATTTCTCCTTCCAAGAAAAATGAACTACCAGGTGCACTGCTCAAAGTTCTACCCAATGGGAAGATTTTCTCTCATCTCTGTCTTTCAGGAACATCCCACTAATGGGCTGCAGTACTCCAGCTTTCCAATTTCCAGTGGTATCTGCATATTGTAAACAATGTCAGATTTTTTCCTTCCTCAGACAACTGATTGTAAGGAACTCCCCAAGAGGCCATAACTGTGGGCTGGGAAATAGACGGTAACATGGCAAGAATGGTGATCATGTGCAATTGGGCCACTTCCTCATGCAATGTACTTGTGCCTTCAGGAACCAGTCGAGCCTTCTTTCACTTCCCCTTGATGACTAAGTACTGCTGTGCACACCAAACTTTATGGTTTGGTGGGTCAGACAGTACCCAGCTCATGATACACAACTCAGGTCTTATGTTAGTTTGGTGGTTTGTGGTTAAATGTTCAGTCTCTACTTAGGCCCAGTAGCAGGCCAAAAACTCTTTCTCCAAAGGAGGGTAGTTATTGGCAAAGGATGGCAGGGCTTTCTCAAAAGCCCTAAGTGTCTACATTGTGATTCTCATATAGAGGACCACCAAAGCTCCGGACAGCATCCCTATTTGCCACTGAAAACTTCCAACACTATTTCATCTGCTGGATAATATGTCCTGAGTGACATTGCAGCTTGCACAGCAACATGGACCTGTTGTAGAGACTCATCTTGCTCTGGTGTTCACTCAAACTTGGCAGCTACTCTGCTCACCCAGTAAATGAGCTGAGCACATCCAAATAAGGGATATGCTGTGTCTAAAATCTGAAGAGGCCACCAGTGCACTGTGCCTCTCTGTTAGTCATAGGAGGGGCCAAATTCAACAGCTTATCCTTCACTTTACAAGGCATATCTCAACATGCCCCATACCACTGGACACCTAGAAATTTCACTGAGATAGAAGGATTCTGGATTTTTGTTGGATTTAACTTTCTTCCTCTCTAATGCAAATGCCTTTAAGAATAAGTCTAGAATAATTGCTACTTATTGGTCACTAGGTCTAATCAGCATATCATCAATACAATAGACCCATGTAATATTTTGTGGAAGGGAGAGATGATCAAGTTCCCTGCAGAAAATATTATGACATAAAGCTCAAGAATTCATATACCCCTGGGGCAGGACAGTGAAGTTTATTGCTGGTCTAGCCAGCTGAAACCAAACTGTTTCTTGTGGTCCTTACTAACAGCAATTGAGAAAAAAAGCATTTCCCAGATCAATAGGTGCATATCAGGAGCCAGGAGATGTGCTGATTTGCCCCAGCCATGATACCACCTCTGGAACAGCACCTGCAATTGGAATCACCACTTGGTTAAGTTTATGATAATCCACTGTCATCCTCCAAGATCCTCTGTTTTCTGCACAGGCCAAATAGGAGAGTTTTAGGTAGGGGAAGTTCATGTGGCTTCCACATTGCCTTTCCTAACATAGTAGCCCTCACTGGTAAAAGGCCATAGGTCTCTTTGGGGAAAGATGGGAGGAATATTGACTGCATACATTTTGGCAATTTAAAAGGGTCCTTCCTTGAGGGAACCTGGGCTTCTCATTGAAGGGGCTCTGGGTCTGCAAACTGTCTCAAGTCTAGGAACTGATTAAGGGGCCACGACTCTCTACTTCTGTAATTCAAGTCAGATTTTTGTTCACTTGACCTAGAACTCTTCTGCTTGGACAGATCAAGTAGGAAGTTAGTAGACTGCCTATGCATTTCTTTTCTAGGTGCCCCATGTTCTACTAACCAGCATCATAGGTCTATGTGCCTCAGACACCTTTGACTACTGCCTGTGTCTGCCTTTCATTTGGCAGCCACGCCCAACTTGTGTTTGACAATTAAGTGCTGCTACTTGGAATCTGTCTGCCCAGGATCATCCCCATGGTGTTTAACTGTGGGTAACAAAGGCGTGTTGTTTCCATGGAGCAAGTTACTTCCTTGGCCACCGAGGCATACTATCTCCATAGCTATGCATGCAGGTCACAAGTTTAGTAAGGAGTGTGTACATTCAGGTGGAACGAGGCAACCTGGGCAACAAGAATTATGAGTATGTTTTTTTGACAATCTAATTGAACACTGAAATTCTGTACTTTGAGTTATAATCATGGAGTTCTCATAAACTAAAATATAAATCTACTATGTACTGAAAGGGCTGAGGTAATGGGAATTGCTAACTAGAATAATTGCTTACTCTCACAAACGCTAGGGGTATAAAAGAGAACCCATGAAGTTAATAAACTCATCTGATGAGCTTGAGGCTTCAGTGCTCTCAGATCCCCTGATCCCAAACTTTCTTTGTCTTTCATTCCTGAAACCTTTCGGGTCCTCGGGCCCCGACACTTAACAACTCTATTTCCACGAGAGTAGTACCCATAGTAGTATCTGACCTCCAGTTAAGAGCAAACACAGAGCTCATCAGGGAAGGAATTGGTCTCAGAAATTTATTCCTCACAGTCCTGGGTAAAGGTGGGTCTTAGACATTCCTGGGTTGGGTGGACATGTCTTTTTTTTTTTTAATGTAAAATTTTAAAAAATTATTTTTGACTTTATTAGATTTTTTAATGTTACATTAAAAAAATATGAGGTCCCCATATACCCCCACCCCCCTCACACCACTCCTCCCCCCATAACAACAACATCCTCCAGCATCATGAAACATTTATTGCATTTGGTGAATTCATCTCTGAGCACCACTGCACCTCATGGACAATGGCCCACACCATAGCCCACACTCTCCCACAGTCCGCCCAGTGGGCCATGAGAGGACATACAATGTCTGGTAATGGTGCCCGCAGCACCACCCAGGACAACTTCAAGTCCCAAAAATATCCCCACATAACATCTCTTACTCCCACTCCCTACCCCCAGCAGCCACCTTGGCCATTTTCTTCACCCCAATGCCACATTTTCTTTGATTACTAATCACATTAGTTCATGAATAGAATATCAGTAAGTCCACTCTAATCCACACTCTATTCCTCCATCCTGTGGACCTTAGAATGGTTGTGTCCACTCCACATCTGTATCAAGATGGGGCTTAGATTCCACATGGATGCTGGATGCAATTCTACTGCTTTCAGTTGTAGGCACTCTTGGCTCCCTGGTGTGGTGACTGACCTTCATCACCTCCATGTTATCTGAGTGGGGTAAGTCTGTTAAACCAGAGTGTATGAATTGCAAGTCAGTTGAGGCTCGGGCCTGGCTATCACACGGTCAGTCCAGAGATTCAGGTCCCCTGGGTATACATTAAACCCCAGCATCAACTTCAGTTCTGGTAAAAGTAACTGGAGAGGCTTGTGGAAAAAGATCACATCTGAGTCCTGCTCCATCACACAGAAACACAAATTCCAAAGAAGGGCCAACTGACATGGCACTGAACTCCATCTGCCATGACCATAGAACCTATGGGTCTCTGTAACCCTCAGAAGAACCAATACCTGGGGTTGTATCTACTTTATCTGTCTCTGGGACCCTGCTCAAGTGTGCATAAGGACAACCCTTTTGATAAGCTCTTGGCCCTTTTTGGAGACTCATAGCCATATAAACTCATATGTCCTTTCCATTTCCCCCTTTTGTTCAGGTCAAAAAGCATTTTTAACTCCTGGTATTATGTGTAGACCAACATATTCTGCTGGTCTGTGTTGACCTTTTTGTTCAAGGTCATTTTCTAGTTACATCATCAGTTGGTACTTGGTAGTAATCCCTTGGCACCAGGGAGGCTAATCCCTAGGAGTCATGTTCCATGCTGGGGGGAAGGCAATACATTTACATGCTGAGTTTGGCTTCAAGACTGGCCACATTTGAGCAACATGGAGGCTCTCAGGAGGTAACTCTTAGGCACCCTGCAGCTCTAGGTCTTGTTCTTATTTCAGGTGCACAAGCTCACAAACATAGTCATTAATATCAATGGTTCAAGTAAATGGGGGGTAAGAGAGGAGTTTCTTGAGAGTACACAAGGATGGATATAAAACATGTAATATTACACCATAACATATAGGAGATGACAGACTGATAATGTAAACCATAATGTAAAACATAGGATAACTAAAAATGTAAAGAACTGTGTATCCTAAAGTATGCACCATAATGTAAATACAGATGTCACCTTGTTAGAAAGCTAATGTCTCAGACTCTGTACATCACTTTAAGTAAATATGATATGAATAGGGCGTAAGAGTATCACTGTGGAAGGGAAAAGGTTTTCTGGTGGATGTGTGGGAGTGCTGTATATTATATATATACATTGCTGTGGTCTAGGACTCCTGTGAAGAAAAGCTGAATAATTAGGGGGGGGGGGGGGAATAGGATGTGGAATTTTTTCAAGTCAACATTCTTTATCTAAGTTCTTTATCTAACTTTATCCAAGTTCTTTATCTATCCTTTAAACTCATCGCTATATGCCATTCCCTAGTAAGGGACCATGACATTATATTGGGCTTCAAATTTCGGGGAGTTCTGGATCACAGAGTGTTTCAACAATGGCAATGGAGGGATACTGGTATGGGATACCAATGACAGATGATATATGACTGACAGGGAGCTGTACAGAACATATGTCCAGGGTGCATGGTAATGTTTGGATATACTCATAGTGGCAACAATTAAAAACCACAGTAGGGGGGGTACTGGGTTCCCGGCCAGTGGTGCTCTGTCGTGGTCCCTAGGGGAGCAGCGACAGTCTCCCAGGTACAGTGGTGGGGACCGGGAGGGAGTGAGGGTTCAACAGTGAGCCCCTGATACTAATGACTATGCTTGTGAGCTGATAAACCCAAAATAATAACAAGGCCTAGAGCAACTTTGTGCCTGGGAATTCCCTTCTGTCAGCCTTCATGTTACTCAAATGTGGCCAGTCTCGAAGCCAAACTCAGCATGTAAATGCAATGCCTTCCCCCCAGCGTGGGACATGACACCCGGGGATGAGCCTCCCTGGCAACGAGGGACCACTATCAACTACCAACTGATGATGCAACTGGAAAATGACCTTATATGGAAAGTTCAATGCGGATCAGCAGAATATCCATGTCTACATAAAATACCATGACTTTAAAATGCTGTTTGACCTAAAGTAAGGGGGAAATGGAAAGGAGAAATGAGTTTATATGGCTACGAGTTTCTAAAAAAGAGTCTGGAGGCTGGCAGAAGGTTTGCCCTCATGCACAACTGAGCAGAGTCAGAGAGACAGATAAAGCAGATACAACCCCCAGATATTGGTTCCTTTGAGGGCTAAAGAGACCCATGGGAGTTATGGTCATGGCCGATGGGGTTAACTACCAGGGCAGATGGCCCCTCTTTGGAAATGGTGTTTATGTGTGATGAATCTGGACTCAGATGGGATCTCCCTTCATAAGACTTTCATGCTAATGTGCTGGAGGTGCAGTTAATGTTGGGGTTTAAGATATATTTAGGGGATTTGAATCTCTGGACTGACAATGTGATAGCCAGATCCTGAGCCTCAACAGACTCCAGCACCTACAATCTGATTTATTGGACTTACCACACTCAGCTAAGATGGAGGTGAAGAAGGACAACCACCACACCATGGAGCCTAGAGTGATTACAACTGAAAATGGGAGGATTGCATCCAGCATCCAGGTGGAATCTGAGCCTCCTCTTGACATAAAGGTGCAATGGACACAACCAATCCAGTGTCCACATAGAAGAGGTGGCATTGGATTGGGAAAAGTGGACATAATGGACAAAGGGTATGGGGAAAGGCAGGAAGAGATGAGAGGTGGAGGCGTCTTCGGGACATGGAGCTGCCCTGGATGGTGCTTCAGAGGTAATCACCGGACATTGTAAATCCTCACAGGGCCTACATGATGGAATAGAGGAGAGTATGGGCCATGATGTGAACCAATGTATATGAGGTGCAGAGGTGCCCAAAGATGTACTTACCAAATCCAATGGATGTGTCATGATGATGGGAACGAGTGTTGTTGGGGGGGGGGAGAGGGGGGGTGGGGGGGTGGGGTTGAATGGGACCTCACATATATATTTTTAATGTAATATTATTACAAATTCAATAAAAAATAAAAAAATTAAAAAAAAAAAATATCAATGGTTCATTGTTTGACCTAACTTTTTTTTGGTCTTTGCTGTTGCACTTGGGGGATTGTTGTTGCTCCTTTAGGGACTGTGATAGAGCTCCCCTGGCTAAGAACTCAGCACTCCCTCAGTTGTTGGTTTTAATTTTAACCACTATGAAAATATCCAAACATTTTTATGTGCCCTGGATATATGCCCTGGAGAACTCCCTGCCATCCACGTGTCCCCTGTCAATAACAACCCACACCAGTATTCCTCCCCTGCCATTGTTGAACTTCTCTGTGACCCAAAACTACTTGAAAAATGAAGCCCAAAATATTACCAGGTTCTATTAATAGTAAAATGGAATATAGTGATGAGTTTAAAGGTTAGATATAGAATACATATTAATTTGGAAAAATTAAGGTAAAAATAAATTGGGGTATCAAAAAATTTAAAAATGTAAACTCTTTGTTTTTGATGTTTTGACTTCCATCACTGCAATAAGTGTTGTCCTTATGCAAATTGGCAAGGCAACTACTTCCATCTTTTCCTCAGTGTCAACATCTTTTCTTTTTCTTTTTTTTTAAATTGTATTTTCTTTTCTTTTTCTTTTCTTTTTTCTAATTATTAAGCTTATCTTCACAAGAGAATTAGATCACAGTAGTTCATATATACAATATACAGTACACCCACGTATCCATTATAAAACCTTTTCCCTTCCACAGCAATAATCTTTTTACATATTCATACTATATTTACTGAAACTGATGTACAGATATTGAGAGAATAGCTTTCAAACAAGTTAACATTTGTGTTTACATTGTGGTTTATATTTTAGACTATACAAATTTCTAAATTTTTTGTTATCTTATGTTTTACATTATGATTTACATTTTAGCTTATCAGTCCCTATATATTTTTGGTGTAATTTTACATGTCTTATATCCATTTTTGCATAACCTTGTGGAAACACCTCTATTGCCCACACAGTTACATTAATTCCATCTATTCAGTACCTCTCTCCCCCTCCCTTTAGGACCCACAGTGACAGTCAATCTTCATTGCTTGAAAGGCCATGTTCAGAGATACTTGCAACAGTGTTGAGGGCTTGACATGCTCAACTGCCCTAATGAACTGGGAGCTACCATTTCTCTTGAGAGACAAAATTCCCTCTATTTGAGGGCATCAGTCCTCCCCAGGATGTGGGTATACCTTCACTCTTATTATATGAGTCTCTATTCAATGATATAATCCACTATGGCAAAATGAGCCCTCTCACACTCCCTAGGAGCCTGCCCTGCATCAGATTATCTCCTATAAGCATCTTTTTTTAAAAATTTTATTCATTTTGTAAAAATATTACATTCAAAAAATATGCGGTCCCATTCAACCCCACCACCCCCACCCCACCACTCCCCCCTCAGCAACACTCACTCCCATAATGATGACACATCCATTGCATTTGGTAAGTACATCTCTGGGCATCTCTGCACCTCATGGTCAATGATCCACATCATAGCCCATACTCTCTCACGTTCCATCCAGTAGGCCTTAGGAGGGTTTACAATGTCCGGTGATTGCCCCTGAATTACCATCCAGGGCAACTCCAAGTCCCAAAAATGCCTCCACATCTGATCTCTTCCCCTATAAGCATCTTAAACAGGTAACCTTCCTTATTATATTTTTGAAAAAGTTTTTTCAGCATTAAACTCTCAACCAAATATCTGACAATCTCCTATGTTCATATGTTCCCCCACCCACCCCCAATTTCTTGGGCAATATTACCCATTCTCCCATCACTAGCCTCCCACGAGCCTGCAAAGCCCCACTCAAAGGTAATGCTATGCCCCCATTTTATCCCTTCTTTGTACAAATACTTACCTCCAGCTTATCATAGATTTCACCCATGTAGGTGTCAGCTTACATCCTTTCTCTGCCCCCAATTTCCTTTAAGCCTATCATTCAATCTCTAGCTCTCTGAGGCAGCTTGATTTACTTATTTCATAACATTGAGGTCATGTAGTATTTGTCCTTCAATGCCTGGGTTGCTTCACTCAACATCACGTTCTCAAGATTCATCCATGTTATCACGTGTGATTGTAGTTTATTTGTTCTTAAAACTGAGTAGTATTCCATTGTATGTACATACCACATTTTATTTATCCATTCATCTGTTGATGTGCATTTGGGTTAATTCCAACTTTTGGCAATAGTGAACAATGCTGCTATGAACATTGATGTGCATATATCAGTTTGTGTCCTTGTTTTGAGTTCTACAGCAGTTCCACTGCTGGAATTGCTGGGTCATATGGCAAATTTATAGCTAGTTTTTTGAGAAACCGCCAAACTGTCCTCCAGAATGGCTGGATCCTTCTGCATTCCCACCAGCAGTGGATGAGTGTTCCCATTCCTCCACATTCTCTCCAGAATTTGTAGTCTTCTGTTTTTTTCATAGCTGCCTATCTTATGGGAGTAAGATGGTACCTCATTGTAGTTTTGATTTGCATTTTCCTGATAGCTAGAGATTTGGAGCATTTTTTCATGTGCTTTATAGCCATTTGTATTTCTTCTTTGGAGAGGTGTCTGTTTAAATCTTTTTCCCATTTTTTAAATGGGTTGTTTATCTTTCTATATTTGAGGTATAGGAGTTCTTTATATATGCAGGGTATAAGTCTCCTATCCAATATATGGTTACCAAATACTTTCTCCCATTGTGTAGGCTCTCTTTTCACTTTCTTGACCAACTCCTTAGAGGTGCAGAAGGCTTTAATTTTGAGGAAGTCCCATTTATCTATTTGTTCTTTTGCTGCTCGTCCTTTTGGTGTGAAGTTCATGAAGCCATTTCTGATTACAAGGTCCTGTAGATGCTTCCCTACACTGCTTTCCAGAGTCTTTAAGTTCTTGGCTCTTATATTTAGGTCTTCGATCCATCTTGAGTTGAGTTTTGTATAAGGTGTGAGTTGGTAATTCTCTTTCATTCTTTTACAAATGGATCTCCAGTTCTCCAGGCACCATTTGTTGAATAGGCCATTCTTTCCCAGTTGAGAGGGTTTGGTGGCTTTATCGAATATTATATGACTATATATATGTGGATCTATATCAGAACTCTCAATTCAGTTCCATTGGTCTGCATGTCTCCCTTGTGCCAATACCATGCTGTTTTCACTACTGTAGCTTTGTAGTATGTTTTGAACTCAGGTAGTGTGATTCCTCCAATTTCCTTTTTCTTCTTCAATATATCTTTGGCTATTCGGGGCCTATTTCCTTTCCAAGTAAATTTCATAACTAGTTTGTGTAGTTCATTAAAGAATGCTGTGTTGATTTTTATTGGGATTGCATTGAATGTGTAGATCAGTTTTGGTAGGATAGACATCTTAATAATATTTCGTCTTCCTATCCATGACAGGGAATATTCTTCCATTTATTTAGGTCTTCTTTGATTTCCTTCAACAGTGTTGTGTAGTTCTCTGTGTATAAGTTCTTTATCTCTTTAGTTAAATTTATTCCTATTTGATTTTTTTATTGACTACTGTAAATGGTATTTGTTTCTTGATTTCCTCCTGATCTTGCTCGTTATTGGTGTACAGAAATGCTACTGATTTTTGCACATTGATCTTATAACCTGTGACTTTACTAAAATCATTTATGAGCTCTAGAAGCTTTGTTGTAGACCTCTCAGGGTTTTCTATGTATAGATCATGTCATCTGCAAATAATGAAATTCTGACTTCTCCTTTTCCCATTTGGATGCCTTTTATATCTGGTTCTTGCCTCAGTGTTCGAGCAATACTTCTAAGACAATGTTAAATAGAAGAGGTGAGAGTGGGCATCTTTGTCTTGTTCCTAATCTTAGAAGGAAGGATTTTGGGATTTCACCATGGTAAACGATGTTGGCTGTGGGTTTTTCATATATACTCTTTATCATGTTCAGAAAATTTCCTTTTGTGTCATGATGATGGGAACAAGTGTTGCTGGGGGGGGGGAGAGGTGGGGTGGGAGGGTGGGATTGAATGGGACCTCATATATATATTTTTTATGTAATATTATTACAAAGTCAATAAAAAAAAATTGTAGATGCAAAAAAAAAAGATGCTCAACCACCACACCAGGGAGCCAAGAGTGCCTACAACTGCATGCAGGAGAATTGCATCCATCATCCATGTGGAATCTAAGCCCCATCTCAATATAGAGGTGGAGTGGACATAACCATCCCAGGGTCCACAGGATGGAGGAATAGAGTATGGATTAGAGTGGACTTACTAATATTCTATTCTGGAACTATTGTGATTAGTAATGGAAGAAAAGGTAGCATTAATGTGGAGAAAGTGGCCATGGTAGCTGCTGAGGGTAGGGAGAAGGTAGAAGAGATATGATGTGGGGGCATTTTCAGGATGTCCAGGGACAGTTCCTGGACATCATATGTCCTCCCATGGCCCACTGGGTGGACTGGGTGAGAGTGTAAACTACAATGTAACCACTATCCCTGTGGTGCAGCAGTGCTCCAAAATGTATTCACCAAATGCAATGAATGTGCCACAATGATGAAAGAAGTTGCTGATGTGGGAGGAGTGGGGTGGGGGGGTGGAGGGTATATGGGGACCTCATATTTTTTTATGTAACATTAAAAAATAAAAAAAAGAAAAATTGGGGTATCAAAAAAAAATTTCCTTATATTCCAGTCTTTTGCAGCGTTTTTATCGAGAAAGTGTTCTGTATTTTGTCAAATGCTTTTTCTGCATCTATAGACATAATCATGGAATTTTTTTCCTTCAATCTGCTTATATGGTGTATTTCATTGATTGATTTTCTGATGTTGAACCATCCTTGCATACCCGGAATGAATCTCACTTGGTCATGGTGTATAATTCGTTTAATGTGTTGCTGAATACAGTTAGCAAGTATTTTATTAAGTATTTTTGCATCTAGGTCCATTAGAGAAATTGGTCTGTAATTTTCCTTTCTTGTGGTGTCTTTGATTGGCTTTGGTACTAGGGTAATGTTGGGATCATAGAATGAGTTAGGCAATGTTCCTTCTGTTTCAATGTTTTGGAAGATTTTTAGTAAGATTGGCATTAGTTTTTTCTGGAATGTTTTGTAGAATTCACCTGTGAAGCTCTCTGGACCTGGGCTCTTCTTAGTAGGGAGGTTTTTAATGACTGATTCTATCTCTTTACTTGTGATTGCTTTGTTGCAATCATAAATTTCTTCTTTTAGCAATATAGGCTGCTTTTGTGTTTCTAGGAATTTGTCCATTTCCTGGGAATTGTCATTTTTGTTGGAATATAGTTTTTCAAAGTGTCCTCTTATGATAGTCTTTTTTTTCTGTAGGGTCAGTTGTGATATCTCCTTTCTCATTTCTTATTTTGTGTATTTGCATCTTCTCTCTTCTTTTCTTTGTTAGTCTCTCTAAGGGTTTGTCAATTTTATTGATCTTCTTAAAGAACCAACTCTTGGTTTTGTTTATCTTTTCAAATGCTTTCTTAATTTCTATTTCATTTAGTTCTGCTCTTAACTTTGTTATTTCTTTCTTCTTCCTGTGGGGTTACTTTGTTGTTTTTTTACTAATTCCTCCATATGTGCAGTTAGTTCTTCAATTTTTGCTCTTTCTTCTTTTTTTTTTTTTGTTATTTCTTCTTTTTATTTTTTTCCCTTTTTTTAATTTCATTTTTTAAAAAATATTACATTCAAAAAATATGAAGTCCCATTCAACCCCACTGCCCCCACCCCCCACTCCCCCCATGGCAACACTCTCTCCCATCATTATGACCCATCCATTGTATTTGGTAAGTACATCTCTGGGCATCACTGCACCTCATAGTTAATGGTTCACATCATAGCCCACACTCTCCCACGTTCCATCCAGAGGGCCCTGGGGGGATCTACAATGTCCCATAATTGTCCGTGAAGCACCACCCAGGACAACTCCAAGTCCCGAAAATGCCTCCCCATCTCATCTCTTCCTCCCATTCCCCGCACCCAGCAGCCACCATGGCCACCCTTCCCACACCAATGCACATTTTCTCTGTGGACATTGGATTGGTTGTGTCCATTGCACATCTATGTTAAGAGGGGGCTTAGATTCCACATGGATACTGGATGCAATCCTCTTGCTTTCAGCTGTAGGCACTCTAGGCTCCATGGTGTGGTGGTTGACATTCTTCAACTCCATGCTAGCTGAGTGGGTAAGTCCAATAAATCAGAGTGTAGGAGTTGAAGTCTGTTAAGGTTCAGGGTGTGGCTATCATATTGTCAGTCCAGAGATTCAAATCCCCTAGATATTTCTTAAACCCCAACACCAACTACAATTCCAGTAAAGTAGCATGAAAGTCTGGTGAAAAGAGATCTCATCTGAGTCCTGTTCCATCACGCAGAAACACCGGCTCCAAAGAAGGGCCAACTGACATGGCAGTGAACCCCATCTGCCATGACCATAGAACCCGTGGGTCTCTTTAGCCCGCAAAAGAACCAATACCTGGGGTTGTATCTACTTTATCTGTCTCTAAGACTCTGCTCAGGTGTGCATAAGGGCAATCCTTCTGACAACCTCCAGACACTTTTTTAGAGACTCATAGTCATATAAACACATTTCTCCTTTCCATTTCCCACTTACATTAGGTCAAACAGCATTTTAAAGTCATGTTATTATATATAGACAGGGATATTCTGCTGATTCACATTGAACCTTTAATTCAAGGTCATTTTCTAGTTGCATCATCAGCTGGTATTTGGTAGCGATCCGTTGGGGCCAGGGAGGCTCATCCCCGAGTGTCATGTCCCACGCTGAAGGGAATGCACTGCATCTACATGCTGAGTTTGGCTTCGAGACTGGTCACATTTGAGTAACATGAAGGCTGTCAGGAGGAAACTCCCAGGCACAATGCTGCTCTAGGCCTTGTTCTTATTTCAGGCGTATAGGCTCACAAGCATAGTCATTAGTATCAGGGGCCCACTGTTGGACCCTCATTCCTTCCTGTTTCTTACCGTTGCACCTGGGGGACTGCCACTGTTCCCCTAGGGACCACGGCAGAGCACCCCCGGCCAGGAACCCAGTATCCCCACAGCTGTTGTTTTAAATTGTTTCCACTATGAGCATATCTAAACATTACCATGCACCCTGGACATATGCCCTGTATAACTCCCTGTCAACCATATATAGCCTGTTAATAACATCCCATACCAGTATTCCTCTGCTGCCATTGTTGAACCACTCTGTGATCCAAAACTTCCTGGAAAGCGAAGCCCAATATAATGTCAGGATCCCTTACTAGTAAAATGGAATATAGCGATGGGTTTAAAGGTTAGATCTAGAATACGTATTGATTTGGAAAAATTCTACATCCTATCTTTTTCTTTTCTTTTTTCCTAATTATTGAGCTTCTCTTCAGAAGAGCCTTAGATCACAGTAATTCATATATACAATATAGAGTACTCCCACACATCCACCATAAAACCTATTCCCTTCCACAGAGATAATCTTTTAACCTATTCATATCATATTTACTGAAAGTGATGTACAGACTCCGAAACAATAGCTTTCAAACAAGGTGACATCTGTGCTTACATTGTTGTCCATACTTCAGGATATACAGTTTTCTAAACTTTTTAGTTATCCTATGTTTTACATTATGGTTTACATTATTAGTCTGTCGTCCCGTATATGTTTTTGGTGTAATATTACATGTTTTATATTCATCCTCATGTACTCTCGTGAAACTCCTCTCTTGTCCCCCATTTACCTTGGTTCCATCCATTTAACATCCATTTTCCCCTCCCCTTGGGGCCCACAGTGACAGCCAATCTCCATTTCCTGAGGAGCCACGTCCAGAGATACTTGCAACAGTGTTCAGGGCCTGACTTGCTCAACTGCCCTAATGCCCTGGGAGCCACCCTTTCTCTCGAGAGATACAGTTCCCTCTATTTGATGGCATTAGTCCTCCCCAGGATGTGGGTCCACCCCAGCTCTCACTACTTGGGTGTCTACCCAATGGTACAACCCACCCTGGCAAAATGAGCATTCAGACATTCCCCAGGAGTCCGTCCCGCATCAGACCATCCCCTCCAACCATTCTAAACAGGAAACCCTCCTAATGGTATTTTGATATGATTTTCTCAGCATTTACTCTTAAACAACACCTGACACTCTCCCATGTTCGTATATTGCCCCTTCCTCCCCCCAATTTCTTGGGCAATATTACCCATCCGCCCATCCCCAGTCCCCCTCAAACCCACAAAGCCCCACCCAAAGGCAACCCTTGCCCCCATTTTATCTTTTCTTTATGCTCATACTTACCACCAGCTCATCATAGATTCCACCCCTGCAGACGTCGGCTCACATCCTTCCTCCACCCCCCTATTTCCTGTAAGCCTATTTTCCAGTCTCTAGCTCTCTGAGACAGCTTGCTTATATCATATCATTGAGGTCATATAGTATTTGTCCTTCAATGCCTGGGTTGCTTCACTCAACATAAGGTTCTCAAGATTCATCCATGTTATCACGTGTGTTTGTAGTGTATTTGTTCTTAAAGCCGAGTAGTATTCCATTGCGTGTATATAACACATTTTATTGATCCACTCATCTGTTGATGGGCATTTGGGTTGATTCCAACTTTTGGTGATAGGGAACAATGCTGCTATGAACATTGGTGTACATATATCGGTTCATGTCCTTGTTTTCAGTTCTGCTGGGTATATACCCAGCAGTGGTATTGCTGGGTCATATGGCAAATCTATGGTTAGTTTTTTGAGAAACTGCCAAACTGTCCTCCAGAATGGTTGGATCCTTCTGCATTCCCACCAGCAGTGGATGAGTGTTCCCCTTTCTTCACATCCTCTCCAGCATTTGTAGTCTTCTGTTTTTTTCATAGCTGCCAATCCTATGGGAGTAAGATGATATCTCATTGTAGTTTTGATTTGCATTTTCCTGATAGCTAGAGATTTGGAGCATTTTTTCATGTGCTTTTTAGCCATTTGTATTTCTTCTTTGAGAAGTGTCTGTTTAAATCTTTTTCCCATTTTTTAAAAGGGTTATCTTTTTAGTCTCAAGATATAGGAGTTCTTTATATATGCAAGTTATAAGTCTCTTATAGATATATGGTTGCCAAATATTTTCTCCCATTGTGTGGGTTCCCTTTTTACTTTCTTGACAAAATCCTTTGAGGTGCAGAAGGCTTTAATTTTGAGGAAGTCCCATTTATTTATTTGTTCTTTTGCTGCTTGTGCTTTTGGTGTGATATTCATGAAGCCATTTCCTTTTACAAGGTCCTGTAGATGTTTCCCTACACTGCTTTCCAAGGTCTTTATGGTCTTGGCTCTTATATTTAGGTCTTTGATCCATCTTGAGTTGATCTTTGTATAAGCTGTGAGATGGTAATCCTCTTTCATTCTTCTACATATGGCTATCCAATTCTCCAGGCTCCATTTGTTGAATAGGCCATTCTCTCCCAGTTGAGAGGGTTTGGTGGCTTTATCGAATATTATATGGCTATATATATGAGGTTCTATATCAGAACTTTCAATTCAATTCCATTGGTCTGTGTGTCTCTCCTTATGCCAATACCATGCTGTTTTCACTACTGTAGCTTTGTAGTATGTTTTGAAGTCAGGTAGTGTGATTCCTCCAATTTCGTTTTTCTTTTTCAATATGTCTTTGGCTATTCGGGGCCTCTTTCCTTTCCAAATAAATTTCATAGTTAGTTTTTCTAGTTCCTTAAAGAAGGCTGTGTTGATTTTTATTGGGATTGCATTGAATGTGTAGATCAGTTTTGGTAGGATAGACATCTTAATAATATTCAGTCTTCCTATCCATGAACAAGAAATATTCTTCCATTTATTTAGGTCTTCTTTGATTTCCTTAAACAGTCTTGTATAGTTCTCAGTGTATATGTTTTTTATGTCTTTAGTTAAATTTATTCCTAAGTATTTGATTTTTTTATTTACTATTGTGAATGGTATTAGTTTCTTGATTTCCTCCTGATCTTGCTCATTATTAGTGTACAGAAATGCTACTGATTTTTGTGCATTGATCTTATAACCTGCAACTTTACTAAACTCATTTATGAGTTCTAGAAGCTTTGTTGTAGATCTCTTAGGGTTTTCTATGTCATCTGCAAATAGTGAAATTTTGGCTTCTTCCTTTCTGATTTGAATGCCTTTTATATCTGGTTCTTGCCTCTGCTCAAGCAAGTACTTCTAAGACAATGTTAAATAGAAGGGGAGTGAGTGGGCATCCTTGTCTTGTTCCTGAGTTTAGAGGGAAGGATTTTAGGATTTCTCCATTGTAAACAATGTTGGCTGTGGGTTTTTCGTAGTATATACTCTTTATCATGTTCAAAAAATTTCCTTGTATTCCAATCTTTTGGAGTGTTTTTATCAAGAAAGGGTGCTGTATTTTGTCAAATGCTTTTTCTGCATCTATAGATATAATCATGTGATTTTTTTCTCTTCAATCTGTTTATATGGTGTATTACATTGATTGATTTTCTTATGTTGAACCATCCTTGCATACCTGGGATAAATCCCACTTGGTCATGGTGTATAATTCGTTTAATGTGTTGTTGAACACGATTAGCAAGTATTTTGTTAAGTATTTTTGCATCTAGGTTCATTAGAGAAATTGGTCTGTAATTTTCCTTTCTTGTGGTGTCTTTGTTTGGCTTTGATACTAGGGTAATGTTGGCATCATAGAAGGAGTTAGGCAATGTTCCTTCTGTTTTGATTTTTTGAAAGAGTTTAAGCAGAATTGGTGTTAGTTCTTTCCAGAATGTTTTGTAGAATTCACCTGTGAAGCCGTCTGGCCCTGGGCTCTTCTAAGTTGGGAGATTCTTAATGACTGATTCTATCTCTTTGCTTATGATTGATTTGTTAAGATCATCAATTTCTTCTTTCGTCAATATGGGCTGCTTATCTGTTGCTAGCAATTTGTCCATTTCCTCTGAATTGTCATTTTTTTTTGAATATAGTTTTTCAAAGTATCCTCTTATGATAGTCTTTATTTCTGTGGGGTCAGTGGTGATATCACCTTTCTCATTTCTTGTTTTGTGTATTTGCATCTTCTCTCTTTTTTTCTTTGTTAGTCTCACTAAAGGTTTGTCAATTTTGTTGATCTTCTCAAAAAACCAGCTCTTGGTCTTGTTTAACTTTCCAAGTGCTTTCTTATTTTCTATTTCATTTAGTTCTGCTCTTATCTTTGTTATTTCCTTCTTTCTTCTTCCTGTTGGATTACTTTGTTGTTGTTTTTCTAATTCCTTCAAATGTGCAGTTAGTTCTTCAATTTTTGCTCTTTCTTCTTTGTTGATGTATGAATTTATGGCTATAAATTTCCCTCTCAGTACTGCTTTTGCTGTGTCCCATAAATTTTGGTATGTTGTGGTATCCTTTTCATTAGTTTCAAGGTAGTTATTAATTTCTTTTGAGATTTCTGCTTTGCTCACTGTTTTTCTAAGAGTGTGCTATTTAATTTCCATATCTTGGTGTGAAATCTGGGCCTCTGGCCCTTGCAGATTTCCAGCTTCACTCCACTGTGTTCAGAGATATTATTTCGTATGATTTCAATCTTTCTGAATTCATTGAGCCTATCTTTGTGGCCTAGCAAATGATCCATCTTGGAGAATGATCCATGTGCACTTGAGAAAAAGGTATATCCTGCTGTACTTGGGTCTAATGATCTGTATATGTCTATTAGATCCAGCTCTTCTAATATACTGTTCAAAGTTTTTGTTTCTTTTGTGATTCTCTTTTGAGATGTTCTGTCCGAAGTTGATAGTGGTGTAATATAGTCTCACACTGTAATTGTAGAAGCATCTATTCTTTCACTTAGTTTTTCCAGTGTTTGCCTCACATATTTGGAGGCATCCTTGTTAGGAGCATAAATATTTATGATTGTTCATTCTTCTTGAAAGATTGTCCCTTTCATTTATATGTAGTATCCTTCTTTGTCTCTCAAAAATATTTTGCATTTAGAATTCTATTTTGCCTGATATTAATGTAGCCACTCCTGCCTTTTTTTGGTTATTATTTGCTTGTAAGATTGTTTTCCAGCCATTCGCTTTCAACCTCCATGCATCCCTGGGTCTAAGGTGTGTTTCTTGTAGACAGCATATAGATGGGTCATATTTCCCTATCCAATCTCCCAGTCTGAATCTTTTGACAGGTGAATGTAATCCATTGACATTCAGTGTTATTACTTTCAAGGAATTATTTTTGTTAGCCATTTGGTTTGGACTTCTGTTTGACATATTTTATTTGTTTTTTTTTCCCTTCTCTTTTTGTCTTTTTTATTGCTCTTACACTCTCCTCCAACTCTGCCTCTCCTGTTTTTTTTCTTTCTTCCTGAAGAACTCCCTTTAGTATTTCTTGAAGGGCGGGGTTCTTCTTGTCATACTCTTTCAATTTCTGTTTATCTGTGAATATTTTGAACTCCCCATCATTTTTGAATGCTAGTTTAGCTGGATAGAGTATTCTTGGTTGGAAATTTTTTCTTTTAGTTCCTGGACTATATCATACCCTGGCCTTCTTGCCTCCATTGTTTCAGATCACAAATCAGCACTTAATCTTATGGAGCCTTCCTGGATGTGATGGTTTTCTTTTTTCTGGCTGCTTTTAGAATTTTCTCCTTGTCTTAAGCATTGGATAATTTGACAAGTATATGTCTTGGGGTGGGCCTTTTGGGATTTATTGTGTTTGGGGTGCATTTTGCTTCCTGGACATGTACTTCCATCTCTCTCAGTAGATTTGGGAAGTTTTCAGCCATTATTTCCTCCAACACCTGTTCTGTCCCCTTTCCCTTCTCTTCTCCTTCTGTGATGCCTATAATATGTATGTTTGCGTGTTTTGCATTGTCATTCATGTCCTTAAGTCCTAGCTGGATTTTTTCTTTTTATTGATCAGTTCTACTATCTATTTGATTTCAGATGTACTGTCTTCCACATCACTAATTCTCTCCTCTGCCTCTTCTAATCTGCTGCTATTTGCTGAGAGTGTATTTTTGATTTCTTGAACTGTGATGTTCATCCCTGTCATATCTGCTATCTCTTTGTGTATGTCTCCAATTTCAGCTCCAAATGTTTTTTTTTCATATTGTTAATCTCTTCCTTTATTTCATCAAGTTTGTCTCTAATATTTGTTTCAAGATCTTTAATTATTTATCTGATGTTCTGCTCCCCTTCATGGTTTTTAGTTTGTTCATTGGATTTGGCCATGTTTTCCTGATTATTGGTTTGGTTTGTAGTTTTTTGTTGCTGTCTGGTCTTCATTTTATCTTAACAGGTTTAATCAGTTTCTTAGATTCTTTGTCTAGTCTTGGGGATTAATTAGTTGTTGTTCGTGCATAAGTGTTATGTCTTCTCTTTGTCACTTTGTTCTTCTTACTCTATTTTCTTGTTGCTGGCTAAGTTCACTTAGCCAAGGAAAGCAAAATGAGTAATAGAAGAAAATGTATAAAGTAATATCAGTAATAAATGTTAACAGAGCAACAATGTGAGATCTGGGAGAATGGGTATTAGACTCATGTAAGTTGTGTAGGGTTATAGTAGTAAGTGGTGTACCTATAATGAGGCAGTCAACTGAATATGGTGAGGAATATAGTATGAAATAAAAAGCCAGTGTTTTCATGAGAGAAGAAAGTGAAAAGAAAGACAATAATATCAAGAGTGGATAAAAGACAGAAAACAGAACAAAGGTATTAGAAATTAAAAGTCAGACAATTTGGGGGCCAAAGAAATGGACGTGGAATGTAAGAGAAACAGTAGATGATGGATGATGGCAAGATGTGGGGGAAAGGGGATAGTGTAGGTGGCCAAAATCAATTCACACAGAAAAGAGGAAATGGAGGATGAGGAAAGACAGCAAGTGTGATGCACTCCCTGAAGCACCTATTATATAAAGAAAATAAAATAAAATAGGAAGAAAAAGAGAGAAAAGAGAAAAAGAGAAGAGAAAAAGTGGGTGGGCAAAGAAAAGAGGAGGAAACAAGCAAGAAAAAGAAAAGAAGAAAAAAAAACTAAATGAAAAGGGACCTTGGGGAATAAAAAGGGAGAAAAGACCAGGAAACAATGCAATATTAGCAACCAAGACAAGAAAAAAAAGAAAATAAAAAAGAACCCAAAAATGCTGAGGGCTAGGGCATTCAAGGACCTGAGATGGACTTCAGGGTGCAGTGGATTCAGGGATGGGAATTCTGTGACACTGCAGACCCAAGGTGTGTGAGTCTCTGGAGAGTGGGCCACCAGGGTTTAGGGGACTCAGACCTGGGAACCATGCATCTGGTTAACAGGGGGCCTGGGAGAACCTCAGCACAACACAGCCTTCAGGGATCCCCGCAGCCTGGCGCCAGCCCTAGGGGGAGGGGACCGGCCCGCACACTCTGACCTCCATCTCAGAAACCCAAAATTCCACCTCTCACAAGAGTCTCTTCTGTCACTGTTTCACCAAATCAACATCCAGATACCTCCTACCCTGCAAGCCCCTGAAACAGCCCATTGGGGGCACCGCTGCACTACAAAGATTTCAGGGACCACCGTGAATGGGCCACCAGCCCTAGGGGGAAGGTCTCCACCCAGAACCTCTGACCTCCGAGTCAGAAACCCAAAATTCGACCTCTCACAAGAATCTCTTCCATCACTTCTCACCAAATCGACTTCTAGATACTTCCCACCCTGCAAGCCCCAGAAACAGCCCGCTCAGGGCTTGGGAACGTCCCAGTGCAGCAAAGCCTTCCTCTCTGCCTCTTCTAATCTGCTGCTATTTGCTGAGAGTGTATTTTTGTTTTTTTGAACTGTGGTGTTCATCACCATCATATCTGTTATCTTTTTGTGTATGTCTGCAATTTCCTGTCCAAGTGTTTTCTTCATATTGTTAATCTCTTCCTTTAGTTCATTAAGTTGGTCTCTAATATATGTTTTGAGATCTTTAATGACTTGTGTGATGTTCTGCTTCCCTTCCTGGTTTTTAGTTTGTTCATTGGATTCAGCCATGTTTTCCTGATTATTGGTTTGGTTTGCAGTATTTTGTTGCTGTCTGGTCATCATTTTATCTTGATGGGTATAATCAGTTCCTTAGCTTCTTTGTCTAATGTTGGGGATTAATTAGTTGTTGTTTGTGCATAAGTATTATGTCTTCTATTTGTCACTTTGTTCTTCTTACTCTATTTTCTTGTTGCTGGCTTAGTTCACTTTGAAGGAAAACATTAGGGCCAGGGAAAGCAAAATGAGTAAGAAAAGAAAATGTCTAAAGTAGTATTGGTAATAAATGTTAACAGAGCAACAATGTGAGATCTAGGAGAATGGATATTAGACTCATGTAACTTGTGTAGAGTTATAGCAGTAAGTAGAGTACCTATTGTTGTAGAATTTAAGAGAAGTTCAGTTATTTGAGTATAGAGAGGCCAGGACTCAGGAATGATTTTGAGAAGGAAAAATGGTTTATTGATGGCCGGCCGGACTCGGGAACTTTTGTTTAAATCTCGAGCCCCGAACAAGATTTTCAAACGTTTTTTATACAGAGAGGAAAGGCCAAATGGTTTTTTTGTTTCAGTTTTCAATAGGCTTCAATTAGCATATATCTCTTCCACATCTTAGGTAAGCTTTTAGCATGGACTCCAGATATTCTAGATAAGCTTTTAGCATATTTACTTTTTGCATTTCTCTTAAATACTTAAAGTTTATAGCCCTTGCATTGTTAAACATTTTCTGGGACTGGAGCTGCTGCTACTGTCCCTAAGGGCAGGACTGCAGCTTCTTACTGTTCCACACTTATAGCCTTTAGCTTAGGTTATTTCTGAAGAGACAAAGAGCCTTCCACCCTTAGCCCACATCATTCCCCCCTTTTTGCCAAAGTTTAACTTGTTAAGCTTTGGCATAATTATTGTTGGAGCTATGAGGTGGATGGCTGTTTGTTGTCTTGATTGATTATTTATTAGTTTTTAGTACAGCATCCAGGACTGTTTTTAGAAGTTTAGAACTTTTTATTTTGGACAGCAGAATCTTGGGCAGGGGCCTCCTGCAGTTATTTTGCTGCTACTGGCACTCATGTGGATTTCCAGTCAGGTTTCAGATCCATTTATTACTTTTATTTTACTTTTAAAGAGTTTACACCTTTAATTTAAAAGGGGTGCTGAAGGGAGACGATTTTTTTTTTGTAACTGCTTCTTGCTGGCCATGGGCTATAGTTATTGCCTAATAAGGTGTAAAACTCTTTAATTTATTTTAACTGGAGGAAGATGGATCTGGCATTTTGTACGAAGTTGGATGAAGTTTTTATATGGTTAATAAGATGTTCACTTTGAAAGAAACAAACTTAATTAAAAATTTGGAATACTTGTTTTTAAAAGAGGACACATTGGATTACAGAGGTAGACAAGGTTAGGTGCTTATAAAGATGGCATTCCTTAAAAGCTGGTGGGAACAGCATATATATTCTTTTTTAAGTTATTCATCTTTAGAGAGAAATTGCAACAGACACTTAGCTTTGTCTGAAGACACATTCTAAGCTGTTTAATGATTGACATTTATTTGCTTTGTTAGATGCTCTTGGTGAATTGGCACTTTTTGGGCAACTGGCTTCACTCAGGATTAGAACACTAATTTGGAAATACTCTTAGTTTTTACTTGTGGGAGTGATTAGAACTACAGAATAAAGATTTTTACACCTTGGTTTTCATTGTACAATTTCTAGCAATTTTGACTTGTTTAATAGGTGATTCACTATTAGCAAGCAAGCCTTACTTTTGCTACACAGCAGAGTACAGCAGAATATAGAAGTTGACTGAGACTGGCTGAGACTGCCACTTTATTTTATAGACATGTTATTAACTGTTTAGAAAATGATTTTACCAGGAATTTAACATGTTTAATATACTTTTGCACTTGATCCAAAATAGAAAAGATAACATTACAATTATTAGGCATATATTTAGTACAGGATAAAAGTACAGCACTTAATATTAACTAATGTATTACTTAATGCATAAGGATTCAGAGTTGTAATTATTAGTTTTGAGTTTCAGGTTTGTAATACTTTACATGTTATTTTTCCATGAGAGCAGGCCATAATGCCAATTGTGTTTAAGTTTTACTTACAGTATTTTGGTATTATGGCTCCACTTAGCATGTTTTTTAATGCAGTGAGCAAGTTGCAGCATCCTTTATCTTAGAGAGATTTTCCTGTATTCTACTAGCCTGGTGCATAGTGCTCTCTGGCACTATGGAATAGTGCCAGTTTGGAGGCGATATCCATTGTACACTTGGCTGTACCGAGTTATTATTGGCTGCAGGAGCTTGAAACTGCAATATAGTTTTCATTGACTTTAGGAGCAGAACCAGAGACTGATATAGCACATATTTTTAATTGAGGGGTCAGTGACCAGCCTAGCCAATAACTCACATGGAGAGGCTGCTTGTAATGTATACAAGGCTTGGTTCGAATGCACAAGAGTTTGATAATGTTAACGTTTATTTTTTGTTTATATATATATTTTAAACAATTTAATGCAACACATCATATATTAAATGACTGTTTATTTACACAATTTTATTATGAAGATAACAGTAGGTACTTTACTTTAGTAATAGAGGAAAATATTATTTTTCATTGTTAAAATGAAAACAGAAGACTTTTAATATAATTAAGATAACTTTTTATTACTATTTACTTAAATGTGTACTTTGCAGTGGCCTTCAGACAGGTTTATTATTATGAAGTTATTTTTGTTATTAATAACCAATTTAAGTTTTAGTTAACAATGACTTTTTTAGAACTAGAACTATTTAAACATTTTTAGTTGGAGGATGTTTTACAAACTTTTTATAATTGACTATAACTACATTGACTAGCCACCTTATGTTTAAATAAACTTACTAAATTACAATTACTAATGAAAGAAATTTACTCCTTATTTAAGAGAGCATATCTACAATTTTTTTCCTTTAGTTTAATTTCACTCATTAAAGATTTCATACATAATGTTAATTTAGTTTATAAATTAACTATTGGAGATTACACTCAAGTTAAATAAAATTGAAACCATAATAGTTTATGCAAGGAATGTTCCCTTTTTCCCTTACAGGAAGCTAAAAACCTTTTTTTTTAAGTTATGAAAATTATTAATTTAAAAGCATACTGACTACTAGGTTTTAAAACACATGCATACTGACTACTAGGTTTTAAAACACATTACACAATTACTTAATTTTTTAAAAATCATAACCCAGGAAAGATCTTTCCATAGTTTTTATGGACTTTTTTTTACTTACTGAAATTTGTTAATAGAGCTACTAATTACCTTTATTTTGTTGGAAAGAAATTTTCTGGAAGAAAATAAGGCTCACTAGATTGTGGAGAAGAAAATAATTTATTTTCAATTTTGTAAGAAGGTGCGCAGAGCTAGGTATGGCTGGTGCCCCGAACAAAGAAAAATGACACAATTTATACCCTTAAGCCTAGTATGCAAGCTCTTCCTGTTTTTCTATAGATTGGATACTTTAGAAGTTACAGCTTATTTGAGATTTAACTTTTCCACGCAAAAGTTTGATTTAACTGCTTCTTCTATTACATTTTAACTATTTTAGTTTTTACCTGCTCCCCCTTTTGTTAAATAAGGAATAGAATTTAGTGCTGAAATGGCACCGACTTAGTTAGCTCCTTTTTAGGCATCCTTCTATTGCCCCTAGGACTGGCCTAAACTGGTTTCCTCTACTGCTGTTTAACTCAGGAGTGGGAGACTGAGGCAGCAGGCTGCCAGGTTACATTAACATTTTTCTTATGTGAAAATTAACCTAATCTTTGTTGTTGTTTTTTTTTTTTTTTGCATTTTATGGCTGATAAAGGTTTAAACTGGGAAATTACTAGGCAAACTGATTCTTAATTCTTTAGTCTAGTAGATAGGTTTAATTTGCTACACCTAGTCTTGCCTTTAAAGCTTTTGCAAAGGAGGCCCTTTTTCAATTGTTTTTATAATTAGATTTCTATGACTTTTTTTATCCTGCTTAGTTTAATTTGGGCTTTAAGAATATTTATACATATCAAAGTATAATAAAGAGGGTTACCTGTTTAGAATGCTCGGAGGGGAGGGTCTGATGCAGGACGGGCTCCTAGGGAATGTCTAAATGCTCATTCTGCCAGAGTGGGTGACACCATGGGGTAGAAACCCAAGTAGTGAGAGTGGGGGTGGACCCACATCCTGGGGAGGACTAATGCCATCAAATAGAGGGAACTGTATCCCTCGAAAGAAAGGGTGGCTCCCAGGGCATTGGGGCAGTTGAGCAAGTTAGACCTGAACACTATTCCATCTATATCTGGAAGTGGCTCCTCGGGAAACAGAGGCTGGCACTGTGGGCACCAAGGTGGAAGGGAAAATGGACGTTAAATGTGTGTAACCAAGGTAAATGGGGGGTAAGAGAGGAGTTTCGTGAGAGTACACAAGGATGGATATAAAACATGTAATATTACACCATAACATATAGGAGATGACAGACTGATAATGTAAACCATAATGTAAAACATAGGATAACTAAGAATGTAAAAAACTGTGTATCCTAAAGTATGCACCACAATGTAAGCACAAATGTCACCTTGTTTGAAAGCTATTGTCTCAGACTCTGTACATTACGTTAAGTAAATATGATGTGAATAGGGTGTAAGAGTATCGCTGTGGAAGGGAAAGGTTTTGTGGTGGATGTATGGGAGTGCTGTATACTATATATATGCATTGCTGTGGTCTAGGGCTCCTGTGAAGAGAAGCTCAATAATTAGGGGGGGGGGAAGATAGGATGTAGAATTTTTTCCAAGTCAACACGTATTCTTTATATAACCTTTAAACCCATCGCTATATGCCATTTCCTAGTAAGGGACCCTGACATTATATTGGGCTTCAAATTTCAGGGAGTTCTGGATCACAGAGTGGTTCAACAAAGGCAATGGAGGAATACTGGTATGGGATACCATTGACAGGGGATATATGGCTGACAGGGAGCTGTACAGAACATATGTCCAGGGTGCATGGCAATGTTTGGATATACTCATAGTGGCAACAATTAAAAACCACAGTAGGGGGGGTACTGGGTTCCTGGCCAGTGGTGCTCTGTCGTGGTCCCTAGGGGAGCAGCAACAGTCTCCCAGGTGCAGCGGCGGGGACCAGGAGGGAGTGAGGGTTCAACAGCCAGCCCATGACGCTAATGACTAAGCTTGTGAGCTGATAAGCCTAAAATAAGAACAAGGCCTAGAGCAGCATTGTGTCTGGGAATTTCCTCCTGTCAGCCTTCATGTTACTCAAATGTGGCCAGTCTCGAAGCCAAACTCAGCATGTAAATGCAATGCCTTCCCCCCAGCGTGGGACATGACACCCGGGGATGAGCCTCCCTGGCACCGAGGGACCACTATCAACTACCAACTGATGATGCAACTGGAAAATGACCTCATACGGAAGGTTCAACGCGGATCAGCGGAATATCCCTGTCTACATAAAATAACACGACTTTAAAATGCTGTTTGACCTAATGTAAGGGGGAAATGGAAAGGAGAAATGAGTTTATATGGCTACGAGTCTCTAAAAAAGAGTCTGGAGGCTGTCAGAAGGATTGCCCTTATGCACAACTGAGCAGAGTCTGAGAGACAGATAAAGCAGATACAACCCCCAGATATCAGTTCCTTCGAGGGCTAAAGAGACCCATGGGAGTTATGGTCATGGCC
Organism: Dasypus novemcinctus; assembly: GCF_030445035.2. Taxonomy (NCBI): domain Eukaryota; kingdom Metazoa; phylum Chordata; class Mammalia; order Cingulata; family Dasypodidae; genus Dasypus; species Dasypus novemcinctus. The sequence goes on along the minus strand of NC_080680.1, from coordinate 127,995,053 downwards.
GATGGGGTTAACTACCAGGTCAGATGGCCCCTCTTTGGAACTGGTGTTTATGTGTGACGAATCTGGACTCAGATGGGATCTCTCTTCATAAGACTTTCATGCTAATGTGCTGGAGGTGCAGTTAGTGTCGGGGTTTAAGATATATTTAGGGGATTTGAATCTCTGGACTGACAATGTGATAGCCAGGTCCTGAGCCTCAACAGACTCCAGCACCTACAATCTGACTTATTGGGCTCACCACACTCAGCTAAGATGGAGTTGAAGAAGGACAACCACCACACCATGGAGCCTAGAGTGATTACAACTGAAAGTGGGAGGATTGCATCCAGCATCCATGTGGAATCTGAGCCTCCTCTTGACATAGAGGTGCAATGGACACAACCAATCCAATGTCCACATAGAAAAGGTGGCACTGGATTGAGAAAAGTGGACATGATGGCTGATGGGTATGGGGAAAGGCAGGAAGAGATGAGAGGTGGAGGCATTTTGGGACATGGAGCTGCCCTGGATGGTGCTTCAGGGGCAATCACCGGACATTGTAAATCCTCACAGGGCCCACTAGATGGAATGGGGGAGAGTGTGGGCCATGGTGTGAGCCGTTGACCATGGGGTGCGGGGGTGCCCAGAGATGTACTTGCCAAATGCAATGGCTGTGTCATGATGATGGGAGGGAGTGTTGCTGGGGGGGGGGAGAGGTGGGGTGGGGGTGGTAGGGTTCAATGGGACCTCATATATATATATTTTTAATGTAATATTATTACAAAGTCAATAAAATAAAAAAATTTAAAAAAAAAGAATATTTATAAATATAACTGCATATTTAATTTTTAACAATTTGAATAGACTTTTTTTAAGAATTTTTATTTGTTAATTTGATATTATCCTGATGTATGAAGACATACATTGAGCATTTTTTTAAAATGGGCAGACACAAAGAGTTAGACACAAACACAACTTATTGATATTACTTATAATTTGCATTATTTTATATACTGTTTAGCTTAATTAATTAGGGGTCTAGAAATGCATATTACTTATATAACTGCATATTTAACCTCAACAATTTGAGCAAATAGGCAGACATGAATAGTTTGACACAACAACATGACTTTAGTTACTTTAAACTTTTTAAAGACTTTTGACACTTTTCTTAATTTGCACTATGACCATGCAGTTTACCATAAGAATTTTCTTTCTTACTTAATGGATTGTAATAACTAAAATGTTTTCAATGCTTTAGCACCATTTTGTTTTAGAACTTTATATTTTACTTTGAAATTAGCAGAATTTTGGATAAGCAACAAGATTAATTTTATATATATTTACTGAGGCTATTTGAAGCCTCAGGGAGACAGACTGCTTTCTCTCATGAATTGCCACTCTTAGGAATACTAACTGTTAAGGCAGGAGACTTCTCCCCTTCCACCCCCCTTTTTGGTTTTGGAGATAATAAAACTTTAGTGGTCATTTAACCTTATTTTATTAGGCAGCCATTTATTTAGTTTACACTTGAATTCATGAGAGAAAGGGTTACTAATACCAGGAGAGGAGACAGTGATGTCTCAGCTCTTTTCTGGCCTATAGGGGCAGAAGCTATTATGAAATAACCATAGGCAAAGGCAAGGGGTGAGGTTAGACTTGAAGTAACCATAAACTAAGGAAAGGTAAAGTTTAGAGTTTACACTTAATAATTTCAAGCTAAATTTACCCAGCTATAATTTCAGTTATTACCTTTCCACTGTTTTATAACATAAATGCATTTATAAATGATTTTAACTTAGTTACAGTTTTTATTAATTTTTTTTAAAAAAACTTATTAATTTTATAACACTTTTAAATACCTTTTTTTGACTTATAACATATTAAATGAACTTAACTATTACTTTAATTTTTTTTAAAGTAAAAGAATAAATCTCTTGCAGTTAGTTTGAAATAAAAAGCTATTTTTTAGGATTTGATTTCTAGAACATAAATGTTTTTTTAAAAGAGGTAAGACTCTTTTTTAAACACTGAGGAAATGATGAGGTTAAAGCACAAGAAGCTATTGATAAAAGATTTTTTTTGTATATTGATCTTATTTAATTTTAATTATAAAAATTTTCTTTTCACAAACCTTCTACACTTTCAGTATTCATTTAGGTTTTGTTCCACACTCTACTTTTTTTAATAATCAATTATTTTATCTTAGGACAAAATCATTTTTTGTTTCTTTAACAATAAAAACACATTCCATATATCCCACATACTAAGTTACCAGGCAAACTTTTTACAACATATAATTGCCATTAATACTAAACAAGCTTGTTAAAATAATGAATTTTTTTTCACTTTAAATACTTAGTAGCATGTAATACCAGAAACAGGTTTTTTTTGGAAGCAAGTTGGCAGGGGAGATTGGCTGCCGAATAAGTTTGTTATAAAATTGCCTTTTATTATTATTATTATCAATTCAGTTTTGTTAAATAATGACTTTTTGCAATTAGCCACTTAAATACCTTAATTTAAACAATGCTTTGTAAAACTTTTATAATTATTTATACCTTTAAGACAAATTTTACCTTTACAGAACACATTCTCTTACTTAAGGTTACTACAATACTTTCTAAGAACCTGGGCAGAAAGCAAAGGTATTTTGGCTTTGACACCCTAAGGAGGGAACTTTACTGCATTTACTCTGATTCTGCTTTTCACCCCCTTTACTTTCCCTCTTTCCAGGCAGTCGGGTGCACAACAAACAGGAATGCGGCTTATGAATAGAAGGGTGGACTCACTGGAAAGGGGCAAGCTGCTTCCTGCTTTCCAGCTTTCAGCCAAAATGGGCAGACAGAACCTACTCAAATTTGGCAACTCTCCCAGGAACCCAGCTGCCCTGACTGGGACATTCCCAACAAACTTGGGTGCTTGGCGTGGACACAGATGGCCTCCAAGCCCCGGCAAAGGGCCAGACCAGAGACAAGACAGCAGAGCATGCACAAACATCTAGACTCCGCAAACATCCAGACTCCTCAGCTTTTGCCCCAGAATCATTTCACCCCCTTGCCAATGGCAAGGGAGGGCTCCAGCTCAGCTGTAATTCTACTTTACATAAGGACACAACTCCAACACTAGCATTGAGCTGACACAGACAGAAGCACAAAGGTCACTAATCTGACCCACAAGTTATATATTTATTTTCACCATGGCTGCCCCCACAGCCATCACAAACCTCAGAACACTTAACATTTGGTATAAAGTGAATTTATTCACAAATTAGCACCATAACAAAAGATTTTAGCTAGACTTTTCCACTGTTTAAACTTTACACCAAGACCAAGCTCCACCAGAAAAGCCGATTCATTTTTTTGTAACCAAGTTTTGTTTCCCTTAATCTAGACCAATTTCTAGGACATTAGGACTTGAACCTATAAATAGCCCTTCCTATTAAAATCGAGACTCTACTCCTTTAGTGGATATAAGACCAGTACCAGATTCTAACATGCAGTTAGACAAACCCAAAACACCAGGGCTTTTCCCCGGTTTTCCTCCTTTTCCCAAGCCTAGAGAGAACGGCTTCCCCCTAGCCTTCTGGGGCTACTAGGGTTCTCTCGGGAGGTGATCAGCCTCCCCTTCCTAGCAATTAAAGCTAGAGCCTTCCAGACTGTGCTCACCTGGGGAGTCTTACCTTTTTCTATGTTTGGAGTTCTTTTTTGTTTCCAGAATCTTTCTCTTCAGACCTTCCATTGCCCTCGATTTTTGTTGGGAAGATTCTGGTGGAGCCCATATCTTTTCTGGATTAAATTTAATCCAGGGGCGCCCAGATTTGGGGTTCGCCCGAGTCCTCCCGGCTTCTTCGGGGATTTGGAAGGGGCAGCAAAATGCTACTGTCTCTGGCCTTCATTTGTTATCCCACCAGAGTCACCAAAAATGTTGTAGAATTTAAGAGAATTTCAGTTATTTGAGTATAGAGAGGCCAGGACTCAGGAATGATTTTGAGAAGGAAAAATGGTTTATTGACGGCCGCCGGACTCGGGAACTTTTGTTTGAATCTCGAGCCCCGAACAAGATTTTCAAACGTCTTTTATACAGAGAGGAAAGGCCAAATGGTCCCTTTGTTTCAGTTCTCAATAGGCTTCAATTAGCATATATCTCTTCCACATCTTAGGTAAGCTTTTAGCATGGACTCCAGATATTCTAGATAAGCTTTTAGCATATTTACTTTTTGCATTTCTCTTAAATACTTAAAGTTTATAGCCCTTGCATTGTTAAACATTTTCTGGTACTGGAGCCGCTGCCACTGTCCCTAAGGGCAGGACTGCAGCTTCTTACTGTTCCACACTTATAGCCTTCAGCTTAGGTTATCTCTGAAGAGACAAAGAGCCTTCCACCCATAGCCCACATCACTATAATGAAAGAGTCAACTGAATATGGGGAGGAATATAGTATGAATTAAAAGGCCAGTGTTTTCATGAGTGAGGGAAAGAGAAAAGAAAGACAATAAAATTAAGAATGGATAAAAGACAGGAAACAGAAGAAAGGTGTTAGAAATAAAAAGTCAGACAATTTGAGGGCCAAAGAATGGAGGTGGAATGTAAGAGATACAGTAAAAGATGGAGAATAGAAAGATGTAGGGGAAAGGGGATAGTGTAGATGGCTAAAATCAATACACACAGAGAGGAGGAAATGGAGGATGAGGAAACACAGCAAATGTGATGTGCTCCCTGTAACACCTATTATATAAAGAAAAGAAAATAAAAAAGAAGAAAAAGAGAGAAAAGAAAAAAAAAGAGAAGAGAAAAAGAGGAGGCAAAGTAAAGGGGGGGGGGGGGAAGACAAGCAATAAAAAGAAAAAGAGAAAAAAACTAAATAAATGAGAAAGGACCTAGGGGGATAAAATGGGAGAAAAGTCCAGGCGACAACGCAATATTAGCAACCATGACAAAACAAAACAAAACAAAACAACAACAACAACAACAAAAGAACCAATGTTTCAAGCTAGGAATCCTCTTTGCAGTTAAATAATATACTTAAGGATCTGACCTTCCTCCTTTTTCCTTTCCTCACTTCTCTCTCTCCCAGGGCAGCAGGAAAGTTGCCTGAGAGGTCTGGTAGGAGACACAAGTGGGTCCTTGTTGAACCAACTCAGCACAGAAGGCTAAGACTCTTTATTTCCAGCGTGAGAGCACCTACACCTCACCAGAAACCCCAAATATGCTATTGGAAGCTTGGATAGCACGTCCTACAGTTCCTCCACCTTAGGTGTGCTAGGGGAGGTCTAATTGGTTTTCTGACTCCACCTTCTCCCAAACCAAGTTTCCTATCCCAGGACATTTAGGTAAATTGGGCTTTCTCAGCAGATTTGCCTCTCCTTTCTTCCCATACTCTCCCCAAATCAGCTGGTACACTCCTCCAAGCTCAAGGAGAAAAAAAAACCAAAAAAAAACATAGAGCACTAGGGTAATCAAGGACCTCAGATGGACCTCAGGGTGGCAGATTTGGGGTTGGGAAGTCCGTGATATTGCAGACTCAAGGTGTGTGATTCTCCAGAGTGTGGGCCACCAGGGTTTAGGGGACACAGACCTGGGACTCATGCATCTGGTTATCATGGGGCCTGGGAACAGCACAGCACAACAACCTTCAGGGATCCCCATGGCTGGACACCAGCCATAGGGGGAGGGGTCCCACCCACAACCTCCTACCTCCATGTAAGAGACCCAAAATTCTACTTTTTGCAAGAATCCCCTCTGTCACCGTCCCACCAAATCGACATCCAGACACCTCCCACCCTGCAAGCCCCCAAAACAGCCTGCTCAGGGCTTGAGGAACACCCCAGTACAACATAGCCTTCAGGAATTGCTGCAGCTGGGTCACCAGCCCCCGGGGGAATGATCCTGCCCACAACCTCCGACTTCCATGTAAGAGACCCAAAATTCTACCTTTTTCAAAAATCTCCTCTGTCACTGTCCCACCAAATTGACGTCCAGACACTTCTTGCCCTGCAAACACCCAAAACAGCCCGGTTCAGCAGGACTCTGTTCCTACTCAGCCACTTCTTTGCAGGAGAGATTATGAGGTGCACTAACTCGGACACCATCTTGCCCCGCCTCCAACATGTCTTAAATGGTGAATGCATTCTAAAATTCCAACCTCTCTAAGCCTTTGGATCCCTGCTTCACAGTATATTAGGGTCAACCTGGCATCTTGACCTCAGGCACTGTAGGCCATCTTTTGGCACAAGATTCAGCCATCCACCCAAACACACTGTTAGAGGCCTTTCTAAGACCCAAGCTACAGCATGAATCTAGAATCTCTGCTTAGTGGGCCCATATGAAATTCAGCCTGATGCAACTTTATATTCTTTCCACCATTTCCCCAAACTGTTAAATCCATTCCCAAACATATTCCCATGAATTCAGTTCATGTGAATTGGAAAACTCATGCAGTTCTTTTAGAGTATAGCATATTTCTTCTTGGGTCACAATTTGGATTTCCCTTTGCGGTGTATAATCAGAAGGCATGATCCACTATGTGGCTGGTTATTCCTCTTACAAAAGGATTCTTCATGAAGTACCATTTCATAGCCAGGCTCCTGGGAAGTTTAAAAGAGGATTTTGTTCCCAAAGTCACAGGTGAGCTGGAGAACCCCTCACCCCATTACAACCCTAGGCACACCCAGGGGAAGGAAGCTGGAGTTGTTCTCTCCCAAGGGAAGTGCAGAGTAGGGAAGGGAACCTAGGGTGTGTACCTGGCAAGGGTTAAACCATCAGTGCTGCATCCACTCTTTGGAACCCAACTCAGCAAGAAAAAGGAAAGGACTGGTGATGACCACCCACCTGGAGGGGTCTCCAAGTACCTGTTAAGTGAACAGAGCCAATCCCAACTTTTATGACTCTTCTTGAAATGAAAAACCTACAGTAATGTGGAGAGGTGAATTGTTGCCGGGGTTAAGGGGAAAGGAAGGGGAGAGAGAGAAAGTGGGTGTGGCTCTAGATGGAGCAGGAGTGCCCCGATATGTGGAATGTTGTGTATCTTGATTGTGTTAATGTCAGTGTTTCCATTGAGATATTGCACTATCATTCTGCATGCGTATTTATACTTACTGAAATAAAATGTGAAATCTAAAGAAATCACAATAAGCCATTATTTTTTAAAATACTTATAGCGTATAGAAGAGCTTCCTACTGATATTGTCACATCCCCAAAACTGAATTCCCATGATTCTTACAGGCATTCAGCAGTCAGCCCTCCTGCCACCAGGAGAGGAAGCGGGCTTCCTGCTTGCCAGTAGTGGCCTGAGTTACCTGCCTGCTAGTCCCTGCCCTGACATGGACCACCTCTGGCTCTGAGCAACACCACAAATTTCTCCACCATCCAGTGGCTTCCGACCTTCCCCAATGAGATCTGAGCCCTGCCTTGGGGTGGGAGCTCCCTGCCAAGTTGATTTCTTCCCTAGATACTATCCTGAGGCCCCAGGGTACCCTTTGTAGTTGCTAATCATTCATTATACCAATGACTCTGCTCAATTTACTCTGTGGTTTCTACACCTGATTAAACACTAATTCATATCATCATCAATTCTTTTGAAAGGTGCCAAGTGCTCTGGGGGAAAAGCAAAGTGGAACAAGATGTATAGAAAGTTCCTGGACAAGGAAACTGCTTGTATTTTCAATGGAATGGCTAGTGGCAACCTCAAATGGAAGGTGACATTTGAACACAGAATTGAAGATGCTGAAGGCAATGTTCCATGAAATGACAGGTGCAAGGGGATTCCAGAAGGAAGGAGCAGCCTGTGCAGCCTGAGAGGGAGACTGCTTGGCAGGGCCCAGGAGGAGCTTGGCCAGTGCTGCTGAGCAGAGAACCTGGTTCTCCCAGGAGGTAGGAAGGGCAGGGCCCATGTTGTCAGGCCGAGGTAAGCAGCAGGGCCAAGGCCCTGTGTGCAGGAAAAGTCAGGCTGCCATCCTCCAGGCTCCAGAGAGGCCGTGGGCCCTCAGGGTAGACAAACCCAGGACTGGGGCCTTCCAAGTGTTGTTCCCTTCATTCAGTGCTTGTGAGAGACTGGTGGGTCAGCCAGGAGTAACAGGTGTGAATCAGGGGAGATGGTGGACCACTGATAAAATGGGGATAATGGTTACCTTTCCTCTTTGTTCTTCCTTGAAAAGCTCAGGCCAAAGGCAAGCCCTAAACCACAGCAGTGGGATTCCAAGCCTGGGCATTGGGGTTACCAGTAGGTGCTTTTGAGGACATTGGGTGAGAAAAGCGTGACCCCCATGGTTAGAGCATAGCAATACCCCTTGACAAGGATTGCGTCAAGGTCTTGATGGAGGCCAAAGTCATATGAGGAAGTGCTGACCACTCATGGACCCTGGAGCAAGAGACAAGGTCAAATATTGTGAGTTGAAATGGGAGAGTTTGGACCTGCTAAGGCAGGAAGAGGACTTTTCACTGAAACACCCTCAAGGCTTGGTTAACAGAGGCTGATGGTCCCAGGAGCATGAGCTGCTTCCTAGGGGTGCTGAACCTGGGTCTCAGAGTAAAAGACATAAGATAAAAGAGAGTTTGTAGATATGGGGGGGTCCTCTCTTAGGGGGAAGATTTTACAGCCTGGTCATGGCATCTGAAAATACTCAGACAGGCTTTTGGGATGAATCCAGAAGTTTGGAAAACATTGAAGCTCACCCTAAATGTGGTGGGGATGCCAGGACAACCTTGGCAGAAATAAGGAAGGTGAATGGCCTGGAGGAACGAGAAGCCTAGGATGGGTGTGTTCTCTAATGCCCAGAATTCAGCAGGCTGCTGTGAGCCCTAGGTGGGTCCCCCTTCTCCTAAGGCATCACTGAGATGCTCAGTCCAGGGGCTGGACCACCAGGGTCCGTGAAGATAACTAGTAGAGCACAGTGTTCTCAGGATAAGGTAGATGGGCATCCAGCAATAGTCTTGCTGAATGCACATATGCAGTAGAGGTCAAGAATGTGAGCCAAATTTGAAATTACCTGCCCTGGAATTACCTTACCTGGAATGTCATTATCTTTGGCCCAATTCCCAAACTCACCCAATTCTCATGTCCCAAAATCAAAATAAGCATTGAAGGAAGAAACCTCATGGCCACAGCCAGAGATTCATCTTGCCTTTTCCCAAGGGAGACTATGGAAACTAGCATGCAGGTACAGCAAATGGAGATGGGAATACTGCAGAAATTTCAAGGGCTATAAACACCTGTATTCCAACAATTAAACAACTTAGATGAAATGGACGACTTCCTAGAAACACACCATCTAGCCACACTAATGCAAGAAGAAATTGAAGACCTCCAAAAAATGACAAGTAAAGGGACTAAAACTGTCAACAAATACCGCCCAACAATAAAACCCAAGACCAGACAGCCTCACAGGTGAATTCTACTAACCATTCATTGAAAAACTAACAACCATCCTGCTCAAGCGATTCCAACAACCAAAAAGGAAGGGACATTATCTAACTTGTTCTGTGATGCCAACATCACACTAATATCTAAGGCAGATAAAGGCACTGCAACAAAAGAAATAAAGACCAATTTCACCAATAAATATACATGCAAAAATCCTAAACAAGACAGTTACAAATTGACTCCAACAGCCCATTAAAGAGTGTCGCTGTGGGGGGAGTGGTGGAGTGGGGGCGAGGGGGGATGAATGGGGACCTCATGTTTTTTGAATGTAATATTTTTAAAAAATGAATTTAAAAAATTAAATAAAAAAATAATTTATACAGTTAAGAAAAAGTAAGTGTTATTGAGTGACCAGAGCAGCAAGTTGATGCTGAGCCATAAAGTGGCTAAGGGCATGGTGGCTTTGGAAAAGGGCAGGACCAGCTTCAAATCCAATTTCCATTCCATGCCTTCAAAAGTTATTTAACCTCTCTAAACCTCAGTTCCTTCTCAGTGAAATGGTGACAATAAAATTTCTTCTCTCACAAAAGTTTCTGTAAAAGACTTCATGAAATTATGTATGTAAAATGTCTGATTAGTTTCATCGTAATTTTATTCCTCTCATGATTATATCACCATCATTCTTACTATTACTGTATGTATGGTTTTGTGTCTGGGGCCTGGTGGATGTTTGGTGTGTGTTGGTAGTTTATTATAATGGTCTTATGTATAGTTGGTGCTCAATAAATACTTGTTGATCAATACATGCATGAAAAATACGTAAATAAATTTTTATTTCACTAAAAAAAAAAAAAAGAATTCTATACCATGATAAAGTGGGTTTTATCCCAGGCATGCAAAGGTAGTTCAACACAAGAAAATCAATTAATGTGATATACCATTTTATCAAATTAAAGGGGGAAAACACACACTCTTTTCATTTGATACAGAAAAGTCCATTGGAAAAACCCAGCATCCTTTCTTACTAAAAGCCCTTTCAAAAGATAGGAAGAGAGGAAACTAACTCAACCGGACATAGAAGTAAAACCCTCAGCCAACTCATACGCAGTGTTGGAAGGCTGAACGCTTTCGCTCTAAGATCTGGAACAAGACAGGGATGACCTCGCCCACCACTGGTATTTAAAATTGTAGGAAAAGTGGTCGATAGCACCATTAGGGAAGAAAAAGAAGTAAAAGGAATCCAAATTGAAAAGAGGAAGTAAAATGTTCATTATTTGCAGAAGACATGATACAATACAATGAAAGAGGGCCCACAGCTCATACCTTATGCAACAATTAACTCAAAATGAAAAAAAGAACGAAATATAAAAGCCAGAAACCATAAAACTCCTAGACAAAAATATAAGAAAGCACCTTCAATATCTTGTGATAGAAGTTGGTTTTTATAGACCTTACACCCAAAGCATGAGCAATGAAAAAAGAATAGATAAATGGACCTTTTGAAAATTAAATGTTTTTGTACTTCAAAGGACTGTGAAGGAACTGAAAAGGCAGCCTAATCAATGGGACAATATTTGGAATCCACCTATCTGATATGGGTTTAATATCCAGATTATACAACTATTTATAACATTAAAAGTCATTTCAAAAAATCCAGCGTAAAAAGAAAAACTACCCCATTTATAATTGGGCAAAAGACCTGAAGAGATTTTCTCCAAAGAGGAAATATAAATGGCAAAAAAAGAAAACATGAAAAGTTGTTCAACACCCCTAGTGATTAAGGAAATACAAATTAAAGCTACAATGAAGTATCTGGTACAGGGACAGGCTTCTAGGGAGTGTGTGAGTGCTCAGTTTGTCATAGTATGCTAAATCATTGAGTGGAGACTCATACAATCAGTGGAAGGGGTACCCACACCCTCGGGAGGCCTGATCTTCTCAAACGGAGGGAATTGTGTCTCTGGTGAGAACTGGTGGCTTCCAATGAGTTAGGGCAGTCTAGTATGTCAAGCCCTCAGCATTGTTGCAAATATCTGTGAATCTGGTCCTTCAAGTAGTGAAGATTGATTGCCACTGTGGACCCTGAGGGGAGGGGAAGAGAAGTATAGAAGAGATGGAAGCAGGGTAATGGGGGTGGCAATGGTAGTATTCTACAAGATTATGCAATGATGGATATAGGACATGGATTAAATTACACCAAAAATGTATAAATATCTATCAGTTAAAATGTAAATCATAATGTAAAACATAAGGTAAATAAAAGTTTAGAAATTGTACAGTTTAAAATATAAACCATAATATAAATCATTTCCTAAATATTAGAACAGCCACTCTTAAAAAGTCAGAGAACTACAAGTTTGGAGACAATGTGAAGAGATAGGATGCCCATCCACTGCTGGTGGGTGCAGAATGGTGCAGCTGCTGTGAAGACTGTTTGGTGATTCCTCAGGTAGTAAAATAGAGATGCCACATGATCCCACAATCCTGCTACTAGATGTGTACTCAGAAGAACTGTAAGCAGGCACATGAACAAACATCTGCACCCGGATATCCACAGCAGCATTATTCTCAAATGAAGAAATGGAAGCAAGGCTGTCCATAAACAAATGAATGAATAAACAAATGTGGTGCAGGGAGCTCCAGGAAAATGGTGTTGAAGTAGGTAGGCAGAGCCGGACTCGCTCTCAATAAAGAGCAGAGAAAAGGCAAGGGCCTGTCTGAAGGAGCTGCTTTGGATATATGTAGAATGTGGAGATGCCCCCAGTCATCCAGGAGGGTACTGGAAAGATAAAGAAGCCAAAGGAAATCATGAGTTGAAAGGAAATGACACTTATACCTCGTCTTCAGGGCACGTGGCCTCCTGAAGCCCCTGCTCACTGCCGCCAACAGAGTGGGAGGGGGCTTTCCCTGAACAAAGAGGGCCCTGATGGAGGGTGGAGAGGGGTCTCTTTTTGGTGAGTTTGGCCAGCTGAGACCCCTTTGAGAGCAGAGGGGTATCTGCTGAGGGAGCTGTCACACCAGCCTCCCTGGGAGAGAGAGGAACTAGATTGGAGAGGAGACCAAGAAAGATGCCTCATCAGCAGGCTCTGGAAAACTGGGAGGTGTAACAGGCCTGAGGGAACAGGGGTGCACAGAGCCAGGTAAGCTTCCTGAAGCCTATTCAGCCTGAGGAGCCAGTTTAGTTCAGGGAAGGAATTTCCACTGGGTTCTTTCTCAGGTCTCCTGAGAGGAGGGATAGAGAGTGAACCACTGGCTTATCAGGAGTGCAGCTGATACTTTAGTACAAGGGAACATAAAGACAATTTTTTCTATTCGGTTTTCTTGGATCTGTTATTTTTTATTTTTAAAGGTTCCTCTTTATTTCCTTATTTTTCTCACTAATACCAGGTATATCACCTGCAGAAGGAAGACAGCAGGGTGATCGACTGATGAGCATCTGCAGCCTGAGAAGCATCTTGGGGGCTTAAAAGGGAAGCCTGCTTTTCCTTCATTGTTTTTTTCAGTTGCTGCTGCTTTGTTTCTTGTTAATTGTTTTTCCCTTTTCTTCATTTCCTTTTTTTTTTTGTTTTGTTTTACCTATTTTTTTCTACCCGTGTTACTTATTTTTATTCCTTCATTTTTCTATCTTCTGTGGTTCTTCATTCATTCCATCTCTTTTTGTTTGGTCTTCAATTTTTTTGGTTTTGTTTCACTTTCCTTTAATTTTTTACTTTTCCTTTTATTTCCTCTTTTTTCTTTTCTCTCCTCTCATCATTCTTGAATCTTAATTCATTCTGTGTATTTTTCTCTACTTTGTTTCTTGTTTCATTTTTTATTCCACTTTTATTCTTATTCCTTTGGATTTCTTATAATTTTTAACTCATTTTTTTTAAACAAGGCAATTTTATGGATATGTATTAATAAAGCAACAATTCATCCAGTGTACAATCAATGGTATTTGGTATAAACACAGGTGTGCATTCATCACCTCAATCATCATTAGAGCATTTTCATTCTTTTGATAATGACAATAAACAAAAGACAAACTAACAAATTCTTTATCTCTCTATGCTTCCCCTGTTGTGTACATAGCTGCTATTTCTGGCTATTCTTGCACAATTAATTATTTATTAAGCAGCTATTACCAGTTTTGATGAGACTTTGTACTTAATGCTGACACTGAAATGACTTAAGGATTTGTGGATATTTTGATGGAATGGATGTATTTTGCATATGGCAAGTAACATCTTTGGGGGTCCTAAGGGTGTGGTATTGTGTTTTTTTTAATTGATTTTGTAAAAATATTACATTAAAAAATATATGGGGTCCCATTCAACCCCACCACCCCCACCCCACTACTCCCCCCCCACCCCAGCAACATTCACTCCCATCATCATGACACATCCATTGCATTTGGTAAGTACATCTCTGGGCATCTCTGCACCTCATGGTCAATGGTCCACATCATGGCCCATACTCTCCCCCATTCCATCCAGTGGGCCCTGGGTGGATTTACAATGTCCGGTGATTGCCCCTGAAGCACCGTCCAGGGAACTCCAAGTCCCAAAGGCACCTCCACATCTCATCTCTTCCTGCCATTCCCCATACCCATCAGCCACCATGTCCACTTTTCCCACTCCAATGCCACCTTTTCTCTGTGGACCTTGGTTTGGTTGTGTCCGTTGCACCTCTATGTCAAGAGGAGGCTCAGATTCCACATGGATACTGGATGCAATCCTCCTGCTTTCAGTTGTAGGCTCTCTAGGTTCCATGGTGTGGTGGCTGTCTTTCTTCAACTCCATCTTAGCTGAGTGAGGTGAGTCCAATAAATCCGATTGTAGGAGCTGGAGTCTGTTGAGGCTCAGGGCCTGGCTATCACACTGTCAGTCCAGAGATTCAAATCTCCTAATTATATCTTAAACTCCAGCACCAACCACAATTCCAGTAAAGCAGCATGCAAGTCCTATGAAAAGAGATCCCATCTGAGTCCAGTTTCATCACGCAGAAACACCAGCTCCAAGAAGGGCCATCTGACATGGCAGTGAACCCCTTCTGCCATGACCATAGAACCCGTGGGTCTCTTTAGCCCTCCAAGGAACCAATACCTGGGGATTGTATCTACTTTATCTGTCTCTTAGACTCTGCTCAGTTGTGCAAAAGGGCAGTCCTTCTGACAGCCTCCAGACTCTTTTTTAGAGACTCGTAGCAATATAAACTCATTTCTCCTTTCCTTTTCCCCCTTACATTAGGTCAAACAGCATTTTAAAGTCATGTTATTATATGTAGACAGGGATATTCTGCTGATCTGCATCGAACCTTCAATTCAAGGTCATTTTTCTTTAACTCATTTTAATTACTTATTTTCCTAGGTGTTTTATGGCTCCTTTTCTACCTTTACTTTTATTATTACTACTGTTATTCTTTTTGTTTTCTAATCTTTTTCCTTTTCTTTGCTCCTAATATTTTTTTCCAAGGGAACACAGACAATACAAGGAAATAGAATAAGAGGAATGAAGTGTCAATGTGAAACCTTATCACACAAACAAAAGCATCAAAATAAAACCCTACAGTAGAAAGAGAGGCTAAACCTTGGAATAAGCACATCAAGACAAACAGGTGCCCAGACACCAAGAAAAAATTACAAGAAATACTAGGAAACAGGAAGACATGGCCCAGTCTAACAAACAATCTAAAAAACAGGAGGAGATGCAGAACATGGAACAACTTTGTAGAGATGTCCAAAAATATATCACGAGTCAACTGAATGAAGTGAAAGAAGAGATTAAGGATTTAAGAAGACATTGGGAGAACATACTGAAGAAATTTTAAACATACATGAAAAGATGACAGATATGATGGTGATAAATGGCACAATGTAAGAAATCAAAAGTATGCTGGAAAAACAAAACAGCAGATTTGAACAGGCAGAGGAAAGAATAAGTGATGTGGAAGACAGTATATCTGTAATCAGATATTCAAACAGATAAATAAAAAGATAGAAAAAATCCAGCAGGGACTTATGGATTTGAATGACAGCACCAAAATGCACAAATATATGTATACAGGCACCCCAGAGGGAGAAGAGAAGGGAAAGGAGGTTGAAGGAGTGTTGGAGGAAATAATGGCTGAAAATTTCCCAGCTCTATTGAGGGACACTTATGTACATGTCCAAGAAGTGAAATGCACCACAATAGTATAAATACTAACAAGTCAACCCCAAGGCATATACTTGTAAAATTGTTCAATGTTCAAGACAAAGAAAGAATACTGAAAGTAAGAGAAAAGAAATCCATTGCATACAAGGGAATCTCAATAAGATTAAAAGCTGGTTTCTCATCTGAAAGCAGGGAGGCAGGAAGGCAGTAGTATAAGTTAAGTGCTAACAGACATAGTTAAGGTGTTAAAAGAAAATAGTTAAGGTGCTAAAAGAAAAATGTGCAGCCAAGAATTCTGTATCCAGCAAAGCTGGCATTCAAAAATGAGGGCGAGTTCAAAATATTCACAGATAAACAGAAACTAGGAAATTTTGCCAATAAAAAAGCAATCCTTTGAGAAATACTAAAGTGAGTTCTGCAGGTTGGAAGGAAAAAACAGGAGAGAGAATTGGAGGAGATTAAAAATAACTAAAATATATGTTTCAAAATAGAATAGAAACAATATATGGCATACATATACATAAAGAAATTATAGTGTATGTAATTATTCCTTGAGACTAATATCATTGAAAGTTAATGGAGGAAATCAGTTGTGGCTCAAGCAATTGAGCTTCTGTCTAACATATGGGAGGACCCTGGTTTGTTCCCTGGGGCCCTCTCTCAAAGGTGGGCCAGGCCCACACTGATGCAGCAAATTATGACACTATGAAAGAGAGACATGGGAGAATCAAGGCAAAATGCAACAGAAACCAGGAACTTAGTTGGCACAGTGACAGGGAACCTCTATCCAACATTGGACGTGACCAGGACCAAATCCTAGTGAAGCCTAGAGGAGAAAATGATGAAAGGAAAAAAAAAGAGAAACAGATACAGAAGATCACATAGTGGAAGAACACAGACAGCAAAAGAGCTGGGTGGGGGAAGTGGACTTGGCCCAGTGGATAGGGCATCCATCTACTCCATGGGAGGTCCATGGTTCAAACTCCAGTCCTCCT
The DNA here is from genome assembly GCF_030445035.2 of Dasypus novemcinctus. Taxonomy (NCBI): domain Eukaryota; kingdom Metazoa; phylum Chordata; class Mammalia; order Cingulata; family Dasypodidae; genus Dasypus; species Dasypus novemcinctus. The sequence continues at coordinate 127,978,584 of NC_080680.1, read as the reverse complement.
TGACCCGTGTGGAGCTGGCCCATGCGCAGTGCTGATGCACACAAGGAGTGCTGCACCACGCAGGGGTGTCCCCCACATAGGGGAGCCCCACGCACAAGGAGTGTGCCCTGTAAGGAGAGCCACCCAGCGCCAAAGAAATTTCAGCCTGCCCAGGAATGGGGCCACACATATGGAGAGCTGATGCAGCAAGATGATGTAACAAAAAAGAGACACAGATTTCCATGCCGCTGACAACAGAAGTGGACAAAGAACATGCAGCAAATGGACACAGAGAACAGACAACCAGGAGGGAGGGGGAAAGGAGAGAGAAATAATTGAAATAAGTCTTTTTAAAAAAAGAGCTGGGTGGGGTGGAGGAGGAATGAAATTATAATAAATTAAAAGCATATCCTTGAAAGGAAAAATCTTATAAATCAAAAAAGAAAGTTAATGGATTAAACCCACCAATCAAGAGACACAGATTAGTTGTATGGATGAGGAAATTTGACCCATTTATGCTATGTACAAGAAACACTCCTTAGACCCAGGGGCACAAGAAGTTGAATGTGAAAGTTTGGAAAACAATTTTACATGTAAACAATAACCAAAAGACAGCAGATTTAGCTATAAAAGTATCAGATAAAATATACATTAAATGCAAAACTATTGTAAGAGACAAAGAAGGCAACTATGTATTATCAGAAGGGGTAATCTAACAAGAAGAAAAAACAATCATAAATATTTATACACCAAACCAGGGCATATCAAAATGCATGAAGCAAATATTGTAAAAGCTAAGTGGAAAAACAGATGCCTCCACAATTATAGTGGGGGATTTACTACACCACAATCACCATTAGACAGACCATCTGGACAGAGGATCAATAGATAAACAGAGACTTTTAATATTACATTTGAAGACCTGAATCTAATAAACATGTACAAAACAATATACCAAAAAACAGCAAGATACACATTTTTCTCAAGTGCAAATGGATCATTCCCTATAATAGAACTCACACTAGGTCATGGAACAACTCTCAACAATTTCAGAAAGATTGAAAGTATACATAGTAATTTCTCAGACCACAATGGAATGAAGCTGGAAATCAGTAAGGGGAGGAGAACTAGATTAGGCACAAAGAAATGAAGGTTAAACAACACACTTTTACACAATCAGTCGGTCAAGGAGGAAATTGCAACAGAAATGACAATGAGAATAAAACATATTAAAACCTTTGGTACTCCCACATATCCAACACCAAACACTTTGATGTTGGTTATGTTGACGTCCCCTATATTGTATATGTGAATTACTGTGATCTAAAACTTTTGTGAAGACAAACTTAATAATTAGAGAGGGGAAAAAAAGGATGTAGACACTGAGGAAGAAATGAAAAAATTGCCTTGCCACTGTACATACAAAGCAACACTTATTGCAGTGATGAAAGGAAAATATCAAAAACAAAGCTTTTTCATTTTTTCATTTTTGATACCCCAATTAATTTTTACTTTATTTAATTTTTCTAAACTACTACGTATTCTATACCTAACCTTTAAACCCATCATTATATTCCATTTTACTATTAATGGAACTTGGCAATATATTAGGCTTCATTTTGAAGAAGTTTTGGACCACAGAGAGGTTGAACTATAGCAGGAGAGGAATACTTGTGTGGGGGCACATGGTTGGGAGGAAGTTCTCCAGGGCATGTATACAGGGTACATAAAAATGTTTGGATATTTTCATAGTAGCTACAGTTAAAAACGACAAGTGAGGGAGTGCTGAATTCCTAGCCAGGGGAGCTCTATCACATTCCCCAATGGAACAGCAACAATCTCCCAAGTGCAATGGCAAAGACCAATAAAGAAGGATGGTCCAACAATGAGCCCTTGATATTGATGACTATGCTTATGAGCCTGTGCACCTGAAATATGAACTAGGCCTAGAGCTGCAGGGTGCCTAAGAGTTACCTCCTGAGAGCCTCCATGTTGCTCAAATGTGGCCAGTCTCAAAGCCAAACTCAGCATGTAAATGTGTTGCCTTCCCCCCAGCATGGGATATGACTCCCGGGGATGAGCCTCCCTGGCACCAAAGGATTACTACCAAGTACCAACTGATGATGTAACTAGAAAAAGACCTTGAATAAGAGGGTCAACTCAGACCAGCAGAATATCGCAGCCTACATGTAATATCAGGCATTAAAAACTGCTTTTTGACCTTGAATAAAAGGGGAAATGGAAAGAACAGATGAATGTATATGGCTATGAGTCTCCAAAAAAGAGTCGGGAGGTAATCAGAGGGATCATGCTTATGACTGTCCAAGAGACAGTCAAAGTATACACAATCCCAGGTACTGGTTTTCCTAAGGGCTACAGAGACCCACAGGTTCTATGGTTATGGCAGATGGCTCTGGAGTTTGGTGCCATGTCAGTTAGCCCTACTTTGGAGTTTGTGTTCCTGAGAGTGATGGAGTTGGACTCAGATATTAACTTTCTACACATGCCTCTTCTGTTACTTTCTGTGGACCTGTCATTGGCATTGGGGTTGGTGTATACTCAGGAGACCTGAATCTCTGGACTGTCCATGTGACAGCCAGGCCCTGAGCCTCAGCAGACTGGCAACTCCTACACTCTGGTTTATTGGTCTTACCCTGGAAAGCTAACAGGGAGGTGAAGAAGGTCAATCACCACACCAGGGAGCCAAGAGTGCCTACAACTACAAGCAGGAGAATTGCATCCACCACCCATGTAGAATCTAAGCCCACTCTTGATATAGAAGTGCAGTGAACACAACCATCCCAGAGTCCACAGGATGGAGGAATAGAGTATGGATTAGAGTGGACTTATGATGTTCTGCTGTGGAACTACTGTGTTTAGTAATGAAAGAAATTATAGCATTGATGTGGAGAAAGTGGCCACAGTAGTTGCTGAGGGTAGGGAGAGGGAAGAAGAGATATGATGTGGGGGCTCTTTCAGGACTTGGATTTGTCCTGGGTGGTACTGAAGTGACAGATGCTGGACATTACATGTCTTGCCATGGCCCACTGGGTGGACTGGGGGAGAAAGTAAACTACAATGTAAACCATTATCCATGTGGTGCAATGGTGCTCCAAAATGTATTCACCAAAAGCAATGAATGTGCTATGATGATGAAAGAGGTTGTTGATATGGGAGGAGTGGAGTGAGGAGTGTGGGGGGTATATGGGGACTCCTTATATTTTTTGAGTGTAACATTTTTTAAAAATAGAGAAAAAATTAAAAAAATAAAAACCTATGGGTACAGCAAAAGAGGTGCTGAGAAAGAAATGCATACCCATAATTTCCTACCATAAAAAAGAAGAAAGAGCTAAAATCAAAGACTTCACTGCACACCTGGAATAATTAGAAAAAAGAACAACAAACGAATATGAAAGCAACTCAAAAGATGGAAATAAGAAAGACTAGAGCAGAGCTAAATGAAATTGAAAATAAGAAACCACTAGGAAAGAGAAAGTAGGTTCTCTCAGATGATTAATAAAATTGACAAACCCTTAGGTAGAATAACAAAAAAAAAAAAAAAGAGAGAGAGAGGATGCTAATACATAAAATAAGAAACAAGGAAGGGGATATCACCCCTGGCACCACAGAAATAAAAAGAATCATAAGAGGATACTTTGAAAATTGTATGCTGACAAGATAGATAACTTAGCAGAAATGGACAAAATTTCTAGAAAATGGACAAAATTTCTAGAAAACAAGCAGCCTACATTAAGGAAAAAAGAAATGGATGAACTCAAAAGACCAATCACAAGGAATGAGATTGAATTAGTCATCAAAAACCTCCCAAATAAGAAGAGCCCAGGACCAGATGGATTCACAGGTGAATTCTACCAAACATTCCAGAAAGAACTAACACCAATCCTGCTTAAACTCTTCCAAAAAAACAGAAGTGGAGGAAACATTGCCTATCTCATTCTATGATGCCAACATCACCCAATACCAAAGCCAAACAAAGATGTCACAAGAAAGGAAATCTACAGACCAATCTCTCTAATGAAACTAGATGCTAATATTCTCAGCAAAGTACTTGCTAATCATATTCAACAACACATCAAATGACTTACACAACATGGTCAAGTGTGTTTCATCCCTGGTATGCAAGGACAGCTCAACATAAGAAAATCACTCAATGTAATGCACCATAGGAACAGCTCAAAAGGAAAAAATTACATTATCATCTCTATAAATGCAGAAAAATATAAAAGGCATCCAAACTGAAAAGGAAAAAGTACAAATTTCATTATTTGCAGATGACAGGATTCTATACATAGACAACACTGATAAATATACAGTATAGCTTCCAGACCAGATAAACAAGTTCAGTAAAGTGGCAGGATATAAAATCAATATGCATAAATAAGTACAACTTCTATACACCTTTAATGAGCAATCTGAGGAGGAAATCAATAAAAAATTCCATTTATGATAGCAATTAAGTGAATCAAATACCTAACAGTAAATTTAACTCAAGATGTAAAGGACTACTTTGCAGAAAGCTATGCAATATCGTTAAAGGAAATCAAGGAAGATCTAAATAAGTGGAAGTATTCCATGTTCATGGATTGGAAGACTAAATATTATTAAGATGTCTATCCTAAGCAAACTAATTTACAGATTTAATGCAATCCCAAAAAAATTACCACATCATATTTACTGAATAAGAAAACTTACCATGAAATTTATGTGCAAGGACAAGGGGCCCCAAATAGACAAAGACATATTGAAAAAGAAAAAATGAAACAGAAAGAATCACTACTAAGACATATTACAAAGCTACTGTGGTCAAAATTACAGCATCTTGGTACAAGGATAGACATAATGACCAATGGAACAGAAATGAGAGCTGTTCTATAGATCCTAGTATCTATGGTCAACTGATATTCGACAAGGCCACTCAATTGAGACAGAATGGTCCCTTCAGCAAATGGTGCTGAAGAACTGTATAGCCATCTCCAAACAATGACAGTGTAACACTATCTCAAACCTTATACAAAAATTAACTCCTGATGGATCAAAGATCTAAATATAAGAGCCAAGACCATAAAGATCTTGGAAGATAATCTAGGGAAGCTTCTATAAGATCTTGTAGCAGGCAATAGTTTCATGAATTTTACACCCAAAGGACAAGCAAAGAAAAAAACACATAGATATATAGGACCTCCTCAAAATTAAAAACATTTGAACTTCAAAGGAGTTAGTCAAGAAAATGAAAAGGCAGTCTACTCAATGGGAGAAAATGTTTGTTAACCATCATCTATCTGATAGGGACCTGATATCCACTTCTCAAAAATAAAAAAAGATATCCTACTTCTCCAAAAACAACCAATTTAAAACATGGTCAAGTGACTTGAATAGACTCTTCTCTAAAGAATAAATAGAATTGACTAAAAAGCACAAGAAAAGATACTCAACATCATTAGCTATTACAGTAATGCAGATTAAAACTACAATGAAATATCATCTTACAACCATTAGACTGGTGACTATTAAAAAAAACAGAGGACAACAAGTGTTGGAGAGGATGTGGAGGAAAGGGAACTCTTATTCACCTTTGGTGGGAATGCAGAATGGTGCAGCCATTGTAGAGGACATTTTGGTGGTTCCTCAAGAAGCTAACTATAGAACTACTATATGACCCAGCAATCCCACTGCTGGGTCTATATCCAGAAGAATTGAAAGCAGGAACATGAAGAGATATATGCACACCAATGTTCCTAGTGGAATTATTCACTTTTGTGAATACTTGGAAACAAACAAATGTCCATCAACATATATGGATGGCATATACATTCAATGGAATATTACCAATTTTCCTAGTGGAATTATTCACTTTTGTGAATAGTTGGAAACAAACAAATGTCCATCAACATATAAATGGATGAGCAAACTGTGGTAAATACATACAATGCAATATTACTCAGCTGTAAAAAGGAATGCAGTATTAACAAATAGGATAACATGGATGAATCTTGAAGACCTTATATTGAGTGAAGCAAGCCAGGCACTGAAGGACAAATATTACATGACCTCCATGACATGAATTAAACAAATTGAGCAGACTCAATTTGCCTAGCATCTGGAAGATAGTTTTACAAGAAATAGAAAGGGAATAGAGAGTTATGAGCTAATGCCCATATGGACAAAATCTATGATAAGGTGGAAGGGTGTAGTTGTGCAGTGGATGAGCATGACAGTAATGCAGTGATGCTACTGGGTTTGGTGGTGCTCGTCTGAAGAGGGTAGTGTGCGCAAATTGGGTGGGACTATACATGGAATGGGGGAGGGTCAGGGAAGGAGCAGGTGAACTCTGGGGATGTGTAGGTCTGTGGTTAAATCTACAATGTGGAGAACTCTTTTGGCAATATGGCAAGAAAGGGTTACTGGTTTAGATTTGTTTGATGGGGGCGGGGCATTTGGGACAGGGCACCCATGGGGCAGGCTTCTAGGATGTGTTAGAATCATCATTTTGTATAGTGTGTTGTATCAATGGCTGGAGACCCATGTATAGAGTGGGAAGAAGTTGGACTCCCATCCTGGGAGGTCTGATATGTTCTCAAAAAGAGAGGTGGGTGTCACTCAGAAGCATGGATAGTGACTAATAGGGGAGGACAGACCAGTGTGTCAAGCCCTCAGTGTTGTCGCAAATAAATATGAATCCTGTCTTTCAAGGAGTGAAGCCTCGTGGTTGCCATGGGCCCCAAGGAGAGGGGGAGAGAGGAATACAATAGATGGAACAAGAACTATTTTTGAGGTGATAGAAGTGTTCTACATGATCTTGCAATGATGGATACAGGTCATGTTAGATTTCACCAAAAATTTATAAAAGTGCATGGTCCAAAATGTACACCATAATGTAAACCATTGACCAAGGTTAGTAACTGTATTTCTTTTTTTTTTTTTTTTTAATTTTTTTATTTTTTATTGACTTTGTAATAATATTACATTAAAAATATATATGTGAGGTCCCATTCAACCCCACCCCCCCACCCCCCCTCTCCCCCCCCCAACAACACTCGTTCCCATCATCATGACACATCCATTGGATTTGGTAAGTACATCTTTTTTTTTTTTTTTTTTTTTAATTTTTTTATTTTTTATTGACTTTGTAATAATATTACATTAAAAATATATATGTGAGGTCCCATTCAACCCCACCCCCCCACCCCCCCTCTCCCCCCCCCCAACAACACTCGTTCCCATCATCATGACACATCCATTGGATTTGGTAAGTACATCTTTGGGCACCTCTGCACCTCATATACATTGGTTCACATCATGTCCCATACTCTCCTCTATTCCATCATGTAGGCCCTGTGAGGATTTACAATGTCCGGTGATTACCTCTGAAGCACCATCCAGGGCAGCTCCATGTCCCGAAGATGCCTCCACCTCTCATCTCTTCCTGCCTTTCCCCATACCTTTTGTCCATTATGTCCACTTTTCCCAATCCAATGCCACCTCTTCTATGTGGACACTGGATTGGTTGTGTCCATTGCACCTTTATGTCAAGAGGAGGCTCAGATTCCACCTGGATGCTGGATGCAATCCTCCCATTTTCAGTTGTAATCACTCTAGGCTCCATGGTGTGGTGGTTGTCCTTCTTCACCTCCATCTTAGCTGAGTGTGGTAAGTCCAATAAATCAGATTGTAGGTGCTGGAGTCTGTTGAGGCTCAGGATCTGGCTATCACATTGTCAGTCCAGAGATTCAAATCCCCTAAATATATCTTAAACCCCAACATTAACTGCACCTCCAGCACATTAGCATGAAAGTCTTATGAAGGGAGATCCCATCTGAGTCCAGATTCATCACACATAAACACCATTTCCAAAGAGGGGCCATCTGCCCTGGTAGTTAACCCCATCAGCCATGACCATAACTCCCATGGGTCTCTTTAGCCCTCAAAGGAACCAATATCTGGGGGTTGTATCTGCTTTATCTGTCTCTCTGACTCTGCTCAGTTGTGCATGAGGGCAAACCTTCTGCCAGCCTCCAGACTCTTTTTTAGAAACTCGTAGCCATATAAACTCATTTCTCCTTTCCATTTCCCCCTTACTTTAGGTCAAACAGCATTTTAAAGTCATGGTATTTTATGTAGACATGGATATTCTGCTGATCCGCATTGAACCTTCCGTATAAGGTCATTTTCCAGTTGCATCATCAGTTGGTAGTTGATAGTGGTCCCTCGTTGCCAGGGAGGCTCATCCCCGGGTGTCATGTCCCACGCTGGGGGGAAGGCATTGCATTTACATGCTGAGTTTGGCTTCGAGACTGGCCACATTTGAGTAACATGAAGGCTGACAGAAGGAAATTCCCAGGCACAAAGTTGCTCTAGGCCTTGTTATTATTTTGGGTTTATCAGCTCACAAGCATAGTCATTAGTATCAGGGGCTCACTGTTGAACCCTCACTCCCTCCCGGTCCCCACCACTGTACCTGGGAGACTGTCGCTGCTCCCCTAGGGACCACGACAGAGCACCACTGGCCGGGAACTCAGTACCCCCCCTACTGTGGTTTTTAATTGTTGCCACTATGAGTATATCCAAACATTACCATGCACCCTGGACATATGTTCTGTACAGCTCCCTGTCAGTCATATATCATCTGTCATTGGTATCCCATACCAGTATCCCTCCCTTGCCATTGTTGAAACACTCTGTGATCCAGAACTCCCCGAAATTTGAAGCCCAATATAATGTCATGGTCCCTTACTAGGGAATGGCATATAGCGATGAGTTTAAAGGATAGATAAAGAACTTGGATAAAGTTAGATAAAGAACTTAGATAAAGAATGTTGACTTGAAAAAATTCCACATCCTATTTTTTTCTTTTTTTTTTCCCCCCCCCCCCCTAATTATTCAGCTTTTCTTCACAGGAGTCCTAGACCACAGCAATGTATATATATAATATACAGCACTCCCACACATCCACCAGAAAACCTTTTCCCTTCCACAGTGATACTCTTACGCCCTATTCATATCATATTTACTTAAAGTGATGTACAGAGTCTGAGACATTAGCTTTCTAACAAGGTGACATCTGTATTTACATTATGGTGCATACTTTAGGATACACAGTTCTTTACATTTTTAGTTATCCTATGTTTTACATTATGGTTTACATTATCAGTCTGTCATCTCCTATATGTTATGGTGTAATATTACATGTTTTATATCCATCCTTGTGTACTCTCAAGAAACTCCTCTCTTACCCCCCATTTACTTTGGTTCCACACATTTAACGTCCATTTTCCCTTCCACCTTAGTGCCCTCAGTGATAGCCAACCTCCGTTTCCTGAGGAGCCACTTCCAGAGATAGATGGAATAGTGTTCAGGGCCTAACTTGCTCAACTGCCCCAATGCCCTGGGAGCCACCCTTTCTCTCGAGGGATACAGTTCCCTCTATTGGATGGCATTAGTCCTCCCCAGGATGTGGGTCCACCCCCACTCTCACTACTTGGGTTTCTACCCCATGGTGTCACCCACTCTGGCAGAATGAGCATTTAGACATTCCCCAGGAGCCCGTCCTGCATCAGACCCTCCCCTCCGAGCATTCTAAACAGGTAACCCTCTTTATTATATTTTGATATGATTTTCTCGGCATTTTACTCTCCACCAACCCCTGACCCTCTCCTGGTTCGTATGCTACCCCTCCCTCCCCCCACTTTTGGGCAACGAGTAACTGTATTTCAATATATGCTCACCACCTGTAACAAATGAATCATAGACATACAAAAGGATTATAAATACAGGAAGGGGAAATGAGGAGGAAGTTGGGTAAATGGGAATCCCCTGAATTGTGTATGTGATTCATTGTGATGTGAAGCTTCTTTGAGATAAAATGAAAAAAATATATAATACACTGGGGGAATAAATGGAATAAAATGTCACTGTACATAAAAGACAGCAGATCATACAATGGAAAAAGGCAAAACATCCAAAAATTTTAATGGACTTTTTATTATTTTTTAAAAGATACAAAATGTTACATTAACAAATGTAAGAGGTGCCCATATATCCCTACTCCCCACTCCAAATTCTTTCCTCAGTGTGGCACATTCATTGTATTCAATGAATACATTTTGGAACAGTGCTATACACCATGGATTATGGTTTACATGGTAGTTTACACTCTCTGCCACTCCATTTAGTGGGTTATGGAAGGATATTTGATGTCCTGCATCTGTCCTTGCAATATCATTCCAGAAAACTCCAGGTCCTGTAAATGCCCCCATGTCACACGTCTTCTTCCTCCTTCTCACTGCCCTAAACGAATCCCATGGTCACTGTCTCCACATCAATGAAACAGTTTCTTTCATTGCTAGAGTCACAAAGATTCTTATCACAATACCAGTAAGTCCACTCTAATCCATGTTTTATTCCTCCATCCTGAGGAATGGCAACGCCAATTCTGCCTCTAACTCAAGAGGGGGCTTAGATCACACATGGCTGAAGGAGAAATTCTCCTGCTAACAACTGTAGACTCTTTTGGTTCCCTGGTGTGATGGTTGATCATCTCCACTTTCATTTAACATATATGGGCAAATCCAATGAACCATAGAGTAGGTACCAAAACTAGCCTGAGACTCAGGGTCCAACTGGCACACAGTCAAGTCGAGAGATTCAAGTTTCCCGAGCATACACCAACCCAGCGCCAACCACAGGTTCAGTAAAAGTGACAGAAGAGGCATGTGTAGAGAAATTATACACCTCGAAAATAAAAAGACATAAAACCCAATTAAAAAGTGGGCAAGAGATTTGAACAGTTGCTTCTCCAAAGAAGAAATACAAATAGCTAAAAGCACATGAAAAGATGCTCAACATCACTTGCTCTTAGGGAAATGCAAATCAAAACTACAATGAGATACCATCTTACACCCATTAGATGGGCATCTATTTAAAAAAACAGAAAACTACAAATGTTGGAGAGGATGTGGAGGAATGGAAACACTCATCCACTGCTGGTGGGAATGCGGAAGGATCCAGCCATTGCTGAGGACATTACGGCGGTAGAAAACTAGCTACAGGTTTTCCATATGACCCAGCAATTCCACTACTGGGTATATACCCAGAAGAACTAAAAACAAGGACCTGAACTTATATATGAAAATCAATGTTCATAGCAGCATTATTCCATTATTCACTATTGCTAAAAGTTGGAATCAACACAAATGTCCATCAACAGATGAATGGGTAAACAAAATGTGGTATATACACACAATAGACTACTACTCACTGTAAGAAGGAATACAGTACTAACACATGGAATAACATGGAGGTATCTTGAGGACTTTATGTTGAGCAAAGCAAGCCAGGCATTCAAGGACATACACTGCATGACTGCTCTGATATGAATTAAGCAAGTCAAACTGTCTCAGAGAACCACAGGCTGGATGATAGGCTTACAGGAAATAGTGGGGGAGAGGAATAGTGTGAGCCAATGCCCGTGGATAAAATCTGTGATAAAGTAGAGCTAAGTAGTTGTGTGGTGAATGTAGAAGTCAGGGGCATAGGGATACTATTAGATGGGGCTATGTAGGCTTGCAGTTGGTTAGGGTTGGAGGATGAGTCAGATGGTCCACAGAATTGGGGGAAGGGTTAGGGGGAGCAGGTGAACACAGGAGATTGTTTCGTATGTGGTTGAAACTATAATGTTGAGAAAACTCTTTAGAAAATATAATAAGTAATGATTCCTGGTTGAAGATGTTTATCAGGGGGCATCTGGCACAGGGTATTCATGGGGCACACTTCCAGGGAGTGTGTGAGAGCTCATCAGGTCATAGTGTGTAATATCATTGATTGGAGTCACATACAGTGAGCAGGAAGGTGTTATATCCCCATCCTGGGGAGGCCTGATATTCCAAAATAGAGGGGAGTTGTCTCTCATGAGCATAATTGGCTTTCAGTTGGTGAGGACAACCCTCAGCATTGTTGCAAGTATCTATCAATCTTGCCCTTCAAGCAGTGAAGCGTGGTCTTCACTGTGGGCCCTGAGGTGAAGGGATGAGAACAATAGTATAGTTGGAAGAGGGAGTAACTGAGGGGCAATGGAGGTGTTCTACATGATCCTCTTATGATGGATACAGACCATGTTAAACTTAACCAAATATTTATAAAAATGCATAGTCTAAAATGTAAACCATAATGTAAACCATAATGTAAACCATATGTATTAGTCAGCCAAAGTGGTGCTGATGCAAAATACCACAGATCAGTTGGTTTTTATAAAGGCTATTTGGGGTATTCACTTACAGATACCAGAAACATAAAGTATAAATTACTCCCCTCATCAAAGTTTATTTCCATGTTTTGGAGCAAGACAGCTACCAACGTCTGCCAGTGTTCAGGTTTCCTGGGTTCCTCTCTTCCCAGGGCTTGATTTTTTCTGGGCTCAGGGTTCATCTCTTCCCAGAGTTTGCTTCTCTTTCCTCTGTGTGCTTACTTTCCAGGGCTCCAGCTTAAGACTTCAGCATCAAATTCCGACATCAAAACTACAACATTAAGAACTCTTCAAATCTGATCTTTGCTATGACTTTTATCTGCAAGACTCCACCCACTGAGGGGTGGAGACTCAATGCCCTACTGACACAAGAGGTCTATCTGATTACTTAATCAAGTAAACTTCTGAATCCAATATATTCTAATATGCCTAGAGGAAAAGATCAGTTTACAAACATAATCCAATATTTGTTTTTGGAATTCATAACTATATCAAACTACTACACCAAAATGTAATTAAAAATTTATAAAAGTGTACAGCCTAAAATGTAAACCATAATGGAGCCATGGTTGGTAGCTATTTTTCAATATCTGAACATGAGTGAAGCAAATGAAACATCCACATATAAAAAGATCATTAATGGGGAAGGAGGAAAAGCATTTTATGTTGGGTATATGGGAGTTCCCTATATTCTTTATGTGACTTTACTGTAACCTAAAACTTTTTTGAAGACATAAAAAAAAAAAAAAAGAATGTAGACACTGAGGAAGAAATGGAAGAGATTACCTTGCCACTGTATACACAGGGCAACACCTATTACAGTGAAGTTAGGCAGAACATTAAAAAAATGTATGATATTTTTCATTTTTTATTATACAAATTTAATTTTACTCTATTTTAGTTTTTTAAAATTATTATGTATTCTATAGCTAATCTTTAAACCTATCATTACTATTTCATTTTCCTATTAATTAAATTTGGCAATATATTAGTCTTCATTTTTTAAGAAGTTTTGGATCACAGAGGGGTACAACTATGGCGGGGAGGGATACTGATGGGAGTAGCACTGAAAAAAATTCTAATATTTTTCATTATTTTTTACTATCCTGATATTTTTATTTTGGTTTTAAATTTTTTATTTTCTGTATTTTATTTTTATGTTTAAGACTATCATTATTCTTTAATTCTTTTATTAATTACATTTGGCTATTTTATTGGCTTCATTTTGAAGAAGTTTTAGATCACAGAAGGGTTGCAACTGTAGCAAGGGAGGATTGTTGGTGTGGGATGTCAGTGATGGGGGATACATGAGAGGAAGCTCACATGAGCACACATATAAGTTATATAAATGTGTTCAAATGTTCATGGGGCATTGCCAGTGTGTGGACTTTCAAATGGTAACTAAACAAATATCCAATGCCCATTCTGGGAGCTCTGACACATTCTCTAAAAGAACAGCAACAATCCCCCATGTACAGGGGCAATGACTAAAGGAAGACAGTCCATTGATGGGCCCTTGGTTTTGATGACCTTGCTTATGAGCCATTGTTGTTGAAACTGAGACTTAGCTTAGTGTTGTAGAGTGCCTAAGAGTTACCTACTGGGAGCCTCCTTGTTGCTCAAATCAGGCCTGTCTTTCTAAGCCAAACTCAGCATATAAATGCAATAAATTCCCCCTAGAGTGGGACATGACTTCCAGGGATACACTTCCCTGGCACCAAGGGTTTGTACCAAGTACCAAAAAAACAATGCAACTGAAAAATAAAAAACCCTTGACCAAAAGGGGGAAAAGATAAAGACAAATGAGTTTATATGGCTAAGACACTTCAAAATGGGTTTGAGAGGTCATTCTGGAGGTAACACTTATGCACGTCTCAGAAGGATCTCATTGACAGCCAAAGTAGATACTACCCCAAATAGTGGGGCTCCTGAGGGTCTGGAAACATACAGACACTATAGTCAGGGCAGATAGCTCAGGAGTTTGGCCCCTTGACAGTGGGCCCTACTTTGAAATTTATGCTCCCCAGTGTGACAGAGCTGGACTCAGTTGTGGTTTCCCTACACATGGCCATTCAGTCCTTCTATCTGACTTCTAACTAGTACTAAAGTTGGTAGATACACACCCAAAAGAGTTAAATCTTTGGGCTGTCCATGTATCAGCTAGGTCCTGAATCTCAACAGAGTTGCAACACCCACTCTCCAGGTCATTGGACTCACCCAGGACATCTAACAGGAGGAAATGATGGATGACCAACATACCAAGGAACCGAGAGAATCTACAACTCAGGACTTGGAGTTGTCCTGGGTGGTGCTTCACGGACAACTACGGGACATTGTAGATCCCCCCAGGGCCCACTGGATGGAACGTGGGAGAGTGTGGGCTATGATGTGGACCATTGACTATGGGGTGCAGCGATGCCCAGAGATGTACTGACCAGATGCAATGGATGTGTCATGATGATGGGAGAGAGTGTTGCTGTGGGGAGAGTGGGGGGTGGGGGCAGTGGGGTCATATTTTTTTGAATGTAATATTTTTTTAAAAAATGAATAAAAAATTTAAAAAAAAGAGTGTCCCATACATCAACCATATGAAATCAAAGTCCCCCCTATATTAGAGGAGGAGTGGGCATCATCATCCCAGAATGCTCAGAGTTGGGGAATGAACTATGGACTGAAGTAGACTTCCTAGTATTCTACTATATACTTATTGTGATTCTAGCAATGTAAGAAATATCATTGATGTGGAGGCAGTGGCCACTAGAGGTTCTGAGGGAAGAGAGAGGGAAGGGCAGGTGTAATGTGGGGGCATTTTTGGGATTTTGGAATTGTCCTGAATGACACTACAATGACAAACACAGGCCATTATATATCTTGCCATAACCTACAGAATTGAGTGGGTGAGAGTGTAAATTACAAAGTAAACTATAATCCATGCCCAGTGGCAATGCTCTAAAACCTATTCATCAATTGCAATGAATGTCCCACACTGATGAGAGATGTTGCTACTGTGGGAGAATGCGGGAGGTGTGGGGAGAGGGAATATGGGAATCCCCTCTATATTTTCAGTAACAATTATGTACTCTAAGTATCTTTTTAAAAAAGTGAAAAGAAAAAAAAAGAGGAAAGAAAGAAACCTTGCAATTTCTGCCCATTTCTTTCAGGACACCGTCTCTGAGCTGTAGGGCTCTGCTCTATCAACTAAGGAGTCTCTGACTAGCCTGAGGTTCCCATGCTCAGAGGACTTAGTAAGGAGTCTGTGGTTTTCACCAATTGGTAAAGAGGTCCATGGCATAAAAAAGTTAAGAACCCCTGCACTGGACCCTCCAAACCTATGGTGTATCTGCCACGGGTACAGGCAAGAAAGAAGTTCACTGTATATGGAGAACTTAAAAACAATAATGAAAGGACAAAAAGTTGGTCTGGTTTTTATTATCACCTGAAGCTAAGAATTCTGAAAACTGTCAGTGATCAAATATTCCTACCTGAAAAAAAAAACTTTTGTTGCCCTAATTTCTAAATAATTGCTGTGGTTACTGTTGAGTTTTAATAATGCTCATGAACTCTTCAATTTAATATATTTTTTGTTACTTAACCTTTAATAAACATTGTATTTTATGTGGAACTTAATTTGGAAAAACTCAGTTATATATACAGTAACCAAAGGATCAAAGTTCAACCTATATAGATAGATATAAAAACTACCAAAAAAATTGTATGTTTTTCCCTTTTCTGCTGTAGTGTTTATTTTAATTTTTCCTTTTCATTGATATAACAAAAGCAAAGTTCAATAAGAGAAATATTTTCTATGAAAAAAAAGAATGATTCTCCATGATCTTGCAATAATGGATACAGATCCCTTCAAATATCATCAAAATTTATAAAAGGGTACAGTCCAAAATGTAAACCACAAGGTAAATCATTGACCATGGTTAGAAGCAATGCTTCAATATTTGTACATCAATGGGAACAAATGTACCATCCAAATGTAATATATTATTAATAGGGGAATGGGGAAAACGGGATGTAGCATTTGACGTTATTGATGAATTCCAGAAGGAAATATTGGGTGAAGTTTGTAAACAGGTCTTTTACTCTGGGTGTATTAGAGTGCACTGGATTCAGAGGTTTTATTTTTACTTATTATATAAGATTAAGGTTTTGAGTGGGCCATGTCAATAGGATGTTGAGTCCCCACCCCTTGGCAGATGGGGCTCACAGATAAAAGACCTGACAAAGGACATAGTCGGGACTTTCGAGCTGAAGCCTGGGAAGTGAACACACAGGAGAAGAACAAAGAGGAATAGAGATGGCTCTTAAGACATGGCAGAAATGCAGGAGACAGAGCCCTTCACATAACAGTCTACAGCTTGCCTTGTGGAGAGAGCACAGCAGCTGAGCCTGGAGAACAATGGAGTCCAGGGAAGAGAGGAACCCAGCAAGCCTGAACTCTTGGCAGATGTCAGCAGTCAACTTGCCCCAACACAGCAATAGACTTTGGTGATGGAAGAAACTCATGCTTTATGGCCTGGTAACTGTAAGCTTCTACCCCAAATAAATAACCATTTATAAAAAAGCCAGTAGAGTTCTGGTATTATGCATGAGCACATTTTTGGCTGACTAATACAGGGGAGGATGTTGAGTATATGGAAATCCCCTATATTCTGTAGGTGACTTTTCTGTTATTAAACTTTGAAGAAAAAAATGAAAAAATAAGACACTGCGGGAGTATACAGAAGAAAATGTCACTGTAAATACAAGAAAACACATATTGCAGTGACGAAAAACACAATGTCAAAAATGTTTTTATTATTTCAGATTTTTTTCAATTTTTTTTTGTATTTTATCTGTTAATTTTAAACTGCCATTATTATTCCATCTTCTCATTAATTTTATTTGGTTATTTTGTTGGTTCCATTTTTGAAGAAGTTTTGGATCACAGAAGGGTCACAAGTGTGGCAGGAGATGATCATTGGTGTGGGGTGTCAGTGACTGGGAATGCATGGGAGGAGGTTCTCCTGGGCTGTCACTAAGGCATACGAATGTGTTTAAGTGTTCATTGGGCATTGTCACGGTGGGTGCAGATCCACACAACAACCAAAAGAACATCCAATTCCCATCCTAGGGATTCCTGCCACATTCTCTAATGGGACAGCAAGAATGCCCACAGCACAGGGGCAGTGCCTAGTGAAGGAGGATGGACCACTGAGATGGGCCTTCATATTGATGACACTACTGATGAACCTTTTCTTTTAAAATGGAAACTTAGCCAAGCATCATATGTTGTCTAAGAGGTAACTCCTGAGAGCCTCCTTCTTGCTCAAATGTGTCCTCTCTTTAAGACAAACTCAGCATATGTATGCATTACTTCCCCCTCTACCACCACCATGAGGGACATGACTCCCAGGGTTGAGCCTCCCTGGCACCAAGGGATTATTGCCAAGCACCAACTGGCAATGGATCTGCAAACAGACTTGACCAAATGGGGGAAAGGGTAAACACAAATGAGTTATTCTGTCTAAGAGATTTAAAGTGAGTCCAGAGGTCATTCCAGAGGTTTTGCATATACACATCTCAGAAGGATCTCATTGACTGCCCCACTAAATATTGCCTAAAACAAGGACTTCTGAGGGCTCTGGAGAAATACAGACACTTTAGGTGGGGAAAACAGCTCAGGAGATTGGTACTCTTTCAGTGGGCCTTACTTTGCAATTTCTGCTCCCCAGTGTCACAGAGCTGGACTCATTCGTGGATTCCATATACATGGCTATTCTGCCTCTTCTATTTGAACCTGTAGTTACTACTAAATTTGATAGGTGTATGTCCAAGAGACTTAAATTTTGGGCTTTCCATTTACCAGTTGCTCCCTGGAATATCAACAGAGTTGCAACAACTACTCTCTAATTCTTTAAATTCACCCAGGACAACAATCAAGTTGGTGATGATGGACAGCACCCATCTCAAGATAGGGAGAGGGTCTGCAGCTGCAAACAAGATGGTCTCATCCATCTGCACCTTGGGATCTGACCACCTCTCAGTTAGAGGAGAAGTGGGCATCACCATCCCAGAATCCTGAGGATTCGGGAATGAAAGATGGATTACAGTAGACTTACCATTATTCTAGTAGGACTTATTGTTATTCTAGCAATGGAAGAATTTTTGTCACTGATGTGAAGGCACTGGTCACCGGTGGTTCTGAGGGGAGGAAGAGGAAAAAACAGGTGTAATATGGAGGCACATTTGGGATGTTAAAATTTTCCTGAATGGCATTGCACTTATTTTGTCATAATTTACAAAATTGTGCAGGGCAGAGTGTATACTGTGATGTAAACTAAAATTCACAATTTGTGGCAGTGTTCCAACATGTGCTCGTCAACTGTAACAAATGTACCACAATAATGAAGGATGTTGTTAATGTGGGAAAGTGAAGGAGGCATAGAGATTGGGGCATAGGGGAATCCCCTATATTTTTTATGTAACATTTCTGTAAACTAAAGTATTTTAGAAAAATAAAAACAATATAAAAACAAAGTCTAAAACATAAATGTGGTATATACATATGATGGAATATTATTCAGCTATAAGAAGAAATGAAGTCCTGAAGCATATGACAATGTGGATGAACTTTGAGGGCAGTATGTTGAGTGAAACAAGCCATACCCAAAGGACAAATACTGAATGATCTCACCTGAAAACTAATTATAATGAGCAAAGTCATGGGACTAATAACTAGAAGACAAAATGAGAACAGAGAATGGGGAACAGAGGCTTCATTTGTGCAGAATTTGTGATTCATTTTGATTGTAAATGCTTGTAACTGGACACAGTGATAGCAGCACATTGGAGTGAAGGTAATTAGCAGCACCAACATGGGGTAATTGTGGCTGCAAAGGAAAGCTTAGGGTTGTGTATGTCACTAGAAGTAAAGCTAGGGGATTAAACATGGGACCGTCCTGCCCAGTGAAGCCTGCTGCAGACGATGAGTGTGTTTAATAGCAGAGATTTAAGAATGTTCTTCAAGGACGCAGAACAAGTGTATGTGAGTATTACAGGATGTTAATAAGAGGGTGGGGTCTGAGCTAAAGTGGACCTTAAGGAAACTATGAATGCTAGTGAATAGTAGCACACTTATACTTTTTCATCATGTTAATGAAAAGAGAGAATTACCAATTACAATTAGTGCAAGAACCCAGATAAAATTACTGGATAATACAGACTCCATTTATATAAAATATAAATATAAGAAATTTTTAGAGATGGAATTAGATTCACAGCTATGTATGGCAGGGGTTGGATGGAGGCAATGAAGGTAACTTCTGGGGGCGGTATTTTGGAGTAATGAAAATGATCTAATATTGCAGTGGTCATGAATGCACAATTACGTGATTACACCAAACTCATTGAAGATACACTTTGGATGGATTGTATGATATACGAATATCTCCATAAAATTGCTTAAAAAAAAATAATGGTGAATTAAAGTGGAAATCAACCCCCACAGAATGTCCTGATCTCTGGTCGTTCCCCAGCCCAGCCAGCCCAGACCCAAGAAACAGGACATGAGGGAAGGAGCCTCTCGGTCCCAGCAGAGATTCCTCTGGCCCTTCCCCTGGGAGGAGATGGACACTCACCTGCAGGGGCAGCGGGTGGGGAGGGCACCAAGCAGGGAGGCCAAGGGCTCCTGGGTGGGGCCTGCGCTCCCCCGATCTTGGGGCTGAATGCTCTCTCGTGACCCGTCCTGGAATCTCAGAGGAGCAATGCCTGGCCAAAGCCCCTCCAGAAGGCCTTCCCATCTGGACTCGCAGGACCTTGTTGCATGCTGTGCCTCTTGGGGGTCTGGCCCCAGAGGTTGAATGTCTCCCTCCTCCAGCTCTGTCCTCTGCTGAGCCCCCAGCAGGTCTCGAAGGAAACAGACCCTAAAGCCCCTTCACACACAGGCTGAGCCCAGAGCCAACGCTGAAGCTCTTTATTCAGGGACAGGAGAAAGTGGCCAGGACGGGGTGGGGCCAGGGGGTGGGGAGGGGGAAGAGGGAGGGGTCCAGGCTGGACTGGGTCCTGTTGGGCAGCAAGGCAGGGGTCTCCAGGGTGCAGACCTGTGCTGCTGGGCATGATGGAAAGAAGAGGAGACTCCCTGGGACCACTAGGGGTGCAGGGGTCTGGAGCTGCAGGGGGCAGAGGCCAGGCCAGGAGCACGTCCCTCCACTGGCTGCACACTGGCCTGCGGGTAGGCGTCCCTGCTGGGAAGACGGGGGCCCTGAGGGAGCGTCGGGCCCCACTGGGATCCGGCACCCCACAATGGGGCAGGCCCCTGCAAGTCCTTCCCTGTGCTAGGGATGGGGTAAGGGGCAGTTAGGACGAGTGGACATGGCCCAGCTCCCACACCCAGAAGCAGTTGGTGAGGATGGAGCTGAGTGAGGAAACTCCCCTCCCAGGCTGGGGAGCAGAGCACCCCAAAAGGAACCTCACAGGACTCGGAAATGCAGCGTGTGTCCTGAGGTCAACAAAGGACTTCCCGCAGGGCCCGGGATGACCAGGGACAGACGGGAGCTGAGGGCAGGGGCAGGGGTGGCCACCTGCTTCCCCCTGGGGTCTGTGCTGCTGTGAGGATGGGAGGGGGCCCGAGACATGGCTCTGGAGGCTTCCAGCGTCCTCCCAAGGGCTCACTTACCCTAGTCGCCTTCAGGAATGCAGCTTTCTGTAGAAACAAAACAAGGATGAGAAGACGTCCTGGACAGGGAGACGTGGACGCCATCCCTGCCCGCAGCTCACAGGGGACAGAGGGAAACTGAGCCTGGGCTGCAGGTACCCAGAGCTCTTCTAAAGCTTCTCCCCCAGGGGACCCGACCTCACAACACCCTTACCTATCTGGGCAAGTATGAAGACATTCTCCCTCTGGAATCCTTTGCGCTGTGCGAAGTTCTTAAATTCTTTCAGAGCTTTCAAGTTGAAGTCCGGATTTCTACCTGCGATGAGACCAGGAGGAAAGGCCCTTCCTGGACCAGGTCTGGGCGTGGCTGGGAAGCCCCCCAGTTAGCAGACCCCGGGAGGAGGAGGGGGTTCCAGCACCTGGGGTGGGGAGGGGGCTTCACCCTGGAGGGCGGCAGCCAGAGGGGAAACCCCCAGAAAGCCGCCCAGGGC
This sequence comes from Dasypus novemcinctus, assembly GCF_030445035.2. Classification (NCBI taxonomy): domain Eukaryota; kingdom Metazoa; phylum Chordata; class Mammalia; order Cingulata; family Dasypodidae; genus Dasypus; species Dasypus novemcinctus. The sequence goes on along the minus strand of NC_080680.1, from coordinate 127,957,211 downwards.
TCTGGTCCAGCCTGGGGCTCCATCCACACAGAGCCCCCACAGCTGAGCAGGTCCCGTGGTCAGGGTTAGGTGATGGAGCCCCCCACTCCCAGCTACTGGGGGCTCCTCAGGGTCCTGCCGCTGCACAGGTCGACTTCCTGGATCACACTATGACCTGGGGGGACCCCCATCGAGGAGGACCTGTGCCCAGAATGTTACTGGAATTCACCCACCTGGGGTCCCTTCCACAGAAGCTTCACCAGCAAAAACTTCTCCTCCCCCTCGAGACCCCTGCCCCACACCCAGTGCCCCCCGGGAAGCCGTGTTTTGTGGTGCGGCTGTGGGGATCCCTGCTACGATGTAGGGTCAGGAGGGCTTCATTTGACTCTGTCCCCAAACAGCCCCCAGGCCTCCCACAGGGGCCCCAGCCTCGCCCCCTGCCCGGTGCACAGAGGTAAGTGAGGGGCTCCCCTTCCCTGGAGCAGGAGGATGCTGAGGCTAAGGGCGGGGTGGGGTCAGGCAGCAGACGCGGCCCCTCACCCACGAGTTTAGCCATGCTGTATCTCTTCCCCCCACACAGGCCCCAGCAGTGAAAGACGTAGTGGTCGTTCTCATGCAGCTTCTCTATGGCCACAATAAAACTGGGTATGTCTGAAGATGGACAGAGAGAAAACAGCCTTCAGGGTCCTCTTCCCAGAGAAGGTGGAGAGCAGGTAAGGGCGGGTCTGGCAGGTTTTGGCGTCAGGGTCGTCCTAGCTGCATGGAGCCCCCTGCACCCCCAACCCCAGCCTGTCCAGACCCTAGGCCTGGCTGTTCCCCACAGCCATGGACCCCAAGTCCCGGGGGAGCCTCCTCTGGAAAAGGGACCCAGCCAAGTTAGGGTCCCACAGACCACTTCCTGTCAGGGCAGGATGGCAAGCGTGGGAGCTCGGGGATCTGGGGCAAATGTCCATCTGTTCCTCGGGATTCCTAACCCTCAGTTCCCTGCCATGCACATCCTCACCCCTGGTGTCTGCTGTCAGGTAACTCATCCAGGGACAACAAGGGCCCTGGGAAGGGAGTTCAGTATTTCCTGGGGTAGAACAGGCAGGGACCCCCAGGGAGGAGGGCCACCTGGGAAGCCTCGGCTCAGGCAGGGGCACACAGCCTGACCCCCACTCTGCTCCCTGCGGTGGGGTCGGCACTCACACCCTTGGTATTGTCCCGCCTCATCACGTTTCTCCAACAGGAATCTCATCTCTTGGCACTGACCCTTGTCCCTGGGGAGCACAAGGTACGTGGGCTGCAGCCTCAGTGACACACCTGAGTGCTCAGCTCACCTGGCACCTGCACACCTGAGTGCTGTCCCTGCATGGCCTACCCCACCAGCTTTAGGGGCTCCCTGGTCACTTCCCACCACACTGGCTGCGTGTGGGGCTCCCTCTTGGAGAGGGAGAGACCGGCGGGGAGCAGTCCTTTCCTACTCACATGAAGGTGAAGGTGACCTCCAGGTCATCGTTGGAAAGGTGGTCGACCATCACAGGGGACTCGTACTTGGGTCTCTGCTCCACTGGAATCTCCCTGCTGTCCACCATGGCCTTGACGTACCACTTCCCTGTGTACTGGGGCAGGGCCAAGGGCATAAGAGCCACTTGTCCCTGGAGGGTAACAACTCAAACCCTCCCCCAAGCCCACCCAAGTCCCAGGGACAAAGTGACCTCAAGGCACAGAGGCCCCCAGCACGTGGCTTCACCCCCACTTCGTTTGGATCCTGACGCTCCTTTAGGACAAACAACTCCTGGGCTCCCGCCACTGGGCAGCGATTATCTGGACCCCCATATCTACTCTTGTGGGACAGACCCTGGCCCCCTAGGAACCCTCACCCAGAGGACCTGGAAATGCCCGGGGGTCCCCAGGGCATCAGTTCCACAGGGTCCCCCTTCCCCTGCCCAGGGCTGGAGAGCGGCTCCTCCTGTCCATCTGGCCAGCTCAGCCTGGAGCACAGGGGCAGAACCCCTGACCTTCCTGGCAGCCCCCACAGGCCCTGGCCCCAGCCCCAGTCATGGCCCTTGCCCTCCTCCCTCCGATTGCCCCTTCAAGCCGCACATCGTGGTGCTCAAAGATCAAGCCGAGGGGGTCCTGGGCACACACGATGGTGACCAGGACGAGGCCGATGGTCAGGAGCAGCGTCTTCATGGCCAGGGCTCTGGGCTCACAGTGGCCAGCGGTGCCCAAGGGCTGTCCTAGGAGGCTGTGCCTGGCCCCCACATGCCGCCCTTTATACACCCTCAGCCCCCAGCCCCGAGCACTTGGCAGGTGCTGACTCCAGCCCTCCCCCACCAACCGCGGCCAGCTCTGCACTGGGCAGGTGGAAGGTGGTTATTGTTGGAAGCCGGTGAATAGCAACTCAGTGCACCAAAGAGCAAGCCCTGCAGAAGGCCACCCCCTCCAGCTCCCCCGGGAGGCTCATGGTACAGAATCCCATTGTCATCACAAGGGAGAGCAACCCCATGTCGGGGCGGGGTACGCTCTCTGCAGTGAAGGCTCACCTTCCCACTCCCGCACCCTCTGGGGTCTCCCTGGCCAGGTTTGTCTGCAGGACCTTGGTGAAAAGGCAGCCTGGCCCCACCTCCTGGGCACCATGGTGCTGTCTCTGGACCTCGTGGGCATTGGCTGGACCATCTGTCTTGAGGCCCAGGGCTGGTCTCCACAAAAGCATCTTTGTACCTTTCAGCCAAGATGGGACACCCCCAAGCACCCCCTAAAAGATATAATGAGCACTCTCTAAAAATCCCAGCATGACCCAGTAATTAGCTCTTAGCGTGGGAGGTGCTCCTGGGCAGAGAGCCCACCTTCCCTGGGGTGGAAAGGGCAGGTCCAGCCCACTTTGAGGGCCAGCGATCAGCACTCAGCTGAAGGCTCTATATCAAAGGACAAAGTTCTCCTGTTCCCTTCTTTTGATGATTATACCCTGGGCCCCTGTATTTCTCCTATTATTTTCAAGTCACTGATCAGGCACATTTATTCATTTCATGGAGGAGATGGTGGAGCATCATGCACAGGCCACTGAAGGAACAGGTCATCACCAGGGAGTTGTGAGCTTTTGAGACTGGTCCCCTCCAGCTGCTCTCATAGCCCCCATCTTTTTCCTGCCCCCAGTCCCATTCAGCTGACCTCTAGTAAATAACTACATTTCATCGTATCTGCTATTAACCAGGATAATTGAAATGAGAAATGAGCTAGCTTGGAGGACACATTTAGTGTTATCTATTAAATAACAAATCTCTATATAGCAAAAAGAACAACTTCCATCCCTGTGAAAATGGAGTAGGCATACCTTTCCCTATTCCTCCTACTTAGTATAGCTAAAAATATTGGATATTATATATATAAGAGAAAGAAAAACACATAAGAAGACTCAGAGAGGTGGAGAAAAGGCCAACTGGCTAGTGAACTTGGGACACAGTGAATGACATGGCAGTAAATTTCCTTGGATTTTACTTTTACCTCTTATTTTACAGATTTGTTGCTGAAAAAACCATTAACCTGGAAATGCCAACAGCTGCAAAACAACAACAAGAGTAATTAAAAAAAACAAACAAACAAAAAAAACAAAACAAAGCCTGACAAACGCTTGCTCTTTCTAGCCAAAGAGTAGAAGATGTAGAATGCACAGGACAGAAAACGTTTTAATAATAACACCTCAACCAAGGCAGGTTGGAGAGAGTAGACCTATACCCCAAACGAGCTAAGACAAGGCACCCCGACCCCTTTAGAGTGGTGTCAGAGATGGCGAACAGGGTCATCTCTGCCGGGGCTAAAGAGGCTGCCCCTGTGGTATCAATGGAGCCCACGTAGACCGACTGGATTTCCAATCCTGCCCCAGTGTCTCAAGTCTCTTTCATTTCCAGTGTTCAACATGTAAAAGTAGGCTTACTGGAGAGTCAGGATTTTCACCTCCACTTTGTGGTGAAGGGGCCTCCATCACTCATGAATCCCTGAGGTGGCAGAGGAAGCTACACGTGGAAATGTAATGAGAACCTCTACCCCTCCCTGCCAGGAAAGTGATGTAGGCAACTAGAACTCCCAATAGCAACTTGGAAGGTGGAATGACAGCAAATTTGGCAAAGAAACATAAACCTCCAGAAACAAGAAGTTGAGCAAACTCCAAATAAAACAAACCCAAAGAAATCCAAAACAATACACATCACACATAAAATACAGAAGATTAATTACAAAAGATAATCTTGAAAGCAGCAAGAGATCAATGACATATTGTCTACAGGGGGGGAAAGAATGGGAGTGACAAAGGATTTCTCATCAGAAGGAAAAGCATACAGAAGAAAAAACAAAAAATAAACTGGCAGAAAATTTCTAAAATTTCAATTACATTAAATGTGAATGGATTAGAGAATTAGGGTCAAATGGTGCTAGAAGGAGTGACCAGACACACTCCTACCAATAGAAACAGCTGATAGACAGCTAGAAAGTGTCTGAGTCAGTGGTTCTTGGGCTTCAGAGCATGGGGAGCACTGTAAAGCACCCAGGAAAGAGAAAGAGGAGGAGTATAAGATGCTGCAGCAGAAACTGAATGAATCTCACTATGGCAGCAATGGTACCCATCCTCCACCCTCCACGCTTGCCTCGGGATGTCCATGCCTGGCTGTGCTGAAGGATGACTGTGTGAAGACCACACCTCGCTCAGAAAAATAGGCTCATGGCCAAGGACAAAATTTGGAATCTGATTACTAAGTTTGACTGTGAGATTCAGGCTCTGAATCATGATCTAGCTTCCCTGGAAAGTGGTTCCCACGGCCATTGTTTCATCATCCCTGTCCTTCCCAAACTGACTTACAGATTTAATGCTATCCTAATTAAAATTACCACAGCACTTTTTACTGAATTGGAAAAGCTAGCTATGAAATTTATTTGGAAGTGCAAGTCGCCCTGAAAAGGCAAAGACATGTTGAAAAGGAAAAACAAAATCAGAGCAATCATACTGCATGACTTTAAAACATACTATACAGCTACAGAGGTAAAACTTGCATGGTATTGGCACAAAGACATACTGACCAATGGATCCAAATTGAGAGTTCTGATATAGATCTTCACACAGAGAATTTATATTCAATAAGGCCACTAAGCCCACTCTACTGGAAGAGAATGGCGTCTTCAACAAATGGGGCTTAGAGAACAGGATATCCATATCCAAAAGATTGAGAGAGGAGCATTTCACACCTTACCCAAAAATTAACTCAAGATGGATCAAAGATCTAAATATAAGAGCCAAGACCATAAAGACCTTGGATGACAATGTAGGGAAGAATTTACAAGATACTATAGAAGAAAATGGTCATGAAATTTATACCCCAAGCATGAGCAATGAAAGAAAAAAGATAAATGGGACCTCCTCAAAGTTAAAAACTTTCGAACCTCAGAGGAGTTTTTCAGAAAGTGAAAAGGCGGCCTACTCAGTGGGAGAAAATATTTGATAACCACCTATCTTATAGGGGTCTAATATTCAGCATATATAAAGAAATCCTATACCTCAAAAATAAAGAGGCAAATACTCATTTGAAAAATATACAGATGAATGAATAGACATTTCTCCAAAGAAGAAATACAAATGGCTAAAAAAACACATGAAAAGAGGCTCAACATCACTAGCTATTAGGGTAATGTAAATCAAAACTACAATGAGGGAAATGGATTTTGCTCAACTGATAGTGTCTGCCTATCATATAGGAGGTCTAGGGTTCAAACCGAGGGCCTCCTGACCTGTGTGGTGAGCTGGCACATGTGCAGTGCTGATGCACACAAGAAGTGCCATGACACACAAGGGTATCCACCACATAGGGGAGTTCCATACACAAGGGGTGCATCCCACAAGGAGAGCTGCCCCATGCAAAAAGAGTGCAGCCTATCCAGGTGTGGCGCCACACAAATGGAGAACTGATGCAACAAGATGATGCAACAAAAAGAGACATGGATTCTCAGTGCTGTCGGACAAGAGTACAAGAGGACACAGAAGAACACACAGCAAATGGACACAGAGAGCAGCAATGTGGGTGGGAGAAGGGGATAGAAATAAATTAAAAAATAAATCTTAAAAAAAAAAACTACAATGACATACCATCTTACACCCATTATATTGGTGGCTTTAGAAAACAGGACTACAAGTGTTGGAGAGGATGTGGAAGAATGGGAAACTTCATCCACTGTTGGTGGGAATGCCAAAATGGCAATCTTTTTTTTCATTTTTAAAAATTTATTTACTTATTTTTTTATTACATTCAGAAAATATGAGGTCCACATATACCCCCCAACCCCCTCACCCCACTCCTCCCACCATAGCAAAAATCTCCTCCATCATCATGAGACATTCATTGCATTTGGTGAATACATCTCTGAGCACCACTGCACCTCATGGTCAACATCATAGCCCATACTCTCCCACATTCCATCCAGTGGGCCATGGGAGCACATACAATGTCTGGTAATTATCCCTCCAGCACCGCCCAGGACAACTCCAAGTCCGGAAAATGCCTCCACATCTAATCTCTTCCTCCCATTCTCCACACCCAGCAGCCACCATGGCCACTTTCTCCACACCAATGCCACACTTTCTTCTATTACAAATCAAAATAGTTCATGAATAGACTATCAGTAAGTCCACTCTAATCCATACTCTATTCCTCCATCCTGTGGACCTTGGAATGGTTGTGTCCACTCCACATCTATATCAAGAGGGGGCTTAGGTTCCACATGGATGCTGGATGCAATTCTCCTGCTTTAAGTTGTAGCCACTCTTGGCTCCCTGGTGTGGTGGTTGACCTTCATCACCTCCATGTTAGCTGAGTAGGGTAAGTCTGTTAAACCAGAGTGTAGGAATTGCAAGTCTGTTGAGGCTCGGGGCCTGGCTATCATATGGTCAGTCGAGAGATTCAGATCCTCTGGGTATGTATTAAACCCCAGCACCAACTACAGTTCTGGTAAACGTAACAGGAGAGGCTTGTGAAAAAAGATCACATCTGAGTCCAGCTCCATCACACAGAAACACAAACTCCAAAGAAGGGCCAACTGACATGGCACTGAACTCCATCTGCCATGACCATAGAACCTGTGGGTCTCTGTAGCCCTCAGATGAACCAATACCTGGGGTTGTATCTACTTTATCTGTCTCTGGGACTCTGCTGAGGTGTGCATAAGGGCAAAACCTCTGATAACCTCCTGGCTCTTTTTTTTGAGACTGATAGCCATATAAACTCATTTGTTCTTTCCATTTCCCCCTTTTGTTCAGGTCAAAAAGCACTTTTAACTCCTGGTATTATATGTAGACCGAGATATTCTGCTGGTCCAAGTTGACCCTTGTATTCAAGGTCATTTCCTAGTTACATCATCAGCTGGTACTTGGAAGTAATCCCTCAGTGCCAGGGAGGCTCATCCCCAGGAGGCATGTCCCATGCTGGGGGGAAGGCAATGCATTAACATGCTGAGTTTGGCTTCAAGACTGGTCACATTTGAGCAACATGGAGGCTCTCAGGTGGTAACTCTTAGACACCCTGCAGCTCTAGGCCTTGTTCTTATTTCACGTGAACAGGCTCACAAGAATAGTCATTAGTATCAAGGGCTCATTGTTGGACCTTCCTTCTTCTTTGGTCTTTGCTGTTGCACTTGGAGAATTGTTGCTGTTACTTTAGGGACTGTGATAGAGCTCCCCTGGCTAGGAACTCAGCACTCCATCAGTTGTTGTTTTTAATTGTAGCCACTATGAAAATATCCAAACATTTTTATGTACCCTGGATATATGTCCTATAGAACTCCCTGCCAACCATGTGTCCCCTGTCAATAACACCCCACACCAGTATTCTTCTGCTGCCATTATTGAACCTTTCTGTGATCCAAAACTTTCTGAAAAGTGAAGCCCAATATATTTCCAGGTTCCCTTATTAGTAAAATGGAATATAGCAATGAGTTTAGAGGTGAGATATAGAATACATATTAACTTGGAAAAATTAAGGTAAAAATAAATTGGAGTATCAAAAATTTAAAAATGCAAAAGCTTTGTTCTTGATGTTTTGCCTTCCATCACTGCAATAAGTGTTGCCCTGTATGCTACTTGGTAAGGCAACTACTTACATCTTTTCCATAGTGTCTACGTACTATCTTTTTCTTTTCTTTTTTCTAATTAATAAGATTATCTTCACAATAGTTTTACATCACAGTAATTCATATATACAATATACAGTACTCCCACATATCCAATATAAAACCTTTTCCCTTCCACAGCAATAGTCCTTTTACATATTCATACTATATTTACTGAAAATGATGTACAGATATTAAGAAAATAGCTTTCAAACAAGGTAACATTTGTGTTTACATTGGGGTTTGTATTTTAGACTATACAATTTTCTAAATTTTTAGTTATCTTATGTTTTCCATTATGATTTACATTTTAGCCTATCAGCCCCTATATATTTTTGGTGTAATTTTACATGTCTTATATCCATCCTTGCGTATCCTTGTGGAGCACTTCTATTGCCTACACAGTTACACTGGTTCCATCTATTCAGTACCTCTTTCCCCCTCCACTTATGGCCCATAGTGACAGTCAATCTTCATTGCTTGAAGGGCCATGTTCAGAGATACTTGCAACAACGTTGAGGACTTGACATGCTCAACTGCCCTAATGCCCTGGAAGCCACCATTTCTCTTGAGAGATATGGTTCCCTCTATTTAAGGGCATAAGTCCTCCCCAGGATGTGGGTATACCTTCACTCTCATTATATGGGTCTCTATCCAATGATATAACCCACTATGGCAAAATGAGCATTCACATATTCCCTAGGAGTCTGTCCTGCATCAGATTATCCCCTTTAAGCATCTTAAACAGGTAACTTTCCTTATAATATTTTTGAAAAAGTTTCCTCAGCATTATACTCTCAGCCAAATACCTGACAATTTCCTATGTTTGTATGTTGCCCCACTCTACCCCAATTTCTTGGGCAATATTACCCACCCTCCCATCCCTAACCCCCTCAAGTCTGAAAAGCCCCACCCAAAGGTAACCCTATGCCCCCATTTTATCCTGTCCTTGTACAAATACTTACCTCCCGCTTATCATAGATTTCACCCATGTAGGTGTCAGCTTACATCCTTCCTCTTTCCCCTGATTTCCTTTAAGTCTATCATCCAGTCTCTAGCTCTCTGAGGCAGCTTGCTTATTTCATCACATTGAAGTCATGTAGTGTTTGTCCTTCAATGCCTGGGTTGCTTCACTCAACATAAGGTTCTCAAGACTCATCCATGTTATCAAGTGTGTTTGTAGTATATTTTTTCTTAAAGCCGAGTAGTATTCCATTGTATGTATATATCACATTTTTTTAATCCATTCATCTGTTGATGGGTATTTGGGTTGATTCCAACTTTTGACAATAGCGAACAATGCTGCTATGAACATTGGTGTGCGTATATCGGTTTGTGTCTTTGTTTTCAGTTCTGCTGGGTATATACCCAGCAGTGGAATTTCTGGGTCATATGGCAAATCTATGGTTAGTTTTTTGAGAAACCACCAAACTGTCCTCCAGAATGGTTGGATCCTTCTGCATTCCCACCAGCAGTGGATGAGTGTTCCCATTCCTCCACGTCCTCTCCAGCATTTGTATTCTGTTTTTTTCATAGCTGCCAATCTTATGGGAGTAAGATGGTATTTCATTGTAGTTTTGATTTGCATTTCCCTGATAACTAGAGATTTGGAGCATTCTTTCATGTGCTCTTTAGCCATTTGTATTTCTTATTTGGAGAAGTGTCTGTTTAAATCTTTTTCCCATTTTTTAAATGAGTTGCATGTCTTTTTATTTTCAGGATATAGGAGTTCTTTATATATGCAAGTTGCAATTCTCCTATCTGTTATATGTTTACCAAATATTTTCTCCCATTATGTAGGCTCTCTTTACACTTCCTTGACAAACTCCTTTGAGGTGCAAAAGGCTTTAATTTTGAGGAGGTCCCATTTATCTATTTGCTCTTTTGCTGCTCATGCTTTTGGTGTGAAGTTCATGAAGCCATTTCCTATTACAAGGTCTTGTATATGCTTCCCTACAATGCTTTCCAAAGTCTTTATGGTCTTGGTTCTTATATCTAGGTCTTTAATCCATCTTGAGTTGACTTTTGTATAAGGTGTGAGATGGTAATCCTCTTTCATTCTTTTCCATATGGATATCCAGTTCTCCAGGCACCATTTGTTGAATAGGCTGTTCTCTCCCAGTTGAGAGGGTTTGGTGGCTTTATCGAAAATTATATGGATATATATATGAGGATCTGTATCAGAACTCTCAATTCGGTTCCATTGGTCTGTGTGTCTCTCCTTGTGCCAATACCATGCTGTTTTCACTACTGTAGTTTTGTAGTATGTTTTGAAGTCTGGTAGTGTGATTTCTCCAATTTCATTTTTCTTTTTCAATATGTCTTTGACTATTCAGGGCCTCTTTCCTTTCCAAATAAATTTCATAGTTAGTTTTTCTAGTTCCTTAAAGAAGGCTGTGTTGATTTTTATTGGGATTGTATTGAATGTGTAGATGAGTTTTGGTAGGATAGACATCTTAATAATTAGTCTTCCTATCCATGAACAGGGAATACTCTTCCATTTATTTAGGTCTTCTTTGATTTCCTTGAACAGTCTTGTGTAGTTCTCTGTGTATAAGTTTTTTACCTCTTTAGTTAAATTTATTCCTAGGTATTTGATTTTTTAATTTACTATTTTAAATGGTATTTGTTTTTTGATTTCCTCCTGATCTTGCTCATTATTGGTGTACAGAAATGCTATTGAGTTTTGCGCATTGATCTTATATCCTGCGACTTTACTAAACTCATTTATGAGTTCTAGAAGCTTTGTTGTAGTCTTCTCTGGTTTTTCTATGTATAGGATCATGTCATTTGCAAATAATGAAATTTTGATTTCTTCCTTTCCAATTTGAATGCCTTTTATATCTGGTTCTTGCCTCAGTGCTCGAGCAAGTACTTCTAAGACAATGTTAAATAGAAGGGGAGACAGTGGGCATCCTTGTCTTGTTCCTGTTCTCAGAGGGAAGGATTTTAGGATTTCACCATTGTAAAGGAAGATGGCTGTGGGTTTTTCATATATACTCTTTATCATGTTCAAAAAATTTCCTTGTATTCTGATCTTTTGGAATGTTTTTATCAAGAAAGGGTGCTGTATTTTGTCAAATGCTTTTTCTGCATCTATAGATATAATCATGTGATTTTTCCCCCTCAATCTGTTTATATGGTGTATTACATTGATTGATTTCCTTATGTTGAACCATCCCTGCATACCTGGAATGAATCCCACTTGGTCATGGTGTATAATTCATTTAATGTATTGTTGAGTATGGTTAGCAAGTATTTGTTGACGATTTTTGCGTCTAGGTTCATTAGAGAAATTGGTCTGTAATTTTCCTTTCTTGTGGTGTCTTTCTTTGGCTTTGGTACTAGGGTAAAGTTGGCATCATAGAAGGAGTTAGGTAATGTTCCTTCTGTTTCGATTTTTTGGAAGAGCTTCAGCAGGATTGGTGTTATTTCTTTCCAAAATGTTTTGCAGAATTCACTTGTGAAGCCATCTGGCCCTGGGCTCTTCTTAGTTGGGAGATTTTTAATGACTGATTCTATCTCTTTACTTGTAATTGGTTTGTTGAGACCGTCAATTTCTTCTTTTGTCAATATAGGCTGTTTATGTGTTTCTAGGAATTTGCCCATTTCCTCTGAATTGTCATTTTTGTTGTAATCTAGCTTTACAAAGTATCCTCTTATGATAGTCTTTATTTCTGTGGGGTCAGTGGTGATATCTCCTTTCTCATTTCTTATTTGGTGTATTTGCATCTTCTCTCTTTTTCTCTTTGTTAGTCTTGCTATAGGTTTGTCAATTTTATTGATCTTCTCAAAGAACCAGCTCTTGGTCTTGTTTATCTTTTCAAGTGCTTTCTTATTTTCTATTTCATTTAGTTCTGCTCTTATCTTTGTTCTTTCTTTCTTTCTTCTTCCTGTGGGGTTACTTTGTTGTTTTTTCACTAATTCCTGCAAATGTGCAGTTAGTTCTTTAGTTTTTGCTCTTTTTTTTAATGTATGAATTTATGAGTATAAATTTCCCTCTCAGTACTGCTTTTGCTGCATTCCATAATATTTGGTATATTTTGTTATCATTTTCATTAGGTTCAAGGTAGTTATCAATTTCTTTTGAGATTTCCTCTTTGATCCACTGTTTTTCTGAGAGTGTGCTGTTTAATTTCCATGTCTTGGTGTGATATCTGGGCCTCTGACCCTTGCAGATTTCCAGCTTCACTCCACTGTGGTCAGAGATATTGTTTTATATGATTTCAAACTTTCTGAATTCGTTAAGCCTTTCTTTGTGGCCTAGCATATGGTCTATCTTGGAGAATGATCCATGTGCACTTGAGAAAAATGTATATCCTACTGTATTCACGTATAATGATCTGTAGATGTCTATTAGATCCAGCTCCTCTAATATACTGTTGAAATATTTTGTTTCTTTAGTGATTCTCTTTTGAGATGTTTTGTCCAAAGTTGATAGTGTGTGTATTAAAATCTCCCACTACAATTGTAGAGACATCTATTCTTTCACTTAGTTTTTCCAGTGTTTGCCTCAAGTATTTGGAGGCGCCCTTGTTAGGAGCATAAATATTTATGATTGTTCGTTCTTCTTGTGAAATTGTCCCTTTCACTAATATGTAGTATCCTTCTTTGTCTCTCACAATTGTTTTGCATTTAAAGTCTATTTTGTCTGATATTAATATAGCTACTCCTGCCTTTTTTGTTTATTGTTTGTCTGTAAGATTGTTTTCCAGACATTCACTTTCAACCTCCATGAATCCCTGGGTCTAAGATGTGTTTCTTATAGACAGCATATAGTTGGGTCATATTTCCTTATCCAATGTCCCAGTCTGAATCTTTTGATAGGTGAGTTTAATCCATTGACATTCAGTGTTATTACTTGCAAGGAATTATTTATGTTAACCATATTTTGATTGGAATTTTGTTTTTCATATTTTGTTTGTTTCCTTCTCTTTTTGTCTTTTTTGTTGCTCTTACACTCTCCGCCAACTCTGCCTGTCCTGTTTTTTCCTTTCTTCCTGCAGAACTCCCTTTAGTATTTCTTGAAGGGCAGGGTTCTTGTTGGCATACTCTTTCAATTTCTGTTTATCTATGAGTATTTTGAACTCTCCATCATTTTTGAATGCTAGTTTAGCTTGGTAGAGTATTCTTGGTTGGAAAATTTTTTCTTTTAGTATCTTGACTATATCATACCACTGCCTTCTTTCCTCCATTGTTTCAGATGAGATATCAGCACTTAACTTATGGAGCCTCCCTTGGATTTGATGGTTTTCTTTTCTCTTGCTGATTTTAGAATTTTCTCTTTGTCTTGAGCATTGGATAATTTGACAAGTATATATCTTGGGGTGGACCTGTTGGGATTTATGGTGTTTGCACTGCATTGTGCTTTCTGGACATGTATACCCATCTCTCTCAGTAGATTTGGGAAGTTTTCAGCCATTATTTCCTTCATCACCCTTCCTGTCCCCTTTCCATTCTCTTTTCCTTCTGGGATGCCTATAATACATATGTTTGTGTGTTTTGCATTGTAATTCAGGTCCCTAAGTCCTAGCTGGATTTTTTCTATCTTTTTATTAGTCAATTCTATTGTCTGTTTGATTTCAGACATACTGTCTTCCATGTTGCTAATTCTCTCCTCTGCCTCTTCTAATCTGCTGATATTTTTTAATTATTTATTTATTTATTTTTTAATTACATTATGAAAAATATGAGGTCCCATTCAACCCCACCGCCCCCGCCCCCCACTTCCCCCACAGCAACACTCTCTCCCATCATCATGACACATCCATTGCACCTGGTAAGTTCATCTCTGAGCATCACTGCACCCCATAGTCAATGGTCCACATCATAGCCCAGACTCTCTCACGTTCCATCCAGTGGGCCCTGGGGGGATCTATAATGTCCCGTAATTGTCCGTGAAGCACTATCCAGGACAACTCCACGTCCTGAAAATGCCTCCACATCTCATCTCTTCCTCCCATTCCCCACACCCAGCAGCCACCATGGCTACCGTTCCCACACCCATTCTACATTTTCTCTGTGGACATTGGATTGGTTGTGTCCATTGCACATCTATGTCAAGTGAGGGCTTAGATTCCACATGGGTACTGGATGCACTCCTCCCGCTTCCAGTTGTAGACACTCTAGGCTCCATGTTGTGGTGGTTGACCTTCTTCAACTCCATGTTAGCTGAGTGGAGTAAGTCCAATAAATCAAAGTGTAGAAGCTGAAGTCTGTTGAGGCTCTGGGCCTGGGTGTCATATTATCAGTCCAGAGATTCAAATCCCCTACATATATCTTAAACCCAGCACCGACTACAATTCCAATAAAGTAGCATGCAAGTCTTGTGAAAAGAGATCCCCTCTGAGTCCAATTCCATCACGCAGAAACACCAGCTCCAAAGAAGGGCTATCTGTCATGGCAGTGAACCCCTTCTGCCATGACCATAGAACCCGTGGGTCTCTTTATCCCTCAAAAGAACCAATACCTGGGGTTGTATCTACCTTATCTGTCTCTTAGACTCTGTTCAGTTGTACATAGGGGTATTCCTTCTGACAACCTCCAGACTCTTTTTTAGAGACTCACAGCCTTATAATCTCATTTCTCCTTTCCATTTCCCCCTTACATTATGTCAAACAGCTTCCCAAAGTCATGTCATTATATGTAGACAGGTATATTCTGCTGTTCCACATTGAATCTTTAATTCAAGGTCATTTTCTAGTTGCTTCTTCAGCTGGTATGTGGTAGTGATCCCTCGGTGCCAGGGAGGCTCATCCCCGGGTGTCATGTCCCACGCTGGGGGGAATGCATCGCATCTACACGCTGAGTTTGGCTGTGAGAGTGGCCACATTTGAGTAACATGCAGGCTGTCAGGAGGAAACCCCCAGGCACAATGCTACTCTAGGCCTTGTTCTTATTGCAGGTGTATAGGCTCAAAAGTGTAACCATTAGGTAATCTGCTGATATTTTTTGAGAGTGTTTTTTTAATTTCTTGAACTGTGGTGCTCATCACCATCATACCTGTTATTTTTTTTGTGTATGTCTGCAATTTCCTTTCCAAGTTTTTTTTTTTTTTTCATATTGGTAATCTCTTCCTTTACTTCACTAAGTTGGTCTCTAATATTTGTTTTGTGATCTTTAATTACTTGTCCAATGTTCTGCTCCCCTTCATGGTTTTTAGTTTGTTCATTGGATTCAGCCATGTTTTCCTGATTATTGGTTTGGTTTGTAGTTTTTTGTTGCTGTCTGGTCATCATTTTATCTTGATGGATTTAATCAGTTCCTTAGCTTCTTTGTCTAGTCTTGGGGATTAATTGTTGTTCTTGTGTAAGTGTTATGTCTTCTCTTTGTACTTTGTTCTTCTTACTCTAATTTCTTGTTGCTGGCTAAGTTCACTTTGAAGGAAAATATTAGGGCCAGGGAAAGGAAAATGTGTAAGAAAAGAAAATGTGTAAAGTAGCATTGGTAATAAATGTTAAGCAAGCAAAAATGTGAGATCTGGGAGAATGGATATTAGACTCATGTAAGTTGTGTAGGGTTATAGCAGTAGGTAAAGTACCTATAATGAGACAGTCAAGTGAATATGGGGAGGAATATAGTATGAATTAAAAAGCCAGTGTTTTCATGAAAGAGGGAAAGAGAAAATAAAGACCATAATATCAAGAGTGGATAAAAGAGGGAAAACAGAACAAACATATATAGAATTTAAAATTTAGACAATTTGGGGGCCAAAGAAAGGGAGGTGGAATATAAGAGAGAGGTAGATGATGGAGGATAGCAAGATGTTGGGGAAAGGGGATAGTGTAGGTGATCAAAGTCAATTTACACAGAAATGAGGAAATGGAGGATGAGAAAACACTGCAAACGTGAAGCGCTCCCTGCAGCACCTACTTTATAAATAAAATAAAATAAGAAGGAAAAGAGAGAAAAGAAAAAAGAGAAGAAAAAAAGGGGATGGACAAAGAAAAGGGAGGGAAACATGCAAGAAAAAGAAAAGAAGAAAAAAAAAACCTAAATAAATGAAAAAGGACCTTGGGGGATAAATTGTGAGAAAAGACCAGGAGATAATCCAACATTATCAACCAAGACAATAATAAAAAAAAAGAAAAAAGAGAAAGGAAAAAAAAACACAAATGCTGAGGGCTAGGATAATCAAGGACCTCAGATGGACCTCAGGGTGCGGTGGATTCAGGGATGGGAAGTCTATGATATTGCAGACTCAAGAGGTGTGAGTCTCTGGAGTGTGGGCCACCAGGGTTTAGGGGGCACAGACCTCGGAACCACACGTCCAGTTAACGGGGAACCTGGGAGCACCTCAGTGCAACACAGCCTTCAGTGATCCCCACAGCTGGGCGCCAGCCCTAGGGGGAGGGGTCATGCCCACACACTCTGAGCTCCATGTCAGAAACCCAAAATTCCACCTCTCGTAAGAATCTCCTCCATCACTGTCTCACCAAATCGACTTCCAGACACCTCCCATCCTGCAAGCCCCCGAAATAGCCTGCTGGGGGTGCCGCTGCACTACGTACAGTTCAGGGACCACCGCAGATGAGCTGCCAGCCCTAAGGGGAGGGGTTCAGCAAGAAGCTCTGACCTCTGTATCAGAAACCCAAAATTCCACCTCTCGCAAGAATCTCCTCTGTCACTGTCTCACCAAGTCAACTACCAGACACCTTCCACCCTGCAAGCCCCTAAAGCAGCCTGCTCAGGGCTTGGGAACTCCCCAGTGCAGCAAAGCCTCCAGGAATCACCACTGCTGTGCCACTAGCCCCAGTGGGAATGGTCCCACATGTAGCCCCACCTCCGTGAAAGAGACCCAAAATTCTACCCCTTGCAAGAATCTCCTCTGTCACTGTCCCACGAAATTGACGTCCAGACACCTCCTGCCCTACAAACACCCGAAACAGCCCAGTCCAGCAGGACTCCAACCCTACTTAGCCACTTCTTTGCAGGAGAGATTATAAGGTGCACTCAGATGCCCTGTCTCTCCAAAATGGCAATCTTAAATATGTATGCAACTTGTACCAATACCTTTGTATTGTATTGTAGCTTTGTAGTATTCTTTAAAGTCAGAAAGTGTGATATCTCCAACTTTGTTTTTCTTTTTCAATATACCTTTCACTATTCAAGGCCCATTACCATTCCAAATCAATTTCATAAATAGCTTTTAGAATTCAGCAAAAATGCTGTTGTAATTTTTATTGGGATTGCATTAAATCTGTAAGTCAATTTGGGTAGGACAGACATCTCAATGTTTAGTCTTCCAATCCATGAACATGAAATATTCTTTCATTTATTTCAGTCTTCTTAGATTTCTTTTAAAAATGTTGTGCAGTTTCCTCTGTACAAGTCCTTTACATCATTTCTTAAGTTCATTCCTATGTGTTTTATTCTTTTAGCTGCTATTGTGAATAGAATTTTACTTTCTTGATTCCCTCAGTCAGCACATAGATGGGTCATATTTCTTTATCCATTCTGCCAATCTGTGACTCTTGATTGGAGAGTTTAATCCATTAATATTCAGTGTTATTACTGGCAAGGTACTACTTATATAGCCATATTTTCTTTAGGTTTATATATGTCATTTATTGTTTTTACTTCTCTTTTTATCTTTCTAGTTATTCTTACCTATAATTTTCCTTCCAACATACTCCTCCAACCCTCTCTCTCTTGTATTTTCCTTTCAACTTCCAGAACTCCTTTTATAATTTCTTGAAGGACAGGTTTCTTATGGACAAACTCTGTTAATTTCTGTTTATCTGTGATTATTTTTAACTCTTTCACATTTTTCAGTGCCACCATTGCTGGATACAGAATTCTTGACTGAAAGGTTTTTTCTTTAAGCACAGGAAAGACATACTGACCAGTGGAACAGAATTGAGAGTTCTGATATACATCCTTCCATATATGGTAAACTGATATTTTACAAGGCCCCCAAGCCCACTCAACTGGGACTAAATGTCCTTGTCAACAAATGGTGCTTGGAGAACTGGGTATCCATATCCAAAAGAATGAGAGAAGATCAACATTTCATGCCCTATAAAAAATTAACTCAAGATAGATCAAAGATCTAAATATAAAAACTAAGACAATGAAGATCTTGGAAGATAATGTAAGGAAGCATATATAGAGATTTTGTAGTAGGAAATGGCTCCATAAGGCTTATACTGAAAGCACAAGCAATGAAAAGAAAAATAGTGAAATGTGACCTCCTCAAAATTTAAAACTTTTGTACATAAAGGAGATTGTCAAGAAAGTGAAAAGGAAGCCTATTCAATAGGAGAAAATACTTACTAATCATCTATCCAGTAAAGCCATAAGATCTAGCATATACAAAGAAATAAATCTTACATCTCAAAAATAAAAAGACAAACAACGCTATGAAAAAATGGGCAAGAGATGTGAAGAGATTTCTCCAAAGAAGAAATACAAATAACTTAAAAAGCACATGAAAAGTTGCACAACATCACTAGCTACTAGATAAATGCAAACCAAAATTTCAATGAGATACCATCATAAACATATTAGGTTGGTGGCCATTGAAAAACAAGTGAATTAAAAGTGTTGGAGAAGATGTGGGGGAAAGGGAATACATCATCTACTGCTGGTGGGAATGTGGAATGGTGCAGCCATTGTGGAGGACAGTTTGGTGGTTCTTCAGGAAACTAACTATAGAAATGTGATATGATGCAGCAATCCCAGTTCTGGGTATATATCCAGAAGAATTGAAAGCAGAGAAACAAATAGATATATACAGGTTAATATTCATAGTGGCATTATTCCTTATTGCCAAAAGTTGAAAGCAGCCTAAGTGTCCATCAACAGATGAACAGATAAGTAAATTGTGATATATGCATACACTGAAATATTACTCAGCTGTAAGAAGGAACGCAGTATTAACACATGGGATAAAACTGATGAATCTTGAGGACCTTATTTTGAGTGCAGTAGGCCAGTTACTGAAGGAGAAATATTACATTACCTCAATGATATGACTTAAGCAAATTGAGAGACTCACAGAGACAGAGTCTGGAAGATAAATTAACAAGAGTAGAAGGGGGTGACCCCATGTCCTATGGGCAAAATCTAAGATAAGGTGGAAGGGGGGGTTGGGCAGTGGATGGGGTGAGAGTGATGATTGGGATGTTGGTGCTGGTCAGTTAGGCAGAGTAGGGTATGGAGGTTGGATGGAGGATCCATGGAACTTGGGGGAGGCCTGGTGGAAGGAGACAACAAACTTGGGGGATTTGCAGGTCTGTGGTTAAAACTACAAAGATGCACATGTTCCTTTGTCAAATATGGCAGAGGAGGCTACTGGTAAAGGGCATTGGGGGGTGAGGAGATATGCAGGATAGGGCACACCTGGGGCATGTCTCTATGGAATATGTTTGTCTTGTCAGTGTGTTACCTCAATGGGGGCGGGGAGATTCACATAATAAATGAGAAAATATTAAACTTCAATCCTGGGGAGTTCTGCTATGTCCTCAACCAGAAGAACAGGAATACCTCGAAAATATAGGCAGTGCCCAAAAAAGAAAACAGACCAATACGTCAAACTCTCATTATTTTCATAAGTAATTATGAACATTTTTCTTCAAAAATTAATACTTAATGATTAACATAGATTCCAAGGAGAAAGGAAGAGAAGAATAGATGGAACATAGGGCATTTTTAGGTCATTAGGATCATTCTGAGTGATCTTTCAATAACAGATACATGTAATTTTAAATTTGGCAAAAACCTATAGAAGTGTCTGATACAAGATGTTAATAATTGACCAAGATTAGTAACTATGCTTCAATTTCTACTTCAACTGTAACAAATAAATCATCCACATGTAAAATTTATTAACAAGGAAGAGTGGGAGAGAAAGAGAGTAGAGATAGGGAGGGAGTTAGGTATATGGGTATCTTCCATATTTTCTATGTGATTTTTCCATAACCAAATGCTTCTTTGAAGATAAAATGAAAAAAAATAAGACAATGGGGAAACATGCAGAAGAAAATGTCACTGTACTTACCAGACAGATCTTACAGTGATGAAAGACACAATGTATTAAAAAATTATTTTATTTCAAAGTTTCTATTTTTCTGTTTTTATTTTTGGATATTGTTTTACATTTTTATTATCTCATTTTCTTATTAATATTATTTGGTTATTTTTTGCTGCATTTTTGAAGAAGTGTTGGATCACAGAATGGTCACAACTATGGCCGGGAAGCAGTCATGTGGAGTGTCAGTGATGGGGGATGTGTGGGGAGGGGTACACCTGGGGAATGCCTCTAAGGCAGATGGATATCTTCAAGTGTTCATGGGGCACTGTCTCAGTTGGTGGACTCCCATGCAATAACTAAAGAATATTGAATTCCCATCCTGGGGAGTTCTGCTGCATTCTCTAATAGGATGGCAAGAATCCCTAGAGTAAAATATCAGTGACCAGTGAAGAAAGACAGACCATTCTGCCAGACCCTTCTCATTGATGATTGTACTTGTGAACCCTTTCTTATGAAATTGAAACTTAGCCTAGTATTATATATTGCCTAAGAGTTACCTCCTGAAAGAATCCTTGTTGCTTCTTGGACTAAAGTAAACTTAATAGTATTCAATTGAAGATTTATGATTATTATAGCAATGGAAGAATTTTTATCATTGATATAAAGGCAGTGGCCACCAGAAGTCCTGAGGGGAAGGAGAGGGAAAAATAGGTGTAATATGGGGCATTTTCAGGACATTGGAATTGTCCTGCTTGACATTGAAATTATGGATACAGGCCATTATGCATTATCAAAACCCATAGAATTATGCAGGGCAGAGTGCAAACTATAGTGTAAACTATGGTCTACCTTTAGTAGCAAGACTTCAATATGTGTTCATCAATTGTAACAAATGTACCACACTAACGGAAAATGTTGTTATTGTGGGAAAGTGTGGGAAGGTTACTGGGTGGGCATATGGGAATACTCCATATTTTTGTTTTTGCATTTATGTAATCTAAACCTTCTTTAAAAATGTATATTTAAATATATGTATATATATACATACACACACACACATACCTATACACCTAGCCAGGGAGTGTTTCAAAAAACGAGGCAGATATTGCCAAAACTGGGCAGAGAAATAGACATTTCTACAATAATTTTTGGAGATTTTAATACACCATTCTCATCAATAAATAGAACATCTAGACAGGGGCTATATAAGGAAACAGAGAACTTGCATAATATGGTAAATAAACTAGACATATACAGAACATTGCACCCCAAAATAGCAGGATATATATGCTTCTCCAGTACAGGGTTGTTTCTTGGGCTTTACACACAAGAGCAAAACAATAAAAGAAAAGTAGATAAATTGGATCTTCTCAAAATTGAATACTTTTGTTACAGTGTTGTGAACTTCCAAGTAATCACAGTGTGGGTGGGAGAAAATACACCAAATATAATATAAGGACTATAATTGGTAATAATACTTTGATGATGCTTTTGCATAGTTTGTAACAAATGTTTCATAACAATGTAAAGCGTTGGTGGGGGGGTGATGTATAAGATCCCTGTACGACGGTAAGTATGTTTATTTTATAAGTTCACAATCTTTACTATACCCTTATGGCTCATTCATGTATGAATGAAATACTTCAATATAAAAAATACAAAAAAAATTGAATACTTTTTGCTTCAAAGAACTTAGTCAATTAGTTGAAAAAACAGCCAAATCAATGTGAGAAACCACATATCCAGCAAGGGCTTAAAATGCAGAATATCAAAAGGAAGCCTACAACTCTGCTGTACAAAGACAAACAACCCAATTGAAAATAGACAGAAGACTTAACAAAAATTTTCCAAAGTGCAAATGAAAACGGTTAAAAAGCCCAACACCACTATGCTATTAAATGCTCAACATCACTAGCAATTAGGGAAATGCAAATAAGAAATACTTTCACACCTGCTAGAATGGCCACTATTTTTAAAAAAACAAGCAGAAAACTATAAATGTTGCAGAATATTTAGAAATAGGAACACATATTCACTGATGCTGCAAATGTAGAATCGGTACAGCCACTGTGGAAGACAGTTTGGTGGTTCCTCTGGGAGCGAAGTACAGAATTGCTGTAATATCTTGCAATCCCGCTTGTAGGTATGTGCTCAGAAGAACTGAAGGCAGGGATGCCAACAGACATTTGCACATCCATGTTCATAGTAGCATTAGTTACTATAGGCAAAAGATGGAAAGAACCCAAGTATCCATTAACAGATGTATGGGTAAAGAAATGTGGTATTGCATATGATGGAATATTATTCAACTATCAGAAGGAATGAAGTCCAGATGCAGGCAACAACATGGATGGACCTTGAGGACATTATGTTGAGAGAAAAAGGTCAGACAGAAAAGAGCAAATATTGTATCATCTCACAAATATGAACTAAGTATAATGACAAACGCATAAGGTTAATATCTAGACTATGGACTACCAGAAGGTAGAATGATGGTAGAGAATGGCTAGGTGATGCTTAATTTGCACAGAATGTTTAAGAGGCTTGCCTGTAAATGTTTGGAAATGGATAGAGGTGATGGTAGCACATTAAGGTTGGAGTAATTAACAACTCTCAAATTTGCCTGTGGTTGTGATTGAAAGGAAGGTTTAGGGCTGTGTATGTCACTAGAAGGAAAGCTAAAGGAAGAAACATGGGACTTTATAACACAGTGAACCCTGTTGTGGGCAATGAATAGGTGAAGAGTATAAATATGAGAATGTTCCTCCATCCACCAGAGCGAATTTACATCAGTATATAAGGTGTCAATAATAGAGAGGTATATGGGGAAAATACACTGAATGCAAACTATGGGATATAGTTAACTTTAGGATTTTAACATTCTTTCATCAAATGTAACGTGATACCACACCAATGTTTAGTGACAATAGTAGGTGTGGTGTGAATAGATGGTATGGGCTTTTTGGGTTTTTTTTTTTAGCAATCAAAATGTTCTACAATTGATTGGGTGGATGAAGGGACAATTCTGTGATTATCCTGAGAGTCACTGATTTACACTTTGTCAAGACTGTTGTAAGGGTAAGGCCACATTGGAAAAATAGGAATAGAACTACATTGGGAGGTGGGAATTGCAAGTGCCTTCAAATAGATAAATGACTTAAGACAGTCTGTAAAGAGTGCCAATAAATAACTTAGGACAGTCTGTAAAGAGAGTGCCAATAAATAACAGGACGGCCTGTAAGGAGAGTGCCAATAAATAATATGGGACTGCTTACAAGAAGAAGCCTTTCAAAAGAAAAAAAACATAGATACATTATCTTCAGCTAACCGCAATGTTCCGCTTCTGTGCCTGCTTGCTTGCTCGCTTATTAGTAAATGCCCCCCTTCCTAAAAGCTATAAAACCACCCCTTCCCTGAGACTCGGGGCTGCTCTCTCCTCTGCAGAGAAATGAGACTGTCGCTGCGTGGCTAATAAAGCTCTCAATTGGAACTATATTCAAAGTCTGAGTCTGGTCAATATCGCTGGTCTATAACACCATATTGTGTGTGAAAAATAAGAAAGAGAAGGCAGTCATGAAAGACCACCTAGTATATGATAACATTTTTATGATATGTTCAGAAAAGGCAAATCCATAAAAGGCTTAAAGCAATTACCAATTCCCTGTGACTACAGGTGGGGTCAGGGATTAACTGCCTGAGACATCTCTTTGGGGTAATGAGAGGAATCTAAAACTGGATTTGGGGGATAACTGCACAACTCAGAAAATTTAGTAAAAACCATTCAATTGTATACTTGAAGTAGGTGAATTTTATGGTATATAGTTATACCTCGATAGAATGTCGCTTCCTGGACCCTGTATTTTTCTTGGATTTATCTTCCCTCCTCTCTCATGCAAATACCTTAAAATAAGTCTAGAGAAATTGCTACTTATTGCTAACTAGGTCTAATCAGCTTGATATCATCAATACAGTGGAACTGTGCGCTATCTTGTGGAAGGGAGAGATGATCAGGTTCCCTCCAGAAAATATTATGACATATGGCTCAAGAGTTTATATGCCCCTGAGGCAGGACAGTGAAGTATACTGCTGGCTTAGCCAGCTAAAAGCAAACTATTTCTCGTGGTCTTTTCTAACAGCAATTGAGAAAAATAGAGCATTTCCAAGATCAATAGCTGCATACCAAAGGCCAGTGGATGTGCTGATTTGCTCAAGCAGTGATACCACACCTGGAGCAGCAGCTGCACTTGGAGTCACCACCTGGTTAAGTTTGTGATAATCGACTGTCATCCTCCAAGATCCTGTTTTATGCGCAGGCCAAATAGGAGAGTTCTAGGTAGGGGCAGTTCTCGTGGATTACACTTTGCCTTTCCTGCCATAATAGCCCTCACTGGTAAAAGGCCACAGGTCTCTTTGGGGAAAGCTGGGAGGAAGATTGATGGTATAAATTTTGACAGTATAAAAGGGTCTTTCCTCAAGGGGACCTGGCCTTCTCCTCATTCAAGGGGCTCTGGGTCTGTAAACTGTCTCAAGTCTGGGAACTGATTAAGAGGTCGTGACTCTCTGCTTCTGTAATTCAAGTTAGTTTTGTTCACTCTACCTAGAACTCTTCTGCTTGGGCAGATCAAGGAGGAAGTTAGTAGACTGCCCATGCATTTCATTTCCAGGTGCCCCGTGTTCTACTAGCCAGCACCATAAATCTATGCCTCAGACACCTTAGACTGTTGCCTGTGTCCGCCTTTCATTTGGCAGCCACACCCACCTTGTCTTTGACAATTAAGTGCTGCTACTTGGCTTATGCCTGCCCAGGATCATCTCCACGGTGTTTAACGGCCCTTTTTCCATAAGAGCAGGTCCCTTAGTAGTATCTGACCTATAGTTAAGAGCAACCACAGAGTTCCTCTGGGAAGATGGAGTTGTTCTCAGAAATTTATTCCTCACTCTCCTGGGTAAAGGTGGGTCTTGGACATTCCTGGGGTATGTGGACATGTCTTAAATGGTGAATGCATCCTAACATTCCAAACTCTCTAAGCTTTTGGGTCCCAGCTTCACATATTCCTTCCACCATTTTCCCATACTCTTAAATCCATTCCCAAACATATTCCCATGAATTCAGTTCACGTCAATTGGAAAACTCACACAGTTCTTTTAGATTATAGCATACTTCCTCTTGGGTCACAATTTGGACTTCCCTTTGCAGTGTATAATCAAGGGAGATGATCCACTGTGTGACTGGTTATTCCTCTTACAAAAGGATTCTTCATGAGGCCCCTTTTCATAGCCAGGCTCCTGGGAGGTTTAAAAGAGGATTTGTTTCCCAAAGTCACAGGTGAGCTGGGGAGCCCCTCCCCGCATTACAGCCCTAGGCACACCCAAGGGAAGGAAGCTGGAGTTGGCCTCTCCCAGGGGAAATGCAGCGCAGGGAAGGCAGGCTGCGTTGTGGACCTGGACACGGTTAAACCACCAGGGCTGCATCCACTCCTTGGAACTGGCTCTGCAAGATAAAGGAAAGGACAGGTGATGCCCCCGCCACCTGGAGGGTCTCCAAGCACCTGCTCAGTAAAGAGAGCCAATCCAAACTTTTATGACTCTTCTTGAAATGAAAAACCTACAGTAATGTGGAGAGGTGAGTGGTTGCCAGGGGTTAAGGGGCAAGGAGTGGGAGGGACAGGAAGTGGGTGTGGCTCTAGAGGGAGCAGAAGGCCCTGGTCTGTGGAATGTGCTGTATCTTGATTGTGTCAATGTAAATGTTTCCATTGCAATATTGCACTAACATTCTGCGTGTGAATCTGCACTTATACAAAATAAAATGTGAAATCTAAAGAAATCACAATAAGCCAATATTTTTTAAAATGTTATACGTATAGAAGAACTTCCTACTGATATTGTCACACCCCCAAAACTGAATTCCCAGTGACTCTTACAGGCATTCAGCAGTCAGCACACCTGGCCAAGGAGAGGAAGGGGGCTTCCTGCTTGGTGGGACTGGCCTGAATTCCCTGCCTGCTGGCCCCTGCCCTGACATGGACCAGCTCTGGCTCTGGGTAACACCACAAATTTCTCCACCATCCAGTGAGCTCCAACCTTCTCCAAGGAGGTCTGAGCCCTGCCTTGGAGAAGGAGCTCCCTGCCAAGTTGATTTCTTCCGTAGATACTCTCCTGAGGCCTCAGGTTACACTTTGTAGTTGTCTTTACACTGCATAGCTAATCATTCATTATACAAATGACCCTGTTCAGTTTACTCTGTGGTTTCTACACCTGATTAAGCACTGATTCACATCATTATCAATTCTCTTGAAAGGTGCTAAGTGCTCTGGGGAAAAACAAAGTTGAACAAGATGTACAGGAAGTTCCTGGACAAGAGAATTGCTTGTATTTTCAATGGAATGGACTGCGGTAGCTTCAATTGGAAGGTGACATTTGAACACAGAATTAAAGATACTGAAGGCATGTTCCATGATAGGACAGGTGCAAAGGGATTCCAGAAGGAAGGAGCAGCTGGTGCAGCCTGACAGGGAGAGTTCTTGGCAGGGCCCATGGGGCAGCTTGGTCGGTGCTGCTGAGCAGAAAACCTGGTTCTCCCAGGGGATGGGAAAGCCTGGGCCCGAGTTGTCAGGCCGAGGAGGGCAGAAGGTCAAGACCCTGTGTGCACAGGAAAGGTCAGGCTGCCATCCTCCAGGGTTCAGAGAGGCCGCGGGCCCTCCAGGTGGACACACCCAGTACTGGGGCCTGCCAAGTATTGTTCCCTTCATTCAGTGCTCGTGAGATGCTGGGGGTTCAGCCAGGGGTAATGGGTGTGACTTAGGGGAGATGGCGGACCACTGATAAAATGGGAAAATGGGTACCTTTCCTCCTTGTTCTACTCTGAAAAGCTCAGGCCAAAGCCAAGCCCTGAACCACAGCAGTGGGATTCCAAGCCTGGGTGATGAGGTTTCCGGTAGGTTCTTTTGAGGACATTGGGTCAGAAGAGCACAACCCCCATGGTTAGAGCAGAGCAACACCCCTTGAAAACAACTGCAACGAGGTCTTGACAGAGGCCAAAGTCATGTGAGGAAGTGCTGACCCCTCATGGCCACTGGAGCCAGAGCCAAGGTCGTATTTTGTGAGTCCAACTGGGAGAGTTTGGTCCTGCTAAGGCAGGAAGAGGACTTTTCACTGAAAGAACCTCAGGGCTTGGTTAACAGAGGCTGATGGACCCAGGATCATGAGCCAGTTCCTAGGGCTGCTGGATCTGAGCTCAGAGTACAACAGATAAGATAGGAGAGAGTTTGTAGATATGGGTCCTCTCCCAGGACTCAATATTTTACAGCCCGGTCAGTGCCTCTGGAAATACTCAGACAGGCTTTTGGGATGAATCCAGAAGTTTGGAAAACAGTGAAGCTCATCCTAAATGGGGAGGTGATGCCAGGACCACCTTGGCAGAAATAAGGAAGGCGAATGGCCTGGAAGAATGAGAAGTCTAGGATGGGTGTGTTCTCTAAGGCTCAGAATTCAGCAGACTGCTGTGAGCCCTACGTGGGCCCCCTTCTCCTAAGGCATCACTGGGATGCTCAGTCCAGGGGCTGGACCACCAGGGTCCATGAAGATAACTAGTAGAGCACAGTGTTCTCAGGATAAGGTAGATCGGCATCCAGCAAGGGTCTCACTGGATACACATACCCAATAGAGGTCAAGATTGTGAGCCAAATTTGAAGTCACCTACTCCAATGGAATGTCATTATCCCTTGCACTAGCCCCAGACTGATGCAATGCTCATGTCCCCAAATAAAATTATAATTGAAGGAAGAAACCTCATGGCCACACTCAGACATTCAGCAGGCCTTTCCCCAAAAGAGACTATGGAAACTAGCATGAAGGTACAGCAAATGGAGAAGGGAATTCTGCAGATATTTCAAGGGCTATAAACACCTGTATTCCAACAAATTAAACAACTTAGTTGAAATGGACAACTTCCTAGAAACACACAAACTAGCCACACTGATGCAAGAAGAAATTGAAGACCTCAGCAAACCAATGACATTTAAGGAGACTGATAGAGTCAACAAATATCTCCCAAGAATAAAACCCAGGACCAGATAGCCTCACAGGTGAATTCTACCAATCATTCACTGAAAAACTAACAACAATCCTGCTCAAGCTATTCCAAAAACCGAAAAGGAAGGGACATTACCTAACTTCTTCTATGATGCCAATATCACAATGTAAGAATAAATCTTCTTCTAGAAGAAAATAAGGCTCACCCAATTGTGGAGAAGAAAATGATTTATTTTCAATCTTGCAAGAAGTGATACACAATCTGAAAACATGACTGGCACACCGAACAAAGAAAAATGACACAATTTATCCCCCTAAGCCTAGCATGCAAGCCCTTCCTCTGTTTCCCCATAGATTGGACACTTCAGAGGTTACAGCCTATCCGAGAAGATCTAACTTTCCCACACAAAAGTTTATGATAAACCACTTCCCCCATCACATTCCAACCATTTTAGTTTTTATCTGCTCCCCTTTGCCAAATAAGGAATGGAATTTACTGCTGAATTGGTATTGACTTAGTTCTTTCTTGGGCATCTTTTTTACTGCCTGTAGGACTGGCTTAAGCTGGTTTCCTTTCTTTCTGCTTAATCCAGGAGTAGGAGACTGAGGCAGTAGGCTGTCAAGTTGCATTAATTACTATTTTCTTCCTTTCTGTGAAAACTAAACCAATCTTTGTTTCTTACAACACTAATATCTAAGGCAGCTAAAGGCACTACAACAAAAGAAATAAAGACCAATCTCATTAATAAATATACATGCAAAAATCCTCAACAAGATAGTTGCAAATTGGCTCCAAGAGCCCATTAAAGAATTCTACACTATGATAAAGTGTGTTTTATCCCAGACGTGCAAGGGTGGTTCAACACAAGAAAATCAATTAATGAGATATACCACTTTATCAAATTGAAGGGGGAAACCACACATTCTTTTCACTTGATACAGAAAAGTTCTTTGGAAAAACCCAGCATCATTTCTTAATAAAAGCACTTCAGAAGATAGGAAGAGAGGGAAGCTTCCTCAACATGATACCAGGCATATAAATAAAACCCTCAGCCAACACCATACTCAGTGTTGAAGGCCCTAAGATCTGGAACAAGACAGGATGACCTCTCCCACCACTGGTATTTAAAATTGCAGTAAAAGTGGTCAATAGCACCATTAGGCAAAAAAAAAAAAAAAAAAAGAAATAAAAGGAATCCAGATTGGAAAGGAGGAAGTAAAACTTTCATTATTTGCAGATGACATGATACAATACAATGAAAGAGGGCCCATAGCTCATACCTTATGCAACAATGAACTAAAAAAGGAACAAAGAGCTAAATATAAAAGCTAGAACCATAAAAGTCTTAGACAAAAATATAAGAAAGCATCTTCAATATCTTGTGGTAGGAGTTGGTTTTTATAGACCTTATACCCAAAGCATGATCAATGAAAAAAATAGATAAATGGGACCTTCTGAATAGTAAATGCTTTTGTACTTCAAAGGACTTTGTGAAGCAAGTGAAAAGGCAGCCTAAAGAATGGGATGATACTTGGAATCCACCTGTCTGATATGGGTTTAAAATCCAGAGATCATACAGCTATTAATAACATTAAAAGTCATTTGAAAAAATCCAGTATAAAAGGAAAAACCACCCCATTTACAATTGGGCAAAAGACATGAAGAGATTTTCTCCAAATAGGACATACAAATGGCAAAAGAAGAAAGCATGAAAAGTTGTTCGATACCACTGGATATTAAGGAAATACAAATAAAACCACAATGAAATATCTGGCACAAGAGCAGGCTTCTAGGGAGTGTGTGAGTGCTCATTTTGTCATAGTGTGTTAAATCATTAGGTGGAGACCCATACAATGAGTGTGAAGGTACACCCACATCCTGGGGGGCCTGATGTTCTCAAACAGAGGGAATTGTGTCTCTGGAGAGAATTGGTGGCTCTGAATGGCTTAGAGCAGTCTAGTATGTCAAACCCTCAGCATTGTTGCAAGTATCTGTGAATCTGGTCCTTCAAGTAGTGAAGATTGATTGTCACTGTGGGCCCTGAGGGGAGGGTGAGAGAGGTATAGAATAGATAGAAGCAGGGTAACTGAGGTACAAAGGAAAGTTTTCACAAGATTGTTCAATGATCAGTGTTGTAGAAGTTGAGAGGTTCAATTATTTGCGTATAGTAACGCCAGAACTCAAGAATAATTTTGGGGAAGGAAAAATGATTTATTTACTACTGGCCAGGTTCGGAGCTTCTCATTCCAAAATCTGAGCCCCAAACAAGATTTTTGAGTTCCTTTTATACAGAAGAAGGGTCAAATGGTTTTTTGTTTCAGGGCTCAATAGGCTTGCATTAGCATATATCTTCCACATCCTAGGTAAGCTTTTAGCATGGACTTCATACATTCTAGATAAGCTTTTATCACATTTGGTTTGCAATTTCCATGAATATTTAAAGTTTATAGACTTTGCATTGCTAAACTGTTTCTCCAGGACTGGAGTTCTTACCATGGTTACCAAGGGTAACGCTGCAGTTCTTATGCCTACCATAAAAAAAAAACAAGAAAGAGCTAAAATCAGAGATCTCATTGCACACCTGAAGTCATTAGAAAAAGAACAACAAACTAATATGAAAGCAAGTCAAAAGAAGGAAATAACAAAGACTAGATGATATTGAAAATAAGAAACCCCTAGAAAAAAGAAAACCAAAAACCGAAAGCAGGTTCTTTGAGAAGATTAATAATATTGACAAACTGTTGTAGAATTTGAGAGAGGTTCAATTATTTGTGTATAGAGAGGCCAGGACTCAGGAATGATTTTGAGAAGGAAAAATGGTTTATTGATGGCCGGCCAGACACGGGAGCTTTCTGTTTTAATCCTGAGTCCCGAACAAGACTTTTGAGTTTCTTTTATTCAGAGAGGAAAGGTTAAATGGTCCCTTTTTTTCAGTTCTCAATAGGTTTGAATTAGCATATATATCATCTACATCTTAGGTAAGCTTTTAGCATGGACTTCATACATTCTAGATAAGCTTTTAGCATATTTGGTTTGCATTTCCCCTGAATACTTAAAGTTTATAGACCTTGCATTGTTAAACTGTTTCCTGGGACTGGAGTCGTTGCCATGGTCACCAAGGACAGGACTGCAGCCTCTTACCATCTCACACCCACAAGTCAGACAACTTAGGTTATCTCTGAAGAAACAAAGAGCCTCCCACCCATAGCCCACATCACTTCCCCCCTTTGCCAAAGTTTAACTTGCTAAGCTTTGGCATAATTATTGTTGGAGCTATGAGGTGGATGGTTGTTGGTTGTTTTGATTGATTATTTATCAATCTTTAGTGTAGCATCCAGGACTGTTTTTAGAAGTTTTCATTCTGGACAGCAGAATCCTGGGGTAGGGGCCCCCTGCAGTCATCCTAGGGCCACAGGCATGCACATGGATTTCCAGTCAGGTTCCAGATCCATCTATTAATTTTATTTTACTCTGAGAGAGTTTACACCTTTAATCTAAAAGGGGTGCTGAAGGGAGATGATTTCTTTTCTGTAACTGCTTCCTGCTGGCCATGGGCTGTAGTTATTGCCTATCATGTTGTAAAACTCTTGTTTTATTTTAACTGGAGGAAGATGGATCTGGCATTTTGTACGAAGTTGGATGAAGTTTTCATATGGTTAATAAGATGTTCACTCTGAAAGAAACAAACTTAATTAAAATTTTGGGAAAAAAAAAGGAAAAAATTTGGAATACCCATTTTTAAAAGAGGACATTGGATTACAGAGGTAGACAAGGTTAGGTGCTTATAAAGATGGCACTCCTTTTTAAAAGCTGGTGGGAACAGTATATATATACTTTTTCTAAGTTATTTTTCTTTAGAGAGAAATTGCAATAGATACTTAGCTTTGTTTGAAGACACACTTCAAGCTGTTTAATGATTGGCACTCATGTGCTCTGTCAGATGCTCCTGGTGAACTGGCACCCCTTGGGCAATTGGTTTCACTCAGGATTAGTACACCAAGTTGGAAATTTTCTTAGTTTTTAGCTGTGGGAGTGATCAGAACTACAGAATAAAGGTTTTTTACATTTTGGTTTTAATTGTACAATTTCTAGTAATTTTGACTTGTTCAATAGGTGACTCATTATTAGCAAGCAAGCCTCATTTTTGCTACACAGTAGAGTACAATAGAATATAGTAAATTGACTGAGCCTGGATGAGACTGCCACCTTATTTTACAGACATGTTTATTAACTGTTTAAAAAATGAATTTACTATGAATTTAACATGTCTAATATACTTCTGTACTTGATCCAAAATAGAAAAGATAACGTTATAATTATTAAGCATATATTTAGTACAGGATAAGAGTACAGCACTTAATATTAATGTATTACTTAATGGAAAGGATTTAGAGTTGCAATTATAGTTTTAAGTTTCAGGTTTGTAATACTTTACATGTTATCTCTCAATGAGAGCAGGCCATAATGCCAATTGTGTTTAAGTTTTACTTACAGTATCCTGGTATCATGGCTCCACTTAGCATGTTCTTCACACAGTGAGCAAGTTGCAGCATCATTGATCCTACAGAGATTTTCCAGTATTCTACTAGCCTGGTGCATAGTGGTCTCTGGCACTATGGAACAGTGCCAGTCTGGAGGCGATATCTATTGTACACTTGGCTGTACCAAGTCATCATTGGCTGCTGCAGGAGTTTGAAACTGCAATGTAGTTTCCATTGACTTCAGGAACAGAACCAGTGGCTGATATAGCAAATATTTTTAATTGAGGGTTCAGTGACCAGCCTAGCCAATAACTCACATGGAACGGCAACCTGCAATGTATTCAAGGCCTGGTTTGAATGCACAAAAGAGTTTGACAATGTTAAAGTTTATTCCTTGTTTTTACATAAATTTTAAACAATTTAATGCAACACATATATCAAATGACTGTTTACTTACACAATTTTACTATGAAGATAACAGTAGGTACTTTAGTAATAGAGGGAAAAAATTATTTTTCATTGTTAAAATGAAAACAGAAGATTCCCAATAGAATCAAGATAACTTTTTATTACCATTTACTTAAATATGCACCTTGCAGTGGCCTTTAGACAGGTTTTATTATCACGAAGTTATTTTTTGCAACCAATACCAATCTAAGTTTTTAGTTAACAATGACTTCTAGAATTAGAATTATTTAAATGTTTTCAGTTTGGAAGATGTTTTACAAACTTTTTATAATTGACTATAACCACATTGACTAGCTACTTCATGTTTAAATAAACTTATTAAATTACAATTACTAACCAAAGAAATTTACATTATTTATTTAAGAGAGCATCTCTACAATCTTTTTTTCCTTAGCCTAATTTTACTAATGTGAACTTACAATTTCTATTACTTTAAAGATTTCATACATATAATGTTAATTTAGTTTATAAGTTAACTATGGAAGATTACGCTCAAGTTATATAAAATTGAAACCATTATAGTTTATGCAAGGAATGTTCTCTTTTTTCCTTATGGGAAGCTAAAAACTTCTTTTCTTTGTTTAAGTTATGAAAATGAAAAATTTAAAAGCATACTGACTACCAGGTTTTAAAACACATTACACAAGTACTTAATTTGTTTAACCATAATCCAGGAAAGATCTTTCCATAGTTTTCATGGACTTTTCTTTATTTACTGAAATGTGTCAACAGAGCCACTAATTACCTCTATTTTTGTTGGAAAGAAATCTTCTGGAAGAAAATAAGGCTCACCCGATTGTGGAGAAGAAAAGAATTTATTCTCAATCTTGCAAGAAGGGGCACAGAACCAGATATGGCTGGTGCCCCGAACAAAGAAAAATGACACAATTTATATCCTTAAGCCTAGCAGGCAAGCTCTTCCTGTTTCTCTATAGATTGGATACTTCAGAAGTTACAGCTTATCTGAGATCTAACTTTCCCACGCAAAAGTTTGTGATTTAACTGCTTTCTCTATCACATTCCAACAATTTTAGTTTTTACCTGCTCTCCTTTGTCAAATAAGGAATGGAATTTAGTGCTGAAATGGCACCAGCCTAACTCCTTCTTGGGCATACTTCCACTACCCATAGGACTGGCCTAAGCTGGTCTCCTCTGCTGCTGTCCAATCCGGGAGTGGGAGACTGAGGCAGCAGGCCACCAGGTTACACCAATCAACATTTTTCTTCCTTTTTGTGAAAACTAACCTAATCTTTGTTTTTTTTTTTTACATTTTATGGCTGACAAAAGGTTTAAACTGGGAAATTACAGGGCAAACTGATTCTTAATTCCCTAGCCTAGTAGATAGGTTTAATCTGCCACACCTAGTCTTGCCTTTAAAGCTCTTGCAAAGAGGAGGCCCTTTCCCAATTGTTTCTATAATCAGATTTCTATATGACTTTTTCATCCTGCTTAGTCTAATTTGGTCTTCAAGAATATTTATTCACATATATAACTGCATATTTAATTTTTAACAATTTGAATAGAGCTCTTTTAAGAATTTTCATTTGTTAATTTGATATTATTATCCTGATGCATGAAGACATACACTGAGCAAATGGGCAGACACAAAGAGTTAGACACAGAAACACAACTCTTTGCTGTTACTTATAATTTGAATTATTTTATATACTGTTTAGCTTAATTTGGGGTCCAGAATTATATATATTACTTATATAACTGCATATTTAACCTCAGCAATTTGAGCAAATAGGCAGACATGAATAGTTTGACACAAAAACATAACTTTAGTTACTTTAAACTTCTAATTTTTACAAAACAAGTGTGACTGCAAAATATTTCAAAGACTCCTGAAACTTTTATTAATTTGCACTATGACTGTGCAGTTTTATACTATAACCATGCAGTTTTACACAAGAATTTTTCTTTCTTAATTAATGGATTGTAATCAAAATGTTCTCAATGCTTTAGCACCATTTTTTTGTTTCAGAACTTTATATTTTACTTCGAATTTAGCAGAATTTTGGATAAGCAACAAGATTAATTCTATGTATATTTACTGAGGCTATTTGAAGCCTCAGGGAGACAGACTGGTTTCTCTCATGAATTGCCACTCTTCGGAACACAGACCGTTAAGGCAGGAGACTTCTCCCACCCCCTTTTTTCCCCCAGTTTTTGGAGATAATAAAACTCCAATGGTCATTTAACTTTATTCCATCAGGCAGCCATTTATTTAGTTTACACTTGAATTCATGAGAGAAAGGGTTACTAATACCAGGACAGGAGATTCCAGCTCTTTTCTGCACTGTAGGGGCAGAAGCTATTATGAAATAAACATAGGCAAAGGCAAGGGGTGAGGTTAGGCTTGAAGTAACCATAAACAAAGGAAAGGTTAGTTTAGAATTTACACTTAAATAATAGTTTCAGGCTAAATTCACTCAGCTATAATTTCAGTTATTATCTTTCCACTGTTTTATAATATAAATGTATTTATAAATGATTTTAACTCACAGTTTTTATTAATTTTTAAAAACCTGTTAATTTTAAAACACCTTTAAACACTTTTCATTCAACTTATAACATATTAAATGAACTTAACTATTATTTTAATTTTTCTTTTAAGGTAAAAGAATAAATCTCTTGCAGTTAGTTTGAAATAAAAAGCTACTTTTCAGGATTTGATTTCTAGAACATAATGTTCTTTTTTTATTTTTATTTTTTTAATTTTTTTTTTTAAATATTACATTAAAAAAATATGAGGTCCCATTCAACCCTACCGCCCCCACCCCCCACTCCCCCCACAGCAACACTCTCTCCCATCATCATGACACATCCATTGCACCTGGTAAGTACATCTCTGGGCATCGCAGCACCCCATAGTCAATGGTCCACATCATAGCCCACACTCTCCCACGTTCCATCCAGTGGGCCCTGGGGGGATCTACAATGTCCCGTAGTTTTCCATGAAGCACCACCCAGGACAACTCCAAGTCCTGAAAACGCCTCCCCATCTCATCTCTTCCTCCCATTCCCCACACCCAGCAGCCACCATGGCCACCCTTCCCACACCAATGCCACATTTTCTCTGTGGACATTGGATTGGTTGTGTCCATTGCACTTCTATGTCAAGTGGGGGCTTAGATTCCACATGGATACTGGATGCAATCCTCCTGCTTTCAGTTGTAGGCACTCTAGGCTCCATGGTGTGGTGGTTGACCTTCTTCAACTCCATGTTAGTTGAGTGGGGTAAGTCCAATAAATCAGAGTGTAGGAGCTGAAGTCTGTTGAGGCTCAGGGCCTGGCTATCATATTGTCAGTCCAGAGATTCAGATCCCCTAAATAAATCTTAAACCCCAACACCAACTACAATTCCAGTAAAGTAGCATGAATGTCTTGTGAAAAGAGATCCCATCTGAGTCCAGCTCCATCACGCAGAAACACCAGCTCCAAAGAAGGGCCATCTGACATGGCAGTGAACCCCATCTTCCATGACCATAGAACCTGTGGGTCTCTTTATCCCTCAAAAGAACCAATACCTGGGGTTGTATCTACTTTATCTGTCTCTGAGACTCTGCTCAGGCGTGCATAAGGGCAATCCTTCTGACAACCTCCAGACTCTTTTTTAGAGACTTGTAGCCATATAAACTCATTTCTCCTTTCCATTTCCCCCTTACATTAGGTCAAACAGCATTTTAAAGTCATGTTATTATATGTAGACAGGGATATTCTGCTGATCTGCATTGAACCTTTAATTCAAGGTCATTTTCTAGTTGCATCTTCAGCTGGTATTTGGTAGTGATCCCTCGGTGCCAGGGAGGCTCATCCCCGGGTGTCATGTACCACGCTGGGAGGAATGCACTGCATCTACATGCTGGGTTTGGCTTCGAGACTGGCCACATTTGAGTAACATGAAGGCTGTCAGGAGGAAACTCCCAGGCACAATGCTGCTCTAGGCCTTGTTCTTATTGCAGGCGTATAGGCTCACAAGCATAGTCATTAGTATCAGGAGCCCACTGTTGGACCCTCATTCCTTCCTGGTTCTTACCGTTGCACCTGGGGACTGCTGCTGCTCCCCTAGGGACCATGACAGAGCCCCCCCGACCAGGAACCCAGTATCCCCACAGCTGTTGTTTTTAATTGTTTCCACTATGAGTATATCTAAACATTACCATGCACCCTGGACATATGCCCTGTATAACTCCCTGTCAACCATATATAGCCTGTCAATAACATCCCATACCAGTATTCCTCTGCCGCCATTGTTGAACCACTCTGTGATCCAAAACTTCCTGTAAAGTGAATCCCAATATAATGTCAGATTCCCTTACTAGTAAAATGGAATATAGCAATGAGTTTAAAGGTTAGATCTAGAGTACATATTGATTTGGAAAAATTTCTACATCGTATCTTTTTCTTTTCTTTTTCCCTAATTATTGAGCTTCTCTTCACAAGAGTCTTAGATCACAGTAATTCATATATACAATATACAGTACTCCCACACATCCACCATAAAACCTTTTCCCTTCCACAGCGATAACCTTTTAACTTATTCGTATCATATTACTGAGACTGATGTACAGACTCCAAAACAATAGCTTTCAAATAAAGTGACATCTGTGTTTACAATGTGGTCCATACTTTAGGATATACAGTTTTCTAAATTTTTTAGTTATCCTATGTTTTACATTATGGTTTACATTATTAGTCTGTCATCCCGTATATGTTTTTGGTGTAATATTACATGTTTTATATTCATCCTCGTGTACTCTAGCAAAACTCCTCTCTTGCCTCCACATTTACCTTGGTTCCATCCATTCAACATCCATTTTCCCCTCCCCTTGGGGCCCACAGCGACAGCCAATCTCCATTTCCTGAGGAGCCACGTCCAGAGATACTTGCAACAGTGTTCAGGACCTGACTTTCTCAACTGCCCTAATGCCCCGGGAGCCACCCGTTCTCTCGAGAGATACAGTTCTCTCTATTTGATGGCATTAGACCTCCCCAGGATGTGGGTCCACCCCAGCTCTCACTTCTTGGGTCTCTACCCAATGGTACAATCCACCCTGGCAAAATGAGCCTTCAGACATTCCCCAGGAGTCCGTCCCCCATCAGACCATCCCCTCTGAGCATCCTAAACAGGTAACCCTCCTAATTATATTTTGATACGATTTTCTCAGCATTTTACTCTCAACCAACACCTGACACTCTCCTATATTCGTTTGTTGCCCCTCCCTCCCCCCAATTTTGTGGGCAATATTACCCATCTGCTCATCCCCAGCCCCCCTCAAACCCGCAAAGCCCCACCCAAAGGCAACCCCTTGCCCCCATTTTATCTCTTCTTTGTGCTCATACTTACCACCAGCTCATCATAGATTCCACCCCTGCAGACGTCGGATCACATCCTTCTTCCACCCCCCACTAACACATGGGATAACATGGTTGCATCATGAGGACCTTATGTTGAGCGAAGCAAGTCAGGCATTGAAGGACAAATACTACATGACCTCTCTGATATGAATTAAGCAAGTCAAGCTGTCTCACAAAACTAGAGACTGGATATACGCTTGCAGGGAATAGTGGGGGAAAGGAACGGTGTGAGGCAAAGCCTACAGACAAAATCTATGATAAAGTGGAGGTAAGCAGTTGGGCAGTGAAGACAGAAGACAGGGGTGTAGGGATATTATTGGGTGGGGCTGTGTAGGCTTGAGGTTGTTTAGAGTTGGGAGGATGGGTCAGATGGTCCACAGAATTGGGGAACATTTGTGGGGAGCAGGTGAACAAGGGAGATTGTTTGGTATGTGTTTGAAACTATAATGTTGAGAAAACTCTTTAGAAAATATAATAAGTAAGGAGTCTTGGTTTAAGGTGTTTGAGAGGGGGCATCTGACACAGGGTACACATGGCGCAGGCTTCTAGGGAGTGTGTGTATGCTCCTCATGTCATAGTGTGTTGTATCATTGGTTGGAGACACATACAATGGGTGGGAAGGTGTTATACCCCCATCCGGGGAGGCCTGATATTCTAAAACGGAGGAGAGGGCCTCTCTGGAGAGCATGGTTGGCTTCCAGTCAGTGAGGACAGACTAGTGTGTCAAGCTCTCAGCATTGCTGCAACTATCTAGTAAACTTGTTCTTCAAGCAGTGAAGCATGATGGTCACTGTCAGCCCTGAGAAGAGGGATTGAGAGGAGTAGTATATTTGGAAGAGGAGGTAACTGGGGGGGGGGGCAATGGAGGTGTCTACATGATCCTGCCTGCAATGATGGAAACAGGCCATGTTAAATTTCATCAAAAATTTATAAAAGTGCATAGTCTAATATGTAAATCATAATGTAAACCATATACATTAGTCAGCCAAAGGGGTGCCAGTGCAAAATACCAGAGATCAGTTGGTTTTTATAAAGGGTATGTATTTGGAGTAGGAGCTTACAGTACCAGGAACATAAAGCATAAGTTACTCCCCTCACCGAAGTCTATTTCCACGTGTTGGAGCAAGATGGCTGCCAATGTTTTCTAGTGTTCAGGTTTCCTGGGATACTCTCTTCCCAGGGCTTGTTCCTCTCTGGGCTCAGCATGACTCTCTTCCTGGGACTTGCTTCTCTTTCCTCTGTGAGCTTACTTCCCGGGGCTCCAGCTTAAGACTTCAGCATCAAACTCCAACATTAAGAACCCTTCAAATATGACATTTGCCATGACTTTTATCTGTGAGACCCCACTCACTGAGGGGTTGGGACTCAATGCCCTACTGGCACAAGAGGTTTATCTGATTACTTAATCAAGTAAACCTCTGAATCCAATATATTCTGATATGCCTAGAGGAAAAGATCAGTTTACAAACATAATCCAATATTTCTTTTTGAAATTCATAACTATATTAAACTGCTACACCAAAATGTAATGAAAAATTTATGAAAGTGTGCAGTGTAAAATGGAAACCATAATGGAAACCATAATGGAACCATGGTTGGTAGCTATGTTTCAGTATCTGTACATGAGTGCAGCAAATGAAACATCCACATGTAAAAAGTTCATTCCTGGGGAAAGAGGTAAAGGGTTTCATGTTGGGTATATGGAAGTCCCTTTATTCTATATGTGACTTTACTATGACATACAAGTTTTTTGAAGACATAAAAAAAAAAGTAAACACTGAGGAAGAAATGGAAGAAATTGCCTTGCCACTGTACATACAGGGCAACACCTATTACAGTGATGAAAGGTGGAATATCAAAACAAAATTTTATGATTTTTTTTATTTTTTAATACCCAAATTTAATTTTTACTTTATTTTGGTTTATCTAAATTATTATATATTCTATAGCTAATCTCTAAACCTATCATTACCATTTCATTTTCCTATTAACTAAATTTGGCAATATATTAGACTTTATTTTTAAGAAGTTTTATATCACAGAGTGGTACAACTATGGCAGGGGAGGGATACTGATGGGGGTGTCATTGAAAAAATTGTTAAATATTTTTTCATTAATTTTTATTATCCCAACATTTAAATTTAATTTTAGTTTTACTCTTTTAAAATTTCCTTATTTTATTTCTTGTATTTAAGACTATCAACATTATTTCATTCTCTTATTAAGTATATTTGGCTATTTTATTGGCTTCATTTTGAAGAAGTTTTGGATCACAAAAGGGTTGCAACTATAGCAGGGGAGGATTGTTGGCGTGGGATGTCAGTGATGGGAGATATGGGAGGAAGCTCCCTGGGCATACATATAAGTTATATAAATGCATTAAAATGTTCATAGGGTATTGTCACAGTGTGTGGACTTCCAAATGATAACTATTCAAATGATAACTAAACAAATATCCAATGCCCATCTTGGGGAATACTGACACATTCTCTAAGGAAACAGTGACAATCCCCCAAGTAGAGGGACAATGACTAGTAAAGGAAGATGGTCCATTGATGGGCCTTTGATATAAATGACTTTGCTTATGAGCCTTTGTTTTTGAAACTGAGACTTAGTCTAGTGTTCTGGGGTGTCTAAGAGTTACCTACTGGGAGCCTCCTCGTTGCTCACAAATGGCCTGTCTCTAAGCCAAACTCAGCATATAAATGCAATAAATTCCCCCATGACTTCCAAGAATGAGCCTCCCTTGCACTGAGGGATTACTACCAAGTACCAACAAACAATGCAACTAGAAAAAAAACCTTGACCAAAAGGGGGAAACGTTAAAGACAAATGAGCTTATGCAACGAAGAGACTTCAAAATGGGCTTGA
Organism: Dasypus novemcinctus; assembly: GCF_030445035.2. NCBI lineage: Eukaryota > Metazoa > Chordata > Mammalia > Cingulata > Dasypodidae > Dasypus > Dasypus novemcinctus. Next base: position 127,915,915 of record NC_080680.1, on the reverse strand, counting down.
GAGGCCATTCCAGAGGTAACACTTACGCATGTCTCAGCAGGATCTCATTGACAGCCAAAGTAGATATTATCCCAAATAGTGAGGATATTGAGGGCTCTGGAGATGTCCAGACACTATAGTCAGGGCAGGTAGCTCAGGAGTTTGGTCCCTTGACAGTGGGCTCTACTTTGGAATTTATGCTCCCCAGTGTAACAGCACTGGGCTCAGTTATGGTTTCCCTACACATGGCCATTCAGTCCTTCTATTGGACTTATAACTAGTACTAAAGTTGGTAGGTATACACGCAAGAGAGTTAAATCTTTGGGCTGTCCATTTACCAGCTGGGCCATGAATCTCAACAGAGTTGCAACATTGACTCTCCAGGTCATTGAACCCATCCAGGGCAACTAACAAGAGGAGATGATGGATAAACAACATATCAAGGAACCGAGAGAGTCTATAACTGCAATTAAGAGTATCCCATACATCAGCCATATAGGATTGAAGTCCCCCCTATATTAGGGGAGGAATAGAAATTATCATTCCAGAATCCTCAGGATTGGGGAATGAACTGTAGACTAAAGGAGACTTTCTAGTATTCTACTATATACTTATTGTGATTCTAGCGATGGAAGAAATATCATTGATGTGGAGACAGTGGCCAGTGGAGGTTCTGAGGGTACGGAGAGTGAGGGGCAGGTATAAAGTGGGAGAATTTTTTGGACTTGGGAATCAACCTGAATGACATTACAATGCCATTATATATCTTGCCATAACCTACAGAACTGAGTGGGAGAGTGTAAACTACAATGTAAACTATAATCCATGCTGAGTGGCAGTGCTCCAAAACCTATTTATCAATTGCAACGAAGGTATCACACTAATGAGAGATGTTGCTACTGTGGGAGAATGTGGGAGGTGTGGGGAGGGGGGCATATGGGAATCCCCTCTATACTTTCTGTAACATTTATGAAATCTCAGTATCTTTTTTAAAAATGAAAAGAAAGAAACCTTGTGACTTCTGCCCAGATCTTTGAGGACAACCTCTCTGAACTGCCGGGCTCTGCTCCATCACCTAAGGGGTCTCTGACTAGCCAGAGGCTCCCATGCTCAGAGGACTTAGTAAGGGGATTGTGGTTTTCACGGACAGGCAAAGAGGTCCATGGAACGAGAAAGTTAAGAACGTCTGCACTGGATCCTCCAAACCTGTGGTGTATCTCCCGTAGGTACAGGCAATAAAGAAGTTCACTGTATATGGAGAATTTAAAAACAATAATAAAAAGGACAAAAACTTGGTCTGGTTTTATTATTATCTATACAATGTCTGTGATCAAATATTCCTACCTGAAAGAAAACTTTTGTTTCTCTAATTTCTAAATAATTGCTATGGTTACTCTTGAGTTTTAATGATATTCATGAACACTTCAATTTAATACATTTTTGTTACTTAACCTTTAATAAACATTGTATTTTATGGGGAAGCTAATTTCGAAAACTCCCAGTTATATTTACAGCAATCAAAGGATCAAAGTTCAAACTATATATATAGATATAAAAACTACTGAAAAAAGAATGTGTATCTTTCCCTTGTTGTGGTGTAGTGTCTATTTTACTTTTTCCTTTTCACTGATATGATGACAAAAGCAAAGTTCAATAAGAAATATTTTCTGTGATAAAAAATGGAATGATTCTCCATGATCTTGCAATAATGGATACAGGCCACTTCAAATTTCATCAAAATTTTAAAAAGTATACAGTCCAAAATGTAAACCACAAAGTAAATCATTGACCATGGTTAGAAGCAATGCTTCAATATTTGTACATCACTGGTAACAAATGTACCATCCAAATGTAATATGTTATGAATAGGAGAGTGGGGAAAAGGGGATATAGCAATTTGATATTATTGATGAATTTAAAAAGGAAATATTGGATTATGTTTATAAACAGGTCTTTTCCTCTGGGTGTACTAGAGTGCATTGGATTCAGAGGTTTTACTTTTACTTATTGCATAAGAGTAAGGCTTTGCCTGGGCCTTTTCAGTAGGGATTGAGTCCTCAGCCCTTGGTGGATGGGGCCTCACAGATAAAAGACCTGACAAAGGACAGAGTTGGGAGTTTCAAGCTGGAGCCCAGGAAGTGAACACACAGGAGCAGAACACAGAGGAATAGAGACACCTCTTCAGACATGGCAGAAATGCAGGAGACAGAGCCCTTCCCCTGACAGGGGCCTTGTGGAGTGAGCACAGCAGCTGAACCTGGAGAGAAACGGAGCCCAGGGAAGAAAGGAACCCAGGAAGCCTGAACTCTTGGTAGATGTCAGCAGGCATCTTGCCTCAACACAGTAATAGACTGGTGAGGGAAAAAACTCATTCTTGATGGCCTGGTAACTAAGTTTCTACCCCAAATAAATATCCATTTATAAAAGCCAATGGATTTCTGATATTGTGCATCAGCACATTTTTGACTGACTGATACTGGGGAGGATGTTGAGTATATGGGAATCTCCTGTATTCTGTAGGTGACTTTTCTGTAATTAAAACTTCTTTGAAGATAAAATGAGAAAAAAAAGACACTGGGGGAAGATACAGAAGAAAATGTAACTATAAATACAAGAAAACATATTTTACAGTGACAAAAAACATAATGTCAAAAATATATTTTTATTATTTCAGATTTTTTCAATTTTTTGTATTTTATTTGTTAATTTTAAATTTCCATTATTATTCCATCTTCCCATTAATTTTATTTGGTTATTTTGTTGGTTCCATTTTTTAAGAAGCTTTGGATCACAGAAGGGTCACAAATGTGGCAGGAGATGATCATTGGTGTGGGGTGTCAGTGATTGGGGATGCATGGGAGGAGGTTCACATAGGCATACCACTAAGGCATACGAATGTGTTCACATGTTCACTGGGAGTTGTCACAGTGTGTGCAGATCCACATAAACCAAAAGAATATCCAGTTCACATTCTGTAGATTTCTGCCACTTTCTCTAATGGGACAGCAAGAATCCCCCTAGCACAGGGTCAGTGCCTAGTGAAGGAGGAGGGACCATTGAGATGGGCCCTTTGTATTGATGACAATACTGATAAACCTTTTCTTTTAAAATTGAAACTTAGCCAAATATTATATGTTGCCTAAGAGGTAACTCCTGAGAGCTTCCTTGTTGCTCAAATGTGTCCTCTCTTTAAGACCAACTCAGCATATACATGCATTACTTCCCCCTCTACCACCACCACGTAGGACATGACTCCCAAGGTTGAGCCTCCCTGGCACCAAGGGATTATTGCCAAGCACCAACTGGTAATGCACCTGCAAATAGACTTTGACCAAATGGGGGAAAGAGTAAATACAAATGAATTATTCTGTCTGAGAGATTTAAAGTGAGTCCAGAGGTCATTCCAGAGGTTATGCATATGTACTTCTCAGAAGGATCTCATTGGCTGCCCCAGTAAATGTTGCCTAAAACAAGGGCTTCTGAGGGCTCTGGAGAAATACCGACACTATAGGGGGTCAGACAGCTCAGGAGTTTGGTGTCCTTTCCATGGGCCTTACTTTGCAGTTTATGCTACCCAGTCTGACAGAATTGGACTCAGTTGTGGGTTGCACACACATGGCTATTCTGCCCCTTCTATTTGAACCTATAGTTAGTACAAGTCTTGATAGGTATATGTTCAAGAGACTTAAATTTTGGGCTTTCCATTTACCAGTTGCTCCCTGGAATATCAACAGGGTTGCAACAACTACTCTCCAGTTCATTGAACTCACCCAGGACAACAATCAAGTCGGTGATGATGGACAATGCCCATCCCAAGATACAGAGAGGGTCTGCAGCTGCAAACAAGATGGTCCCATCCATCTCCCCATTGGGATCTGATGCCTCTCAATCGGAGGGGGAGTGGGCATTGCCACCCCAGAATCCTCAGGATTCAGGAATGAATGATGGACTAGATCAGACTTACAATTATTCTACTAACACTTATTGTTATTCAGGCAATGGAAGAATTTCTGTCATTGATGTGGAGGCAGTGGCCACCGGTGGTTCTGAGGGAAGGAAGAGGGAAAAACAGGTGTAATGTGGAAGCATTTTTGGGACTTTGGAATTTTTCTGAATGGCATTGAAATGATGGGCCATTATATATTTTGTCATAATTTACAAAATTGTGCGTGACAGAGTGTATACTATAATGTAAACTAAAATTCACACTTCATGGCAGTGTTCCAATATGTGTTCATAAACTGTAACAAATGTATCACAATAATGAAGGATGTTGTTAATGTGGGAAAGTGAAGGAGGCATAGGGACTGGGGCGTGGGGGAATCCCCTATATTTTTTTTATGTAACCTTTATGCAATCTAAAGTATTTTAGAAAAATAAAAACAATATTAAAAACAAAACCTAAAACGTAAATGTGGTATATACACTCAACAGAATATTATTTAGCTATAATAAGAAATGAAGTCCTGAAGCATATGACAATGTGGATGAACACTGAGAGCAGTATGTTGAGTGAAACAAGCCATACCCAAAGGACAAGTATTGAAGGATCTCACCTGAAAACTAATTATAATGAGCAAAGTCATGGGATTAATTACTAGAAGACATGATGAGAACAGAGAATGGGGAACAGAGCCTTCATTTGTGCAGAATTTGTGATCAGCTTTGATTGTAAATGCTTGGAATTGGACACAGTGTTAACAGCACATCAGAGTGAAGATAATTAGTAGCACCAACATAGAGTAATTGTGGCTACTAAGGAAAGTTTAGGGTTGTGTATGTCACTAGAAGAAAAGCTAAGGGATTAAACATGAAGACTGTCCTGCCCAGTGAAGCCTGCTGCAGACGATGAGTGTGTTTAATAGCAGAGATTTAAGAATGTTCTTTAGTAATGCAGAACAAGTGTATGTGAGTATTACAGGATGTTAATAAGAGGGTGGGGTCTGAGCTAAAGTGTACCTTAGGGAAACTATGGGCTCTAGTGAATAGTAGCACACTAAAATTTTTTCATCATGTTAACAAAAAGAGAGAATTACCCATTACAACTAGTGAAAGAACCCAGATAAAAATACTGGATGGTATGGACTCCATTTATATAAAATAAAAATATAATAAATTTTTAGAGATGGAATTATATTAGCAGCTATGTATGGTATGGGTTGGATGTAGAGAATAAAGGTACCTCTGGGGGGTGGGCTTTTATTTTTGGGTAATGAAAATGATCTAATATTGCAGTGGAGTTGAATGCACAATTATGTGATTACACCAAACTCTTTGATGGTACTCTTTGGGTGGATTGTATGAAATAGGAATATATCTCCATAAAATGGCTTAAGAGAAGAGAAGATCACCTGGGGCCACTGGGGGTGCAGGGGGAGGGGAGCTGCAGGGGCAGAGGCCAGGCCAGGAGGCATCCCTCTGCAGGCTGCACACAGGCCTGCGGGCAGGCGTCCCTGCTGGGAAGAAGGGGGCCCTGAGGGAGCCTCGGGCCACACTGGGATCTGGCACCCCACAATGGGGCAGGCCCCTGCAAGTCTTTCCCTGTGCTGGGGATGGGGATGGGGTAAGGGGCAGTTAGGACAAGTGGAAATGGGCCAGCTCCCACACCCAGAGGCAGTCAGTGCAGGATGGAGCTGAGTGAGGAGACTCCCCTCCCAGGTCTGGGGCGAAGAGCACCCAAAAGGAGCCTTACAGAGGTCGGCATGACCCTACATTCATGGTCCCCCCACTTCCTGTGCTGGAACCCCCACCCCATCCTGTGAGGGGGCTCTGATTCAGGGCGCAACCTCGTCTAAGCAGCACCTCTGCAGAGCAGCCTCCCAGACCCTCCTACTCTGGTGGGGACCCCGAGCTGGGTTGCGCCCCTTTAGAGCACAAAAGCTCTGGACCATCTTTTTCCTTTCTCGTGTCCCTCTATGCTGCCATCTGCCCCTGGGAGAATTTCAGCTCCCCGCGGGGGCTTGAGTGCTGTGGTTCTTCCCTGCTGTGGGGAGGGGTCCCTCCTGTATTAGGGGGTCATTGAGCATTCCTCCATAGAGAACAAATGAAGCTAGGCAATTGCTTTGAGACTCAAATAATTCGTCAATTCCAGTGTTCTGGGGTGTTATGATTTGTGCTGTGACAACTTGTGAAGCTCTAGGGGTCCAAGACACAGACGGGCCCCTTAAACATGGTGTCCCCCTCTTTCCTGCCTGGAGTGGGATCCAGGAACTGTGCTCATGGAGAGCACAGTCACGGCAGAGACTTGTTCAACCCCCTAAACTTCATTCCTCCAGAATCCCAACTTTACAAAGGAATGCAACTTCCCTTCTCAGCTTAGAATCCTGTACCCCAAGACAAGCCCAGCACACCGTTGCCTTTGAGAACTGGGCAGCATGAGCGCTGAGGAGCCCCAGTGCTGGCTGGGTTCCCTGTGCCTGGCTGAGCGCTGCCGACCTGGCCCCACCTCCTGGGCACCACAGTGCCTTCTCCTGACCTCGTGGGTATTGGCTGGACCATCTGCTCTGAGGCCCAGGGCTGGCCTCCACAAAATCACCTTTGTGCCTCTTTGTCAAGATGAAACACCCCCGCGCACCCCCTAAATGATATAATGAGCACTCTTTAATGTTCCCAGCATGACCCAGTAATTAGCTCTTAGCTTGGGAGGTGCTCCTGGGCAGAGAGCCTACCCTCCTGGGGGAGGAAAGGCAGGTCCAACCCACTTTGAAGGCCAGTGATTAGCACTCAGCACAAGCTCTATATCAAAGGGCAAAGCTCTCCTGTTCCCTTCCTTTGTTGACTATACCCTGGGCCCCTATATTTCCCCTATTATTTTCAAGTCACTGATCAGGCACATTTAATTCAATCCATGGAGGAGACAGTGGAGCAACATGCACAGGCCATTGAAAGAACAGGACGTCATCTGCGAATCCTGAGCTTTTTGAGACTGGTCCCCTCCAGCTAGCCCATATCCCCCCATCTTTCTCCTGTTCCATGTTCCAAAGGGCTGAACTGTATCTAGTGAGTCCATAATAGTCTATTTAGAAACAGGATGGTGTCAGCTGATGTGACCACCTTCAGGGGGTGCTAAGGCAGGAGAGCAGGGACTTCCCAGGCCCCTGGCCCTGTGGTCAGAAATTCTTCTTTGAATGGGGACATTCCATGAAGATGGTGCTTCCTGTCAAGCTCCCTACTTCTTGACTCCAGAAGTGCAAAGACTTTCATGATCCCAGATCCTACACGTCCCTGCACAGCCTCCTAAGTTCCTCTGCAGCTTTAGCAACAGATCTGGGAATGCTGGCAGATTCACAGGTTCCCACCTCAAGGGCCTGCATCTTCTCTTCCTCTGTTTCCCCTGCCACATGAGGAGAGATCCAGATGTGCAGGTGGATTAGCTCACCAAGAGGCAGTCCACAGCCAGTGGGATGGTAACTGGTGGCATACACTGCCTAGCCTCTTTGTCCACAGTGGGACCACTTGGGGTGGGGTCCACCCTGTTTTCCAGAGAATCAGCAGCAGGTATGAGCCCCAAGTACCCTCAGTGGTAACCCTCTCATTAACACAGTTTTATTGGATTGTCTGTCTTCCCTGGATCCCTTTCCTCATGCCATGAATTTGGATTCTTGGAATCATCTTCAATGATAAATCCTAGAACCCAATTCCTTGTTCCTTGGTCCACTATGGTATTCTGACACAATGAGTGCAAATCAGAAAAAAGCCTTATCTACTTTTTAAAAATTAGTTACCTTTGGGGTTACTTTGTTGTTCTTTTTCTAATTCGCCCAGGTGTGAGCTTAGGTCCTCGATTTTAGCTCTTCCTTCTTTTTGGATATATGAATTTTTGGCTATGACTATCCTCCATACAGCTTTTGCTGCATCCCATAAGTATTGATATAGTGTGTTCTCATTTTCTTTCATTTCAAGGTAGTTACTGATGTCTTTTGAAATTTCCTCTAACAATGTGTGGTTTAACTTCCAAACCTTTATCTCTCCTCTGGTCCTCTGGCCCTTACAGATTTCCAGCTTCCTTCCATTGGGATCAGAGAAATTACTGTGTATGATTTCCATCTTTGTGAGTTCATTGAAACCTTCTCTGTGACCTAGCATGTGGTCTTTCTTGAAGAATGACCCATGTGCACTAGAAAAGAATGTATATCCTGCTGTATTTGGGTGTAGTGTTCTATATGTGTCTATTAGGTCCAGATCCTCTAATGCATTATTTAAAGTCTTGTTTCTTTACTGTTTCTCTGTCAAGAGGTTCTGTCTAATGTTGATAATGGTGTATGAGAGTCCCACACTATAACTGAAGAGGCATCTATTTCTCCAATTAGTTTTTCCAGTGTTTGTGTCATGTGTTTTGAGGTGCCCTGGTTAGGTGCGTAAGTGTTTATGATTGTTCTTTTTTCTTGTAGATTACCTCTTTTACTAATATATAGTGTCTAACCTTGCCTCTTACAAAAGAGTTGCATTTAAGTCTATTTTGTCTAAAATTAGTACAGCTACTCCTGCCCTTTTTTGGTTATTATTTGCTTGTAAGACTGTTTTCTATCCATTCACTTTCAGCCTTCTTGAATCTCTGGGTCTATGGTGGGTTTTTTATAGACAGCATAAAGATGGATCATATTTCCTTATCCATTCTGACAATCTGTGTCTCTGGACAGGTGAGTTTACTCCATTAACATTCAGGTTTATTACTCCCAAGTTTTTACTTACATTAGCCATATTTTCTTTAGGTTTATATATGCCATATGTTGTTTTTATTTCTCTTTTTCTCTATTTAGTTGTTCTGACACTCTCCTCCAACTCTCTCTCTCATGTTTTCTCCTTTCAACCTGCAGAACTCTCTTTAGTATTTCTTGAAGGACAGGTTTACTTTTGGCATACTCTCTTAGTTTTGGTTTATTTGCAAATATTTTGACCTCTCCTTCATTTTTGAAAATCAGCTGTGCTGAATAGAGAATTTTGGCTGGAAGTTTTTTCCTTTAATACCTTTACTTTGTCATACCTCTGCCTTTTTGTCTCCATCATTTCAGATGAGAAATCAGCACTTAATCTTATAGAGCTACCCTTGTATGTAATGGTGCTCTTTTCAATTGCTGCCTTCAGTATTTACCCTTTGTCTTGAACATTGGACAGCTTCACAAGAATATGTCTTGGAGTTTTCCTCTTGGAATTTATACTGTTTGGATGTGCTGTGCTTCCTGGACATGTACATCCATCTCCTTCAATAGGGTTGAGAAGTTTTCAGCCATTATTTCCTCCAATTCTTTTGGTCTCCTTTTCCTTTTCTTCTCACTCAGGGATTCTTTATATAGTGTATGTCTATGCATTTGTGTTGTCATTCAAATCCTTAAGTCCCTGCTGATTTTTTCTATCTCTTTATCTATCTGTTCAAATATCTGTTTGGTTTCAGGTATACTGTCTTCCACATCACTAATTCTTTCCTCTGCCTGTTCTATCTGCTATTAAGTGATGAGAGCATATTTTTTATTTTTTGCAATGTGCCATTTCTCACCATCATATCTGTTACCTTTTTAGGTATGTTTCCAATTTCTTCAGTATATTCTTCCAGTGTTTTCTTAATATCCTTAATTTCCTCCTTCACTTCATTAAGTTGGCCCATGATATTTGTTTGCACAGCTTTGATTAGTTGTTTGATAGTCTACGTCTCTTCAAGATTTTTTGTTTGTTCATTGGACTGGGCCATGTCTTCCTGTTTCTTTGTATACCTCTCAATTTTTTGTGACCATACTGTCATGTTTTTATCTTGATGTGTTTATTCCATTGATTAACTTGTCTCTGTATCTAGGGTTTTATTTAGTTGCTGTTTCTTTGTGTTTCAAGATTTCTCTTGACACTTTGTTCTTCTTATTCCATTTCTTTTTGTTGTCTATGTTCTCATAAATGAAAAAGATTAAGGCCAGAGGAAGCAAAAGGGGTCACAAAAGGAAAATGATAATAGTAATAATAGTAGTAAAAATTAGAATGGGAATGACATAAAACCTAGGAAAATGAATATTTAACTCATGCAAGCAATGTAGAGTAATAGGAATTTAAAAAGTGGAATTCCTTTTCACATACAGTGAAATGGGAAACAATGTAGAGAATTATATAGAATGAATTTAAATGCCAGAATGATAAGGAGAGAGGGAGAGAGAAAAGAAAGGACAAAAGGAAAAAAGTTAATAAAAGACAGAAAAAAGAATAGAAGAGTTAGAAATTTTAAAAAACACAAAAATTGAGTACTAAACAGAGAGGTGTAATGTAAGAACAACAATAGAAAGTGGACAACAGAAAGATCAAGGAAGGAAAAGAGATACTATTGGTAACCAAAATAGGCATACACAGAAAAAGGGAAATCAAGGAAAAGAAACACAGCAAACAAGAAACAAGCCAGCAGCATCTAATTTAAAAAATAAAGGAAGAAGTGGAGAAAGAGGAAAGAAAGACAAGAAAAGAGAAAAACAAACAAACCCACAAGCAAGCAGTCCAATACAAACTAAGGAAAAACAGCCTTCCCTCTTAGGCCACTGTGGAGCTTCTCAGTCTGCAGGTGATTCATCAATCAATTACCCTGCAGCCTTCCCTCTGCTGGTTTTGAAGTGGGTTTTAGTGAGTAAGTTAAGTTCAATTTTAAAACCAAAGCAACTTTATCTGGGGGTGGGGAGATAAAGACCTAAGAGAAACTAATACAAGAATAATGTGTATGTTTTCCCTGTCCTAAAGTATCAGCTAGATGTTTAATATCCTACTGGGTCACTACTCTAAGAGGAGATGGGAATCAGCAGTTGGGTAAACTCCTTCTGATTAAGAGTTGTCCTTGCCCCTTTTTTTTATTTTATTATTTTATTTTTTTTTAATTTTATTCATTTTGTCAAAATATTACATTCAAAAAATATGAGGTCCCATTCAACCCCACCACCTCCACCCCACCACTCCCCCCTCAGCAACACTCACTCCCATCATCATGACACATCCATTGCATTTGGTAAGTACATCTCTGGGCATCTCTGCACCTCATGGTCAATGGTCCACATCATAGCCCAGACTCTCCCACGTTCCATCCAGTGGGCCCTGGGTGGATTTACAATGTCTGGTGATTGCCCCTGAAGCACCATCCAGGGCAACTCCAAGTCCCAAAAACTCCTCCACATCTCATCTCTTCCTGCCATTCCCCATACCCATCAGCCACCATGCCTTGCCCCTTTCTATTCTTTTGCTTTCTCTTCCAGGGAAGCAGGGCGCAATGCCCTGAGTGAGCAATCCCTTTTGAAATTCAGAGATACCCTGGTGATTTAACTCACCACAGGAAAAAATACTCTCAATCCTCTTCAAGAGCACCACCTCCTCGAGGGAACCCTAAATAGGCTCTTGGAAGCTTATTAAGCACTTCCTACTATCTGCCTCCCTTAGGGGAGTTGAAATATGATAGTTTTTGCACCAGACAAGTTAATTGCCTGACTCCCCACTCTCCCAGGACAATTTTCTCTATCCTAGGGCAGTTAGGTAAATCAGGACTCCTTAGCAGATTTGAATCTCCCCTCTTCCTGGTTCCACCTCAAATCAACTTGTATGCTCCTCAATGCTCAAAAAGGGGGTCCAGGCAATAAAACACACACAGAAAGGAAACCCCTCTCCACCCTTCACCAGAACCCTCCCACACTCAGAGAACATTTCCTCCAGCTGGGTTAACGGTGAGAGTCCGATTAGCCATCCCACAGTTCCAGACTCAAGGGAAAGAAAATCAGGGTTTTATCTTGAGCAATCAATCTATTTGTTGAGCTCCTCTGGAACGATGCCTTGAAGCCTCCTGCTCTGTGGGTTCCCAAAACAGCTCACTTAGGCAGGGTCTTGTCCTATTCATCTGATTTTTGCAAGAGAGATGATGAGTGTGCACTTATTTTGACATCATCTTGCCCCTCAATTTGATGCCACAAGAAAGGAAAATTACAGACCAATCTCTGTAATGAAACTAGATGCTAGAATCCTCAACAAACAGACTGCTAATCATGTTCAAGAACATATCCAACAAATTATACACCAGGACCAAGTGGGTTTCATCCCTGGCATGCAAGGATGGTTCAAGATAAGAAAATCAACCCATGTAATACACCACATAACAGATCAATAGAAAAAGATCACATGATCATCTCTATAGATGCAGAAAAAGCATTCAACAAAACACAGCACCCTTTCTTGATAAAAACACTGCAAAAATAGGAATAGAAGGAAACTTTCTGAACATGATAAAGGATATATATGAACAACCCACAGCTAATATCATATACAATGGTGAAATCCTAATGGCTTTCCTTCTAAGATCAGGAACAAGACAAGGATGCTCACTGTCACCCTTCCTATTTAACATTGTACTAGAAGTATATGCTCAAGTACTGAGGCAAGAAAAAGATATAAAGATTTCCAATTGGAAAATAGGAAGTCAAAATTACACTACTTATAGACACAATATAAAGTCCTGAGAAATCTACAACAAAGCTTCTAGAAGTTATAAATGAGCTCAGTAAAGTCACAGACTATAAGATCAATGCACAAAAGTCAGTAGCATTTCTGTACACCAATAATGAGCAATCTAAGATGGAAATCAATTAAAAAAATACCATTTACAATAGTAACTGAAAAATCAAGTACCAACAAATATATTTAACTAGAGATGTAAATGACTTATACACAGAAAACTACAGAACACAGTTAAAGGAAGTCAAGAAGTCTAAATAAATGGAAGAATCTTTCCTGTTCATAGATAGCAAGACTAAATATCATTAAGATGTCTATCCTACCCAAACTAATCTACACATTTAATGTAATCCCAATAAAATCAACACAGCATTGTTTACTGAATTGGAAAAACTAACTATGAAAGAAATCTGGAAGGGCAAGATGACTCAAATAGCCCTAGGCATACGGAAAAAGATAAATGAAATCAGAGGAATCACACTCCCTGACTTTAAAACATACTACAAGTCTACAGTGCTCAAAACTACATGGTAATGGCACAAGGACAGACATACTGACCAATGGAACCAAACTGAGAATTCTGATACAGATCCTCCCATGTACAGTCATCTGATATTCAACAAGGCCACCAAGCCCATTTAACTTGGAGAGAATGGCTTTTTCAACAAAAGGTGCTTGGAGAACTGGATATCCATATCTGAAACAATAAGAGAGGAACACAATCTCACACCTTTGGAAAAATCAGCTCACCATGGATCAAAGATCTAAATATAAGAGCCAAGACCATATAGACCTTGGAAGATAATGCAGGAAAACATCTACAGGACCTAATAATAGGAAATGACTTTGTGAACTTTATACCCAAAGCATGAACAGTGAAAGAAAAAATAGATGAATGGGAGCTCCTCAATATTAAAAACTTTTGCACTTCTAAGGAGTTTACCAAGAAAGTGAAGACAGCCTACACAATGGGAGAAAATGGTTGGTAACCATATAGCTGAAAGGAGCCTTATATCTAGCACATATAAAGGAATCCTGTATCTCAAAAATAAAAAGCCAAACAAGCCATTTTAAAAATGGGCAAGTGATTTGAACAGACACTTCTCCAAAGAGAAATACAAATGGCTAAAAAGCACATGAAAAAATGTTCAACAACACAAGCTGTCAGGGAAATGCAAAGCAAAACTCCAATGAAGTACCCTCTTACACAATTTAGATTGATGCCTATTGAAAAAAAAGAGCACTACAAGTGTTGGAGAGGGTATGAATAAATATGAACATGGGAAGTGGACTTGACCCAGTGGTTAGGGTATCCGTCTACCACATGGGAGGTCTGCAGTTCAAACCCCGGGCCTCCTTGACCCATGTGGAACTGGCCCATGTGCAGTGCTGGTGCACACAAGGAGTGCCATGCCATGCAGGGGTGTCCTCGGCATAGCAGAGCACCACGTGCAAGGAGTGCACCCATAAATGGAAAGCCACTTAGCACGAAAGGAAGTGCAGCCTGCCTAAGAATGGCGCTGCCCACAAGGAGAGCTGACACAAAAAGATGACGGAACAAAAAGAAACACAGATTCCCGTCCTGCTGACAACAACAGAAGCGGACAAAGAAGAAGATGCAGCAAAGAGACACAGAGAACAGACAACCGGGGTGGGGGGGAAGGGGACATAAATAAATAAATAAATAAATCTTTAAAAAGAAATAAATATGAACACTCCTCTACTGCTGGTGGGAATGTAGAACTGTTCACCCATTGTGAAGCACAGTTTGGCAGTTTCTTGAAAAACCGCCTATAGAGCTACCATTTGACCAAGCAAATTCACTGCTGGGCATATACCCAGAAGAACTGAAAACAAAGACATGAACAGATATATGCACACCAATGTTCATAGTGGCATTATTCAATATTGCCAAAAGTTGGAATCAACCCAAATGTCTATCAACAGATGAATAGATAAGCAAAATGTAGTATATACATGTAAAAAGGAACACAGTATTAACAAGTGGGATAGGGGGCGGGGCAAGATGGTGGCTGAGTGAGCTTACCTGATAATCTCTCCTGCAAATAAGCAGCTGGGCAGCGTTGGAGGTTCTTCGGGACCAGGCTGTTTCAGGATTTTTGCAGGGCAGGAGGTGTCTGGACATCGATTTGGTGGGAAGGTAACAGAGAAAATTCATCCATAAGATACAATTGAGACTCTATCACACGGAAGTGGGAGCTGCGCATGGGATGCTCCCTCCTGGGGTGGGTGGAGCCGCGGCACCGGTGCTGCGGCGGTGATTCCTGAAGGCCCTGTGGTATTGGGGAATTCATAAGCCCCGAGCGTGCTATTGGGGGGATAACAGGGCAGGAGGCCTTCGCAGACCGATTTGGGGAGACAAACGGGAATTTTATTGCGAGGCAGGGAATTTTTTATTGCGACACAAATAATAGCACTTCCAGCTAGAGCCTCACCCCCCAAGGCCGGCTGCCGATCTGCAGCGGCCTTAAATTGCTCACAAAATAGATGCTACCAGGAGGCTGTTTCAGGGACTGGCAGGGTGGGAGATGTCTGGAAGCAGATTAGGGAATATTCTGCGAAGCGTGGGAATTTCAGTTTTGGACTCTGTTATCGGCATTTTTGGCTGGAGCCCCACCCCCGGGCCTGGCTACTGATCTGCGTCATTAAATTGGCTGCAGTGTAGAGGTGCCTCCAGGTGGCCGTTCTGGGGGCTTACAGGGTGGGAGGGGTCCTGAAGTGGAATTGGTGATACATCCACAGAATAGACTCCAGTGAGTGAGTGAATTGTGGGGTTCAGACACACAGGATAGAGCTTGCGGATGTGACCTCACCCATAGGGCTGGCACCCAGCTGCGGGGATCCCTGAAGGCTGTGATGCACTGCGGTGCTCCCAGGCTCCCTGTTAACCGGACTTGAGGTTGCCGGGTCTGAGTCCCCTAAACCCTGGTGGCCCACACCCCAGAGACTCACACCTCTTGAGTCTTCAATATCTCAGACTGTCTATCCCTGAATCCACCACGCCCTGAGGTCCATCTGAGGTTCTTGAATGTCCTAGCCCTCAACGTTTGCATTTTTTCTTTTTTGTTTTGTTTTGTTTTTATTTTTATTTTATTTTATTTTATTTTTAATGTCCTGATTGCTAATATTGCATTATCTCCTACACTTTTCTCACCCAGGTTCAAGATGGATCAAACACCTAAATATAAGAGCCAAGACATAAAGACTTTGGAAAGCATTGTAGGGAAGCATCTACAAGACCTTGTAATAGGAATTGACTTCATGAACTTCACAGCAAAAGCACAAGCAGCAAAAGAACCAATAGATAAATGAGACTTCCTCAAAATTAAAGCCTTCTGCACCTCAAAGGAGTTTGTCAAGAAAGTGAAAAGAGAGCCTACACAATGGGAGAAAATATTTGGTAACCATATATCAGATAGGAGACTTACAACCTGCATATATAAAGAACTCCTATATCTTGAAAATAAAAAGATAAACAACCCATTTTAAAAATGGGAAAAAGATTTAAACAGACACGTCTCCAAAGAATAATACAAATGGCTAAAAAGCACGTGAAAAATGCTCCAAATCTCTAGCTATCAGGGAAATCCGAATCAAAACTGCAATGAGATACAATCTTACTCCCATAAGATTGGCAGCTATGAAGAAAATAGAAGACTACAAATGCTGGAGAAGATGTGGAGGAACGGGAACACCCATCCACTGCTGGTGGGAATGCAGAAGGATCCACCCATTCTGGAGGATAGTTTAGCAGTTCCTCAAAAAACAAGCCATAGATTTGCCATATAAGCCAGCAATTCCACTGCTGGGTATATACCCAGCAGAACTGAAAACAAGGACACAAACCGATATATGCACACCAATGTTCATAGCAGCATTGTTCACTTTTGCCAAAAATTGGAATCAACCCAAATGCCCATCAACAGATGAATGGATAAATAAAATGTGGCATATACATACATGGAATACTACTCAGCTTTAAGAACAAATACACTAGAAACACACGTGACAACATGGGTGAATCTTGGGAACCTTATGTTGAGTGAAGTAACCCACACATTGAAGGACAAGCACTACATGTCCTCTATGATATGAAATAAGTAAACCAAGCTGCCTCAGAGAGATAGAGACTAGATCAAAGGCTTACATAAAGTTGGGGGGTAGAGGAAGGATGAAAGCTGGCACCTACATAGGTGAAATCTATGATAAGCTGGAGGTAAGTATTTGTACAAGGAAGGGATAAAATGGGGGAAGGGGGTTACCTTTGGGTGGGGCTTTACGGGCTTGAGGGGGGCTAGGGATGAGAGGATGGGTAATATTAGCCAAGAAATTGGGAGGAGGGTGGGGAATCATATGAACATAGGAGATTGTAAGATATATGGTTGAGAGTATAATGCAGAGAAAACCTTTTCAAAAATATAGTAAGGAAAGTTACCTGTTTAAGATGCTTAAAGGGGATAATCTGATGCAGGACAGGCTCCTAGGGAATATGTGAATGCTCATTTTGCCATAAAGGGTTATATCTTTGGATAGAGACCGTATAATGAGACTGAAGGTATACCCACATCCTGTGGAGGACTGATGCTCTCAAATAGAGGGAAATGTATCTCTCAAGAGAAATAGTGGCTCCCAGTGCATTAGAGCAGTTGAGCATGCCAAGCCCTCAACAATGTTGCAAGTATCTCTGAACAAGGCCCTTCAAACAATAAAGATTGACGGTCACTGTGGACCCTAAGGGGAGGGGGAAAGAGGTACTGAATAGATGGAACCAATGTAACTGTGTGGGCAATAGAAGTGTTCCACAATAGTACGCAAGTGTGGATATAAGACATGTAAAATTACACCAAAAATATATAGGGGCTGATAGGCTAAAATGTAAATCATAATGCAAACATAAGATAACTAAAAATTTAGAAAATTATATAGTCTAAAATATAAACCACAATGTAAATACAAATGTTACCTTGTTTGAAAGCTATTGTCTCAATATCTGTACATCAGTTTCAGTAAATATAGTACGAATATATAAAAAGATTATTGCTGTGGAAGGGAAAAGGTTTTATGTTGGATATATGGGAGTAATGTATATTGTATATAAGAATTACTGTGATCTATAACTCTTGTGAAGTTAAGCTTAAAAATTAGAAAAAAATAAGAAAAAGATAGGACGTAGACGCTGAGGAAAAGACAGAAATTGCTGCCTTGGCAATTTGCATAAAAGGCAATACTTATTGCTGTGATGGAAGACAAAACATCAAAAACAAAGCTTTTGCATTTTTAAATTTTTTGATACTCCCATTTATTTTTACCATAATTTTTCCAAATTAATATGTATTCTATATCTAACCTTTAAACTCATCGTTATATTCCATTGTACTATTAATGGAACCTGGCAATATATTGGGCTTCACTTTTCAGGCAGTTTTGAATCACAGGGAGGTTCAACAAGGAGTAGAGGAATATTGGTGTTGGATTTTATTGACAGGTACACATGGTTGGCAAGGAGTTCACCAGGGCACATATCCAGGGTACATAAAAATGTTTGGATATTTTCATAGTGGCTACAATTAAAAACAACAACTGATGGAGTGCTGAGTTCCTAGCCAGGGGAGCTCTATCACAGTCCCTAAAGGAGCAGCAGCAATCCCCCAAGTGCAACGGCAAAGATCAAAAAAGAATGAAGGTCCAACAATGAGCCCTTGATACTAATGACTATGCTTGTGAGCCTGTGCACCTGAAAATAGAACAAGGCCTAGAGCTGCAGGGTGCCTAAGAGTTACCTCCTGAGAGCCTCCGTGCTGCTCGAATGTGGTCAGTCTCAAAGCCAAACTCAGCATGTAAATGCGTTGTCTTCCCCCCAGCATGGGACCTGACTCCCGGGGATGAGCCTCCCTGGTGTGGAGGGATTACTACCAAGTACCAGCTGATGATGTAACTAGAAAATAACCTTGAATGAAATGGTCAACTTGGACCAGTAGAATATCTCAGTCTACATATAATACCAGCAGTTTAAAATGCTTTTGACCTGAATCAAGGGGGAAATGGAAAGGACAAATGAGTTCATATGGCTATGAGTCTCCAAAAAGAGCTGGGAGGTTATTAGAGGGGTTACCCTTATGCACACCTCAGCAGAGTCCCAGAGACAGCTAAAGTAGATACAACCCCAGGTATTGGTTCTTCTGAGGGCTACAGAGACCCACAGGTTCTATGGTCATGGTAGATGGAGTTCAGTGCCATGTCAGTTGGCCCTGCTTTGGAGTTTGTGTTTCTGTGTGATGGAGCTGGACTCTATTCACAAGCCTCTCCTGTTACTTTATCAGAACTGTAGTTGGTGATGGGGCTTAATATATACCCAGTGGATCTGAATCTCTGGACTGAATATAAGATAGCCTCAACAATCTTCAGCTCCTACACTCTGGTTTATTGGACTTACCCCACCCAGCTAACATGGAATTGAAGAAGGTAAACTACCACACCATGGAGCCAAGAGTGCCTACAACTGAAAGTGGAGGATTGCATCCAGTATCCATGTGGAATCTAAGCCCCCTCTTGATATAGATGTGGGGTGGACATAACCAATCCAAGGTCCACAGGATGGAGGAATAGAATACAGATTAGAGTGGACTTACTGATATTCTATTCATGAACTATTATGATTAGTAATCGAAGAAAATGTGGCATTGGTATTGAGAGAGTGGCCATGGTGGCTGCTGAGTGTGGGGAATGAGAGGAAGAGATGAGATGTGGAGGTGTTTTCGGGACTTGGAGTTGTCCTGGGTGATGGTGCAGGGACAGTCACCGGACATTTTATGTCCTCCCATGGCCCACTGGGTGGACTGTGGGAGAGTGTGGGCTATGATGTGGACCATTGACCATAATGTGCAGCGATGCTCAGAGATGTATTCACCAAATGCAATGAATGTCTCATGATGATGGAGGAGATTGTTGCTATGGGGGAGGAGTGGGGTGAGGGGGGTGGGGGGGCATATGGGGACCTCATATTTTTTAATGTAATAAAAAAATAAATAAAGACAAAAATAATAAAATAAGAACACTCCAAAAAAAATAATAAAAGAGAAAAGAAACAGATCCCAAGGCCCCTTCATACACAGGCTGAGTCCAGATCCAATGCTGAAGCTCTTTATTCAGGTGCAAGAGAAGTGGCCAGGACAGAGTGGGGCCAGGGGGTGGGAGAAGAAGGAGGGGAGGGGTCCAGGCTGGACAGGGTCCTGGGGACAGCATGGCAGGGGTTTCCAGGGTGCAGACCTGGGCTGCTGGACATGATGGAAAGAAGAGGAGACTCCCTGGGGCCACTGGGGGTGCAGGGGGCAGGAGCTGCAGGGGGCAGAGGCCAGGCCAGGAGCACGTCCCTTCACAGGTGCACAGGCCCGCGGGCAGGCATCCCTGCTGGGAAGATGGGGGCCTCAGGGAGCATCAGGCCCCCTGGGATCTGGCACCACGCGATGGGGCAGGCCCCTGCAAGTCTTCTCTGTGCTGGGGATGGGGTGAGGGGCAGTTAGGCCCAGCTCCCACACCCAGAAGCAGTCGGTGAGGATGGAGCTCAGTGAGGAGACTCCCCTCCCAGGCTGGGGAGCAGAGCACCCCAGAAGAAACCTCACAGGGGCCAGTGGAACCCAGAGATGCAGTGTGTGTCCTAAAGTCAACAAAGGACTTCCCGCAGGGCCCAGGATGATGCAGGGACAGACGGGAGCTGAGGGCAGGGGCAGGGGTGGCCACCTGCTGCCCCCTGGGGTCTGTGCTGCTGTGAGGATGGGAGGGGGCCCGAGACATGGCTCTGGAGGCTTCCAGCGTCCTCCCAAGGGCTCACTTACCCTAGTCACCTTCAGGAACGCAGCTTTCTGTAGAAACAAAACAAGGATGAGAAGACGCCCTGGACAGGGAGACGTGGACGCCATCCCTGCCCGCAGGTCACAGGGGACAAAGGGGAACCCAGCCTGGGCTGCAGGTGCCCGGAGCTCCCCTAAAGCTTCTCCCCCAGGGGACCCCGACCGCTCAGTCCCTTTACCCGTCTGCACAGGGATGAAGATGTTCTGAAGGAATCCTTTGCTCTGCGTGAATTTCTTAAATTCTTCCAGAGTCTCAAAGTCCGCGTCCAGATTTCTACCTGTGGTGAGACCAGGAGGAAAGGCCCTTCCTGGACCAGGTCTGAGTGTGGCCAGGAAACCCTCCAGTGAGCAGACCCCAGGAGGAGGAGGGGGGCTCCAGCACCCGGGGTGGGGAGGGGGCTTCACCCTGGGGGGCGGCAGCCAAAGGGAAACCCCCAGAAAGCCACCCAGGGCTCTGGTCCAGCTCTGGGGCTCCATCCACACAGAGCCCCCACAGCTGAGCAGGTCCAGTGGGGAGAGGGAAGGGGTAGGTGTTGTGAGCCCCCACCTACTCGGAACCCCTGGGGGTCTTGCAGGTGGACAAGCCGACCTCCAGGATCAGACTGTGACCTGGGGGACCCTCATCAAAGAGAAACTGTGTCCAGAAGATACTGGAATTCACCCACCTGCAGGTCCTTTCCACAAAAGCTTCACCAGAAAATGTTCTCTTCCCCCTGGAGACCCCAGCCCCACACCCAGTGGCCCCTGGAAGGCCTTGCTGGTGGCTGCAGGAATCCCCCCTACAGGAAGGACCATGGCTGACCTTGCCCGATGCTATCCCCTTGCTGGCCCCGTGCAGGGCACTGACCACCAGGCCTCCCTCAGCAGCCCTGGGTCTCCTGCCCTGAAGCAGGCAGAGGATGACGCTGATTTTGGGGTAGGGGCAGCTCAGGAGATGCGGCCCCTTACCCATGAGTTTTCCGACGCGGAAAGGTTTCCCTCTGCACTGGCCCTCGATAATAAAGGCATAGTGGTCTTTCACGGGCAGCTCCTCTCCTTGTACCAGGTTCGTCCCATTGACTGAAGATGGACAGAGAGAAAACAGCCTTCAGGGTCCTCTTCCCAGAGAAGGTGGAGAGCAGGTAAGGGCGGGTCTGGCAGGTTTCGGCTTCGGGGCCTCCTAGCTGCATGGAGCCCCCTGCACCCCCAGCCCCAGCCTGGCCAGACCCTAGGCCTGGCTGTTCCCCACAGCCATGGACCCCAAGTCCTGGGGAAGCCTCCTCCAGAAAGGGGCCCAGCCAAGTTAGGGTCCCACAGACCACTTCCTGTCAGGGCAGGATGGCAAGTGTGGGAGCTCGGGGATCTGGGGCAAATGTCCATCTGTCCCTCGTGCTCCTTAACCCTAGTTTCCCTGCCGTGCACATCCTCTCCCCTGGCGTCTGCTGTCAGGTAACTCATCCAGGGACAGCAAGGGCCCTGGGAAGGGAGTTCAGCATTTCCTGGGGTAGGACAGGCAGGGACCCCCAGGGAGGAGGGCCACCTGGGGAGCCTCGGCTCAGGCAGGGGCACGGCAGCCCCCAGCCCACCCCCTACCAGCCTGTGATGGGCTCGGCACTCACATGCCCTGTATTTTCCCGGCTCCTCTGTTTTCTCCAGCAGGACGTTCATCTTGTGGCACTGGCCCTTCTTCCTGGAGAGCACAAGGCACGTGGGCTGCAGCCTCAGGAACACACCTGCAGCCTCAGCTCACCTGGCACCTGCACACCTGAGCGCTGTCCCTGCATGGCCTCCCCACCCGAGCTTTAGGGGCTCCCTGGTCCCTTCCCACCATGCTGGCTGCATGTGGGGCTCCCTATTAGAGGGAGAGATGGGTGGGGAGCAGCCCTTTTCTACTCACATGATGGTGAAGGTGATCTCCATGTTCCCGCCCTCCAGGGCAGTGACCGTCAGAGGGGACACCTTATCGGGTCTCTTCTCCACTGGCATCTCCTTGGTGTCCACCACGGCCTTCACGTACCACGTCCCTGTGATCTGAGGCAGGGCCAAGGGCATAAGAGCTGCTTGTCCCCTGAGGGACACATCTCAGACCCTCCCCCAGGAATACCCATGTCCCAGGGGTAAAGGGACCTCAAGGCACGGGGTCCCCCCAGCACCTGGCTTCACCCCCACCTGGCTTCACCCCCACTTTGAGTGGGTCCTGACGCTCCTTAGGACAAACCACTCCTGGGCTCCCGCCACTGGGCAGCGATTGTCTGGATCCCCATATCCACTCTCGTAGGAAAAGCCCTGACCCCCTAGGAACCCTCACCCCTGGAAATTCCCGGGGGTCCCCAGGGCATCAGTTCCACAGGCTCCCCCTGCCCCTGCCCAGGGCTGGAGAGCAGCTTCTCCTTTCCATCTGACCAGCTCAGCCTGGAGCACAGGGGCAGAACCCCTGACCTTCCTGGAAGCCCCCACAGGCCCTGGCCCCTCCCCCAGTCAGACCCTGTCCCATCCACCCCCCATGCCCCTCCAGCTCACATCCAGCTGCTCCGAGACCAAGCCGAGGGGGTCCTGGGCCGGCAGGGCAGCGACCAGGCTGAGGCCGATGGTCAGGAGCAGCATCTTCATGACCAGGGCTCTGGGCTCACGGCGGCCAGCGGTGCTGAAGGGCTGTCCTAGGAAGCTGTGCCCGGCCCCCCACACACTGCCCTTTATGCGCCCTCAGCCCCCAGCCCCGAGCACTTGGCAGATGCTGACCCTAGCCCTCCCCCCACCAGCCGGGGCCAGCTCTGCACTGGGCAGGTGGAAGGTGGTTATTGTTGGAAGCTGTTGAATAGCAGCTCAGTGCACCAAAGAGCTCACCCTGCAGAAGGCCGCCCCCTTCAGCTCCCCCGGGAGGCTCATGACCCCAGAATCCCATGAAGAGAGAGAGCGCTCCCAGCTGGGGGAGGTGGGGAGGGGAGCAGCGCGCTTTCTGCAATGAAGGCTCCACTGCCACCTTCCCACCCTTCAGCCTCTGGGGCACCCCTGGCCAAGTTCATCTTCTAGGTCCTGGGGAAATCATGGTTTCACCCCCAGCTGACGCTAAAGAGATGGAACTTTAGGACTGGAGAAAGCTGGTTCTCCCTCTCACTGAGAGCTGCCAGTTCCTGAAGCCCCAGCTCTCCCCTGCCTGCTTGCCCACCCCATCCTGGGGTGGGGAGGCTCTGACTCAGGACTCAGCCTTCGTCTAAGCAGCACCTCTGCAGAGCAGCCTCCCAGACCCTTCTGCTGCGATGGGACCCTGAGCCGGGCTGAGCCCCTTTAGAGCACAAAGGCTCTGGACCGTCTTGTTCCTTTCTCGTGTCCCTCTACGCTGCCATCTGCCCCTGGGAGAATTTCAGCTCCCCGCGGGGGCTTGAGTGCTGTGGTTGTCCCCTGCTGTGGGGAATAGTCCCTGTCTGTGATAGGTGGTCATTGAGCATTCCTCCATAGAGGACAAAAGAAGCTAGGCAATTGCTCTAAGACTTAAGTAATTCATCAATTCCAGTTTTGGGGGTGTTTCGAGGTTCTATTGTGACAACGTGTGAAGCCCTGGGCGTCCCTAGCACCTATGAGCCCCTTAAGCGTGGTGTCCCCTCCTTCCTGCCTGGAGTGGGATCCAGCAGCTGGTGCTGCCCATGGCCAGTCATGGCAGAGACTTTTTTGACTCCCTAAATTTCATTCCCTCAGAAACCCGACTTCCCAAAGGCCTGCACCTTCCTCGTCAGCCTAGAGTCCTGTACCCCAAGACAAGCCCAGCACCCTGTTTCCTTTGAGGAACGGGTAACCTGAGCCCCGAGGAGTCGCCATGCTGGCTGGGTTCCCTGTGCCTGGCTGAGCGCTGCTGGCCTGGCCCCACCTCCTGGGCACCATGGTGCCTTATCCTGACCTCGTGGGCATTGGCTGGACCATCTGTTCTGACGCCCAGGGCTGGCCTCCACAAAAGCATCTTTGTGCCTTTCAGCCAAGCTGGGACACCCTGAGCACCCCCTAAATGATATAATGAGCACTCTCTAATGTTCCCAGCATGACCCAGTAATTAGCTCTCTGCATGGGAGGTGCTCCTGGGCAGAGATCCCACCCTCCCTGGGGGAGGAAGGGCAGGTCCAGCCCACTTTGAGGGTCAGAAATTAGCACTAGCCCAAGGCTTTATATCAAAGGGCAAAGATTTCCTGTTCCCTTCCTTTGTTGACTATACCCTGGGCCACTGTATTTCTCCTATTATTTTCAAGTCACTGATCAGGCACATTTAATTCAATCCATGGAGGAGATGGTGGAGCAACATGCACAGGCCACTGAAAGAACAGGATGTCACCTGCGAATCCTGAGCTTTTTGAGACGGGTCCCCTCCAGCTAGCCCACATCCCCCCATCTTTCTCCTGCCCCAAGTTCCAGAGGGCTGAACTCTACTTAATGAGTCCACAATAGTCTACTTAGAAACAGGGTGGAGTCAGCTGATGTGACCACCTTCAGGAGGTGGTAAGGCAGGAGCGGATGGAACTCCTAGGCTCCTGGAAGGATTTGTGCTAGTTCTTTCCAAAATGTTTGGTAGAATTCACCTGTAAAGCAGGCTGGCCCCGAGCTCTTCTTAGTAGGGAGGTATTTAATGACTGATTCTATCTCTTTAGTTATGATTGGTTTGTTGAGATCATCAATTTCTTCTTTCAACAATGTAGGCTGCTTATGTGTTTCCAGGAATTTCTTCATTTCTTCTAAATTGTCCTTCTTGTCAGCATATAGTTTTTCAAAGTATCCTCTTATGATACTCATTATTTCTGTGGCATCAGTGGTGATATCCTTTCTTATTTCTTATTTTGGGTATTTGCATCTTCTCTCTTTTTTTCTTTGCTAGTCTAGCTAAGGGTTGTCAATTTTATTTTCTCTAAGAACCAACTCTTTGTTTCGTTTAATTTTTGTAGTGCTTTCTTGCTTTCTATTTCATTTAAATCTGTTCTGATCTTTATTTCTTTTTTTCTTCTTTCTTTGGGGTTGAGTTTTTTTTTTTTTTTTAGTAATTCCTCCAAGTGTGCAGTCAGGTCGTCAATTTTAGCTCTTCCCTCTTTTTTGAGGTATGAATTTATGGCTATGAATTTCCCTCTCAGTACAGCTTTTGCTGCATGCCATAAGTTTTTATATACTCTGTTGTCATTTTCATTAGTTTTCATATAGTTACTGATTTCTTTTGAGATTTCTTCTTTGACCTACTGTTTGTCTAAGAGTGTGTTGCTTAACGTCCATATCTTGGTGCCAAATCTGGGTCTCTGGCCCTTGCAGATATCCAGCTTCATTCCACTGCCTGCCCAGTGGAATTTTATATGATTTCAATCTTTCAGAATTCATTGAGACATTCTCTGTGGCCTAGCATGTGATTTATCTTGGGAAATGATCCACATACACTTGAGCAGCTTGTTTACCCTGCTGTATTTGAGTGTAGTGTTCTGTATATGTCTATTAGGTCCAGATCCTCTAATATATTAATAAAGTCTTTGTTTCTTTATTGATTCTCTGCTGAGATGTTCTGTCTAATGGTGATAAAGGTGTATTAAAGTCCCCCAGTATAAATGTAGAGGCATCTATTCCTCCACTAAGTTTTTCCAGTGTTTGCCTGATGTATTTTGAGGCACCCTGATTAGGTGCATAAATGTTTATGATTGTTCTTTATTCTTGAAAGATTACCCATTTTAATAATATATAGTGCCCATCTTTGTCTCTCAAAATAGTTTTGCATTTAAAGTCTATTGTTCCAGATATTATTACAGCTACTTCTGCCCTTTTTTGGTTATTGTTTGCTTATAAGATTGTTTTCCAGCTGTTCACTTTCAACCTCCTTGAATCCTTGGGCTTAAAATGGGTTTCTTGTAGATATAGATGGGTCCTATTTCCTTATCCATTCTGCCATCTTTGTCTCTTGACAGGTGAATTTAATCTATTAACATTCAGTGTTATTACTCTTAAGGAATTACTTACATTACTCATATTTTCTTTGGATTTGTGTGTCATATGTTGTTTTTATTGCTTTTTGTCTTTTTGGTTGTTCTTACACTCTCCTCCAATTCTGTCTCTCCTGTTCTTTTCTTTTCTCCTGCAGAACTCCCTTTAGGATTTCTTGAAGGGGAGGTTTCTTATTGGCATACTCTCTTAGCTTCTATTTATTTGTGAATATTTTGAAGTCTCCATAATTTTTGAATGCCAGGTTGCTGGATAGAGTATTCTTGGCTGGAAATGTTTTTCCTTTTGTTCCTTGACTGTATCATATGACTGCCCTCTTGCCTCCATGGTGTCAGATGATAAATCAGCACTTAATCCTATTGAGCTTCCCTTGCATGTGATGGGTTTCTTTTCTCATGCAGCCTTCAGTATTTTCTCTTTTTCTTGAGCATTGGATGATTTGACAAGAATGTGTCTTGAGGTAGGCCTGTTTGGATTTATACTGTTTGGGGTGTGCTGCACTTTCTTGAAAAATACATCCATATCCTTCAATAGGTTTGGCAAGTTTTCAGCCATTAATTTCTCCAACACCCCTTCGGTCCCCTTTCCCTTCTCTTCTCCTCTTGGATGCCTTTAATGTGTATGTTTTGTGCATTTTGTGTTGCTGGATTTTTTTTTTTCTCTTTTTATCTATCAATTCTACAATCTGTTTGATTTCAGATGTACTATCTTCCACATCACTAATTCTTTCCTCTGCTTTTTCAAATCTGCTGTTATTTCCTGAGAATGTATTTTTTATTTCTTGAATGGAGCCAATAATCACCATAATATCCATCATCTTTTTTAGTATGTTTACAGTTTCTTCAGTATGCCCTTCAAGTGTTTCCTTAATTTTTTTTTTAAGATTTAATTTATTTATTTCTCTCCCCTTTCCCCCAACTGTCTGCTCTCTGTGTCCATCCTCTGTGTGTTCTTCTGTGTTGGCTTGCATTCTTGTCAAGTGGCACCAGGAAACTGTTTTATTTTTTTGTTGTTGTTGTTATCGCAACATTTGCTGCATCAGCTCTGTGTGTGTGAGGCGCCACTCCTGGGCAGGCTCAGCTTATTTCCTGCAGGGTGGCTTTCCTTGCAAGGTGCACTCCTTGCATGTGGGGCACCCCTACACAGGGTCATCCATGTGTGGCACTGCACTCCTTGCATGCAGCAGCACTGCTCATGGGCCAGCTCACCAGGAGGCCCTGGCTATCAAACCCTGAATCCTCCATATGGTAGGCAGATGCTCTCAGTTGAGCCACAACCACTTTCCTTAGTATCCTTAATCTCTTCCTTTACTTTATTAAGTTGATCCATGATATTTGATTGGAGACCTTTGATTAGTTTTTTAATGTTCTGCTCCTCTTCCTGGTTTTTAATTTGTTCAGTGGAGTAGGCTATTTCTTCCTGATTATTGGTTTGTACTTTTTTGTATCTCTCTGGTCATCATTTTATCTTGGTGGTTTCATTCAGTTGACTATCTTCTCCCTCTCAACTCCAGTTTTTCTAGGTGCTGTTTTTTTTTGTGTGTTAATTTTTCTGTTTGACACTGTGTTCTTCTTATTCTCTTACCTGGTTGTTGTCTAAGTCACCTTGAAGCAAAAAGATTAGGGCCAGGGAAAGCAAAAGAGGTAAGAAAAGAAAAAGTGTAATAGTAGTATTGGTATTGTTAACAGAAGAACCATATAAAGACCTAGGGGACTCAATATTAAACTTATGTAAGCAGTGTATAGTTATAGGAACAAGAAAGTGGAGTGTCTACAATGAAATGGGAAATTGAATATGGAGAAGAATAAAATATGAATCAAAAATCTAGTATGATCGGGACAGAGGGAAGAGAAAAGAAAGGCCAATAAAATAAAGAGTTAATAAAAGAAAGAAAGCAGAGTAAAAGTGTTAGAAATAAAAAGCCAGAAAAATTGGGGGCTAAACAAAGAGAGGGAATGTAAGAGCAACAACAGAATGTAGAAAGATGTAGGAAGGAAAAGAGATAGCACTGGTACCAAAATCAGTACACACAGAAAAGAGGAGTTTGAGGATGAGGAAACATAGCAAACAATAAACAAGCCAGTAGCACCTAATTTAAAAAAGGAAAAGAAAGAGAGGGGAAAAAAGTTAGGTGCATAAAGCAGAAGGAAAGACAAGATAACAAGAAAAAACAAAACAAAACAACAAGCTCTAAAGGAAGGAGTTAACAAAACAATAAAAACACTAGACTTCCCTCAAAATAAGAGACCCAAGGGAAGCTAATACAAGGATGTTATCTATGTTTTCCCTTTCTCAAAATACCAGCTAATATCCCAGTGGGTCACTACTCTAAGGGCAGCTGTGAACTGGACCAGAGATCTTGCACATTCAAGGCTGAAACTCCTCCACTGAGCCAAACCCTCCTTCAGGGTCAAACTACTCCTCAAAAAAAAAAGTCCCCTTCAGGGGCAGGACAGGCTCTTTGCAACTCAAACACTGAGTAGGAGTCTGCCCTCCCCTTTCTCCCTTTCTCCTTCCCTCTCTCCGGGCAGCAGGAAGCCGTGTGAGAGCCCCTCCAACAGGCAGACGGGACCCTGGTGACCAGACCACCACATAAGCAGTGCCGGTCTCCTTGAGAGCGCCCCCCCTTGCGGGACCCCAATGTGCTCCTGGAGTCCTCCCAGCGCGCCCCGGGCCCTCCTCGCGCCGCGCAGGCTTAGGCGCCGCCTGGCCCCACCTTCTCCCCACGTGGACGAGGGCGGGCGCGGGGCTGCTCGGCAGAGTCGCCTCTCCCCCTCCCTGGCTGCTCCTCAGGCTGCTGTGCTCCTGGAAGCTCAGAAAGCGGGGTCCGGTGACTGAACCCGCACGCGCAGGACCCTCTCCACCTGCACCAGAACCCTCCACTCCCGGAGTGGTTCTCCCCGTCTGCGCGGCCAGGGAGGTGCGGCCAGGCGGAGGCTTCCTGCCCCGGGGACGGCAAACGCGCGGCTTAACCCTGTCACCCCTCTTGCCCCGCTCTCTTGGGATTGATGCCTCCTGCTTAGTGGGCCCCCAGACAGCCCGCCCAGCAGGACTCTGTCCCCCTCAGCCTGTCCCTGCCGGCTCCATGCTCTGGGCGCGCCTGCCGCCATCTTGCCCGCCGTCTCGCCCGCCGTCCCGCCCGCCATCTTGCCCGCCCGCCATCTTGCCCGCCCGCCATCTTGCCCGCCCGCCATCTTGCCCGCCCGCCATCTTGCCCGCCCGCCATCTTGCCCGCCCGCCATCTTGCCCGCCCGCCATCTTGCCCGCCCGCCCTCTCGCCCCTGGTGGGCGGGGCCTGGGGTCCTCGGGCAGCCGTCCCGCCCGCCGTCCCGCCCGCCCTCTCGCCCCTGGTGGGCGGAGCCTGGGGTCCTCGGGCAGCCGTCCCGCCCGCCGTCCCGCCCGCCATCTTGCCCGCCCGCCGTCCCGCCCGCCGTCCCGCCCGCCGTCCCGCCCGCCGTCCCGCCCGCCGTCCCGCCCGCCGTCCCGCCCGCCCCCTCGCCCCTGGTGGGCGGGGCCTGGGGTCCTGGGCATCCAGGTGGCCCAGGGGTGCTCCCAGGTGCTCCCGGCCCCGTGCGGGCGGGTCCTGCCGCGCGTCTCCTGCCGGTGGGAGGTTCCCTAAGGAGCTCCTAGACGGGGGCGCGGGGCCGGGAGGCGGGGACGGGCGCCAGGGCAGCTCTGGCCAGGGAGGTAGCTCAGGGGGTCCCACGCGCACCCGAAGCGCCTCCCCCTGTATGATTTACATAACCTTTTATGTAATCTGTGTATCTCTTACAAGTAAAGGAAACACATTTAAAGATAGTGTCGTCCTATCAAGGGCTCCTCCTTGGACCACCTGCCTAACTGGCCTTTGCCCTTGCACCGGGGGGTTGCTGCGGCACCCGGGGGAATGGGACAGCTCCCCCCAGGAACTCAGCACTGCCCTGTTGTCCTGTGTAACTCCACCTGCGGTGGCAATACCCAACAAATATCACAACATTTTTATGTACCCCATAAACGTGCCCTGGAGAACTCCCTCCCAAACACGCATCCCACATCAAAAGCACCCCACACCTGTGCTCCTCCCCTGCCGCAGCTGAACCCCGCTATCCAAAACTTCTTCAAAAGTGAACCAAAACCATTGCCAAATCCAGTTAGTAGGAAATGAAATAGTAATGATAGGCTTAAACATTAGAAATAGATTACATACTAATTTAGAAGAACTAAAATGAAGTGAAAAATAAATTGGGGTATTAAAAAATGAAAACTATCATAAAACTTTGCTTTTGATGTTTTGCCTTCCATCACTCTAATAGCTGTTGTCCTGTATGTACAGTGGCAAAGTAATTTCTTTCATTCCTTCCTCAGTGTCTACATGCATTTTTTAAAAGTTTTAATTTTGTCTTCAAAAAGTTTTAGATCACAGTAAAGTCACATATACAATATAGGGGACTCCCGTATGTCCAGCATCAAACCCTCTTCCCCCTTCCCCAATGATGAAAAGGGTTGTTCATGTTGGAGGAGTGGGGCGGGGTATATGGGAGCCACTTATATTATTTAATGTAACATTTTTTGAGATCTAAGTATCTTTTTAAAAAAGACAATTAAAAAATTAAAAAGTGGACATTTTTTTAAATAATGGGAAAAATATAATGAGACAAATGTACACTTACCTACCTGAAAATATCCCCAAAACCTTACAAACTTAATAAAATATGTGGAAGAACAAAAATAATTACTTTCCTAGCTCAAACAAAATTTTAAAAATCCAGATTGTATAAAGGCCTAAGTAAGCAACTATAGAAATTATTCCTGGGAGTATAGTCTTTAAAGGCCTAAGTATACAAGAAATCACCTGAAGAAAATCTTAGAGAACATCTCTAACTAAGGTTAAAGGATTCTCCTTTTTAAAAACACATAAAGCAAAAACCATGGAGAAAATGATAGGAAAACATCACTACAGCAATATAAAAAACTCCTTGTGAAAAGAAGTAATAACAACCTCTTTCATTATTGTGGCACATTCATTGCTTTTGGTGAATACATTTTGGAACACTGAGAGGAGTGGGGGTGGGGTGGGGTACGTGGGAATCTCATACTTTTTTATGTGACTTTTTTGTGATCTATCTATCTTTAAATAAAAGAAAATTTAATAAAAAATTAAAAGAACTAATATAAAAAAATAAAAGGAGATACATCTGATAGGTTGAAGGTAATACCATCACATAGAATAAAGCTTATTATCCAAACTATAAAGAACACCTGACATCATAAGAAGAGAATATGGACAAAAGTAATAAAGAAACAATCCACAGGTAAAGAAAGAGAGGTGAACAAATCATACTTGAATACTTGTGTAGAAGTGAAAATTCACCAAAAATTAGGGAAATGTATATCAGTAAAACATACCATTTCAAAGCCATCAACAATGGAAAATCCCTTCAAGCAATGAGTAAATAATTACATTTGATAACATCCAATATTAACCAGAATAATGGGAATGGGAACTCTGCCAGCTTGAAGGGCACTTTTAGTGTTAGCTGTTAAAAATCAAAACTCTGTATTGCATAAAGAACAACTTCATCTTTTGAGATGAAGATGAAGACAAAGTTTTTTTGTATTCCTCCTACTTAATATAACTAAACACATTGGATATTTTATATATAAGGAAAAAAAACAACATAAGGCTCTGAAAGGGGGAGAGAAGGCAGGCCAGCTAGTGAATTTGGGAGCAAATGAATGACATAGTGGTAAAATTCCTTGGGTTTCATTTTACCACATATTTTATAGATTAATTGCTGAAGAATCTATCAACCTGGAAATGCCAACAGTTGCAGAATAAGAAACAAAAGCCCCAACAGAAATCTGCTCTTTCTAGTCAAAGAGTAGAAAATGAGCATCCTCACAAGGCAGAACAATTTTTGACAATAGCACCTCTGTTCCAACCAAACACTGAGAAAGTACTGAGGCCCCATGCTCACCCATACAAGTCAAGGAAGATTGGGGAGCTTAGACTTACACCCCCACCAATCTGAAACACCAACCTCCTTTTAGGGTGATGTCAGACATGGCCAAGTAGAGTGGCAGGACTTTCATTCCTGCCAGGGCTAAGGAGATCATCCCTGGAGCGTCAGTAGAGCCCATGTGGAGAGACTGGATTTCCAATCTTGCCCAGCCGTCACAAACATCTTCAAACTCCAATGTTCAGTGTGTAAAGTAGGCCTGTTGGAGAGTTAGGACTTTCACCACCACTCTGTGGTGGAGGGGCCACCATCACTCGTCAATCCCTACGGTGGCAGAGGAAACCACATGTAGAACTGTAAGGAGAAACTGCTACTTCTCCCTGCCGGGTAAGTGCAGGCAACTAGAACTCCCAATC
Organism: Dasypus novemcinctus; assembly: GCF_030445035.2. Classification (NCBI taxonomy): domain Eukaryota; kingdom Metazoa; phylum Chordata; class Mammalia; order Cingulata; family Dasypodidae; genus Dasypus; species Dasypus novemcinctus. The sequence goes on along the minus strand of NC_080680.1, from coordinate 127,883,329 downwards.
CCACCTTGCAACATTGAATGCAGTCGAATTTTGCAAAAACACACAAACCTTCAGAAAAAAGAAGCTGAGCAAACCCCAAATACAATCAAACCAAACAAATCCAAAACAATACACCCCATACGTAAAATACAGAAGATTAATTACAAAAGATCATCTGAGAAGCAGCAAAAGATCGACAACAGTTTGCCTATTCATGGACAAAGTAATGATAGTGACAGTAGATTTTGTCATCAGAGGGAAAAGTTACAGAAAAAAAGGAAAAATAAAACAAAAAATAAAATCTGCTGAGAAAGCCCAATTCACTAAATACCCTGGGATAGGAAAATTGGTCTGGGAGAAGGTGGAGTCAGAAAATCAACTAGCCCAATATATTTCCAGGTTCCATTAATAGTAAAATGGAATATACCGAAGAGTTTAAAGGTTAGATATAGAATACATATTAATTTGGAAAAATTAAGGTAAAAATAAATCGGGGCATCAAAAAATTAAAAATGGAAAAGCTTTGTTTTTGATGTTTTGCCTTCCATCACTGGAATAAGTGTTGCCCTGTATGCAAATTGACAAGGCAACTACTTCCGTCTTTTCCTCAGTGTCTACATCCTATCTTCTTTTTCATTTCTTTTTTCTAATTATTAAGCTTATCTTCACAAGAGTTTTAGATCGCAGTAATTCATATATACAATATACAGTACTCCCACATATCCCACATAAAACCTTTTCCCTTCCACAGCAATAATCTTTTTACATATTCATACTATATTTACTGAAACTGATGTACAGATATTGAGACAATAGCTTTCAAACAAGGTAACATTTGTGTTTACATTGTGGTTTATATTTTAGACTATACAATTTTCTAAATTTTTAGTTATCTTATGTTTGCATTATGTCTTACATTTTAGCCTATCAGCCCCTATATATTTTTGGAGTAATTTTACATGTCTTATATCCATCCTTGTGTACTCTTGTGGAACACTTCTACTGCCCACGCAGTTATATTGGTTCCATCTCTTCAATACCTCTTTCCCCCTCCCTTTAGGGCCCACAGTGACCATCAATCTTCTTTGCTTGAAGGGCCATGTTCAGAGATACTTGCAACATTGTTGAGGGCTTGACATGCTCAACTGCCATAATGCACTGGGAGCCACCATTTCTCTTGCGAGATACAGTTCCCTCTATTTGATGGCATCAGTCCTCCCCAGGATCTGGGCATACCTTCACTCGCATTATATGGGTCTCTATGCAATGACATAACCCACTATGGGAAAATGAGCATTCACATATTCCCTAGGAGCCTGTCTTGTGTCAGATTCTCCCCTTCAAGCATCTTAAACAGGTAACTTTCCTTATAATATTTTGAAAAGGTTTTCTCAGCGTTATACGCTCAACCATATATCTTACAATCTCCTATGTTCATATGTTTCCCCATGCTCTTCCCAATTTCATAGGCAATATTACCCATGCTTCCATCCCTAGATCCCCTCAAGCACGCAAAGCCCCACCCAAAGGTAACACTTTGCCCCAATTTTATCCCTTCCTTGTACAAATACTTAGCTCCAGCTTATCATAGATTTCACCTATGTAGGTGACAGCTTACATCCTTCCTCTACACCCAATTTCTGTAAGCCTATCATCCAGTCTCTAGTTCTCTGAGGCAGCTTGGTTTACTTATTTCATATCATTGAGATCATGTAGTATTTGTCCTTCAATGCCTGGGTTGCTTCACTCAACATAAGGTTCTCAAGATTCATCCATGTTATCACATGTGTTTGTAATGTATTTGTTCTTAAAGCTGAGTAGTATTCCATTGTATGTATATACCACATTTTATTTACCCATTCATCTGTTGATGGGCATTTGGGTTGTTTCCAACTTTTTGCAATAGTGAACAATGTTGCTATGAACATTGGTGTGCATATATCGGTTTGTGTCCTTGTTTTCAGTTGTATAAGGTATATACCCAGCAGTGTAATTGCTGGGTCATATGGCAAATCTATGGCTAGTTTTTTGAGAAACCGCCAAACTGTACTCCAGAATGTCTGGATCCTTATGCATTCCCACCAGCAGTGGATGAGTGTTCCCATTCCTCCACATCCTCTCCAGCATTTGTAGTCTTCTGTTTTTTCATATCTGCCAATTTTATGGGAGTAAGATAGTATCTCATTGTAGTTTTGATTTGCATTTCCCTGAAAGCTAGAGATTTTGAGCATTTTTTCATGTGCTTTTCAGCCATTTGTATTTCTTCTTTGGAGAAGTATCTGTTTAAATCTTTTCCCCATTTTTAAAATGGGTTGTTTATCTTTTGATTTTCAAGATATAGGAGTTCTTTATATATGCAAGTTATAAGTCTCCTATCTGATATATGGTTACCAAATATTTTTTCACATTGTGTAGCCTCTCTTTTCACTTTCTTGACAAACTCCTTTGGGGTGCAGAAGGCTTTAATTTTGAGGAAGTCCTATTTATCTATTTCTTCTTTTGCTGCTTGTGTTTTGGTGTGAATTTCATGAAGCAATTTCTTTTACAAGGTCTTGTATATGCTTCCCTACACTGCTTTCCTACATCTTTATGGTCTTGGCGCTTATATTTAGGTGTTTGATCCATCTTGAGTTGATTTTTGTGTAAGGTATAAGATGGCAATCCTCTTTCATTCTTTTACATATGGATATCCAGTTCTCCAGGCACCATTTGTTGAATAGGCCATTCTCTCCCAGTTGAGAGGGTTTGGTGGGTTTATCAAATATTATATGACTACATATATGAGGATCTATATCAGAACTCTCAATTCGGTTCCATTGGTCTGTGTGCCTCTCTGTGTGCCAATACCATGCTGTTTTCACTACTGTAGCTTTGTAGTATGCTTTGAAGTCTGGTAGTGTGATTCCTCCAATGTCATTTTTCTTTTTCAATATGTCTTTGGCTATTCGGGTCCTCTTTCCTTTCCAAATAAATTTTATAGCTTGTTTTTCTAGTTCCTAAAAGAATGCTGTGTTGATTTTTTGGGATTGCTTTGAATGTGTAGATCAGTTTGTGTAGGATAGACTTCTTAATAATATTTAGTCTTCCTATCCATTAACAGGGAATATTCTTCTATTTATTTAGGTCTTCCTTGAATTCCTTGAACAGTCTTGTGTAGTTCTCTGTGGATATGTTTTTTACGTCTTTAGTTAAATTTAATCCTAGGTATTTGATTTTTTTTATTGACTATTGTAAATGGTATTTGTTTCTTGATTTCCTCCTGAGCTTGCTCATTATTGGTGTACAGAAATGCTACTGATTTTTGCGCATTGATCTTATAATCTGCATCTTTACTAAACTCATTTATGAGTTCTAGAAGCTTTGTTGTAGACTTCTCAGGGTTTTCTATGTATAGGATCATGTCATCTGCAAATAATGAAATTTTGACTTCTTCCTTTCCAATTTGAATGCTTTTTATATCTGGTTCTTGCTTCAATGCTCGAGCAAGTACGTCTAAGACAATGTTAAATAGAAGAGGTGAGAATGGGCCTCCTTGTCTTGTTCCAGATGTTAGAGAGAAGGATTTTAGGATTTCACCATGGTAAATGGTGTTGGCTGTGGGTTTTTCATATATACTCTTTATCATGTTCAAAAATGTCCTTGTATTCCAATCTTTTGCAGTGCTTTTATCAAGAAAGGGTGCTTATTTTGTCAAATGCTTTTTCTGCATTTATAGATATAATCATGTGATTTTTTTCCCTTTAATTTGTTTATATGGTGTATTACATTGATTTTCTTGTGTTGAACCATCTTGCATCCCCGGAATGAATCCCACTTGGTCATGGTGTATAATTCATTTAATGTGTTGTTGAATACAGTTAGCAAGTATTTTGTTGAGGATTTTTGTCTGTAGGTTCATTAGAGAAATTGGTTTGAAATTTCCTTTCTTGTGGTGTCTTTGTTTGGCTTGGTACTAGGGTAATGTTGGCATCATAGAATGAGTTAGGTAATGTTCCTTCTGTTTTGATTTTTTGGAATAGTTTCAGCAGGATTGGTGTTAGTTCTTCCTGGAATGTTTTGTAGAATTCACCTGTGAAGCTGTCTGACCCTGGACTCTTCTTAGTTGGGACGTTTTTAATGACTGATTCTATCTCTTTACTTGTGATTGGTTTGTTGGGATCATCAATTTCTTCTTTCTTCAATGTAGGCTGTTTAGGTGTTTCTAGGAATTCGTCCATTTCCTCTGAATTGTCATTTTCGTTGGAATATAGTTTTTCAATGTATCCTCTTATGATAGTCTTTATTTCTGTGGGGTCAGTGGTGATATCTCCTTTCTCATTTCTTATTTTGTGTATTTGCATCTTCTCTCTTTTTTTCTTTGTTAGTCTCATTAAGGGTTTGTCAATTTTATTGATCTTCTCAAAGAACCAGCTCTTGGTCTTTTTTATCTTTTCAATTGCTTTCTTATTTTCTATTTGATTTAGTTCCACTCTTATCTTTGTTATTTCTTCCTTTCTTCTTCCTGCAGTTTTACTTCGTTGTTTTTTTACTAATTCCTCAAAATGTACAGTTAGTTCTTCAGTTTTTGCTCTTTCTTCTTTTTTGATGTATGAATTTATGGCTATAAATTTCCCTCTATACAGCTTTTGCTGCATCCAATAAGTTTTGGTATGTTGTGTTATAATTTTCATTAGTTTCAAGGTAGTTATTAATTTCTTTTGAGATTTCCTCTTTTACCCACTGTTTTTCTAAGAGTGTACTGTTTAATTTCCATATCTTGGTGTGAAATCTGGGCCTCTGGCCCTTGCAGATTTCTAGCTTCACTCCATTCTGGTCAGACATATTATTTTGTATGATTTCGATCTTTCTGAATTCATTGAGCCTTTCTTTGTGGCCAAGCATATGGTCTATCTTGGAGAATGATCCATGTGCACTTGAGAAAAATGTTTATCCTGCACTACTCTAATGTAATGGTCCGTATATATCTATTTGATATAGCTCCTCTAATATACTGTTAAAGTTTTTGTTTCTTTATTGATTCTCTTTTGAGATGTTCTGTCCAAAGTTGATAGTGGTGTATTGAAGTCTCCCACTATAATTGTAGAGGCATCTGTTCTTTCACTTACTTTTTCCAGTGTTTGCCTCATGTATTTGGAGGCGCCCTTGTTAGAAGTGTAAATATTTATGATTGTTCGCTCTTCTTGAGAGATTGTCCCTTTCACTAATATGTAGTCTCCTTCTTTGTCGCTCACAATTTTTTCACATTTAAAGTCCATTTTGTCTGATATTAATATAGCTACTGCTACTCCTCCCCCCCTTTTTTTTTTTTTTTTGGTTATTGTTTGCTTGTAAGATTGTATTCCAGCCATTCACTTTCAATCTCCATGAATCCCTGGGTCTAACATGTGTTTATTGTAGACAGCATATAGATGGGTCATATTTCCTTATCCAATCTCCCAGTCTGAATCTTTGAATAGGTGAATTTAATCCATTGACATTAAGTGTTATTACTTTCAAGGAATTATTTATGTTAGCCATATTTTGTTTGGACTTGTATTTGTCATATTGTGTTTGTTTTTTTCCTTCTCTTTTTATCTTTTTTGTTTTGCTCTTACATTCTCCTCCAACTCTGCCTCTCCTGTTTTTTCCTTTCTTCCTGCAGAACTCCCTTTAGTATTTCTTGAAGGGCAGGGTTCTTGTTGACATACTCTTTCAATTTCTGTTTATCTGTGTATATTTTGAACTCTCCATCATTTTTGAATGCTAGTTTAGCTGGGTCGAGTATTGTCGGTTGGAAATTTTTTTCTTTTAGTACCTTGACTATATCATACCACTGCCTTCTTGCCTCCAGGGTTTCAGATGAGAAATCGGCACTTAATCTCCTGGAGCTTCCCTTTTATGTGATGGTTTTCTTTTCTCTTGCTGCTTTTAGTATTTTCTTTTTGTCTTGAGCATTGGATAATTTGACAAGTATATGTCTTGGGATGGGCCTATTGGGATTTATGGTGTTTGGGGTGCATTGTGCTTCCTGGACATGTACATTCATCTCTCTCAGTAGGCCTGGGGAGTTTTCAGCCATTATTTCCTCCAACACCCGTTCTGTCCCCTTTCCCTTCTCTTCTCTGCCTGGGATGCCTATAATATGTATTTTTTGTGTGTTTTGCATTGTCATTCACGTCCCTAAGTCCTAGCTGGATTCTTTCTATCTTTTCATCAGTCAGGTCTACTATCTGTTTGATTTCAGATGTACTGTCTTCCACGTTGCTAATTCTCTCCTCTGCCTCTTCTAATCTGCTGCTTTTTACTGAGAGTGTATTTTTGATTCTTGAATGGTGGTGTTCATCCCCATTATATCTGTTATCTTTTTGCATATATCTGCAATTTCCTCTCCAAATGTTTTATTCATATTGTTACTCTCTTCCTTTACTTCATTAAGTTGGCCTCTATTATATGTTTTGAGATCTTTAATTACTTGACCGATGTTCTGCTCCCCTTCCTGATTTTTAGTTTGTTCATTGGATTCAGCCATGTTTTCCTGACTATTGGTTTGGTTTGTAGTTTTTTGTTGCTGTCTGGTCATCATTTTATCTTGACAAGTTTAATCAGTTCCTTAGCTTCTTTTTCTAGTCTTGGGGATTAATTAGTTGTTATTCTTGTGTAAGTGTTATGTCTTCTCTTTTTCACTTTGTTCTTCTTACTCTATTTTTTTGTTGCTGGCTAAGTTCACTTTGAAGGTAAACATTAGGGCCAGGGAAAGCAAAATGAGTAAGAAAAGAAAATGTATAAAGTAGTATTGGTAATAAATGTTAACAGAGCAACAATGTGAGATCAAGGAGAATGGATATTAGACTCCTGTAAGTTGTGTAGAGCTATAGCAGTAAGTAGAGTACCTATAATGAGATAGTCAACTGAATATGGGGAGGAATATAGTATGAATTAAAAAGCTCATGTTTTCATGAGAGAGGGAAAGAGAAAGGAAAGACAATAATATCAAGAGTGGATAAAAGACAGAAAACAGAACAAAGGTATTAGACCTGCCTGCATCCTCTGACCTCCATGTCAGAAACCACCTCTTGCAAGAATCTCTTCTGTCACTGTCTCACCAAATCGACATCTAGACACTTCCTGCCCTGAAAGCTCCCAAAACAGCCCACTCAGGGTTTGGGAACACCCCACACAACAAAGATCCCAGGGATTGCCGTAGCCTGGCCGCCAGCCTTTGGGGGAGGGGCTCCACCCAGAATCTCTGACCTCTGAGTCAGAAACCCAAAATTCCACCTCTCACAAGAACCTCCTCCATCACTGTCTCACCAAATCAACTTCCAGACACCTCCCTCCCTGCAAGCCCCCAGAACAGTCTGCTCAGAGCTTGGGAACTCCCCAGCACAGCAAAGCCTTCAGGAATTGCTGCTGCCATGCCACCAGCCCCAGGGGGAAGGGTCCCACACACAACCCCGACCTCTATGAAAGAGACCCAAAATTCTACCTCTTACAAGAATCTCCTCTGTCACCGTCCCACCAAATCGATGTACAGACACCTCCTGCCCTGCGAACACCCAAAACAGCACAGTCCGGCAGGACTCCAACCCTACTCAGCCATTTCTCTGCAGGAAAGATTATGAGGTGCACTCCCTCAGATGCCATCTTGCCCTGCCTCCAAAAATAGACTTTACGTGCAAAACAAGAATGAGAGACAAAGATAGACACTATATATTAGTGAAAGGGATAATCTCTCTGGAAGAAAGAACAATCATAAACATTTATGCTTCTAACAAGTGTGCCCCCAAATATGTGAGGCAAAAGCCGGAAAAAATAAGTGAAGAAATAGATGCCTCCATAATTATACTGAGGGACTTTAGTACACCACTATCCACTTTGGACAGAATGTATCAAAAGAGAATCAATTAAAAAACAAAGACTTTGAACAATATTTTAAAGGCAGTGGATCTAATAAACATATACAGAACATTGCACCCAAAAACAGCAGGACATACATTCTTCTCCAGCGCACATGGATCATTCTCCAAGACAGACCACATGCTAGGCCACAGAAAATGTCTCAATGAATTCAGAAAGACTGAAATCATACAAAATAATTTCTCTGACCACAGTGAAATGAAGCTGGAAGTTTGCATGGGCCAGAGACCCAGATTTGGCACCAGGATTTGGAAGTTAAACAACACACTCCTAGAAAAACAGAAGATCAAGGAGGAAATCTCAAAAGAAATCAATAACTACCTTGAAACTAAAGAAAATGATAAAACAACATGTCCAAACTTATGGGATGCCACAAAAGCAGTACTGAGAGGAAATTTATAGCCATAAATTCATACATCAAAAAAGAAGAAAAAGCTAAAATTGAAGAACTAACTGCATACTTGGAGGAATTAATAAAAAAAAAACCCAACTAATCCCAAAGGAAGAAAAAAGAAAGAAATAGCAAAGATTAGAATAGAACTAAATAAAATAGAAAATAAGAAAGCACTTGAAAAAATAAGCAAAACCAATAGCTGGTTCTTTGAGATCAATAAAATTGATAAACCCTATGATAGATTAACAAAGAAAAAAAAGAGAAGATGCAGATACTCAAAATAAGCAATGAGAAAGGAGATATCACCACTAATCCTGCAGAAATAGACTATCATAAGGGGATTCTTTGTAAAACAATATTCCAGCAAGAAGGACAATTTAGAGGAAATGGACACATTCCTAGAAACACATAAGCAGCTTACATTGATGAAAGAAGAAATTGATGATCTCAGCAAACGAGTCACAAGTAAAGAGATAGAATCAGTCATTAAAAACCTCTCAACTAAGAAGATCCCTGAGCTAGATGGCTTCACTGGTAAATTCTACCAAACATTCAGGAAAGAACTAACACCAATCTTGCTAAAACCCTTCCAAAAAATCAAAACAGAAGGAACATTGCCTAACTCATTCTATGATGCCAACAATACTCTAGTACCAAAGCCAAACAAAGACACCACAAGAAAAGAAAATTACAGACCATTCTCTCTAATGAACCTAGATGCAAAAACCCTCAACAAAATACCTGCTAATCGTATTCAACAACACAATAAATGAATTAAACACCATGACCAAGTGGGATTCATTCCTAGTATGCAAGGATTTTTCAACATAAGAAAATCAATTAATGTAATATACCACATAAACAGATTGAAGGAAAAATATCACATGATCATATCTATAGAGCAGAAAAAGCATTTGACAAAATACAGTACTCTTTCTGGATAAAAACACTGCAAAAGATTAGAATAGAATGAAACTTTCTGAATATGATAAAGGGAGGATATGAAAAACCCACAGCTAAATCATTTACAATGGTGAAATCCTAAAATCTTTCCATCTAAGTTTAAGAATAAGACAAGGATGCCCACTATCATTCCTTCTATTTAGCATAGTCTTAGAAGTACTTGCTTGCACACTGAGGCAAGAACCAGACATAAAAGGCATCCAAACTGGAAAGGAAGAAGTCATAATTTCACTATTTGCAGATAATATGATCCTATACATAGAAACCCTGAGAAGTCTACAAGAAAGCTACTAGAACTTATAAACGTGTTAAGTAAATTCACAGGATACAAGATAAATACACAAAAATCAGCAGCATTTCTGTACACCAATAATGAGTAATATCAGGAAGAAATCAAGAAATAAATACCATTTACAATAGTAAATTAAAAAATCAAACACCTAGGAATAAATTTAACTAAAGATGTAAAAGATATATACACAGAAAACTACACAAAGCTGTTCAAGGAAATCAAAGAAGACCTGAAAAAAATGGAAGAATATTCCCTGATCATGGGTAGGAAGTCTAAGTATTATTAAGAAGTCTATCCTACCAAAACTGATCTACACATTCAATGCAATCCCAATAAAAATCAACACAGCATTCTTTAAGGAACTAGAAAAACTAACTATGAAATTTACTTGGAAAGAAAGAGGCCCTGAATAGACAAAAACATATTGAAAAAGAAAAAATGAAACTGGAGGAATCACACTTCCTGACTTTGAAACATACTACAAAGATACAGTAGTGAAAATGGCATAGTATTGACACAAGGATAGACACACTGACCGATGGAACCGAATTGAGAGTTCTGATATAGATTCTAATATATACAGCCATATGATATTCAACAAGGCCACCAAACTCTCTCAACAGAGAGAGAATAGCCTCTTCAGGAAATGTTGCTTGGAGTACTGGATATCCTTATGTAAAAGAATGAAAGAGGATTACCAACTCACACCTTATATAAAAATCACCTCAAGATGAATCAAAGACATAAATATAAGAGCCAAGACCATAAAGACCTTGGAAAGCAATATAGGGGAGCAGATCTACAGGAACTTTTAATAGGAAATGGCTTCATGAACTTCACACCAAAAGCATGAGAAGCAAAAGAACAAATAAATAAATGGGACTTCCTCAAAATTAAAGCCTTCTGCACCTCAAAGGAGGTTGCCAAGGAGTGAAAAGAGAGTCTACACAATGGGAGAAAATAATTGGTAACCTTATATCTGATAGGAGACTTATATTCTGCATATATAAGGAACTCCTATATCTCAAAAATAAAAAGACAAACAGCCCATTTTAAAAATTGGAAAAAGATTTGAACAGACGCTTCTCCAAAAATGATATACAAATGGCTAAAAAACACATGAAGAAATGCTCAACATCACTAGCTATTAGGGAAAAGCAAATCAAAACAACAATGAGATACCATCTTACTCCCATAAGACTGGCAGCTATCAAAAAATCAGAAGACTGTAATTGCTGGAGAGGATGTGGAGGAATGGGAACACTCATCCACTGCTGGTGGGAATGCAGAAGGATCCAGCCATTCTGGAGGACAGTTTGGAAGTTTCTCAAAAAACTAGCTATAGATTTGCCATATGACCAGTAATTCTACTGCTGGGTATGCACCCACTTGAACAGAAAACAAGGACACAAACCAATAGATGCACAACAATGTTCATAGCAGCACTATTCACTATTCACTATTGCCAAAAGCTGGAATCAACCCAATTGCCCATCAGTGGATGAATGGATAAATAAAATGTGGTATATATATATAATGGAATACTACTCAGCTATAAGAAGGAATACAGTATAAACACATGTGATAACATGGATGAATCTTGAAGACCTTATGCCTTATGTTGAGTGAAGCAAGCCAGGCATTAAAGGACAAATACTACATGACTTCTCTAACATGAAACAAGCAAACCAAGCTGTCTCAGAGAACTAGAGACTAGAAGATAGGCTTAAAGGAATTTGGGGAAGTAGAGAAAGGTTGCAAGCTCATGCCTACATGGGTGAAATCTATGATAACCTGGAGGTAAGTATTTGTACAGGGAAGGGATAAGATGAGGGCATAGGGATACTTTGGGTGGGGCTTTGTGGGCTTGAGGGGGGTTAGGGTTGAGAGGATGGGTCACATGGCCCAAGGAATTGGGGGGAGGGCTGGGGGAACCGTTGAATATAGGAGAATGTCAGGTATATGATTGAAACTATACTGGTGAGAAAACACTTTAGAAAATATAATAAGGAAGGATCACATGATTAACGTGCTTAAGGGGGGCATCTGGTACAGGGGCAAGCTTCTAGGGAGTATGTGAATGCTTGTTTTGTCATTGTGTGCTATATCTTTGGGTGAAGACCCATACAATGAGTGTGAAGGTGTACCCACATGGGGAGACCTGATGTTCCCAAAGAAAGAGAATCGTGTCTCTTGAGAGGATTGCTGGCTCCCAGTTAGTTAGGTCAGTCTAGCCCTCAGCATTGTTGGCAGTATCTGCAAATCTTTTTCCTCAAGTAGTGAAAATTGAGTGTCCCAGTGTGCACTGAGGGGAGGGAGAGAGAGGTATAGCATGATGGAAGCAGGGCAACTGGGGGGCAATGGAAGTGCTCGCCAAGATCATGCGATGTTGGACATGTCAACTCACACCTAAAGTGTATAAAAGTCTATAAACTAAAATGTAAACTATAATGTAAAACATAAGGAAACTAAAAATTTAGAAATTTGTACATTCTAAAATATAAACAATAATGTAAACAAAAATGGAACGATGTTTGACAGTTACGTTTCAAAATTTGTATATCAGCTGCAGCAAATATAACATGAACATGTAAAGAGATCATTGCTGGGGATAGGGGAAAAGGGTTTGATGTTGGATATCTGGGAGTCCCCTATACTGTGTATGTGAATTACTGTGACCTAAACTTTTTGAAGACAAAATTAAAAATTAGAAAAAAAAAAAGAATCTAGACACAGAGGAAGTAATGGAACTACCTTGCCACTGTACATACAGGGCAACACCTATTACATTGATGAAAGGCAAAATGTTAAAAACAAATGCTTTGTAGTATTTTTCATTTTATTAATACACCAATTTATTTTTACCTTATTTTAGTATTTCTAAATTACTATGTATTCTATTTCTAAACTTTAAACTTGCCACTGTATTTCAATTTCCTATTAATTGAATTTGGCAATATATTAGGATTCATTGTTGGAGAAGTTTTGGACCACAGAGAGGTTCAACTATGGCAGGGGAGCAACTCTGGTGTGGGGTGTTATTGATGGGAGGGCACATGGGTGCGGGAAGAGTTCTCCAGGGCATGTATATAGGGAACATAAATATGTTAGGATATATGTTGTGTATTTTTATAGTAGTTACAGTTACAAATATCAACAGAGCCGTGCTGAGTTCCGACCCAGGGGAGCTCTGTCACATTCCCCAATGGAAGAGCAATAATCCCCCAAGTGCAATGGCAAAGACCAACAAGGCAGGATGGTCCAATAATGAGCCCTTCATACCAATGACTATGCTTAGGAGCCTGTGCGCCTGAATTATCAACTAGGTCTAGAGCTGTAAGGTGCCTAAGAGTTACCTCCTGAGAGCCTCCGTGTTGCTCAAATGTGGCCACTCTCTAAGCCAAACTCAGTGTGTAAATGCATTACCTGCCCCCCAGCATGGGACATGACTCCTGGGGATGAGCCTCCCTGACACTGAGGGATTACTGTCAATCACTAACTGGAGAAGCAACTAGAAAGAGACCTCGAATAAAAGGGTCAACTCAGACCAGCAGAATATCTTAGCCCACATGTTGGATCAAGTGATAAAAACTGTTCTTCAACATTGAATAAAAGGGAGAAAAGGCAAAGACAAATGAGTTGATATTGCTAAGAGTCTTCCAAAAAGAGTCGGGAGGTCATGGGAGGGACCGCGCTAACCCCTACCTCAGGGGGACCCCAGAAAAAGCCAAAGTAGATACAACCCTAGGTACTGGTTCTCCTAAAGGCTATGGAGAGCCACAGGGTATATAGTCATGGCAGATGGATTTGGAACTCTGTGCCATTCAGAGGGCCCTACTTTGGAATGTATGCTCCTGAGTGTGACAGAGCTGGACTCAGATGTGACTTTTCTACACATGCCTCTTCTGTCACTTTTACTGAATCTGTGGATGGTTCTAGGGATGGTCCATACTCAGGAGACTTGAATCTCCGGACTGCCCATGTGCCAGCTGGGCCCTAAGCCTCAGCAGAGTGGTGACTCCTAACCTCTGGTTCGTTGGTCTTACCCACGTCAGCTAACAAAGGTGAAGAAGGTCAACCGCCACGTCAGAGAATCAAGGGTGCCTACAACTGTAAGCAGAGAATTGCACCCATCATCCATGTGGAATATAAGACCCCTCTTGATCTAGAGGTGGGGAGGACACCACCATCCCAGGGTCCACAGAATGGAGGAATAAAATATGGACTAGAAGGGGCTTACTGATATTCTACTATAAAACTATTGTGAAGAGTAATAGAAGAAATTTTAGCATCTACATGGAGAAAGGGGCCACAGTAGTTGCTGAAGGCATGGAGAAGGCAGAAGAGATGTGATGTGGGGGCATTTTTGGGATTTTGAGTTGTCCTTAATGATATTGCAGGGTCAGATGCTAGAATTTATATATCCTGCCATAACCCACTGAATGTACTGGGGGAGAGTGTGAACTACAGGGTAAACTATTAAGTGTGTAGTGCAGCAGTGCCCCAAAATGTGTTCACCTAGTGCGATGACTGTGCCACAATGCTGAGGGAGGTTGTTGGTGTGGGAGGAGTGAGGTGGGGGGTGGAAGGTATAGAGGAACCTCTTATAATTTTTAGTGTAACATTTTTTTATGATGTATATATCTTCAAAAATAAAAATTACAAAAATGATGTGATGGGGGTTGCGGAGTGGGTTATATGGTAACCTCTCATGATTTTTTATTTTTTATGTTTTTTAATGTAAAATTCCTTGTGATCTATTAACTTTAATTTAAAAAAAAGAAGAATGTATATCCACTCTATTTCTAATGTATTACTCAAGGTCTCTATTTCTTTATTGATTCTCTTTCAAGAAATTCTTTCTAATCATGTTTATGTAGTATTAAGTTCCCTCCTGAAAACTGGAGAGACATCTACTTTTCCAGTTAGTTTTTCTTCTGTTTTCCATATGTATCTTGAGGCACCATAGTTAGGTGCATAAATATTTATGATCATTCTTTCTGCTTGGTAGATTACCCCTTTCAGTAATATATTGTGTCTTTCTTTGTCTCTACAATAGTTTTGCATTTAAAGTCCATTTTGTCCAATATTAGTCTAGCTATTCATGCCCTGCTGTGGTTGTTCTTTCTGTGTAAAAACATTTTCCAACCCTTCACTTTCAACCTCCTCGACTACCTAGTTGTAAGATGAGTTTCTTGTAAACAGTATATAGATGGGTCATAGTTCCTTACCCATTCTTCCAGTTTATGTCTCATGATTGGAAAGTTTAACCCATTAACTTTCAATGTTTCAACTGGCAAGCCATTACTCCAATAGTCATGTTTTCTTGGGTTTTATATGTCATTTATTGTTTTTATTTCTCTTTTTATTTTTTCACTCATTCTTACCTATAATCTTCCTTCCAACACCCTCCTCCAACCCTCTCTCCTGTTATTCCATTCACCCTCCAGAAGTCCCTTACAATTTCTTAAAGGACAGATTTCTTGTTAACAAACTGTCTTAATATTTCCTTATTTGTGGATGTTTTTAAATCTCCCATACTTTTCAATGCCAGCTTTGCTCAATACAGAATTCAGGCTAACAGTTTTTGTCTTATGCACAGGAAAAGAAAGTGAAAAGCCTACTCAATGGGAGAAAATATTTGCTAACTATCTATCCAATAAAGGCATAAGATCTGGCATATATAAAGAATCAAATCTTATATCTCAAAAAAAAAAAGGCAACCCATTTAAAAATTGGGCAAGAGATTTTAATAGACTTCTCCAAAGTAGAAATACAAATAGCTTAAAAAGCACATGAAAAGTTGTACATCATTAGCTATTAGAGAAATGCAAATCAAAACTCCAATGAGAAGGAAATGGACTTGGCCCAGTGGTTAGGGCGTCCGTCTACCACATGGGAGGTCTGCAGTTCAAACCCCAGGGCCTCCTTGACCCACATGGAGCTGGCCCATGCGCAGTGCTGATGTGCGCAAGGAGTGCCATGCCACGCAGGGGTGTCCCCCGCATAGGGGAGCCCCACGCTCAAGGAGTGCAGCCATAAGGAGAGCCGCCCAGTGCGAAAGAAAGTGCAGCCTGCCCAGGAATGGCGCCGTCCACACTTCCCGTGCCACTGACGACAACAGAAGCGGACAAAGAAACAAGACACAGCAAATAGACACAGAGAACAGACAACCGGGGGAGGGGGGGAATTAAATAAATAAATAAATCTTAAAAAAAACAAACTCCAACGAGATACCGTCATAAACATATTAGATCAGTGGCTATTAAAAAAAAAAACAGAATTACAAGTGTTGGAAAAGATGTGGAAGAAAGGGAACTCTTATCTATTGCTGGTGGGAATGAAAAATGGTGCAGCCATTGTGGAGGACAGTTTGATGGTTCCTCAGGAAGCTAAATATGGAACTGACATATGATCCACCAATCTCACCTCTGGGTATATACCCAGAAGAATCAAAAGCAGAGAAACAAACAATATACACAGGTCAATGTTTATAGCAGCATTATTCCCTGTTGCCAAAAGTTGAAAGCAACCCAAATGTCCATCAACAGATGAACAGATAAGTAAATTATGGTAAATGTATACACTGGAATATTACTCAGCTGTTAAGAAGGAATGTAGTATTAACACATGGGATAAAATGGAAGAGTCTTAAGACCTTATGTTGAGTGAAGTAGGCCAGTCACTGAAGGACAAATATTACATAACCTCACTGATATTGACTTAAACAAATTGAGAGACTCACAGCAATAGAGTCTGGAAGGTAGGTTAACAAGAGTATAAGGAGGTAAACCCATGTCCTCTGGGCAGAATCTAAGATAAGGTGGAAGGGGTGGTTGGGCAGGCGATGAGGGTGAGAGTGATGTGATTGGGTTTGGCGACGCTGGTCTGTGAGGCAGAGTAAGATGTGGGGGTTGGATTGGACGATCCGTGGATATCAGGGGAGTGCTGGTGGAAGAAGCAGGTGAACTCAGGGGATTTGCAGGTCTGTGGTTAAAACTACAAAGATGCGAATGTTCCTTTGTCAAATATGACAGAGGAGGGCAACTGGTGAGCGGCATTGGGTAGTGAGGGATATGCATAATAAGGCACACCTGAGGCCTGCCTCTATGGAATATGTAGGTGTTCATCTTCTCACAGTGTGTTATCTCCATGGGGAGAGACTCACATAATAAATGAGAAAATATTAAACTCGCATTTTGGGGAGTCCTGCTATGTTCTCAATCAGAGGGATCAGAGGGACAGGAATCCCTCAAGGACATAAGCGGTGCCCCAAAAAAGAAAACAGGCTGATATGTCAAACTCTCATTGTTTTTGCAAGTAACTATGAATCTTTTCTTCAAACACTGAAACTTTGTGTTTAACATACGTTCCAAGGGGAGTGGGAGAGAAGAATAGAATAGGTGGAACATGGGACATTTTTAGGGCATTAGAATTATCCTTCATGATCTTTCAATAAAAGATACAGGCCATTTTAAATTTCATCAAAATCTATTAAAATGGTTAAAATGTTATTAATAAGGAGATGTTAATAAGGAAGAGGGGGAGAAGAGGAGATAGAAAGAGGGTGGGGTTGGGTATATCGGTATCCCCTGTATTTTCTATGTGACTATTCCATAAACTAATGCTTCTTTGAAGATAAAATAAAAAAGTTAAGACACTGGAGGAATATATGGAAGAAAATGTCACAATATATACAAGATAACATAATGTATAAAAATTTAATTTAATTTCAAATTTTTTATTTTTCTTTATTTTGAAATATATTTGTTATTTTTACATTATTATTTTATTTTCTCATTAATATTATTTGGCTATTTTTTGGCATCGTTTTTGGAGATGTTTTGGATCACAGAAGGGTCACAACTCTGGCAGGGAAGGATCCCTGGTGCAGGGTGTCAGTGATGGGGGATATGTGGTAGGGGCACCTGGGGAATGCCTCTAAGGCATGTAGATATCTTCACATGTTCAGGGGCACTGTCACACAATAAGTGAAAGAATATTGTATTCACATCTTGGGGAGTTCAGCTATATTCCCTAATAGGATGGCAAGAATCCCCAGAGCATAAGGGCAGTGCGTAGTGAAGGAAGACAGACTATTATGCCAGGTTCTTGATATTGATGATTGTACTTGTGACTCTTTTATTGTGAAATTGAAACTTAGCCTAGTATTATATGTTGCCTAAGAGTTACTTCCAGAAAGCTTCCCTGTGCTTGGTGGACTAAAGTTAACTTATTACTGTTCAAGTGTAGATTTATGATTATTCTAGCAATGGAAGAACATTGGAATTGTCCTGCTTGACATTACAATGATGGATACAGGCCATTATAGATTTTCTCAAAACCCATACAATTGTCCAGGGCAGAGCATCAACTATAATGTAAAGTATATTCCATGGTTAGTAACAATGCTTCTTATGTGTTCATCAATTGTAACAAATGAACCACCTAATGAAAGACTTTGTTAACATTGAAAAGTGTGGGATGGGGAGGGGAGGCCATATGGGAATCCTCTATATTTTTTATTTTACATTTATGTAATCCAAAACTTCTTTAAAAATATATATTAAAAAACATTTATGCATCTAAACAAGGTGTTTCAAAATATGAGGTAAACATTGGTAAAACTGGGAGGAGAAATATGTTTCTACAATAATTGTTGTAGACTCAAATACACCAATACAATAAATACAACATCTAGACAGAGGATATATATGGAAACACAGAACTTGAATAATATGGTAAATAAACTAGACTTTAAAGATATATACAGGGAAGTGGACTTGGCCCAGTGGTTAGGGTGTCCGTCTACCACATGGGAGGTCTGCGGTTCAAACCCCGGGCCTCCTTGACCCATGCGGAGCTGGCCCATGTGCAGTGCTGATGCGCGCAAGGAGTGCCGCGCCAAGCAAGGGTGTCCCCCGCGTAGAAGAGCCCCATGCGCAAGGAGTGCACCCCATAAGGAGAGCTGCCCAGCACGAAAGAAAGTGCAGCCTGCCGAGGAATGGCACCACCCACACAGAGAGCTGACACAAGATGACGCAACAAAAAGAAACATAGATTCTCGTGCCGCTGACAACAACAGAAGCAGACAAAGAAGAAGACACAGCAAATAGACAGAGAACAGATAACCGGGGTGGGGGAGGAGGAGAGAGAAATAAATAAATAAATCTTTAAAAATAAATAAATAAAGATATATACATACCATTGCACCCCAAATAGCAGGATATACATTCTTCTCAAGTGCTCATGGATCATTCTCAAAATTGAACACATGGTGGATAAAAATACAAGTCCCAATAAATTTTAAAAGGTTGGCATTATGCAAACCTCTCTCTATGATCATAATGGAATGAAACTGGAAATCAGTAACAGGTGGAGACCTGAAAATTCACAAATGTATGGCTATTAAGCGAAACACTCTTAAACAATCAGTGGATCAATAAAACTGCAAGTAGAATCAGTAAATACTTTGAGAGGAGTGAAAAGGTGAACACATATCTTAAGTGTGTTATGGGATACACTCTGCATTATGGGATACAACAAAGGCAGTACTGAGTAGGAAATTTATAGCCCTAAATGCCTCCATAATAAAGGAAGAACAAGCTCAAATCAAAATCCAAACAGCACACAGGGAGGAACATGAAAATGAACAGTAAACAAATCTCAAAGCAAGCAGAAGAAAGGAAATTACAAACATTAGAGCAGAAACACATGAAAAAGAATAAAAAATAGAGAAAATCAACAAAACAAATATTCTTTGTTTTGTTCCCAAATGTTCTTTGAGAAGATAAATGGAATTGACAAACCTTAGCTAGAATTACAAAGGAAAAAGAGAGAAGGTAAAATAAGATCATTAAAGAGAGGGGAACATTATTACAGACCCAATAAAAAAAAAAGGTATAAGAGGATACCATGAACAACAGCAGGCCAACAATTAGACAACTTAAATGAAATGGACAATTTCCCAGCAACACACAAAGAATCTGTAGTAACTCTGAAGAAATAGAACACTCAACAAACCCATCACAAGTAAAGATACTGACTCAGTCATGGAAAACCCCCCAACAACAACAAAAAAAACACAGCAGTAGACTAATTCACAGGGGAATTCTACCAAGAAATCCAACAGAAATCAATACTAATCCTGCTTGATCTACTGCAAAAAGTTGAAAAGGAGGGATCATGACATAACACATTCTATGAAGACAACATCACCCTAATAATAATTTCAGAAAAGAAAATTACAGAAAAATCTCTCTAACGATGGTAGAAACAAAATCCCTCAACAAAAGTCTTGCAAATTGACTCCAACGGCACATTAAAAGTATTATAAAATGTAATCAAGACGGTTTATCCCAGGTATGCACAGGTGGTTCAACTCAAGAAAGTCAATTCAGGTCATATACAAAATTAACAAATCGAAGGGGGAAAACCACGCAATCATCTTAATTGCTGTAGAAAAAGATTTGACAAAATCCAGCATCCTTTATAGATACAAACACTTCAATAGTTAGAAATAGAATGATACTCCCTCAACCTGGGAAAGGGCATATATGAAACAACCACAGCTGTCCTGATACTCTGTGGTGAGAGGCTGAAAACTTCCCTCTGAGATCAGGACTAGGACAAGGATGCTCACTGTCACCACTGTTGTTCAACATTGTGCTAGCAGTTATAACAACAGCAATTAAACAAAAATAAAAAAAGAAAGAAAAATCATCAAGTTGGAAAGAAAGACGTAAAACTCACTATTTGCTGATGACATGATCCTATATTTAGAGAGTCCAGAAAAATCAGCACCAAAGCTACAAGAGGAAAGAAACGAATACAGCAAAGTGATAGAAGATAAGACCAACTTGCAAAATCAGAGGCATTTCCTTACACAAGTCACGAGCAATCTGAGGAGAAAATCAAATAAAAATTCCATTTACAATAGCACTAAGAGAATGAATTACCTAGGAATACGTTTAAACATGGATATAAAGAACCTATACTCAGAAAATTGCAAAATATCACTCAAAGAAATGAAAGACTTATATAAACGGAAGGACATTCTGTGCTCCTGGATTGAACACTAAATATCATTAAGATGTCAATTCTATCCAAATTGATTGCCACATTTGAAGCAATCCCAATCTAAATTTCAACAGCCTACTTTGCAGTAATAAAAAAGCCAATTATCAAATTTATTTGGAAGGTATGAAACTCCAAATAGCAACAAAATATTGAAAAAATAAAGAAATTTGGAGATCTCAAACTTCCTAACTTTAAAGCATATTACAAAACTAAATGGTCAAATCATCATGGTAGTAGCATAAAGATAGGCATGCTGGTCAATGGAATCACATAGAGAGTTCAGAAATATACCCTCATATCTATGGTAATTTGATTTTTGACAAGGCTGCAGAGTCCACTCAACTATGACAGAACATTTTCTTCAACAAACGGTGCTGCGATATCCATACGAAAAAGTATGAAAGATAACCCTGACTCACACCTTATACAAAAATGAACTCAAAATGGATCAAAGTCCTCCGTATAAGAGAAAGGATCATAAAACTCCTAAAAAATATATATGGAAGTGGACTTGGCCCAATGGATAGGGCATCCGCCTATCGCATGGGAGGTCTGCGGTTCAAACCCCAGGTCTCCTTGACCCGTGTGGAGCTGCCCCAGTGCCGCTGATAAGTATAGAAAGCGGTCACAGAAGAACACACAGCGAATGGACACAGAGAGCAGACAACTGTGGGGGGTGGCAGGGAATGAGGAGAGAAATAAATAAAAAATAAATAAATCTTAAAAAAAATATAGGTACATATATATATTAGGAGTTTCATGATATATATGTGTTATATCATATATATATGTATATTTATAAGAAACATCTTAAAGATCTTGTAGTAGGGAATTTTTTCTTAGGCTTTACACACAAAGCAAAACAATAAAAGAAAAATAGATAAATGGGACCTCCTCAAAATTGAATACTTTAGAGCTTCAGAGAACTTTGTCAAATAGGTATAAAGGCAGCCAAATCAATGCAAGAAACCACATATCCAGTAAGGGCATAAAATGCAGAATAAAGAAAGGAAGCCTACAACTCTGCAATAAAAACACAAACAACAAAATTAGAAACACACAAAAGACTTAAATAGACATTTTTCCAAAATGGAAATAAAAAGGGCTAAAAAGCACAATATCACTATACGATTAGATTCTCAACATCACTACCTAGTAGGGAAAAGCATAAAAGAATGACAATAGGTATCATTTCACACCTGCTAGAATGGCTAGTATTTAAAAAGAAACAGAAAATTATAAGTGTTGGATAGGATGTTTAGAGATAGAAACTCTTATTCACTGATGGTGTAACTGTAGAGTCATATACTCACTGTGGAAGACAGTTTGGTGATTCTCCTGGAACTAAGTACAGAATTGCCATATGATCCAGCAATCACAATTCTAGGTATGTGCTCAGAAGAAGTGAAACAAGGGATGTTAACAGATATTTGCACTACAACATTCAGAGCAATAATAGTCACATATTGCCAAAGGGTGGAAACAACCCAAGTGTCCATCAACAGACACATGGGCAAACAAAATGTGGTATGTGCATATGACGGAATATTATTCAGCTTTAAGAAATAATGAAGTACAGATGCATGAGACAACATGGATGAACCTTGAGGCTATTGTGCTGAGTGAAATAAGCCAGACACAAGCAGACAAATACTTATGATCTCACAAATATGAGCTAAGTATAATGAGCAAAGTTGTGGAGATAACTTCTAGAATATAGGCTACCAGAAAGTCGAAAGATGACTGAGAATGCTTAATTTGTGATGCTTAATTTGCATAGAATTTTGAAGAACCTTGATTGTAAACATTTGGAAATAGAAGGGATAGTAGCAAGTGAAGGTTGGGGTAATTAACAACAGTAAATGGTGCATGTGATTGTGATTAAAAGGGAGAATTTAGGGTTGTGTATGTCACTAGAAGGAAAGCTAGAGGAAGAAACTTGGGGTTTTATCACAGTGAACCCTGTTGTTCAATGAATGTGGTGAATAGTACAAGTATAAGAATGTTTCTTCCATGATAATACAAATATTCATCAGAATTACAGATAATATGGTGGAATATGGGTAAAATTCACCTACTATAAACTATGGAATATAGGTAGCAGTAATATTTTAGTAGCCTTTCATCAATTGTACCAAATTTACCTCAGCAATGCAGAACAGCCATATTGGGGGGCATACGGGGTGTGGGGTTTTTCTTTTGAGGAAATGACAATGTTATAAAATTGATTGGGGTGATGAAGGCACAATTCTGTGATTATAGTGAAAGTCTATGATTGCACACTTGATGAATTGTTTTATGTGGAATAAAACAAAAGTGTGACAGAAGAGACAAAAGACCACATAGTGGGTGATTCCCTCTATACGATATGCCTAGAAAAGAGAAATCTGCTAATGACAGAAAGGAGATGATGGCTCCTAGGACTCCAGGTCACAACAGGGATTAACTGCTTTGGGGATTATTTTGGGGTGATGGAAAAATATTAAACTGGATGAGGGCGATGGTTGCTGAACTCATAAATTTACTAAGAACCATTTGTTAGTCAGCCAAGTACCACAAGTCTGTTGACTTTAATAAAGGGTACTTATTTGGGGTAGAAGCTTACAGTCATAAGGCCATAGAAGAGAAAGTTACTTCCCTCAGCAAAGTCTCTTTCCACATGTTAGAACAAGGAGGCTGCCATCTCTGCCAGGGTCCAGCCTTCCTCTTCCTCCTAAGGCTCCGTGGTCCCAGCTTGCCCTGATCTCAGCTGTCGGCCCCCACAGGGCTCGTCTCTCTCCCCAGGGCTTGTTCTCTCTCAGCTCAGATGCTCAGGGCTCTGGTCAATGCAGCTGCAAACTATCAGGTGAACAGCTCATCTCTCCTGGGCCAAGGGCCTGTCTAATGAGCTGTCTCTCTTCCTCTGTGTTTTCCTTCTCCATGCATTTACTCCTTCCGTGCCAGCTGTGGGTGAGGGTTAAGTTTAATTTATAGAAGGGGAAGCCAGAGCCAGCTCTGCTGTTCGAGGAGGGAGGACAGGGGTTCCAGCGGCTGTATCCCTGAAGCACCCATTCAATGGAGAGCAGGGGAGGTAGCTGTGTGTTGGGTTTAAGGGATAAATATCACTGTTTCTTATTGTTTGGCACTGGCCATTTTGTCCAGGTTGAGCACCTCTTCTTACAAGATCATTAATAAAATTCTTTTCTCCTCCATAATCAAGTGAGCTTTTGTTTTCTTACAGGTGCAGCTTTCTTTCTAACAACTTTGGGGACTTGTCCAGGGTCAAGGCTTCACAGGGGACCTGGGGTGTCTGAGGGAAAGGTACGCCCCACTGATTGAGTGGCCTCGGACTCTGCCACTGCAGGCCCACCGCTGACAGCTGGAAGGACCCTAGACCAGACTTTCAGATCTGCCGATTGTGGATGAGAAAAGGGGAAGGGAAAACCAGCTTCTCGCTGACCAGGTAACCCTGTGCAGGGGCCAAGGTAAGAAAAGGGACTGTTAACTATTGCCTTGGTGTGTGGGGCGGGGAATTCTGATGAGTCTGGGCTTGAAAGAATCCCAGACAAGACTCAGAATGGGGAGTAGGGGCAGTTGGTCAATGGGGGGGAGGGGGGATTAGTAAGATCCCCTGGGGACATTCCTCCAGATAGTCCATTAGGGACTATGTTGGAACACTGGACTGATAATGATCAGACCAAGGGAATGAAAATGACTGACCAATGTATCCTGGCCAAAATAGGCAGATGAAGATTGGCTCTGTGCCAACCTTGCTTTCATAATTCTTTTTGTGTTTTTTTTTGTTCAGTGTATGTTTTAATACCTTGGGGAGTTAATATCGAATTGACAATGGAAATTCTTAAAAGAACTCTACTCAAATGGCTAAAAATTTTTAAAAAGTGGGGGACTTATATTATTATATATAACAGAAATCTTGAAATGCCTAAATTAAGAAGAATAGTTTATTATTTTTTCACAGAACAGAAAGGGATATGAGAATTAAGTAGATACAGGAAGGCATAAAAGGTTCATGGGAATGCTGATTAAATTTAATAAGTTTGTTTAAAAGAATGTGTTTTTTCTAAGACAAAATAGCTGGTTTTCATAAAATCAGGGTATAGCATGTAAGACAAAATTTGAATGCATATGGCAAGTTGTAGAAGGTATTGTAGAAGGAAGCATCAAGTAAGGGAATGTGTTTTGTGAAGGTGGAATTTGTCATGAGATGAAGCAACTATTGTCTATGTGGTTATGGATAGTTGTAAGACCTTTGTTGAAGGAATGCTTAAACCAAAATGTTTGAATGGCTAATTCCAGTAAGTCATTATTAAACAGAAACTGAATTGATTTTAATAACAAAAAGTAGCTTCATAACAAGAAAAGCTGTCAGAGGCCACCTCTACCTGCATATTAAAGTGGTGGTAAAGGAAGACAATCTTGATAACATTGGACATCTGTACTGCTGAAGTAAAATCCTTGCTAATTAATGACGTCATGTTGAAGGTGTAGAAGTGAAAAACTCCATGCTGCTGAAGGGTGCTATGCATCAGGCCAGTGCAATACTGGAGCCTACCATCCTAGCTTCTCTCAGGTCAACAGTGCTGCAGCCTGCTGGCTGTGTGAAGGACATGCTAAGTGGAGCAGTGATTACAGGGTGCTGTGAGGAGAACTTAAACATAATCGGCATCATGGTCTGCTCCCATGTAGAGACAACATGTGTAGCATTGCAAGCCTGGAGCTAAGATCTATTAATTGCAATGCAAAAAGAAACTTACGCATTCATTAGTGTATTGATTGGTATTAAGTACTGTACCTATATCTCTCCTATTCCAGATATATGCTTGATGATTATGGGATATCTTTTCTAGATCATATGCAGAGGGGTTTTGAACATGTTAAGAGGTCCTGGTAAATTGGTTTTCTAAGTTGTTAAGGAGCATATTTAATCCAAGTCTCCCTCCTAACCCTTATTCTAAAACCTGTCCCACTCATATCCTGGGAGGACTGGCAAACCCATGTGCCATCCTGCCAAGGCTAAGCATTTTCCCACCAGGAAGGAAACAGTGAATGAGGTGGCTGGGATCCACTTCTGGTTCATCCCTTCAAGATAGTCTATAGGTAACTTTTCCTCATGCAGGACCTGGAAAGCAGTTTCTGATGAAAACCTGCAAAATACTACACTTGATCTTAGCCAAAAGGCTGAGAAGTGATAAAACCTGCAAAATAAAGCCCATCAACTTTGAGAAGTTGCAGACTTTAGACACCCAGCATAACCTACTTTTGTGGCCCTGTATCCTTTCAATAATACCCTGTATCCTCAAAATTCTAATTATGCTTACTTCTTCCATCTTGTTAGCCATACAGGGATTTCAGGCAGTTTCACCCAGGGTGCCATAGTCATCTCCCACCAACGAGGATAAAATAGCAAGAGGGTTTCACACCTTGAGACGTAAGGCCTACTGCTCCTAAGCAGCAGAAAGCAGTTACAAAAGAGTGACCATCGTCCTTCAGCATCCCTTTATGCTGAATGAATGAATTAAGACTGAAGGTGTCAGCTCTCAGGGGGAGATAGAGGCCTCAGAGGGACTCAAACAGGCACTGGTGCAGGCCCCTGTCCTAGCTCCCCCTTCCCTTGAGAAACATTTCCATCTGTTTGTTACAGTGATTAAGGAACAGCCTAGGGGTCTGACCCAAATCTGGGGAGGTCAAAGGAGACCTGTAGCCATCATGTGCAAAATCCTGGATCCCGTCTCCAGGGAATGGCTGGACTGCATTCAAGCTGTGGCAGCACCACTCTCCTGCTAGAAGAGAGCAGGAAGCTGACTTTTGGAGGAGCCATAGTCGTTAGCACCCCTCATCAGGTCAGAACTACTCTGTCTCAGAAAGTGGGAAGGTGGTTGCCTGATTCCCTAATTCTGAAATATGAGATTATCCTAATGGATAAAATGACTTGGTATTGACAACAGACCACAGCCTAAACCCGGCCTCCTTCCTTTGGAAGGGAGCTGACCCGATGGAGCCTCCTGAGCATGACTGTTTAGACCTGATTGAGTGTTAGACTGGGAGGCTGATCTGACCTCATGGACCTTCCCCTGCACTTGGGAGAAAGATTATTCATAGATGGGTCGCCCACAGTCCTAGACAGAAGTAGGCTCAGTGGCTATGCAATTGTGGATCGTGGATGGACTAACTTGTGAGGTGAAAAGAGCTGGCTGATTGCAAAATGACAGGTTACTTCACACCTATGTATTGCATGCATTAAATCAAGCCCTGAAATTATTAGAGGAAAAGGATGGTGCAGTCTACACTGACTCCAATGTGCCTTTAGGGTAGACCACACCTTTGGAAAAATTTGGGAAGAAAGGGGATTGATTAACAGCAAAGGTAAAGGGGTCACCCATGGAGAATTAATAAAACAAGTATTGGCCAATCTACTTTTACCCAGGGAAATAACAATGGTGCATGTAAGCAGACATCAGAAAGGTCATACGTTTGAAGCAAAGGGCAGTAGGTTCACAGATGAAGAGGCTGGGGAAGCCTCCCTGAGTTGCCCTTTGAAGTTGAGGATCCTGATATGCCCCATTCCCGAGGAGTTCAGGATCTGAAAATTCTCTGAGAATGTGAAAGAGCTGGAGCAGTTAGGAGCAACCCTAGATGATCAAGGCAGGTGGCTCCTCCTGGATGGCAGGCAAATGTTGAATAAACAAGTGATGAGAGAGGCATTAGCAGTCTTACACCAAGGGAGTCATGGGGGGGTACAGGCCAGGTGTGGTCTGGTTCTTAAGTATTTGGATGCATGGGCCTTTAAACTGTAGCTAAACAAATAAGTGAATGATAAATAATTTGCCAAAATGTTAGTAAGAAAGTCTTAAGAAAGTAAGAACAAGGGGGAAGGCCCTTCCAGAGTATTCAGATTGATTACACTGAAATGCTCCGGATGGGTTGGCTAAAGTATGTTCCTGTTATTGTAGATCATCTAACAGGATAGGTGCAGGCATATCGTCTTGCCTCAGCTATAAAATCAGGACTTTCAAAATTATCCTCAAACAAATTATTCCTCATTATGGATTAGAGGAAAATATAGACTCAGACAATGGTAGCCACTTTACCTCCTGTATACTCTGGCATATTATGCAAAACCTGTGTGTCACATGGAACTTCCACGCACCTTGGCACCCACCGTTTTCTGGGAGAGTGGAGAGAATGAATCAGACTTTAAAGAAGCATCTTTCTAAGTTGGTCTTAGAAACAAAGTTACCCTGGATTGAGTGCTTACCCATAGCCCTATTGAGGATTATAACTGCCCCTAGGAAAGAATTGGGAATCTCTCCTTATGAAATGCTCTTTAGCTTGCCTTTTCCTACGAAGACTAGACACCTTCCTTCTTAGAGTTAAAGGATCTCTTCCTTAAGAATTATATACTGGCTTTGTCCTCTACTTTATCATCCCTCAGGCATTGTGGTTTGCTCACCCAGACCTCACCTCTAGAATTCACTGTCCATCAACACCAACCCAGCAGGTGGGTCCTGATCAAGGCCTGGAAGGAGCCCAAACTTCAACCAACCTGGGAAGGACCCTATCAAGTTTTGTTGACAACTGAGACTGCAGTCTGAACAGCAGAAAAAGGCTGAACCCACTACTCTTGAGTAAAAGGACCAGTACCCAACCTGGGTGATAAGTACCCAACACCATCCAAGTCCTGGGAAATAACTCCAACTTTGGATCCTTTAAGGATCACTCTGAGAAGACAATAGTTGGGAGGGTATATCAGAAAGGGGGAGGGACTGGTCGGATTCTGTATCACTGAACTTTGCGGGAAGATATCCCTCCACTTAGAGGGAAAGCCATTATCTATATCTACCTTGTCTAGTGCCTTAAGAGACTAGCAGACAAAGGATTCAATGTTCCTGAAAATGAGAATAATTATACTGACTATGGTGTTTCAGATTCAGGTCATGACAAGCCCCATTAAAATGATAGTAAATGTAACCAAAGGCCTAGAGTCTCAGACTGTGTAGTTTGATGCCTGCCAAGTGATAAGGTGTGGAGATTTAGGACAGCAGCAGCAACTGAGTGGGTGAAATAAATATCTATGCCCATAGTCACCGAGAGGCTATCTCAACCTCCCTCCACCGTCTTGATTGGAGCTCTGTGTGGTGGACTACCAAGTACAAGGAGTGGACCACCAGGAAGGGAGGAGGCCAAGATAGCAATTTATAAAGGTAATACCTCACCAGACTACAAAAACCTCCAGTGTAACCCAGTGGTAATAACCATTAGAAAGGCAGACAGATTAGGCAAAAACAACCATTATTCTTCCCCTCACAGTCTATGGGGTGGGGGTGGATGTTACAGATAAAGTTCCTCTGGGGAGGTTCTGTATTCGAGTCCTTCCTCCCCCTGTGGATGTGATGTCAACAAAATTCCCTCCAGCTCACCCTTCAGAGATACCAAGTGAAAACCCACCAAAGGCCAGTTCCCCAATATAGAATTATTCCAAAGCAGTCAGGATACTTAAGGGCAAAGATTTAAAGGAGACCATAGAAAGAGAGACAGGATATGGGGATGCAAATGCCTGTGTAGAATGAATGGGTCAAATAAATATGCAGTCCAGAGTCTGAGCAAAAGCAACTGCTTTGCTTATGCAACAGGCTGGCGCACTGCTCATATCTTGCCCTTTCCATTGGGTATAGAAGAACATGAAAGGCAGTTTAAGTGCATGGTGTTCCTCTTCTAGAATGCTACTACTGGTGAAAATTGTACTGCATTGTCCTCTCTCCTCCCTATTGTCAAAAGGGAAACATCAAAGCCATACCAGCTTCCTGCCTTGGTCAAGGAAGTCACTCTGCCTCTCTAGATGGGAAAGGGGATCCAGGACCTTGGGACCATGGCCCTGTGTGCACAAGTATGGAACGTGAGTGGGAATAGTATGGGCAATTTCTCCAGTTTGGCCATACCTTGAGCAGACCTTTGGTGCTGTGGAAAGTGCATCTTCCAACCGGTATGACCTGAGAAGTGGGGAGGAACCCGTGCTCTGGTGCAATTGGCCATCCCATTTACCCTGGCATTTGAAAAAGAGGAAGAAACACAAAACCAGGGAAAGAAAAAGAAAAGGGGTTTACTTGGTTTCTTTGATGACCGAATTTATCTAGATAATTTAAGAGTTCCCCAGGGAGTCCCTAACAAATTTAAAGCTAGAAATCAAGTAGCTGCAAGATTTGAGTCATTCTTGTTCTGGTGGGTCACCATTAACAAAAATATGGATTGGATTAACTATGTATATTATAATCAACAAAGACTTATCAGTTACATTAGGAATGCAGTTAACAGAATAGCAGAACAGCTGGATGCTACTAGCTGAAAGGCCAGGGAAAATAGGATAGCTGTAGACATGATGCTGGCAGGAAAAGGAGGCGTCTGTGTTATAATCGGAGGTAGGTGCTGCACCTTCATCCCCAATAATATGGCCCCAGTTGGGAATATCACCAAGGCCTTGCAAGGCTTAACTGCTTTATCTGAAGATTTAGCAGAAAATTCTGGCATTGACAACCCACTCACAGGACGGTTAGAGCTGGTTTGAAAATGGAAAGGGGTGGTCCTGCTGTCCTGACCTCCCTTATCAGCGTGGCTGGGGTACCCACAGCAGTTGGAATTGGCATCATCCCATGTGCCTGAGGGTTAGCTTAGAAACTCATTGTAACAGCCCTAACCAAACAGATGCCCTCACATTACAAGTAAATAACCTGTACCCCCTTAAAGAGGAAGATCTCTATGATGAAGAATGTGAGGAGGCTCTCAGTAGATCTGAGAAACTAAATTGTGAAAACTGTAAGAGTCTAAAAGAAAGAGGGGGGTTTGTGGGGAAGGGTGAAGTTTAATTTTCACATGGGGAAGCTGGAGCCGGCTCTGCTGCTCACGGAGGGGGGTAGGGGTTCCAGTGGTTTGGCACACCAAGAATTTGAAAAGTGGTGCCTAAATGGGGGGGGGGGGGCAATGATGAGTGCTGGGGGTGGGGGCCAGTCATGAAAGTGGGGCCAAATTAGAAAAGCAGACCAGGGGTGAAAGTGGTGGTGTGCCCGCCCAGCCCGCTGGAGTGTAGGCAGCGGGAGCAGGGGATCAGAGTGGAGCCCTGTAAGTCAGATCTCTTGGATAGGCTGTAACCCCTGAAGTACCCAATCAATGGGGAACAGGGGAGGGACCCGCGTGTTAAGTTTATGTTATAAATAACATTGTTTCTTGCTGTTTGTTGCACGCGCCATTTCATCTAGAACAAGTGTCCATTCTTGCAAGATGGTTAAAAAAATTCTTTTCTCCTTCACAATCGGGTGAACTTTTGTTTTGTTACAGGTGCAGCTTTCTTTCTAACACAGCTCACCATGGGGGTGGGGACACAAAGTTCTACTAAAGTGACTGAATCAAAATCCCAAATTTCATTTAATCAAGTAAAAGGGAAACTTCTGAATCTAATACAATCTAATACACCCAGAGGAACAGACCAGTTTACAAATAATAACCCAATATCTATTTTTGGAATTCATAAATAGTATCAAACTGCCACATCATTCAACTGTATAGCTGAGGTGGATGAGCTTTAGTGTGTGTCATTTATACTTCAATAAACCTTTGTTTCAAAACAAGATTTTAAAAGCATTTTATGCTAAGTGAAAGAAATCAGACACAAAGCACTACACATTGTATGATTTAATTTATATAAAATATAGATAAACATATAGAAAGAGAAATGGATGAGTGGACATGTAGGACAGAAAGAGGTTGAGGGGTAACTACTAAGAGGTAGGGGGTGATTATTTGAAGTAATAAAAATATTCTAAAATTGAATATAGTGATGAATGCAAAACTACCTGGTTATACAAAGGTCATTGATTCTAGACTCTGGATGGTTTGTGTGGCATGTGAATATATCTCAATAAAACCTCTCTTAAAATGCATATGATCCAAATACAAAATTAAAGGACAGAGATGGCAGAGTGGATTAAAAACCAAGGACCAATTCTGCTGCCTACAAAACTTTGAATTCATATACAATGATAGAAGTAAGTGGAAAGTAGCAGGTGGAAAAACGTATCATGCAAACAGGAATCAAAAGAAAGTAGTAGTGGTTATCTTACTAACAGATGAAATAGCCTACAGAACAATCATTAATTATCAGATGCAGAGAGGGACCTTATAGAAAGATAAAAGGACCATTCCAGAAAGAAGAAATAGCAGCCCTATGTGTGTGCAGCAAACAGAGCTTCACAGTATGCCAAGCAAAACTAATTGAACAGAAAGGGGAACTACACACCCCATGATTATACTTGGAGACTTCAACAACTCTTCTCAGAAATGACAGAACAAATACTCAGAAAACCAAGGATACAGAAGAACTCAACACCATTGAGCAACACGATCTGCTTGACATTTATAGAACACTACACATGACAACAGCAATACACACATTCTTTTCAAGCACCCACAGATCTTATCCAAGATAAGCCATATGTTGGATCATAAAACAAACCTCACAAGTTTAAAAGAATCAAAATCATTCAGAGTATGTTCTCTGGCCAAACATAATCAAACTAGAAAACAAACCACAGATAACAGGAAAATCTCCAAACAGATGGAAACTGAACTGCTGGTGGGAATGCAGAAGGATCCAACCATTCTGGAGAACGTTTGGCGGTTTCTCAAAAAACTAACCATAGATTTGCCATATGACCCAGCAATTCCACTGCTGGGTATATACCCAGCAGAACTGAAAACAAGGACACAAACCAATATATGCACACCAATGTTCATAGCAGCATTGTTCACTATCGCCAAAAGTTGGAATCAACCCAAATGCCCATCAACAGATGAATGGATAAATAAAATGTGGTATATACACACAATGGAATACTACTCAGCTTTAAGAACAAATACATTACAAACACATGTGATAACATGGATGAATCTTGAGAACCTTATGTTGAGTGAAGCAATCCAGGCATTGAAGGACAAACAATACATGTACTCAATGATATGAAATAAGTAAACCAAGCTGCCTCAGAGAGCTAGAGACTGGATGATAGGCTTACAGGAAATTGGGAGGTAGAGGAAGGATGTAAGCTGACACCTACATGGGTGAAATCTATGATAAGCTGGAGGTAAGTATGTGTACAAGGAAGGGATAAAATGGGGGCATAGGGTTACCTTTGGGTGGGGCTTTGCGGGCTTGAGGGGGGCTAGGGTTAGGAGGATGGGTAATATTGCCTAAGAAATTGGGAGGAGGGTGGGGCAACATACAAACGTAGGAGATTGTCAGGTATTTTGTTGAGAGTATAATGCTGAGAAAACCTTTTTCAAAAATATAATAAGGAAAGTTACTGTTTAAGATACTTAAAGGAGATAATCTGACGCAGGACAGATTCCTAGGGAATATGTCAATGCTCATTTTGCCAGAGTGGGTTATATCATTGGGTAGAGACCCATATAATGAGAGTGAACGTAGACCCACATCCTGGGGAGGACTGATGCCATCAAAGAGAGGGAACTGTATCTCTCAAGTGAAATGGTGGCTCCCAGGGCATTAGGGCAGTTGAGCATGTCAAGCCCTCAACACTGTTGCAAGTATCTCTGAACATGGCTCTTCAAGAAATGAAGATTGACTGTCACTGTAGGCCCTAAGGGGAGGGGAAAATAGGTATTGAATAGATGGAACCAATGTCACTGTGTGGGCAATAGAAGTGTTTCACAAGTGTATGCAAGGATGGATATATGACATGTAAAATTACACCAAAAACATATAGGGGCTAATAGGCTAAAATGTAAATCATAATGTAAAACATAAGATAACTAAAAATTTAGAATATTGTATAGTCTAAAATATAAACCACAATGTAAACACAAATGTTGCCTTGTTTGAAAGCTATTGTCTCAATATCTGTACATCAGTTTCAGTAAATATGGTATGAATATGTTAAAAGATTATTGCTGTGGAAGGGAAAAGGTTTTATGTTGGACATGTGGGAGTACTGTATATTGTATATATGAATTACTGTGATCTATAGCTCTTGTGAAGAGAAGCTTAATAATTAGAAAAAAGAAAAGAAAAAAGATAGGATGTAGAATTTTTTCAAATTAATATGTATTCTATATCTAACCTTTAAACTATCGCTATATTCCATTTTACTATTTAACAGAACCTGGCAATATATTGGGCTTCACTTTTCAGGAAGTTTTGGATCATAGAGAGGTTCAACAATGGCAGCGGAGGACTACAGGAACTGGTATGGGATGTTATTGACAAGGGACACATAGTTGGCAGGGAGTTCTCCAGGGCATATATCCAGGGTACATAAAAGTGTTTGGATATTTTCATAGTGGAAATAATTAAAAACAACAACTGAGGGAGTGCTGAGTACCTAGCAAGGGGAGCTCTATCACAGTCTCTAAAGGAACAACAACAATCCCCCAAGGGCAATGACAAAGACCAAAAAAGAATGAAAGTCCAAAAATGAGCCCCTGATACTAATGACTATGCTTGTGAGCCTGAGCACCTAAAATAAGAACAAGGCCTAGAGGAGCAGTGTGCCTAAGTGTTACCTCCTGAGAGTCTCTGGGTTGCTCAAATGTGGCCAGTCTCGAAGCCAAACTCAGCGCGTAAGTGCATTGCCTTCCCCCCAGCGTGGGACATGACTCCCAGGGATGAGCCTCCCTGGCACCAAGGGATTACTACCAAGTACCAGCTGATGGTAACTAGAAAATGACCTTGAATAAAAGGTTCAACTCGGACCAGCAGAATATCCCTGTCTACATATAATAACAGGAGTTAAAAATGCTTTTTGACCTAAATCAAGGGGGAAATGGAAAGGACAAATGAGTTTATATGGCTATGAGTCTCTAAAAAAGAGCTGGGAGGTTATCAGAGGGGTTGCCCTTATGCACATCTGACCAGAGTCCCAGAGACAGATAAAGTAGATACAACCCCAGGCATTGGTTCTTCTGAGGGCTACAGAGACCCAAAGGTTTTATGGTCATGGCAGATGGAGTTCAATGCCATGTCAGTTGGCCCTTCCTTGGAGTTGGTGTTTCTGTGTGATGGAGCTGGACTCAGGTGTGATCTCTTTTCACAAGCCTTTCCTGTTACTTTATCAGAATTGTAGTTGGTGCTGGGGTTTAATATATACCCAGGGGATCTGAATCTCTGGACTGACCATATGATAGCCAGGCCCTGAGCCTCAACAGACTTCAGCTCCTACACTTTGGTTTATTGGACTTACCCCACTCAGCTAACATGGAGTTGAAGAATGTCAACCACCACACCATGGAGCCAAGAGTGCCTACAACTGGGAGCAGGAGGATTGCATCCAGCATCCATGTGGAATCTAAGCCCTCTCTTGACATAGATGTGGAGTGGACACAACCAATCCAAGGTCCACAGGATGGAGGAATAGAATATGGATTAGAGTGGACTTACTGATATTCTATTCATGAACTACTGTGATTAGTAATCGAAGAAAATGTGGCTTTGGTGTGGAGAAAGTGGCCATGGTGGCTGCTGGGAGTGGGGAATGGGAGGAAGAGATGAGATGTGGAGGCGTTTTCGGGACTTGGAGTTGTCCTGGGTGATGCCACAGGGACAATTACCAGACATTGTAGATCCTCCCATGGCCCACTGGATGGACTGTGGGAGAGTGTGGGCTATGATCTGGACCATTGACCATGAGGTACAGCGATACTCAGAGATGTATTCACCAAATGCAATGAATGTCTCATGATGATGGAGGAGATTGTTGTTATGGGGGGAGGGGTGGAGTGAGGGGGGTGGGGGGTATATGGGGACCTCATTTTTTTTAATGTAATATTTAAAAAATGAATAAAGTAAAAAAAAAATTTTTTTTTAAATCTATGGTTCCAAGAGCAAGACACAGGGGAAATAATGAAAATACGTAAGACTGAATAAAAATGAAAATATATCACAATTTGTGGGACAAAATAAAGCTGTGCTGAGAAAGAAATTTATAGCAGTAAAAGAGGGGAGGAGTAAAAACAATCATCTAAACTCTCAACTCAAGAAATTAGAAAAAGAGAAAAATAAACCAAAAGCAAGAGGAAGGAAGGGTATAGCAAATATAAGAGCAGAAACTTTCTTTGGCCCATGAATTCATGGTTTATAGTTATACAAATCTAGCTTTTACCCTTAAATGCAGTTAAATTTAAAGTGGCTTTTTTGAAAACAACATATAATTAGAAAAATTGATACATCAAAGAATTTTTTTAAAAATTTTCAGTTTATCTTGCTCTCTTGTACTTATGAGAATAAGGGAAAAATTTTCTCAGATTTCTATGGAATCAAGCTGAACAGTACCTTTTTCTGGACAAGCTGAACACTGGAGAATTCCAAGTTTCTATAGGTGAATATATAAACACATAATGCTATCAGTAAATATTGGAAAACCAATGTGCATCAAAATCAACATATGCCTACACACTTTAAAATGTGTACAATCCCAAATAGTTATTCTGAGAGACAGAAACTAAACAAAGCACATACTGTTCAATTCACATTGTACCACACTAATGAAGGATGTTGTCAGTATGTGGTAAGGAGTAGGACATATGGGAGGGGTAGGGAGTAAGGCATATGGGAAACCCTACATTTTATGGAACACTTATGTAACGTAAGTATCATTTTTAAATATTAAGTATATTAAAAAGAGACAAAATATATAAGGATTTAGTAAAAAAAAAAAAAACAGACAATAAAATTGAAAAAGAAAACCGAATAGAGAAAATCAATGAAAGATGAGACTAGTTCTTTTTAAGATAAAAAAAAAAGTGACATTTCTAACAGACTGACAAATTTGGAGGAAGACACTAATTACCAACACCAGGAATGAAATGGGACTATCACTACAGACCCAGAAGCGCTCAAAGAATCATATGTGATTAGCACAACAAACCTATACCCAAAATTGGCAACTTAAATGAACCAATTCTTCAAAAAACATGAATTGTCACAAATCACCAGATGTGAAATACCTCACTATAATATACCCTATAACAACAAAAGAAATTTAATTGAAAAATCAGTGTATTTCTATATATTGGTAATGAATACATGAAAGCCAAAATTAGAAAACAAAATACCATTCCTCTTCTTTTAAAACAATAAAATAAATCTAACAGAGCAATGTTTTAGTTACATAGCCTACTCAAGCAAATAACAAGAAATGGGTTTAAACAATGGGAATTTATGAACCTATGGATTTGAGCTGAAAGAGTCTAAATCAAGCCTTCCTCGAGGCGATGCTTTCTCCCTGCAGACTGTGGCACCCCGGGACTGGCCGCCAACCGTCCTTGGTTCTGAATTGGGCACATGACAAGGCACATGGCAGCGTCTCCTGGTCTCTCCCTTCTCTTCAGGGTTCCATTAACTTCAGCTTCTGGCTGCTTCCTCTGGGGCTTTTATTCTCCCTCCATCTGAATTCCATTCTCTTAAAAAGGACTCCAGTTATTAGGCTTAAGACCCTTCCTGATTGAGGAGGGACACAATTAGCTGAAGTTATCTCCTCAAAGGTCCTACTTACAAAGGGTTCACACCCACGGAATGGACTAAATCAAGAAGAGTTTTCCCTGGGTACATACAGCTAGAAACCACCAAAGCATGTAAAGGACTCATATGCTGAAAACTGCACAATGATGGTCAAATAAAGAAGATCTAAATAAATGGGGAGACATACTTTGCTCATGGATTAGAAGACTCAACATGGTAAAGATGTCAATTCTTCCCAAATGACATAAATGTTTCAGACAATTCCAATCAAAATCCCAGTTAGATTTTTTGTAAAAAAAAATAAATAAACATTAGTTTAAAATTTATTTTAAAACGGCAAAGGGAGTGGAATTTCAAAATCAATTTTGAAAAAGAAGAAAGTCAGAGGAACAGGGCTGCCCAATTTAAAGATCTGTCCTCTACTTACAGAAGTCAAGAGTGTGGAATTGACAGAGGAAGAGACTCCTGAACCAATGGAAAGGAACAGGAAATCCAGAAGGAGATGCACCAAAATAAATGAAAGTAATTTTTTACAAATATGCCAAAGCAATTTAAAGTAGGAAAGACACCTTTTCATTTTTGGGCTGGAACAATTGGACTTCCATACTGGAAGCATAAAATAAACCTCCACCTAGGACTCAACCTTACAAAAATAACTCAAAATGAATCACAGACTTAAAAGCATGATTATAAAATTTTTAGAAGACAACTCAAAGAAAACCTTTGGGATCTAGGTCCAGGTGGAGAGTTTTTAGAATTAACACAAAATATATAAAAGGAAACACTGATATATTGGGACCTCATCAAAATTTTAAACTCTTGTATTGTGGCACAGACTGTTAAGACGATACAAGGACGAGAGACAAACTGGAAGAAAATATTTGCAGATGACAGACCTGACATAAATCTTGCTTCTAAAACACATAAAGAACTCTCAAAACTCAGCTTTATAAAAACCAACAATCCAAGTAGAAAATTGATAAGAAAACAATAATGTATATTTCACCCACAAGAATATACAGATGACAATTAAGCTTATGAAAAGATGTTCAACATCATTAGTCATTAGGGAAATGAAAATTGGAACCACAAACCAATCAAAATTGCTAAAGGTAAAGAATAGTGACAACAAATTGTGACACACATGCAGGGAAAATGGATTGCACATACATTTCTGGTGGGAATTAAAAGTGGTACATCCACATGGGAAATGGTCTGGCATCTCTAAAAAAACTAAACAAAATGACCATGTGACACAACAGTTGAAGTCCTGGATATTTTATCCCGTGGAAATGAGAAATTATGCAAAAGACTGTAAGCAAACGTTTCTAGCAGCGTTATTCATAATAGTCAAAAACTGCAAACAACTCAGATATCTTTCAAGGGGGAATGGATGAGCAAATTGGCCATCCTTACCAAGGAATCCGACTCTACAATGAAAAGGAATGGATAACAGACGCAAACAACATGGAGAGACAAGACCACGGCTGATTCCATTTTTATGACATTCTGAAAAAGAGAAAAATTGAGCAAGATGCAAACTCAACAGTGAGAGGGGTGAGAGGCGGGAGCCTTCTGTGGGCAGCAGGGGAATTGGGGGGCTGGAAAGGACCTTTCTGTACCTGGGATGGGGGTGATTCCATGACCCCATGTATGTGCCACAGCTCAAAATTATCGACAAAAGCAGTGAGTTTATCGTAAGTAAATTTTAAACAACTGTTTAAAACAAGGAAAAAATCAGAGCAAGCTGGCGCATCGCGCACTGAACCCCTGAGAACCGCTGGCCCCGCGCCCCGCGCCTCTGGGTGACGCGTCCCTCCAGGGGTGTAGACGGAGCCTCTGGATATTGTTTCCACTCGCGTTTCAAGCCCTCGGGGCAGATCGTTTCCCCAGGGCCCAGCTCTGGCCGCCCTTCACCCTCGCCCCGTGCTCCGCGCTCTCAGCCCTTCAGGCAGGCGGCCTGTCCACAGCGCAGCCTGCGCCCGCGGTCGGTGATGTGCGCCCAGGGCTGCTGCAGACACGGAGGCGCCTTAGGGGCCGGCCCTGCGCCCCGACTCTCTCCCGGGCCCCCCAGGACGGATTCTTCCCTCGGCCTGGGTGGCCCTGGAACCTGCGCCCGCCCGTGGCGTCTCAGCCCCCTCGGTAAGAGCCGGGCAGGGGCCTCTCAGCCCCCATCCCCAAGGGGACCCGCTTCACGGCTCATCCTCGTCCTTCCCCCTCCAGGCCCTGCGCTCCCCCTGCCTCTGGAAACGTGTGTGATCAGGGGATTCTGCATGAGGCCCCTTTCCATAGCCAGGCTCCTGGGAGGTTTAAAAGAGGATTTGGTTCCCAAAGTCCCAGAGCGGTGGGGAGTCCCTCACCCCCTCTCAGCCCTGGGCACGCGAGGGGCAGGAAG
The DNA here is from genome assembly GCF_030445035.2 of Dasypus novemcinctus. Lineage (NCBI taxonomy): Eukaryota > Metazoa > Chordata > Mammalia > Cingulata > Dasypodidae > Dasypus > Dasypus novemcinctus. Next base: position 127,843,812 of record NC_080680.1, on the reverse strand, counting down.
CTGGAGTTGGCCTCTCCCAAGGGAACCGCAGCGCAGACAAGGCAGGCTGGGGGGTGGGCCTGGACACGGGTAAACCACCAGTGCTGCGTCCACTCCTTGGAACCCGACTCGGAGAGAAAAAGGAAAGGACTGGTGATGCCCCGCCACCTGGAGGGTCTCCAAGCACCTGCTGAGTGCACAGAGCCAATCTAAACTTTTATGTCTATTCTTGAAAAGAAAAACCCACAGTAATGTGGAGAGGTGAGAGGCTGCCAGGGATTGAGGGGCAAGGAGGGGGAGGGGGAGGAAAGGGGCGTGGCTCTGGAGGAGCAGGAGGGTCCTGGCCTTGGAATGTTCCGCACTATCATTTTGCATGTAAATCTACACTTATTCAAAACAATGTTAAATATTCAAAAATCACAATATGACAATATTTTTTAAAGTACTTATAGCGTATAGAATGGCTTCCTATTGATATTCAGTGACACCCCCAAAACTGAGTTCCCAGTGACTCTCACTGGCATCCAGCTGTCAGCCCAGCTGCCCCCAGGAGAGGAAGGGGGCTTCCTGCTTGCCTGGACTGGCCTGAGTTCCCCGCCTGCTGGCCCCTGCCCTCACTAGGACCAGCTCCGGCTCTGGGCAACACCACAAATTTCTCCACCACCCAGTGAGCTCCAACCTTCTCCAAGGAGATCTGAGCCCTGCGTTGGGGTGGGAGCTCCCTGTCAAGTTTTTTCTGTCTTTAGATACTCCCCGAGCCCCCAGGTTACCATTTTGTGCTGTTTTTACATCTTTATGGCTAATCAAATATTGTATAAATGACCCTGCTCAAATTACTATGTGGTTTTTACATTTGATTGAACCCTGATTCACAACATCATCACTTCTTTTAAAAGGTGCCAAGTGCTTTGGGGAAAAGCAAAGTTGAACAAGATGTATCGGAAGTACCTGGGCAAGGCGGCTGATTGTGTTTTCAATGGAATGGCCAGAGGGAGCTCCAATGGGAGGTGACATTTGAACACAGAATTGAAGGTACTGGAGGAAATGATCCATGAAATGACAGGTGCAGGGGGATTCCAGGTGGAAGGAGCAGCTGGTGCAGCCTGAGTGGAGACTGCTTGGCAGGGTCCATGGGGCAGGTTGGCCAGTGCTGCTGGGCAGAGAGCCCGCCCCTCCCAGGGGGTGGGGAAGGCAGGGCCTGAATACTCAGGCTGAGGTGGGCAGCAGGGTCAAGGCCCTGTGTGTGTAGGAAAGGTCAGGCTGCCGTCCTCCAGGCCCCAGAGAGGCTGTGGGCCCTCAGGTGGGCACACCCAGGTCCTGGACCTTCCAAGTATTGTTCCTTCATTCACTGCTCATGAGAGGCTGGGGGGTCAGCCAGGGGTAATGGGTGTGAATCAGGGGAGATGACGGAGTACTGATAAAGTGGGGCAAAAATGGCACTTTCCCTCCTTGGTCTTCCTCCCCAAAGCTCAGGCCAATCTGGAGAAAAACACCAGTCACAGCCCACTTGAGGCTCATTCTACAAAATACCTGGCCAGGGCTCCTCACAACTGCCAAAGTCATCAAAAAAAAGTCTGAGAAACCACCACAGCCAAGAAGAGCCTCTGAGGACATGACGATAAACAGAACGTGGCGTCCTGGGTGTGCTCGTGGAGCAGAACCTCAGGGAGGCTGAATCTGCAGCCTCTGCAAGTCTCCCCTGCCAAAGCCAAGCCCTGAACCACAGCAGTGGGACTCCAAAGCTGGGCACTGAGGGTTCCGGTAGGTGCTTTTGAGGACATTGGGTCCGAAGAGCCTGACCCCCATGGTTAGAGCATAGCAACACCCCTTGACAAGGACTTCATCAAGGTCTTGACCGAGGCCAAAGTTGTGAGAGGAAGTGATGGTCCCTCATGGCCACTGGAGCCAGAGCCAAGGTCAAATCCTGTGAGGTTGACCTGGGAGAGTTTGGTCCTGCTAAGGCAGGAAGGGAACTTTTCACTGAAACACCTGCAGGGCTTGGTTAACAGAGGCTGATGGAACCAGGAGCAGGAGCTGGGTCTTAGGGGTGCTGGACCTGGGCTCAGTGTACAGCACTTGATGAGAGCGCATTTCTCAACATGGGGATCCTTTCATAAGGCTCAGGATTTCACACACTGCCTGCAGCCTCTTGAAAAAGCCAGATATGTTACTAGGATGCCTCCAAAATCTTTGAAAGCAGTGACGATCACCCTAATTGAGTGGGGGGATGCCAGGACCACCTTGGCAGAACATGGGGGAGGCCGTGACCCAGAGAAGTGAGAAGGCTGGGATGGGTCTATTCTCTTGGGCCCAGAATTTGGCAGGCTACTGTGAGCCTTAGGTGTACCCTCCATTTACTAGGACATCACTGAGAAGCTCAGTGGTCTGGCCACCAGGGCTTCACAGCAATAACTAGTAGAGCAAAGAGCTCCCAGGACAAGGTAGATAGGTAGATGCCGAGGGTCTCATTGAATATACATAACTGACAGAGATAAAAAATGTGACCCGCCCCATGGAAAGTCATTATCACAACCTGACGTCTGCACACCCCAGTCAAAAAACATGACTTGGGAAGCAGTGTGGTAGACATGATTGAGCTCCTCCCTACCACATGGGAGGTTCCAGGTTCAGTTCCCAGGGCCTTCTGGAGAAGACGAGCAAGACAGCGAGTTGATACAGTGAGCGCACACAACATGATATTGCAACAAAGAGACACAAAGAGGAAATATAATGAGAGGCACAACAAAACAGGGAGCAGAGGTGACTCAAGCAATTGAGCACCTCTCTCCCAAATGGGAGGCCCCAGGTTTGATTCACAGAGTCTCCTAAAGAGAAGCCGTGCAGACACAGAGAGCACACAGCAAATGGACACAGAGAATGGAGGGTGAGTACAGACAAGGGGGGTGGCAGAATAAATGAATGAATGAATAAATAAATAAATAAAGAGAAAAATCAAGACTTGAAGGAAGTAGCCTCATGGTCACAGAAAGATTCCTCTTGCAATTTCCCATAGGAGACTATGGACACTGACAGACAGGTACAGTAAACAGGAGAAGGGGATTCTGCAGATACTTCAAGGGCTGTGAATGCCTGGATACCAACAACTTAGACTACTTAGATGAAATGGATAACTTCCTAGAAACACACAAACTAGCCACACTGAGGCAAGAAGAAATAGAAGACCTCAACAAACCAATCACAAGTAAAGAGACTGAAACATTTATCAAATACCGCCAACAAAGAAAAGCCCGGGACCAGATAGCTTCACAGGTGAATTCTGCCAATCATATAAGCAGATCTAATATCAATCCTGCTTAAACTCTTCCCAAAAACTGAACAAGAAGGAATACTACCTAACTCTTTCTATGCAGCCGAAATCACTGTAATACCAAAGCCACATAAAGACACTACAAGGAAAGAAAATTACAGAGCAATCTTTCTAATGAATATAGATGCAAAAATTCTCAACAAAATACTTGCTAATCGAATGCATAAGCACATTAAAAGAATTATGCACCATGTTCAAGGGGGTTTTAGCCTAGGTATGCATGGGTGGTTCAACACATGAAAATTAATTAATGTTGTATATATTACATTAACAAATCAAATGGGGAAACCACATGATCATCTCAATGGATACAGAAAAGTCTTTTGAAAAGTTCCAGCATCCTTTCTTGATAAAAGTGCTTAAAAAAAAAAAAAAAAAAAAAGGAATAGAAGGAACTTCCACGACATGATACAGGGAATATATGAAAACCCTCAGCCAACACCATACTCAAGGCTGAAAGCTTTCCCTCTAAGATTGGGAACAACACAAGGAGGACCATTCTCACTACTGTTATTTAACATTGTGCTAGAAGTTGTAGCTAAAGCAATTAGGCAAGAAAAAGAAATAAAAGGAATGCAAATTGGAAAGGAAGAAATAAAACTTTCATTATTTGCAGATGATATGATCCTATATTTAGAATGTCTTGAAAACTCAATGACAAAGCTGTAGAGCTAATAATAAGTTCAGCATAGTGGTGGATACAAGATGAATATGCAAAAATCTAGCACTGTTTCTATGCACTAGAAATGAACAATCTGAGGATGAAATCAGGAAAAAATTCCTTGCAGTAGCAACTAAAAGAATCAAATATCTAGTAATAAATTTAACTGAGGATGAAAAGGATCTTTATTCCAAAAACTACAAAGCATTCTTAAAAAAAATCATTGAAGACCTAAATAAATGGAAGGATATTTTTTGTTCTTGGAGTGGAAGACTAAATATCATTAAGATGTCAGTTCTGCCCAAATTGATTTACAGATTCAATGCAATTCCAATCAAAACTATTGGTCTGTGAGGGGGTGTATGTTGGGGGTTTACACTGGATTACCCCAAATAGTGGGGCCCCTGAGGACTACAGAGACACCCATGTCCCATGGTCATAGCAGATAGCTCCAGAGTTTGGTGCCTTGACAGTGGGCCCTACTTTGGACATCGTGCTCCTGAGTGTGACAGAGTTGGACTCAGATGTTATTCCTCTACACATGCCTCTTCTGTCCCATTTTTTAAAAGATTTATTTTATTTATTTCTCCCCTCTCCCTTCCCCCACATTGTCTACTCTCTGTGTCCATTCACTGTGTGTTCTTCTGTGTCTGCCTGTATTCTCATGAGGTGGCTCCAGGAACTGATTCTGGACCTTCCAGAGTGGGAAAGAGGTGATCATTCTTTTGTGCCTCCTCAGCTCCCTGATCTGCTGTCTCTTACCATCTTTTCTCTGTGTCTCTTTTTGTTGTGTCATCTTGCTGTGCCAGCTCTCCACATGGGTCAGCACTCCTACACATGGCAGCAGTCTTGTATGGAGCAGTACTCTGTATAGGCCAGCACTCTACACAAGCCAGAATTCCATGTGGGCCAGCTCACCACATGGGTCAGCTTGCCTTCACCAGGATGCCCTGGGCATTGAACCTTGAACCTCCTATATGGTAGACAGGAGCCCTATTGCTTGAGTCACATCTGCTTTCTTATTCTGTCCTTTTTATTGAACCTATAGTTGGGGCTGAAGCTCATAAGTGTATGCCCAAGAGACTTGAATCTCTGGGCTGTCCATGTGCCAGCTGGACCCTGAGTCTCAGGGAGTTTCAACACCTACTGTCCAGTTCATTGGACTCACCCAGGACAACTAACAAGGAGGTGAAGATGACAACCACCACACCAAGGAACCAAGAGAGTATACAACTGCAAGACAAATCCAACAGCCATATGGGATTGAAGCCCCCTCTCAATTAGAGGTGGAGTGGGCATCACTATCCCAGAACCCTCAGGAATGGGGTATAAAATAAGGACTACAGTGGACATACTGATATTCGACTACAGACCTATTGTGATTCTAGCAATGGAAGAAATTAGATCGTTGATGTGGAGACAGTGGCCACTGGAGTTGCTGAAGGCAGGGAGAGGTAAAATGAGGTATAATATGGGGGCATTTTGGGGACTTGGAATTGTCCTGAATGTCATTGCAAAGACAGATACATGACAGTATATATGCTGCCATAACCTACAGAATGGAGAGGGAGAGATTATAAGCCAGAATGTAAACTATAATCCATGCTATGTGGCAATGTTCCAAAATGTGTTCATCAATTGCTATGAATGTAAAGTTCTAATGTGGGAAAAGGTAAGAGGTGTGGAGAGTAGGGCATATGGGAATCCCTTATGCTTTTTATGTAACATTTTATGTAATCTGTGTATCTTTTAAAAATAAATAAAAATATATTGAGACAAATATATATATTTGTCTATATATAATATAAAATATATAGTATATAATATAAAAATATCTCAAAAACCTTACAAGCTTAATAAAATATGTGGAAGAACAAACAAAATTTAGTTTCCTAGCTCAAACCAAATTTTTAAAAATGCAGATTGAATAAGGGCCTAAGTATAAATAAAATCAATTGAAGAAAATATTAGAGAATATCTCTAGGGTGCAGCAGTTTGATATTATTTGATGAAATCCAAAAAGAAATATTGGATTATGTTAGTAAACTAATCTTTTCCTCTGAGCATATTAGATTATATCCTATTCATAGGTTTATTTGATTAAGTAATTATGTAAACCTCTTGTACCAGTAGGGCATTGAGTCCCCATCCTTTGGTGGATGGGGACTCACAGATAAAAGGCATGGCAAAGACAGAGTTAAGGGCTTTTAATGTTGGAGTTTTTTTTAAGATTTATTTTATTTATTTAATTCCCCTTCCCCCTGTTGTCTATTCTCTGTGTCCATTAGCTGTGTGTTTTTCTGCATCCACTTACATTGTCAGGTGGCACTGGGAAACTGCATCTCTTTTTTGTTGTGACATCTTGCTGTGTCAGCTCTCCCTGTGTGCAGTGCCACTCCTGGGCAAGCTGCACTTTTATTCACATGGGGCGGCTTTCCTTGCAGGGCACACTCCTTGTGTTTGGGGCACACCTATGCAGGGGCGCCCCTTCATGACACAGCACTCTTTGTGCATGGCAGCACTGCACATGGGCCGGTTTGCCCAATGTTGGAATTTTCATGTTGGAATTTGATGCAGCCTCAGGGAAAGAAACGGAGCTGTTTGCCTGATAGTCTATAGCTGAACTTGAGGAGAAAACAGAGGAGCTGAGCCCAGAGGAACCCGGGAAGCCTGAACCCTCGCAGAAGTCAGCAGCCATCTTGCTCCAACACGTGAAAATAGACTTTGGTGAGGGAAGTAACTTACGCTTTATGGCCTGCTATCTGTAAGCTTCTACCCTGAGTAGGTGCTCTTTATAAAAACCAACCAATTTCTGGTATTTGCATCAGCACCCCTTTGGCTGACTAATACATAGGGGTAAAGGATACTCTTTAAAAATAAACACATAAAAAGCATGGAGAAAATGGTATGTAAACATCACTACACCAATATAAAAAAACTCCTTATTAAAAGAAGTAATATAAAAAATAAAAGGAGATACTTCCAACTGGGAGAAAATATTACCATCACATAGAATAAAAGCTTATTATCCAAACTACAAAAAGAACACATGAATCATAAGAAAAGAACATGGACAAAAGTAAAAAAGAAACAATCCACAGGGTATGAAAGAGAGGTGAACAATTCATACTTGAATAGATATGAAAATTCACCACAAATTAGAGAAATGTACAAGAGTGTAATATACCATTTCAAAGCCATTAATTGATGGGAAAATCCATTGAACAATGAGCAAATAATTACATTTGATAACATCCAATATTAACCAGGGCAATGAAAATGAGACTGTGCCACTTTGGAGGGCACTGTTAGTGTTATCTATTAAAAATTGAAACTCTGTATAGCAAAAAGAAAACAGTTTCAGTTTCTGGGATGAAGGAGTATGCATGACTTTCCCTATTCCTCTTACTTACTATAACTAAAAACATTGGATATTGTATATATAAGAAGAAGAAAAAATAAGGCCTGAAAGGTGGAGAGAAGGCAGACTGGCTAGTGAACTGGGGACTAAATGAATGACACAGTGGTAAAATTCCTTGGGTTTCATTTTACCACACATTTTATGGATTCCTTGTTGAAGAATCCATCACCCTGGAAATGCCAACAACTGCAGAACAAAAAAAAAAAATTGCTCCAAAAGAAACCTGCTTTTTCTAGTTGAAGGAGTAGAAAATGAGCATCCCAGCAAGACAGAAAACTTTTTCACAATAGCACCTCTGTTCCAGCCAAACACTACAGAAAGTACTGAGGCCCCGCACTCACCCATTCAAGCCAAGGCAGTTTGGGGAGCTTACACTTACACTTCCACCAATCTGAAACAAAGCACCCAACCTCCTTTTAGGGTGATGTCAGACATGGCCAAGTAGGTGCCAGGACTTTCATCCCCGCCAGGGCTAAGGAGATCGTCCCTGGAGCGTCAGTGGAGTCCATGTGGAGAGACTGGATTTCCAATCTTGCCTAGCCGTCACAAACATCTTCAAACTCCAATGTTCAGTGTGTAAAGTAGGCCTGTTGGAGAGTCAGAATTTTCACCACCACTCTGTGGTGGAGGGGCCACCATCACTCGTCAATCCCTGTGGTGGCAGAGGAAACCACATGTAGAACTGTAAGGAGATACGTCTACCCCTGCATGCCAGGGAAGTGCAGGCAACTAGAAGTCCCAATCCCACCTTGCAATGTTGAATGTAGTCAAATTTTGCAAAAAAACATAAACCTTCAGAAAGAAGAAGCTAAGTATACCTCAAGTAGAACAAACCAAAGAAATCCAAAACAATACACATCATACATAAAATACAGGAGATTATTTACAAAAGGTAATCTGGAAAGCAGCAAAAGATTGATAACAGTTTGTCTATTGGGAGGGGAAACAATGATAATGAGAGTAGATTTGTCACCAGAGGGAAAAGATACAGAAAAAAAGAAAAAGAAAACAAAAAATGAAATGGCAGACTTAATATCTAAAATGGCTTTATCTTTTAATTACATTAAAGGAGAATGGTCTAGGGAAGCGTATGTGACTCAATCGGTTGTGCTCCCATCTACCATATGGGAGGCCCTGGGTTCACTTCCCAGGGCCTCCTTGTGAGGGCAAGCAGGCTCCATGGCCACGGTGAGCTGATGGCCCGTGCCCACAGAGAGCTGGTGCAGCAAGATGATGCAACAAAGGGAGACAAGAAGACACGGAAGAACATGCAGTGAGTGGAAGCAGAGAGCAGACAGCAAACAAGCAGCATGGGCAGGGGGAGATAAATAAAATAAAGCTTTTTAAAAATAGTTTAAAAAAGAATGGTCTAGAGAGTTTCAGAGAAAATGGCACCACAGGGAGTGACTGGACACACTCCTCTTACCAAAAAATAAAAAGCAGCTGACAGAAAGTGTCAGAGTCAGTGGTTCTTGGGTTTCAAGGATGGGGAGCACTGTTCAGCACCCAGGGTAGAACAAAGGGAGGAGTCTAAGAGGCTGCAGCAGAAACTGAGTGAATCCCACCACAGCAGCAATGGAGCCCACCCTGCACCCTCCAGGCTTTCCTTTGGGATGGTCCATGCCTGGCTGTGAAGAAGGACTAATGAGTAAAAGCTTCTCATTTAGTCTCTCAGAGAAGTGGGCTCAAGGCTGAGGGCCACATATGGGATTTAATTATTGAGTTTTGACTGCTTGGTTCTGGCTCTGAATCATGGCTCTAGTTTGCCTGGAAAATGGCTTCCCAAGGCTATTGTTTCATCACCCCAGAAGGAGGTTGAAAAAACACTTCCCTGTGCTGAAGGGAAAGGTTTCCTGAAGAGTGCCATCTGCTGGGCAGGACAGGAAATTCACACTTGGGGAGTTCATGGGAAGAAAAGAAAAAAAAAAAGAGGTGCATTTACGTGGTAGAGTGTGGACTATGATGTGCACCCTTGACCATGAGGTGCAGCGGTGCTCTGAGATGTAGTCACCAAGTGCAGTGAATGTCTCATGATGATGGAGGAGGTTGTTGTTGTGGGGTGAGGGGGGTGGGGGTAAATGGGGATCTCATATTTTTTTAATGTAATATTGAAAAAATAAAGACAAAAAAACTTATAAAAATAAATAAATGAGGCATCTATGTACTGTCTACAAAAGATTCACCTTAACGTATCAATGAATTGATTTGTTTAAAAATCTAATTGAAAGTTACAATAACTGAAACTGTAGAATACCTCACCCAGAAAAAAAAAAAAAGACTTACCTTAGACCCTCGAATATATAAGACTTACCTTAGAACCTCGAAACTGAAAGGCTGGTAAAAGTATTCCATGCCAACAGTAGAAAAAAAGAGCTGGTGTCACTATACTAATATCAGGCAAAATAGACTTGAAATGGAAAACTCTTATAGGAGACAAAGAAGGACATTATATATTAATAAAGGGACAATCCACCGGGGAAAAAAAAGCAAGCTTAAATACTTATGCACCTTATATCAATATCCTGCAGTTTTTACCACTTTAGCTTTGTAGTATTTTAAGGTCAGGGAGTGTGATTCCTCCAATTTTGTTTTACTTTTTCAATATATCTTTGGCTATTCAGGGCCCCTTGCCATTCCAAATAAATTTCAAACGTAGTTTTTCTAATTCAATAAGAAATGCTGCTGTAATTTTCCTTTGGTTTGTGTTAAATCTGTAAATCAATTTGGGAAGGACAGACATCTTGATGTTTAGTTTTCCAATCCACGAATATGAAATATTTTTCCATCTATTTCAAACTTCCTTGATTTCCTTTAACAATGTCATGTAGTTTTCTGTGTACAAGTCATTTACATCTTTAGTTAAATATATTCCTAGGTATTTGATCCTTTTAGTTGCTATTGTAAATGGAATTTTATTTTCTTGAAATCCTCCTCGAATTGCTCATTATTGGTGTGCAGAAATGCGACTGACTTTTGTGTATTGATCTCGTATCCTGCCACTTTCCTGAACTTGTTCATCAGCTCTAGAAGATTTGTTGTAAATTTTTCAGGGCTTTCTATGTATAGGATCATGTCATCTACAAATAATGAAATTTGTACATCTTCCTTTCCAATTGGGATGCCTTTTATATCTTCTTCTTGCATAAGTGCTCAAGCAATAACTTGTAACACAATGTTAAATAAAAGCAGTCACAGTGGGCATCCTTGTCTTGTTCCAGACCTTAGAGGGAAAACGTTTATCATTTCACCATGAATATGATGCTAGCTGTGGGTTTTTCATATATGCCTTTTATTACATAGTGGAAGATTCCTTTTTATCAAGAAAGCGTGCTGCAATTTGTCAAACGCTGTTCTTTCATCAGCAGTGCTTATCGCATGACTTCTTTCTTCCGGTCTGTTAAAGTGGTGTATGGAGTTGGTGGACTTCCTTACACTGAACCACCCGTGCATGCGGGGGACGAAACCCGCCTAGTCATGGTGTGTGATTCGTTTGATGTGTTGTCAAATACCATAGGAAAGTGTTTTGTTAAGGATTTCAGCGTCCAGGTTCATTAGACATATTGAACTATAGTTTGCCTTTCTTTTGGCGTCTTTACATGTCTTTGGTATTAAGGTGATGTTGGGGTCATGATATAATGAGTTAAGCAATGTTCTCTTCACTTTTTTTTTATAAAATTGTCTTTTTTTAAGATACATAAATCACAAAACATATTACATAAAAAAAAATTAGAGGTTTCTACCTACCTCACACCCCACCCACCCTCTCCTCCCACATCAACAACTTCTTTCATCATTGTGGCACGTTCATTGCATTTGGTGAATACATTCTGGAGCACTGCTGCACTGCATGGATTATAGTTTACATTGTAGTTTACACTCTCCCCCAGTCCATTCAGGGGGTTATGGCAGGATATATAATGTCCAACATCCGTCCCTGAAATATCATTTAGGACAACTCCAAGTCCCAAAAAATGCCCCCACATCACATCTCTTCTTCCCTCTCCCTGCCCTTAGCAACTACCATAGCCACTGTCTCCACATCAATGACACAATTTCTTCAATTTCTAGAATTACAATTTTTCTATACTATAATACCAGTAAGTTCACTCTTACCTGTATTTTATTCCTCCATCCTATAGATCCTGGTTGGTGATATCCACTCCACCTCTATATCGAGAGGGGGCATAGATCACACATGGTTGATGGATGCGGTTCTCCTGCTTGCAGTTGTAGGCACTCTTGGTTCCCTGGTGTGGTGGTTGACCATCTTCACCTTTCTGTTAGCTGACCTGTGCAAGTCCAACAAACCCGTGAGTAGGAGCTGCAGATCTGTTGAGGCTCAGGGCTCAGCTGGCACACGGCCATTCCAGAGATTCAAGTCTCCTGGGTATACACCAACCCCTCCATCAACCACAGTTTCAGTAAAAGTGACACAAGAGGCACGTGTAGAAAGTTGGAAGAGTTTAAACAGGATTGGTGTTAGTTCTTTCCAGAATGTTTGGTACAATTGACAATTCACCTGTGAAGCCATCTGGTCCTGGGCTCTTAGTTGGAGGTTTTGGATACGTAATTCAATCTCTTTAGTTGTGATTGGTTTGTTGAGTTCATCAATTTCTTCTTTCAACAATGTATGCTTCTTGTGTGTTTCTAGGAATTTGCCCATTTTATCTAAGTTTACCATCTTGCTGACACACAATTTTTGAAAGTATGCTCCTATGATAATCTTTTTTTTTAAGATTTATTTATTTATTTCTCTCTCCTTCTTCCCAGCTGGTTGTCTGCCCTCTGTGTCCATTCACTGTGTGTTCTTCTGTGTCTGCTTGTATTGTCAGCAGCACCTGGAATTTGTGTCTCTTTTGTTGCGTCATCTTGCTGCATCAATCTCTGTGTGTGTGGCGCCATTTCTGGGCAGGCTGCACTTTTTTGGCATGGGGCAGCTCTCCTTACAGGGTGCACTACTTGCATGCGGGCTCCCCTATGCGGGGGACACCCCTGCGGGCATTTCCGTGGAATCAGTGGTGATATACTCCTCCTCAGCTCTTAGTTTATGTATTTGCATCTTCTCTCTTTATTTTTTGTTAGTTTAGCTAAGGGTTTGTCAATTTTATTAATCTTCCCAAAGAAACTGCTTCTGGTTTTGTTTATTTTTCTAAAGGTTTCTTATTTTAAATTTCATTTAGTTCTACTCTAATCTTTGTTATTTCCTCCTTTCACCTTGGTTTTGGGTTAATTTGTTGTTCTTTTCCTAGTTCCTCCAGGTGTGCAGTTAGGTCTTTGATTTTAGATCTTTCTTCTTTTTTAATGCAGGCATTTATGGCTCTAAGTTTCCCTCTCGGCACTGTTTTTCCTGCACTCCATAGGATTTGATAAGTTTTGTTCTCATTTTCATTTGTTTCAAGGTGGTTACTGATTTCTTTTGCAATTTCCTCCTTAACCACTCTGAAAGAGTGTTGTTTAACTTCCATGTCTTTTCCATTAATCTGCCTCTCTTCTCTGCCCCTTATTGGTTCCCAGCTTCATTCAATTGTGGTCAGAGAAATTACTTTGTATAATTTCAATCTTTCTGAATTCATTGAGAGTTGTTCTGAGGCCTAGCATGTGGTTTATCATAGAGAACGATCCATGTGCACTCAAGAAAAATGTATATCCACTCTATTTGAGTGCAATGTTCTAGATATGTCTTTTGGGTCTAGCTCCTCTAACATATACTCAAGTTCTCTGTTTCTTCATTGATCCTCGTTCAAGATGTTCTGTCTAATCATGGGTATGTTGTATTAAATTCCCCATGATAATTGGAGAGGCATCTATTTCTCCATTTAATTTTTCCACTCTTTTACATATGTAATTTGGGGGACCCAAGTTAGTTGCATAAATGCTTATAATTGTTCTTTCTTCTTAAAAGAGTGCCACTTTTATTAATACAAAGTGTACTTCTTTGTCTGTTATATTACTTTTGCATTTAAAGCTTATTTTGTCTGATATTAGTATAGCTAATCCCACCCTTTTTTGGTTATCATTTGCATGTAAAATTATTTTCCAACCATTCACTTGCAACTTCCTTCCAACCCTGGGTCTAGGGTGAGTTTCTTGTAGACAGCATATAGGTCATACTTCCTTATCCATTCTGCCAATCTATGTCTCAAGATTGGAAGTTTTATCCCATTAACATTTAATATTATTACTGGCAAACCTTACTAACAATAGCCATGTTTTCTTTATGTTTGTATATGTCATTTATTGTTTTTATTTCTTTTTATCTTTTTAGACATTCTTTTTTTTTAAAGATTTATTTATTTATTTCTCTCCCCTCCCCCCCCACCCCAGTTGTCTGCTCTCTGTGTCTATTTGCTGCATCTTCTTTGTCTGCTTCTGTTGTTGTTAGCGGCATGGGAATCTCTGTTTATTTTTGTTGTGTCATCTCTCCGTGTGGGCAGCACCATTCCTGGGCAGGCTGCACTTTCTTTCGCACTGGTTGGCTCTCCTTAAGGGGTGCACTCCTTGCACATGGGGCTCCCCTATGCAGGGGACACCCCTGCGTGGCAGGGCACTCCTTGTGCACATCAGCACTGAGCATGGGCCAGCTCCACACAGGTCAAGGAGGCCCGGGGTTTGAACCGTGGACCGCCCATGTGGTAGACGGACGCCCTAACCACTGGGCCAAGTCCGCCGCCCTAGACATTCTTAACTATAATCTTCCTTCTAACATGCTCCTCCAACTCTCTCTTCTGTTTTATCCATTCAACCTCCAGAACTCCCTTTATTATTTCTTGAAGGACAGGTATCTTTTTGACAAACTCTTAATTTGTGTTTATGTGTGAATATTTTTAACTCTCTCACATTTGCCAGTGCCAGCTTTGCTTGATACATAATTCTGGGCTGACAGTTTTTGTCTTTTAGCACAGGAAAAGAAAGTGAAAATGAAGCCTACTCAATGGGAGAAAATATCTGGTAATCATCTACACGATATAGAGAGAAATCTATACATATAAAGAAATACAGAAATCTTACATGTCAAAAATAAAAGACAAACAACCCATTTAAAAGATAGGCAAGAGATTTGAATAAACAGTTCTCCAAAGAAGAAATACAATGGCTTAAAAGCACATGAAAAGATGCTCAACATCATTAGTTATTCAGGAAATGCAAATCAAAAATACAATGAGATGTCATCTTATACCTACTAGACTGGCTACTATTTAAAAAAAAGAAGACTTCAAGTGCTGGAGAGGATGTGGAGGAAAGGGAACCCTCATCCACTGCTGGTGGGAATGTAAAAAGGTGCAGCCATTGTGGAAGACAGTTTGGCAGTTCCTCAGGAAGCTAACTATAGAAATGCCATAGGATCCAGCAATCCCACTTCTGGATATATACCCAGAAATTTGAAAAGCAGGGACATAAACATATATACACACCAATGTTTATTGTGGCATTATTCACTATTGCCAACATTTTGTATCAAAACCCATAAAATTGTTCAGGGAAGAGCATCATCTGTAATGTAAACTATATTCCATGGCTAGTAACAATGCTTCAATATGTGTACATCAATTGTAACAAGCATAAGACACTAACGAAAGATGTTAACATGGGAAATGTGGGAGGGGGAGTGGTGGCCATATGGGAATCCTCTATATTTTTGTTTTTACACTTATGTAATCTAGAGCTTCTTTAAAAATATATCAGAAAATATTTATGCACCTAGACAAGGTGTCCCAAAATATGAGGCACATTGGCAAAACTGGGGGAAGAAATATGTTTCTACAATACTTGTAGGAGACTTTAATATACCACTCTCATGAATAAATATAACATCTAGAAAGAGAATATATAAGGAAACAGAGAACTTATACATATTAACTGAACTAGACCTAAAAGATATATACAGAGCACTGTGCCCCAAAATAGCAATATAAACCTTCTTTTCAAGTGCTCATGGGTCATTTTCAAGATTGAACACATGGTAGATAAAAATACAAGTCCCAATAAATTTTAAAAGACTTACATTATGCAAAGCTTTTTCTCTGATCATAATGGAATGAAGCTGGAAATCAGTAAGAGGTGGAGAACTGGAAAATCACAAATCTATAGAGGTTAAACAACACAATCTTCAACAATCAGTGGGTGAAAGAAGAAACTACAAGAAGACTCAATAAATACTTTGAGATGTATGAAAATGTGAACACAACATGTGAAAATTTATGGGATACAACAAAGGCAGGCTGAGTAGGAAAGTCATAGCCCTAAATGCTTCCATAAAAAGGAAAAAAGAGCTCAAATCAAAGACCTAAGAACACACATGGAAGAATTTGAAAAAGAAGAACAAACAAATCACAAAGCAAGCAGTAGGAAAGAAATTACAATGATTAGAACAGAAATACATGAATAGGAGAATTAAAAAAATAGAGATAATCAACAAAACAAAAGTTGGATATTTCAGAAATTCAATGAGATTGACAAAACCTTAGCTAGAATGACAAAGGAAAAAAGAGAGAAGGCAAAAATAAAATCATTGAAGGGGAGGAACATTACTACTGGCCCCATAAAAATAAAAAAGGAAGAAGCAGATGTGGCTCAAGCAGTTGGGCTCCCATCTAACATATGGAAGTCCAGGGTTTGATGATCAGGGTCTCCTGGTGAAGGCAAGCTGGCCCATGTGGTGAGCTGGCCCATGCAGAGTGCTGGCCCACACATAGTGCCTCCCCATGCAGGAATGCTGCCCTGCACTGGAGTGCCAGCCCGTGCAGGAGTACCAGCCCACGTGGAGTGCTGGCACATCAAGATGATGCAAGTAAAAGAGACACAGAGGAGAGACAATGAGAGATGCAGAAGATCAGGAAACTGAAGTTGAGCAAGAGAATGATCACCTCTCTCTTCCACTCCAGAAGGTTTCAGGATTGGCTTCCATAGACATCTAATGAGAATATAAGCAGACACAGAAGAACACCAGCAAATGAACATAGAGAGCAGACCACTAGGGGTTGGGAGGGGGTAGAAATAAATAAAATAAATAAATCTTTAAAAAAATAAAATTAAAAATTAGAAAATTAAAAATAAATAAGTAATAAGCAGACACCATGAACAACATTTAGACAACTTAAATGAAGTGGACGATTTCTTAGCAACACATGAAGAACCTACACAAACTCTGGAAGAAGTAGAAGACTTCAACAAACCAATCACAAGTAAAGAGATTAATGAGTCATGAAAAACCTCCCAACAAAGAAAATCCCAGCACAGACTACTTCACAGGTGAATTCTATCAAGAATTCCAACAGAAATGAATACCAATCCTGCTCGATCTATTGAAAAAAGTTGAAAAGGGGAAGGAATCATTACCTACCACATTCTATGAAGACAACATCACACTAATAATAAAGCTAGAAAAGAAAATTATGGAAAAATCTCTCTAATGAAGGTAGGTGCAAACCCTCAAGAAAATACTTGCAAACTGAATCCAACAGCACATTAAGAGTATTATAAAATGTAATCAAGGGGGTTGTATCCCAGGTATGCAGAGGTGGTTCAACTCAAGAAAATCAGTTCATGTCATACACAAAATTAACAAATTGAAGGGGAAAAACTACACAATCATCTCAATTGGTGTAGAAAAGGCATTTGACAAATCCAGCATCCTTTATTGATACAAACACTACAGTAGTTAGAAATAGAATGATCCTTCCACAACCTGATAAGGAGCATATATGAAACACCTGCAGCTGTCCTGATACTCTGTGGTGAGAGGCTGAAAGCTTCCCTCTGAGATCAGAACTAGGACAAGGATGCTCACAGTCACCACTGTTGTTCAACATTGTGCTAGCATTCTAGCAAGAGCAAGTAGGCAAGTAAAGGAAATAAAATCATCAGTTTGGAAAGGAAGAAGTAAAACTTTCACTATTTGCTGATGACATGATTCTATATTTAGCAAGTCCATAAAAATCAGCACCAAAGCTACAAGAGGAAAGAAACAAATTCAGCAAAGTGACATAATACAAAACTGTACTAGTCAGTCAAAGGGGTGTTGATGCAAAATACCAGAAACTGGTTGGTTTTATAAAGGGTATATTTGGGTAGGAGCTTACAGATACCAGACCATAAAGCATAAGTTACTTCCCTCACAAAGTCTATTTTCACGTGTTAGAGCAAGATGGCTGCAGACGTCTGCGAGGGTTCAGGCTTCTCGGGTTCCTTCCTTCTAGGGTCTTGATTTTCTCTGGGTTCAGGGTTCCTCTCTTCCTGGGGCACATGAGGACTGACTCTGTGCCAACTTTGCTTTGATAATTCTTTTTGTGTTCTTCTGTTTGTTCACTGTATGTTTTAATACCTCCGGGGTGGTAATATTGAATTAACAATGAAAATTCTTAAAAGAACTCTATTTAAATGGCTAAAAATAAAAAAAAACAGGGGGACTTATATTAATAAATAAACTATGGAAATCATGAAATGCCTAAATTGAGAATAGTTTATTATTTTTTCACAGAACAGAATAAGGATATGAGACTTCAGTAGATACGGAAAGGCATGAAAGGTTTATGGGAGTGCTGATTAAATTTGATAAGTTTGTTTAAAAGAATGTGTTTTTTCCTAAGATAAGACAGCTAGTTTTCATAAAATCAGGGTGTAGCATGTAGGACAAAACTCGAATGCATATGGCAAGTTGTAGAAGGTATTGTAGAAGGAAGCATTAAGTACAGGAATGTGTTTTGTGCAGGTGGAATTTGTCATGAGATGAAGCAACTATTGTCTATGTGGTTATGGATAGTTGTAAGACCTTTGTTGAAGGAATGCTTAAACCAAAATGTTTGAATGGCTAATTCCAGTAAGTCATTATTAAACAGAAACTGAATTGATTTTAATAACAAAAAGTAGCTTCATAACAGGAAAAGCTGTCAGAGGCCACCTCTACCTGCATATTAAAATGGTGGTAAAGGAAGACAATCTTGATTCCATTGGACATCTGTACTGCTGAAGTAAAATCCTTGCCAATTAATGTTATCATGGTGAAGGTGTAGAAGTAAAAATCTCCATGATGCTGAAGGGTGCTATGCATCAGGCCAGTGGAATACTGGAGCCTACCATCCTCGCTTCTCTCTAGGGTCAAAGGTGCTGCAGCCTGCTGGCAGTGTGAAGGACATGCTAGGTGGAGCAGTGATTACAGGGTGCTGTGAGGAGAACTTAAATGTAATTGACATTATGGCCTGCTCCCATGTGGAAACAATATGTGTGGTTTTACAAGCCTGGAGCTTAGATCTATTAATTGCTACTCAAAAAGAAACTTATCCATTCATTAGTGCATTGATTGGTATTAAGTGCTGTACCTGTATCTCTCGTATTCCAGATATATGCTTGATGATTATGGTGATTGAGAGCATCATCTAGATCATATGCAGTAGGATATTGAACATGTTAAAAGGTCTTTGTAACTTCATTTCCTAAATAGTTAATGAACACGCTTAATCCAAGTCTCCCTCCTGGCCCTGATTCTGAAACCTGTCCCACTCATATCCCAGGGAGGACTGGCAAACCCACGTGCCATCCTGCCAGGGCTAAGCATTTCCCACCAGGAAGGAAACAGTGAATGAGGTGGCTGGGATCCACTTCAGCTTAACCCCTTCAAGATAGTCTATAGGTAACCAGTTTCTGATGAAAACCTGCAAAATAAAACCTATCAACTTTGAGAAGTTGCAGACTTTAGACACCCGGCATAATCTATTTTTGTGGCAATGTATCATTTCAATGATACCCTATATCCTCAAAATTCTAATTAAGTTTATTTCTTCCATCTTGTTAGCCATACAGGGATTTCAGGCAGTTTCACCCAGGGTGCCATAGCCATCTCCCACCAACGAGGATAAAATAGCAAGAGGGTTTCCCACCTTGACAGGTAAGGCCTACTGCCCCTAAGCAGCAGAGAGCAGTTACAAAAGAGTGACCATCGTCCTTCAGCATCCCTTTATGCTGAATGAATGAATTAAGACTGAAGGTGTCAGCTCTCAGGGGGAGATAGAGGCCTCAGAGGGACTCAAACAGGCACTGGTGCAGGCCCCTGTCCTAGCTCCCCCTTCCCTTGAGAAACATTTCCATCTGTTTGTTACAGTGATAAAGGAACAGCCTTAGGGGTCTGACCCAAATCTGGGGAGGTCAAAGGAGACCTGAGGCGTCAGGTATAAAATCCTGGATCCCGTCTCCAGGGAATGGCTGGACTGCATTCAAGCTGTGGCAGCACCACTCTCCTGCTAGAAGAGAGCAGGAAGCTGACTTTTGGAGGAGCCTTAGTCGTTAGCACCCCTCATCAGGTCAGAACTACTCTGTCTCAGAAAGTGGGAAGGTGGTTGCCTGATTCCTGAATTCTGAAGTATGAGGTTACCCTAATGGATAAAATGACTTGGTATTGACAACAGACCACAGCCTAAACCCGGCCTCTTTCCTTTGGAAGCGAGCTGACCAAATGGAGGCATCTGAGCATGATGGTTTAGACCTGAATGAGTGCTAAACTGGAGTCTGACCTGACCTCGTGGACCTTCCCCTGCACTCGGAAGAAAATTATTCATAGATGGGTCCTCCTGGGTCCTAGAAGGAAGTAGACTCAGTGGCTGTGCAATTGTGGATTGTGGATGCACTAGTGAGGTGAAAGAAGCTGGCCAATTGCCTAATGACAGGTTATATCACCTGTGAACTCTATGCTTTAAATCAAGGCTCCAAATTATTAGAGGAAAGGGATGGTGCAGTCTACACTGACTCCAAGCATGCCTTTGGAGTAGTCCACACCTTTGGAAAACTTTGGGAAGAAAAGGGATCAATTAACAGCAAAGGAAAAGAGTTCATCCATGTTGTTGACAGGAATTAATAAAACAAGTATTGGCCAATCTACTTTTAACCAGGGAAATAACAGTGGTGCATGTAAACAGACACCAGAAAAGACATACGTTTGAAGCAAAGGGCAGTAGGTTCACAGATGAAGAGGCTGGGGAAGCCTCCCTGAGTTGCCCTTTGAAGTTGAGGATCCTGATATGACCCATTCCGGAAGAGTTCAGGATCCACACATTCTCTGAAAAGGAGGTAAAAGAGCTGGAGCAGTTAGGAGCAACCCTAGATGGTCAAGGGAGGTGGCTCCTCCCAGATGGCAGGCAAATGTTGAATAAACAAGTGATGAGAGAGGCATTAGCAGTCTTACACCAAGGGAGTCATGGGGGGGTACAGGCCAGGTGTGGTCTGGTTCTTAAGTATTTGGATGCATGGGCCTTTAAACTGTAGCTAAACAAATAAGTGAATGATACATAATTTGCCAAAATGTTAGTAAGAAAGTCCTAAGAAAGCAAAAACAAGGGGGAAGGCCCTTCCAGAGTATTCAGGTTGATTACACTGAAATGCCCCAGATGGGTCGGCTAAAGTATGTTCTGGTTATTATAGATCATCAGACAGGATAGGTGGAGGCATATCCTCTGGCCTCAGCTACAGCATCAGGAACTTCTAAAATTATCCTCAAATTATTCCTCATTATGGATTAGTGGAAAATATAGACTCAGACAATGGTAGCCACTTTACCTCCTGTGTACTCCAGCATATTATGCAAAACCTGTGTGTGACATGGAACTTCCACGCACCTTGGCATCCACTGTCTTTAGGGAGAGTGGAGAGAATGAATCAGAGTTTAGAAAAGCATCTTTCTAAGTTGATCTTAGAAACAAAGTTACCCTGGATTGAGTGCTTACCCATAGCCCTATTGAGGATTAGAACTAGCCCTAGAAAATAATTCAGAATCTCTCCTTATGAAATGCTCTTTAGCTTGCCTTTTCCTAGGACTAGACAGCTTCCTTCTTAGAGTTAAAGGGTCTCTTCCTTAAGAATTATATACTGGGTTTGTCCTCTACTTTGTCATCCCTCAGGCATCATGGTTTCCTCGCCAAGACCCCACCTCTCGAATTCACTGTCCATCAACACCAACCTGGCAGTTGGGTCCTAATCAAGTTGTGGAAGGAGTCCAAACTTCAACCAACCTGGGAAGGACCCTATCAAGTTTTGTTGACAACAGACTGCAGTCTGGACAGCAGAAAAAGGCTGGACCCACTACTCTTGAGTAAAAGGACCGGTACCCAACCTGGGTGATAATTACCCAACACCATCTGAGTCCTGGGAAATAACTCCAACTTTGGATCCTTTAAGGATCACTCTGAGAAGACAATAGTTGGGAGGGTATATCAGAAAGGGGGAGGGACTGGTCGGATTCTGTATCACTGAACTTTGCGGGAAGATATCCCTCCACTTAGAGGGAAAGCCATTATCTATATCCACCTTGTCTAGTGCCCTAAGAGACTAGCAGACAAAGGATTCAATGTTCCTGAAAATGAGAATAATTATACTGACTATGGTGTTTCAGATTCAGGTCATGACAAGCCCCTTTAAAATTATAGTAAATGTAACCGAAGGCCTAGAGTCTCAGACTGTGTGGTTTGATGCCTGCCAAGTGATAAGGTGTGGAGATTTAGGGCAGCAGCAGCAGATGAGTGGGTGAAATAAATATCTATGGCCAGAGTCACACAGAGGTTATCTCAGCCTCCCCCCACCGTCTTGATTGGAGCTCTATGTGGTGGACTACCAAGTACAAGGAGTGGACCACCAGGAAGGGAGGAGGCCGAGATAGCCTTTAATAAAGGTAATACCCCACCAGACTGCAAAAGCCTCCAGTGTAAGCCAGTGGTAATAACCATTAAAAAGGTAGACAGATGAGGCAAAAACAACCATTATTCTTCCCCTACGGTCTATGGGCTGGGGGTGGATGTTACAGGTAAAGATCCTCCAGGGACGTTCCGTATTCGAGTCCTTCCTCCCCCTGTGGATGTGATGTCAACAACGTCCCCTCCAGCTCACCCTTCAGAGATGCCAAGGGAAAACCCACCAAAGGCCAGTTCCCTAATGCAGAATGATCCCAAATTAGTCATGATACTTAACGCAGAAAATTTAAAGCAGATAGTAGAAAAAGACAGGATATGGGGACACAAATGCCTGGGAAGAATGGGTCAAATACACAGTCCAGAGTCTGAATAAAAGCAGCTGTTATACTTGTGCAACAGGCTGGCCCACCGCTCATATTGTGCCTTTTCCATTGGGTATGGAAGAGCATGAAAGGGAGTTTAAGTGCATGGTGCTCCTCTTCCAGCATTCTACTCCTGGTGAAAATTGTAGTGTGTTGTCCTCTCTCTTCTCTATTGTCAAAAGGGAAACATCAAAGCCATACCGGCTTCCCGCCTTGGTCCAGGAAATCACTCTGCCTGTCTCTCTAGATGAAAAAAGGGGCTCCAGGACCTTGGGACCATGGCCCTGTGTACACAAGAGAGGAACATGAGTGAGGATAGTATGGGCAATTTCTCCACTTTGGTCATACCCCGAGCAGACCTTTGGTGGTACTGTGGAAAGATCGCCCTCCAACTGGTGTTACCTGAGAAGTGTGCTCTGGTACAATTGGCCATCCCATTTACCCTGGCATTTGAAAAAGAGGAAGAAACACAAACCAGGGAAAGAAAAAGAAAAGGGGTTTACTTGGTTCCTCTGATGACCAAATTTATCCAGATAGTTTAAGAGTTCCTGGGGAGTCCCTAACGAATTTTAAGCTAGGAAGCAGTAGCTGCAGGATTTGAGTCATTCGTGTACTGGTGGGTCACTGTAAACAAAAATGTGGATTGGGTTAACTATATATATTATAATCAACTAAGATTTATCAATTACACTAGGGATGCAGTTGAGGGAATAGCAGAACAGTTGGATGCTCCTAGCCGAATGGCCTGGGAAAATAGGATAGCCCTAGACATGATGCTGGCAGGAAAAGGAGGCGTCTGTGTTATGATTGGAGGTGGTTGCTGTACCTTCATTCCCAAGAGCACAGCCCCAGGTGGGACTATCACCAAGGCCTTGCAAGCTTAACAGCCTTATCTGAAGAGTTAGCAGAAAATTCTGGCATTAACAACCCACTCACGGGGTGGTTAAAGCTGGTTTGGAAAATGGAAAGGAGTGGCCCTGTCTGTCCTGACCTCCTTTATTAGCATGGCTGGGTACTCACAGCAGGTGGATGTTGCATCATCCCATGTGCCCAAGGGTTAGCTCAGAAACTCATTGAAACAGCCCTAACCAAACAGATGCCCACACAGTACAATGTGTATCCCCTAAGGGGGAAGATCTCTATGATGAAGAATGCAAGGAGGCTCTTAACAGATTTGAGAAACTAAATTGTGAAAACTAAAAGAGTCCATACATCACCCCTCCACCAATACTTTGAATTGTGAAGCATTTATTAGAAACTATGCAATTGCACGATCAAAATATTACTACTAACATGAACTAAATATGAAGAATAAACACATGGAGTTAACATGAGGGTGGAAGTCCTTTAATGAGGGGAGAGCAGTTGGCGCCATCCTCAAAGCCCAAACATAGGCAAGGAGCCTAAACTTGATTTCTCCCTTCTCTAAAGTAGCACTCTATACCACCTCACATTGACTTTTTCAAGTTGCTTACTGAGTATTGAATATTTTCCTTCCACTTTTAAGAGCATTTCGAAACAATCACTACATTTTTTTTCTTTTGGCAAATACCTTTGCATGTGGTAAATCATCAATAAATATTTCATTACTTGAACTGAAGTTAAATTATATGAAGAGAAATTGAATAAAATGAAGATTGAAATGGAAAGTTGGTAGATATAGAAGATACTCCAGGCAATCAGAATAGTCACTGAATCCGAAAGTGTTTGAAAAAGTGTTTTGCCCATTGAATGGAGTGGGAGAGAGTGTAAACTACAATGTAAACTATAAAGCATGCAGTGTAGCAGTGCTCCAAAATGTTTTTATCAAATGCAATGAATATATCATACTAATGAAAGAAATTGATGTGGGAAAAGTGGGGGGTATGGGGAGTGGGGCCAACGGGAACCTCCTATATTTTTTAAAGTAACATTTTGTGTGATCTATGTATCTTTTTAAAAATAAATAAAAAATATATTTAAAAACCTAAAATAAAATGAAATAAAAGAGTCTAAAAGAAAGAGGGGGGTTGTGGGGAAGGGTCACGTTTAATTTTCACATGGGGAAGCTGGAGCCAGCTCTGCTGTTCAAGGAGAGAGGGTAGGGGTTCCAGCAGCTTTGGCGCACCAAGAATTTGAAAAGTGGGCCCGAATGGGGGAGCTAATGTGCGTGCTGGGGATGGGGCCAGAGCGGGAGAGCCAATGGTGAGTGCTGGGGGTGCAGCCAGTGGTGAAAGTGGTGCCAAGTTTGAAAAGTGGGCCAAGGGTGAAAGAAGCGCTGAGCCTGCCCAGCCCACAGAGTGCAGGGAATGGGAGCGGAGTCAGAGCGGAACC
Source organism: Dasypus novemcinctus (assembly GCF_030445035.2). Lineage (NCBI taxonomy): Eukaryota > Metazoa > Chordata > Mammalia > Cingulata > Dasypodidae > Dasypus > Dasypus novemcinctus. The sequence continues at coordinate 127,819,079 of NC_080680.1, read as the reverse complement.
GTGTGAGCTAGTTAGATCTCGGGGATAGGCTGTAACCCCTGAAGTACCCACTCAGTGGGGAACAGGGAAGGGACCCGCGTGTTAGGTTGAGGGTATGTCACTGGTTCTTGTTTTTTGATCCACCGGCCATTTTATCCAGAATGAGCACTCATTCTTGCCAGATCGTTAATAAATTTCTTTTCTCCTCCACAATCAGGTGAGCTTTTGTTTTGATACAGGTGCAGCTTTCTTTCTAACACAGCCCACCAAGGGGGTGGGGACACAAAGTTCTAGTAAAGTGGCTGAATCAAAACGCCAAATTTAATTTAATCAAGTAAAAGGGAAACTTCTGAATCTAATACAATCTGACACGCCCAGATGAACAGACCAGTTTACAAACATAACCCAATATCTATTTTTGGAATTCATAAATAGTATCAAACTGCCACACCATTCAACTGTGCAGTTAAAATGGATGAAGTTTAGTTTGTGTCACTTATACTTCAAAAAACCTTTCTTTCAAAACAAGATTTTAAAAGCATTGTTATGCTAAGTGAAAGAAATCAGGCACCAGGTACTACATATTGTATAGTTTAATTTATATAAAATGTAAATATAAATAAACATATAGAAAGAGAAATGGATGAGTGGACATGTAGGGCAGAGAGAGATTGAAGGGCAACTACTAAGAGGTAGGGGGTGCTTATTTTAAGTAATAAAAATATTCTAAAATTGAATAAAGTGATGAATACAAAACTATCTGATTATACAGAAGGACAATGATTATACACTTTGGAAGTTTTGTGTGGCAAGTGAATATATCTCAATAAAACCTCTCTTAAAATGGGAATGGTCCAAATACAAAATTAAAGGACAGAGATTGGCAGAGTGGATTACAAACCATGGCCCAATTCTACTGCCAACAAAACTCTCAACTCACATACAGTGATACAGGTAAGAGGAAAGCAGCAGGTGGAAAAATGTATCTTGCAAACAGGAATCAAAAAAAGTAGGAGTGGTTATCTTACTAACAGAAGAAATAGCCTACAGAACAAGCATTAATTATTAGATGCAGAGAGGGACCTTATAGAAAGATAAAAGGACCATTCCAGAAAGAATAGCAGTCCTAATGTGTGTGCAGCAAACAACTTCACATATGCCAAGTGAAACTAATTGAACAGAAAGGGGAACTACACAGCCCATGATTATAGTTGGGGACTTCAACAACTCTTCTCAAAAATTGACAGAATACTCAGAAAACCAAGAAGCACACAAAAGAACTCAACACCATCGAGCAACATGATCTGCTTGACATTTATAGAACATTACACATGACAACAGCAATACACACATTAGTTTCAAGCACCCACAGAACTTATCCAAGACAAGTCATATGTCGGATCATAACACAAACCTCAACAAGTTTAAAAGAATCAAAATCACTCAGAGTGTGTTCTCTGGCCAAACATAATCAAACTAGAAAACAAACCACAGATAACAGGAAAATCTCCAAACAGGTGGAAACTGAACAACGTATATCTAAATAATCCATGGGTCCAAGAACAAGTCACAAGGGAAATTTTAAGAATACATTAGGCTGAATGAAAATGAAAATAAAATATACCACCATTTGTGGGACAAACTAAAACTGTCCTGAGAAAGAAATTTATAACACTAAAGAGTGGTGGGCGGGGAGCATAAAAACAATCATCTAAACTCTGACCTCAATAAATTAGATAAAGAGAAAAATAAGCCAAAAGCAAGAGGAAGGAAGGGTGTAGCAAATATAAGAGCAGAAACTTTCTTTTGGCCCATGTATTCATGGTATTTATTTATCCAAATCTAACTTTTTACCCTTAAATGAATTAAATTTAAAGTGACTTTCTTGAAAACAATATATAGTTAGAATAATTGTTTGATTCATCAAAGAATTTTTTAAAAAATTTTCAGTTTATATTGCTCTCTTGTAGTTATAAGAATAAGGGAAAACTTTTATCAGATTTCTATGGAATCAAGCTGAACAGTACCTTTTTCTGGACAAGCTGAACATTGGAGAATTCCAAGTTTCTATAGGTGAATGTATAAGCACATTATGCTATAAGTAAATATTGGAAACCAAAATGCATCAAAATCAGTGAATACCTGATACCCTTTAAAAAGGGTGAGAGACAGAAGCTACATAATTGTACATACTGTTCAATTCACATTGTATCACACTCATGAAGAATGTTGTTAATATGTGGTAGGGAGTGGGGCAAATGGGAATCCCTTACATTTTTTTAAAGATTTATTTATTTTTTATTTCTCTCCCTTTCCCCACCACTCCCCCAGTTGTCTACACTCTGTGTCCATTCACTGTGTATTCTTCTGTGACTGCTTGTATTCTTGTCAGCGGCACTTGGAAACTGTGTCTCATTTTTTGTTGCATCATCTTGCTGCATCAGCTCTGCATGTGTGCAGCACCATTCCTGAGCAGGTTGCACTTTTTTTGTGCTGGGCAGCTCTCCTTATGGGGTGCACTCCTTGCACATAGGGCTCCCCTACACAGGGGACAACCCTGCATGGCATGGCACTCCTTGTTGCCATCAGCACTGTGCATGGGCCAGCTCATCACGTGGGTTAGAACCCTGGACCACCTAAGTGGTAGGCAGACACCCTATCCAATGGGCCAAATCCGCCTCCCAGAATCCCTTACATTTTATGAAACATTTATGTAATCTAAGTATCTTTTTAAAAAATTAAGGTGGAGGCAGGGCAAGATGGTGTCATAGTGAATGAATCTCACAATCTCTCTGCAAAGAAGTGGCTGAGTAGGGTTGGAATCTTGACGGAGCAGGCTCTTTCAGGGTCTTGCAGGGCAGGAGGTATATGGACATCGATTTGGAGCGACTGTGACGGAAGTAGTGTGTGCTAAATGTAGAATGGCAGATTTCAAGCACAGAGGTCATAAGTTCTGGGGAGGCGGGACCCTCTCCCCTAGGGCTAGTGGCCACAGTGTTCCCTGAAAACTGTTGGTTATGTGACAACATTCCCAAACCCCAGGTTCCCCAAATGCATAGTCTCCAGGTCCATGTCCCCTAAACCCCTGTAGCTCCCACTCCACAGACCCACAGACTCTGAGTCCACAATATCCTGACTTCACTTTCCCAAATCCCTGAGGTCCGGGAATATCCTAGCCCTCCAGTTTTGGACTCACTCTATGAGTGGGAAGGATTTGGTGGGAGGTGCAGATGGGCCACAAGAGTGAGGATTCAATTTTCTAGTCCCCCCACTTTTTTTTGAGCTTGGAGGAGCTTACCAGCTGACTTGGGGAGAGCCTGGGAAGAAAGGAAAGGAGAATCTGCTGAGAAAACCCAATTTACCTAAATGCCCTGGGACAGGAAACTTGGTCTGGGAGAAGGTGGAGTCAGAAAATCAACTAGCAAGGGTATTAATATTTGCACCTTGAGGGTAGCAATTACAGAATAGAACCACCTAAAATATGGTAGTCTACATTCCCCCTCCCCCCCTTTTTTAAAGTTATACCAAGCAGGCTTCTTCAAAGAGAATAAAGAAGGTAAAGACCTAGTCTTTCAGTCATCAAAAACATTTTTTGTTTTGAGATGGGAGCGTGGTCAAGTATGCTTTTAGGGTGTTCTGCAATTAGGAGATTCCGCTTAATTGTTGGCAGTTAAGAAAAGTAAGAATCAATGCCGTCTGTAAGTGTTCAAAGTTTACAAAGAAATGCTTTGTCCCCTCTTTTGCACATGCTTGTGCCATTGACGGCTAAATCCTCAAAAGAAAACCCAGCTAGGGGACTAATTTGTTCAAGTGAAATGGTGATGTTGCTACTAATTCATATTCCATACATCGTATTCCATATGTCAGATACAGAGAAAGTATTGGTAAGGAGTAAATACCGTGTATCCTGGGCAGATGAACTCAACTTAGTAGATGAAACACTTTGCTTTGCTCACAGTTGCCTATGAATATGGGTTTCAAAACAAAGCCTTAACTTAGAATTTCATTATGTTTTAGATCATCACTGCCTTAATGTTTAAACTTCTATTTTAAGTCCTAATAAAGGAGAAACGCATGTTTATTCATGACTTTTTGTAAATATAAATGCAGTGATTTATGGCTTAAGAGAACAACACTTTGTTCCTGTGACAGTGTTTCTTAATCCAGCCAATAGAGGTATTTGCAGAAAAATGAAGCATGTAAGAACTGTTATCCCCCAAAACCATAGGTAACCTGAATTGTTCTAAGAGTATTTGTAAAAATTGAAATTCAGTGATTAAAAAGAATGAATTCTACCAAAAAAAAAAAAAAAAAAGAAAGAAAATCAACTAGCCCTCCTGTAGCACACCTAAGGGAGAGGGACGACTGGACGTGCTTTCCAAGCTTCCAATAGCATATTTCGGGTTTCTGGTGAGGTGTAGGTGCTCTCTGTCTGGAAATTAAGACTCATTGTTTTCTGTGCTGAGCTGGTTCACCAAGGACTCACTTCAATCACCTACTGGGCCCCTCATGCAGCTTTCCTGCTGCCCTGGGAGAAAGAGAAGTGAGGAAGGGAGAAAGGGGGAACATAAGATTCTTAAGCATTTTATTTAACTGCAAAGAGGATTGCCTGAAACTTTGTCTGGTCTTTTTTGTTGGTTTGTTTTCTTGTTTTTCCTTCCTCTTTATCCCCCCAGGGTCCTTCTTTCTTTCGTTTATTTTTCTCTATTTATTTTACTCACTTGCTTCTCCCCTCCCCCCCATTTTTTGTTCCCCTTTTTTCTTTTTCTTCCTTTCTCTTCTTCTTTATTTTTTTTTATATTAGGTGCTGCAGGAAGTGCTTCACATTTCCTGTTTTTCCTCATCCTCCATTTTCTCTTTCCTGTGTGTATTGATTTTGGCCACCAACACAGTCCCCTTTCTGCTATATCTTTTTATCCTCCATGATTTATTGTTTCTCTACATTACAACTCTCTTTGAATGGCCCCAAAATTTTCTGACATTTTATTTCTAAAACCTTTGTTCTGTTTCCTGTATTTTATTCACTCTTTATATTATTGTCTTTCTTTTCTCTTTTCATCTCTCCTGAACACACTGACCTTTTAATTCATACTATATTCCTCCCCATATTCAGTTTACTGTCTCATTGTAGGTACTCTACTTTACTTACCATTATAACTCTACACAACTTACATGAGTCTAATACCATTCTTCTAGATCTCACATGGTTCCTCTGTTAATATTTACTATCAATACTACCATTATTCATTTGCTTTTCTTACTCCTTTTGCTTTCTCTGGCCCTTCTATTTTCCTTCAAGTGAACTTAGCCAGAAACAGGAAAGTAAAATAAGAAGAACAAAGTGACAAAGTGAAGATATGACATGTACGCAAAAACAACAACTAAATAAACCCCAAGACTAGACAAAGAAGCTAAGGAGCTGATTAAATCCATAAAGGTAAAATGATGACCAAACAGCAACAAAAAATACAAACCAAACCCATAATCAGGAAAACATGCCCCAGTCCAATGAACAAACTAAAAACCAGGAAGAGGAGCAGAACATCAAATGAGTAATTAAAGCTCTCAAAACATATGTTAGTGACCAATTTGATGGAGTGAAGGAAGAGATTAACAATATGAAGAAAACACTTGGAGAGAATACAGAAGACACTGCGATCATACACTAAAAGATAACAGATATGACAGTTTAGTTCAAGAAATCAAAACTACACACTCAGCAAATAACAGCAGATTAGAAGAGGCAGAGGAAAGAGTGATGTGTAAGACAGTACAACAGAAATCGAACAGATAGTAGAACTGATCGATAAAAAGATAGAAAAAAATCCAGCTGAGATTTAGGGACATGAATTACAATGCAAAATGCGCAAACATATGCATTATAGGCATCCCAGAAGAAGAAGAGAAGGGAAAGGGAACAGAAGGGGTGTTGGAGGAAATAATGGCTGAAAACTTCCCAAATCTACTGAGAGAGATGGATGTACATATCCAGGAAGCACAACACACCCTAAACAGCATAAATCCCAACAGGCCCACCCCAAGACATATACTTGTCAAATTATCCAATGCTCAAGACAAAGAGAAAATTCTAAAAGAAGCAAGAGGAAAGAGAACCATCATATACAAAGGAGGCTTCATAAATGAAGTGCTGAGCACTTATCTGAAACTATGGAGGAAAGAAGGCAGTGGTATGACATAGTAAACATACTAAAAGAAAAAAATTTCCAACCAAGAATGCTCTTTCCAGCAAAGCTAGCATTCAAAAATGATGGAGAGTCAAAATATTCACAGATAAACAGAAAATAAGAGTATGCCAACAAGAATCCTGCCCTTCAAGAAACACTAAAAGTATTTCTGCAGGAAGAAAAAAAAGCAAGATCGAGAGAGTTGGAAGAGAGTGTAAGAGCAATTAAAAAGACAAAAAGAGAAAAAACAAACAAACAAAATATGACAAACACAAATCCAAAGAAAATGTGGTTAATATAAGTAATTCCTTGAAAGTGATAACACTGAAAGTCAATGGATTAAACTAACCTGTCAAAAGACTCAGACTGGAAGATTGGATAAGGAAATATGACCCATCTATATGTTGTCTACAAGAAACACATCCTAGACCCAGGGATTCAAGGAGGCTGAATGCGAATGACTGGAAAACAAGCTTACAAGCAAACAATAACCAAAATAAGACAGGAGTAGCTATATTAATATCAGACAAAATAGACTTTAAATGCAAAACAATTATGAGAGACATAGATGGTTACTACATATTAGTGAAAGTGATAGACTTTCAAGAAGAATGAACAATCATAAATATTTATGCTCCTAACAAGGGTGCCTCCAAATATGTGGGGCAAACACTGGAAAAACTAAGTGAAAGAATGGATGCCTCTACAATTATAGTGGGGGACATTAATACACCACTATCAAGTTTTAACAGAACATCTCAAAAGAGAATCAAAAAAGAAACAAAAACTTTGAACAGTATATTAGAGGAGCTGGATCTAATAGACATATACAGATCATTACACCCGAATACAGCAGGATATACATTTTTCTCAAGTGCACATGGATCATTCTCCAAAATAGACCACATGCTAGGCCACAATGAAAGGCTCAATGAATTCAGAAAGATCGAAATCATAGAAAATAATTTCTCTAACCACAGTGGAGTGAAGCTGGAAATCTGCAAGGGCCAGAGGCCCAGATTTCACACCAAGATATGGAAATTAAACAGCACACTCTTAGAAAAACAGTGGGTCAAAGAGAAAATCTCAAAATAAATTAATAACTACCTTGAAACTAATGAAAATGATAACGCAACATACCAAAACTTATGGGATGCTGCAAAAGCAGTACTGAGAGGGAAATTTATAGCTATAAATTCATACATCAAAATAGAAAGAGCAAAAATAGAAGAACTAACAGCACATTTGGAAGAATTAGTAAAAAAACAACAAATTAACCCCACAGGAAGAAGAAAGAAAGAACAAAGAAAAGAGTAGAACTAAATAAAATAGAAAATGAGAAAGCACCTGAAAAGATAAACAAAACCAAGAGCTGGTTCTTTGAGAAGATCAATAAAATTGACAAACTCTTAGCTAGACTAACAAAGAAAAAAAGAGAGAAGATGCAAATACACAAAATAAGAAATGAGAAAGGAGATATCATCACTGACTCCACAGAAATAAAGACTATCATAAGAGGATACATTGAAAAACTATATTCCTGTAGTTGGTGCTGGGGTTTAAGATATATTTAGGGGATTTGAATCTCTGGACTGACAATATGATACCCAGGCCCAGAGCCTCAACAGACTTCAGCTCCTACACTCTGATTTATTGGACTTACCCCACTCAGTTAACATGGAGTTGAAGAAGGTCAACCACCACACCATGGAGCCTAGAGTGTCTACAACTGAAAGCAGGAGGAGTGCATCCAGTATCCATGTGGAATCTAAGCCCCCACTTGACATAGATGTGCAATGGACACAACCAATCCAAGGTCCACAGAGAAAATGTGGCATGGGTGTGGGAAGGGTGGCCATGGTGGCTGCTGGGTGCGGGGAATGGGAGGAAGAGATGAGATGGGGAGGCGTTTTCAGGACGTGAAGTTGTCCTGGGTGGTGCTTCATGGTCAATTACGGGACATTGTAGATCCCCCCAAGGCCCACTGGATGGAACGTGGGAGAGTCTGGGCTATGATGTGGACCATTGACTATGGGGTGCAGTGATGCTCAGAGATGTACTTACCAGGTGCAATGGATATGTCATGATGATGGAAGAGAGTGTTGCTGTGGGGGGAGTGGGGGGTGGGGGCGGTGGGGTTGAATGGGACCTCATATTTTTTGAATGTAATATTTTTTAAAAAATAATAAAATAAAATTTAAAAAAAAAGAAAAACTATATTCCAACAAAAATGACAATTCAGAGGAAGTGGACAAATTCCTAGAAACACATAAGCAGCCTATATTGATGAAAGAAGAAATTGATGATCTCAAGAAACCAATAAGAATTAAAGACATAGAATCAGTCATTAAAAACCTCCCAACTAAGAAGAGTCCAGGGCCAGATGGCTTCACAGGTGAATTCTACAAAACATTCCAGAGAGAACTAAAGCCAAGCTTGTTGAAACTCTTCCAAAAAGTCAAACAGAAGGAACTTTACCTAACTCATTCTATGATGCCAACATTACCCTAAGACCAAAGCCAAACAAAGACACCACAAGAAAGGAAAATTATAGATCAATTTTTCTAATGAACCTGGAGACAAAATTCTTCAACAAAATACTTGCTAACCGTATTCAACAACACATTAAATGAATTATACACCATGACCAAGTGGGGTTCATTCTGGGTATGCAAGGATGGCTCAACATAAGAAAATCAACCAATGTAATACACCATATAAACAGATGGAGGGGGAAAAAAATCACATGATTATATCTATAGATGCAGAAAAAGCATTTGACAAAATACAGCACACTTTCTTGATAAAAACACTCCAAAAGATGGAATATAAGGAAATTATCTGAACATGATAAAGGGTTTATATGAAAAACCCACAGCCAACATCATTTACAATGGTGAAATCCTAAAATCTTTCCCTCTAAGATCAGGAACAAGACAAGGATGCCCACTATCACCTCTTCTATTTAACATTGTATTAGAAGTACTTGCTCGAGCACTGAGGCAAGAACCAGGTATAAAAGGCATTTGAATTGGAAAGGAAGAAGTCAAAATTTCATTATTTGCAGATGACATGATCCTATACATAGAAAACCCTGAGAGGTCTACAACAAAGCCTCTAGAACTCATAAATGAGTTTAGCAAAGTCTCAGGTTATAAGATCAATGTGGAAAAATCAGCAGCATTTCTGAACATCAATAATGCGCAAGCTCAGGAGGAAATCAAGAAAAAAATAACATTTATAATAGTAAATAAAAAAATCAAATACCTAGTAATAAATTTAACTAAAGATGTAAAAAACTTATACACAGAAAACTACACAACACTGTTCAAGGAAATCAAAGAAGACCTAAATAAATGGAAGAATATTCCCTGTTCATGGATAGGAAGACTAAATATTATTAAGATGTCTATCCTACCAAAACTGATCTACACATTCAATGCAATCCCAATAAAAATCAACACAACATTCTTTAATAAACTAGAAAAACTAGCTAGGAAACTTATTTGGAAAGGAATGAGGCCTCGAATATCCAAAGACATTGAAAAAGAAAAACGAAATTGGAGAATCACACTACCTGACTTCAAAACATACTACAAAGCTACAATAGCAAAAACAGCATGGTATTGGCACAAGGACAGACACACAGACCAATGGAACCAAATTGAGAGTTCTGATATAGATCCTCATATATAGTTATATAATATTTCATAAAGCCACCAAATCATCTCAACTGTGAGAGAATGGCCTGTTCAACAATTGGTGCCTAGAGAACTGGATATCCATATGTAAAAGAATGAAAAAGGATTACCAACTCACACCTTATACAAAAATCAACTCAAGTTGGATCAAAGACCTAAATATAAGAGCCAAGACCATAAAAACCTTAGAAAGCAGTGTAGGGAAACATCTACAGGACCTTGTAATAGGAAATGGATTTATGAATATCTCACCAAAAGCACGAGCAGCAAAAGAACTAATAGATAAATGGGACTTCCTCAAAATTAAAGCCTTCTGCACCTCAAAGGAGTTTGTCAAGAAAGTGAAAAGAGAGTCAACACAATGGGAGAAAATATTTGGTAACCATATATCTGATAGGAGACTTATAACCTGCATATATAAAGAACTCTTATATCTTGAAAATAAAAAGACAAACAACCCATTTAAAAAACGGGAAAAAGACTTAAACAGACACTTCTCCGAAGAAGAAATACAAATGGCAAGAAAGCACATGAAAAAATGTTCCAAATCTCTAGCTATCAGGGAAATGCAAATCAAAACTACAATGAGATACCATCTTACACCCATAAGATTGGCAGCTATGAAAAAAACAGAAGAATACAAGTGCTGGAGAGGATGTGAAGGAAGGGGAACACTCATCCACTGCTGGTGGGAATGCAGAAGGATCCAACCATTCTGGAGGACAGTATGGCGGTTTCTCAAAAAACTAGCCATAGATTTGCCATATGACCCAGCAATACCACTGCTGGGTATATACCCAGCAGAACTGAAAACAAGGACACAAACCGATATATGTACACCAATGTTCATAGCAGCATTGTTCACTATTGCCAAAAGATGGAATCAACCCAAATGCCCATCAACAGATGAGTGGATCAATAAAATGTGGTATATACACACAATGGAATACTACTCAGCTGTAAGAACAAACACACTACAAACACATGTGATAACATGGATGAATCTTGAGAACCTTATGTTGAGTGAAGCAACCCAGACATTGAAGGACAAATACTACATGACCTCAATGATATGAAATAAACAAGCTGCCCTAGATAGCAAGAGACTGAACGATAGGCTTACAGGAAATCAGAGGGTGGAGGAAGGATATGAGCCGATGTCTGCAGGGGTGGAACTTAAGACGAGATGGTGGTAAGTATGAACACAAAGAAGAGATAAAATGGGGGCAAAAGGTTGCCTTTGGTTGGGGCTTTACGGGTTTGAGGGTGGCTGGGGAGGGACGGTTGGGTAATGTTGCCCAAAAGTGGGGGGAGGGAGGGGTAGCATACGAACACAGGAGAGGGTTAGGAGGTGGTGGAGAGTAAAATGCCGAGAAAATAATATCAAAATATAATAAAGAGGGTTACCTGTTTAGAATGCTCGGAGGGGAGGGTCTGATGCAGGACGGGCTCCTGGGGAATGTCTAAATGCTCATTCTGCCAGAGTGGGTGACACCATGGGGTAGAATCCCAAGTAGTGAGAGTGGGGGTGGACCCACATCCTGGGGAGGACTAATGCCACCAAATAGAGGGAACTCTATCCCTCGAGAGAAAGGGTGGCTCCCAGGGCATTGGGGCAGATGAGCAAGTTAGGCCCTAACACTATTCCATCTATCTCTGGAAGTGGCCCCTCAGGAAACGGAGGTTGGCTGTCACTGTGGGCACCAAGGTGGAAGGGAAAATGGACGTTAAATGTGTGGAACCAAAGTAAATGGGGGGCAAGGGAGGAGTTTCTTCAGAGTACATAAGGATGGATATAAAACATGTAATATTACACCATAACATATAGGAGACGACAGACTGATAATGTAAACCATAATGTAAAACATAGGAGAACTAAAAATGTAAAGAACTGTGTATCCTAAAGTATGCACCATAATGTAAGCACAGATATTACCATGTTAGAAAGCTAATATCTCAGACTCTGTACATCACCTTAAGTAAATATGATGTGAATAGGATGTAAGAGTATCGCTGTGGAAGGAAAAAGGTGTTGTGGTGGATGTATGGGAGTGCTGTATATTATATATATGCATTGCTGTGGTCTAGGACTCCTACGAAGAAATGCTGAATAATTAGGGGGGGGGAAAAAATGGATAGGATGTGGAATTTTTTCAAGTCAACATTCTTTATCTAAGTTCTTTATCTAACTTTATCCAAGTTCTTTATCTATCCTTTAAACCCATCGCTATATACCATTCCCTAGTAAGGGACCATGACATTATATTGGGCTTCAAATTTTGGGGAGTTCTGGATCACAGAGTGTTTCAACAATGGCAATGGAGGGATACTGGTATGGGATACCAATGACAGGTGATATATGGCTGACAGGGAGCTGTACAGAACATATGTCCAGGGTGCATGGTAATGATTGGATATACTCATAGTGGCAACAATTAAAAACCCAGCAGGGGGGGTACTGGGTTCCTGGCCAGTGGTGCTCTGTCGTGGTCCCTAGGGGAGCAGCGATAGTCTCCCAGGTACAGCGGCGGGGACCGGGAGGGAGTGAGGGTTCAACAGTGAGCCCCTGATGCTAATGACTATGCTTGTGAGCTGATAAACCTAAAATAAGAACAAGGCCTAGAGCAACATTGTGCCTGGGAATTTCCTCCTGTCAGCCTTCATGTTACTCAAATGTGGCCAGTCTCGAAGACAACTCAGCATGTAAATGCAATGCCTTCCCTCCAGCGTGGGACATGACACCCAGGGATGAGCCTCCCTGGCAACGAGGGACCACTATCAAATACCAACTGATGATGCAACTGGAAAAGGACCTTATATGGAAGGTTCAATGCGGATCAGCAGAATATCCATGTCTACATAAAATAACATGACTTTAAAATGCTGTTTGACCTAAAGTAAGGGGGAAATGGAAAGGAGAAATGAGTTTATATGGCTACGAGTTTCTAAAAAAGAGTCTGGAGGCTGGCAGAAGGATTGCCCTCATGCACAACTGAGCAGAGTCAGAGAGACAGATAAAGCAGATACAACCCCCAGATATTGGTTCCTATGAAGGCTAAAGAGACCCATGAGAGTTATGGTCATGGCCGATGGGGTTTACTACCAGGGCAGATGGCCCCTCTCTGGAAATGGTGTTTATGTGTGATGAATCTGGACCCAGATGGGATCTCCCTTCATAAGACTTTCATACTAATCTGCTGGAGGTGCAGTTAACGTTGGGGTTTAAGATATAGTTAGGGGATTTGAATCTCTGGACTGATAATGTGATAGCCAGGTCCTGAGCCTCAACAGACTCCAGCACCTACAATCTGATTTATTGGACTTACCACACTCAGCTAAGATGGAGTTGAAGAAGGACAATCACCACACCATGGAGCCTAGAGTGATTACAACTGAAAATGGGAGGATGGCAGCCAGCATCCATGTGGAATCTGAGCCTCCTCTTGACATAGAGGTGCAATGGACACAACCAATCCAATGTCCACATAGAAGAGGTGGCATTGGATTGGGAAAAGTGGACATGGTGGACGATGGGTATGGGGAAGGGCAGGAAGAGATGAGAGGTGGGGGCGTATTTGGGACGTGGAGCTGCCCTGGATGGCGCCTCGGGGGTGATCACCGGACATCGTGGATCCTCACAGGGCCCACTGGATGGAATGGAGGAGAGTATGGGCCATGATGTGGACCATTGTCTATGAGGTGCAGAGGTGCCCAAAGATGTACTTACCAAATCCAATGGATGTGTCATGATGATGGGAACGAGTGTTGTTGGGGGGGGAGAGGGGGGGTGGGGGGGTGGGGTTGAATGGGACCTCACATATATATTTTTAATGTAATATTATTACAAAGTCAATAAAAAAATTAAAAAAAAACAAAGTTTTTGCATTTTTTAATTATTTGATACCCAATTTATTTTTACCTTAATTTTTCTAAATTAATATGTACTCTATATCTAACCTTTAAACTCATCACTATATTCCATTTTACTATTAATGGAACCTGGTAATATATTGGACTTCATTGTTCAAGAAGTTTTGGATAACAGAGAGGTTCAACAATCACAGGAGAGGAATACTGGTGTGGGATGTTATTGACAGGAGACACATGATTGGCAGGGAGTGCTACAGGGAATATATCCAGGGCATATGTTTGGATATTTTCATAGAGGATACAATTAAAAACAACAACTGAGGTTGTGCTGAGTTCCTAGCCAGGGGAGCTCTATCACAGTCCCTAAAGGAACAGCAACAATACCCCAAGTGCAATGGCAAAGACCAAAAAAGAAGGAAGGTCCAAAAATGAGCCCTTGATACTAATGACTATGCTTGTGAGCCTGTGCACCTGAAATAAGAACAAGGCCTAGAGCTACAGGGTGCCTAAGAGTTACCTCCTGAGAGCCTCTGTGTTGCTCAAATGTAGCCAGTCTCGAAGCCAAACTCAGCATATAAATGTGTTGCCTTCCCCCCATGTGGGACATGACTCCCGGAGATAAGCCTCCCTGGTGCTGAGGGATTAGTACCAAGTACCAGCTGATGATATAACTAGAAAATGACTGTGAATAAAAGTGTCAACTCAGACCAGCAGAATATCTCAGGCTACATATAATACCAGGAGTTAAAAATGCTTTTTGACCTGAATAAAAGGGGGAAATGGAAAGGACAAATGAGTTTATGTGGCTATGAGTCTCCAAAAAGAGCTGGGAGGTTATCAGAGGCGTTGCCCTTATGCACACTCAGCAGAGTCCCAGAGACAGATAAAGTAGATAGAACCCCAGGTATTGGTTCTTTTGAGGACTACAGAGACCCACAGTTTCTATGGTCATGGCAGATGGAGTTCAGTGCCATGTCAGTTGGCCTTACTTTGGAGTTTGTTTTTCTGTGTGATGGAGCTGGACTCAGATGTGATCTTTGTCCACAAGCCTCTTCTGTTACTTTTACCAGATCTGTAGTTGGTGCTGGGGTTTAGTGTATATCCAGGGGACCAGAATCTCTGGACCGACCATGTGATAGCCAGGCCCTGAGTCTCAACAGACTTGCATCTCCTACACTCTGGTTTATTGGACTTACCCCAGCCAGCTAAGAGGGAAGTGAAGAAGGTCAACCACCACACCAGGGAGCCAAGAGTGCCTACAACTGAAAGCAGGAGAATTGCATCCAGCATCCATCTGGAATCTAAGCCCCCTCTTGATGTAGATGTGGAGTGGACACAACCATTCTAAGGTCCACAGGATGGAGGAATAGAGTACGGATTAGAGTGGACTTACTGATATTCTATTCATGAACTATTGTGATTAGTAATCGAAGAAAATGTCGCATTGGTGTGGAGAAAGTGGCCATGGTGGCTGCTGGGGGTAGGAAGTGGGAGGAAGGGATGTGATGTGGGGGCATTTTCAGGGGTTGGAGTTGTCCTGGGTGGTGCTGCAGGGACAGTTACCGGACATTGTATGTCCTCCCATGGCCTACTGGGTAGACTGGGGGAGAGTGTGGGCTATAGTGTGGACCATTGACAATGAGGTGCAGCGGTGCTCAGAGATGTATTCACCAAGTGCAATGAATGTCTCATGACTATGGAGTAGGTTGTTGTTTTGGGGGTAGGAGTGGGGTGAGAGGGTGGAGGTTATATGGGGACCTCATATTTTTTGAGTGTAACATTAAAAAAATAAATAAAGACAAAAAAAGATGGATGGATAAGTAAAATGTGGTGTGTATATATATATATATATATATATATATATATATATATATAATGGAATACTACTCAGATATAAGAAGTAATACAGTACAAACACATGTGATAATATGGGTGAATCTTGAGGACCTTTTGTTGAGTGGAGCAACCCAGGCATTGATGGACAAATACTACATGACCTCACTGATATGAAATAAGTAAACCAAGGTGTCTCAGAGAACTAGAGACTGAATGATAGGCTTAAAGATAGTCGGGGGAAGAGGAAGTTAGCAAGCTGACACCTACATAGACAAAATCTATGATAAGCTTGAGGTAAATATTTGTACAGGGAAGGGATAAAATAGGGGCATAGAGATACCTATAGATGGGGCTTTGTGGGCTTGAGGGGGGTAGGAATGGGAAGATGGGTCAGATGACCCAAGAAATTAGGGGGAGGAAGGGGGGACATATGAACACAGGAGATTGTCAGGTATGTGGTTGAAACTACAATGTTGAGAAAACTTTTTCAAAACTATAATAAGGGGGAAGCGGACTTGGCCCAGCGGTTAGGGCATCCGTCCACCACATGGGATTCCGCGGTTCAAACCCCGGGCCTCCTGACCCGTGTGGAGCTGACCCACACACAGTGCTGATGCACGCAAGGAGTGCCATGCCACGCAGGGGTGTTCCCCGTGTAGGGGAGCCCCACGTGCAAGGAGTGCGCCCCATAAGGAGAGCCGCCTAATGTGAAAGAAACTGCAGCCTGCCTAAGAATGGGGCCACCCACATGGAGAGCTGACACAACAAGATGAAGCAACAAAAAGAAACACAGATTCCCGTGCCGCTGACAACAACAGAAGCAGACGAAGAAGACTCAGCAAACAGACACAGAGAACAGACAACCAGGACAGGGTGGTGGGGGGATGGGGAGAGAAATAAATAAATAAATAAATCTTAAAAAAAAAACTATAATAAGGAAGGTTACCTCTTTAAGATGCTTAAGGGGGTGGGTGGCATCTGATGCAGGGCAGGCTTCTAGGGAGTGTGTCAGGGCTCATTTTGTCATAGTGGGTTATATCATTGGGTGGAGACCCATACAATGAGAGTGAGGATATACCCACATCCTGGGGAGGACTGATGTTCTCAAACAGAGGAAATCATGTCTTGAGAGAATCGGTGGCTCCCAATGGGTCAGGACAGTCGAGTATGTCAAGCCCTCAACATTGTTATAAGTATCTCTGAATATGGTCCTTCAAATAATGAAGATGATCGTCACTGTGGACCCTGAGGGGAGAGGGAAAGAGGTATTGAATAGATGGAATCAGTGTAACTGTGGGGCAATGGAAGTGATCCACAATATCATGCAATGATGGATATAGAACATGTTAAATTAAGCCAAAAATGTATAGAAGTCTGTAGGTTAAAATGTAAACCATAATGTAAAACATAAGATAACTAAAAATTTAGAAGATTGTATAGTCTAAAATATAAACCATAATGTAATCCCAAATGGAACCATGTTTGAAAGCTATTGTTTCAATATGTGTACATCAGCTGCAGCAAATATAATATGAATATGTAAAAAGATCATTGCTGGGGAAGGGACAGAGTGTTTGATGTTGGATATGTGGGAGTAGTCTATATCATATATGTGAATTACTATGATCTAAAACTTTTGTGAAGTCAAAATTAATAATTAGAAAAAAAAAAAAGGTTTTAGACAGAGGAAGAAATGAAAGAAATTGCCATGCCACTGTACATACAGGACAACACATTGTAGTGATGAACGACAAAACGTCAAAAGCAAAGCTTTTCCATTTTTTAATACCCCAATTTATTTTTACTTTATTTAATTTTTTCTAAATTAGTATATATCCTACATCTAACCTTTTAACCCATCACTATATTCCATTTTACTATTAATGGAACCTGGTAGTATATTAGGCTTCATTGTTGAAGAAGTTTTGGACCACAGAGAGGTTCAGCTACGGCAGGGGAGGAGCACTGGTGTGGGGTGTTATTAATGGGGGGCACATAGTTGGGAGGGAGTAATCCAGGGCATGTATACAGGGCACATAAAAATGTTTGGATATTTTCATAGTGGTTACAATTAAAAACAACAACTGAGGGAGTGCTGAGTTCCTAGCCAGGGGAGCTCTATCACAGTCCACAATAGAACAGCAACAATCCCTTAATGCAATGGCAAAAATCAATAAGGAAGCAATGAGCCCTTGGTACTGATGACTATGCTTATGCGTCTGTGCACCAAATATGAACAAGGCCTAGAGCTGCAGGGTGCCTGAGAGTTACCTCCTGAGAGCCTCCATGTTGCTCAAATGTGGCCAGTCTCTAAGCCAAACTCAGCATGTAAATGCATTACCTTCCCCCCAGCGTGGGACATGACTCCCAGGGATGGGTCTCCCTGGTGCCGAGGGATTACTACCCAGCACCAGCTGATGATGTAACTAGAAAAATACCTTGAATAAAAGGTCAAATCAGACCAGCTGAATATCTCAGCCTACCTGCAATATCGGGTGTTAAAATCTGCTTTTGATCTTGAATAAAGGGGGACATGGAAAAGACAATTGAGTTTATATGGCTATGAATCTCTGAAAAACAATCAGGAGGTCATCAGAAGGGTCACGCTTATGCATGTCTCAGCAGGGTCCCAGAGACAGGCAAAGCAGACACAAGCCCAGGTACTGGTTCTCCTGAGGGCTACAGGGACCCACAGGTTCTATGGTCATGGCAGATGGCTCTGGGGCTCAGTGCCATATAAGTTGGCCCTCTTTGGAGTTTGTGCTCCTGAGTGTGATGGAGTTGGACTCAGATGTGACCTTTCTACACATGCCTCTTCTATTACTTTTACTGGACCTGTGGTTGGCCCTGGAGTTGGTGCATACTCAGGAGACCTGAATCTCTGGACTCTCCATGTGATAGCCAGGCCCTGAGCCCCAGCAGACTTGCAACTCCTACCCTCTGGTTTATTGGACTTAGCCCAGCCAGCAAACAGGGAGGTGAAGAAGGTCAACCACAAACCAGGGAGCCAAGAGTACGTACAACTCCAAGTAGGAGAATTGCATCCATCATCCATGTGGAATCTAAGCCCCCTCTTGATATAGAGGTGGAGTGGACATAATCATCCCAGGGTCCACAGGATGGAGGAATAGAGTATGGATTAGAGTGAACTTACAGATATTCTACTATGAAACTATTGTGATTAGTAATGGAAGAAATCGTAGCATTGATGTGGATAAAGTGGCAACCATAGCTGCTGAGGATAGGGAGAGGAGAGAAAAGACATGATGTGGGGGCATTTTCAGGACTTGGAGTTGTCCTGGGTGGCGCTGCAGGGACAGATGCTGGGCATTGTATGTCCTGCCATGGCTCACTGGGTGGACTGGGGAGACTATAAACTACAATGTAGACCATTATCCATGTGGGTCAGCAGTGCTCCAAATTGTATTCACCAAATGCAATGAATGGCCCATGATGATGAAAGAGGTTGTTGATGTGGGAGGAGTGGGGTGAGGGAGGTGGTGGGAATATGGGGAACTCTTATATTTTTGAATGTAACATTAAAAAAAAAAATAAAGAGAGAAAAAAAAATTGCAAAAACAACTAAAGGCAGATATATTTGATGGGGCCAGAAGGCTGCACAGAGGGCACAAGGACACTTGGAGTCTGCCTTCTCCTCCGCTGGGGGCCTTTGCTTTTACTGGACCCCACCTCCCCCAGGAGCACAGCAAGGGGCTTATAGTAAATACAGCCTAAGGGCCTTTCCAGTAAGAAAAACTGACGCTTGCTTAACCCGGCAGGCTTTTTCCAGGCAACCAAAACAAGTGAGATGTCAAGCGAAAATGTAACAACAGAGAAGAAAGTAAAAGTGCCACAAATTAAAGTCACTCATTTCCCAAAAGTGGGTTACAGGATGACTGCCAAGTGAAAAGGATTTTGTAGTTGTGTTTTCCTTTGCAGGAGTCCCGTCTAGATCCCTGCCCGTGGGCTGCTTGGCCATTCCCTCCGCCTGGCGTGGAGGCACCCACAGCTCAGCAGGGCCCGGAGGAGCCCTGAGCCCCTCTACCGTTTGTGAAGACTGGCCGGCCCAGCTCCCTGCCGTGGGCAACGATGTGCCGAAACACCAGCGCCCGTGAGAGCGGGAACCGCCGTGGGGTGGTGGCCACGAGGGGTTGCGCCTCCCACTGACCTCTGGGAGCCGTCCTGGAGGGAGCCTGCGGTGATTCCCGGGCTGGGAAGAGGCAGCCCAGCTGGACCAGCGCTCCACAGCCAAGTGTGGTCGCCCCAGGGGAGTCCCAGGGCGTGAGTCGCTAAGGAAAACCTGCCTTCAGAACAATGAAAAGGTATGTCATCAGGGAAAAAACTGAAAATAACATTAGGAGAAGTTGAAGGCAAATTTCTTTGTAATCTTGGAGTGGAGAGGGGTTTTCTATTTGTGACTCAAAATCCAAAAGCCACTTATAAAATAAAAAGCTCATAGCTAAAAACAGTAAGAAAATTCAAAAGGCAATTGATAATATTCTCAAATATTTTCAACTCAGTTTATGGTCAAGGACTATCTCCTTTGGGTACAGAGCTCTTCCTCATATGTAAAGCACTTCTAGAAATCAACAACAAAATAATAGCAACAGAAAAATAGAGGAAGGGCATGAAAAGAACTTTTAAACTAATGAGGACTATAAATCACCCTTAAACATATCAAGATTCATATAAAGAAATGAAAGTTCCCAGACCCTACTTTGAAAGCAAACAAAGAAACATAACTACCAGAAGGAAAAGCCTGGGAGTTTGAAAACAAGCTCTGGGCAGAGCCGTGAGGAAACAGCTCCTCATACTAAGCTGTGGGGGGCTCTGGCCAGCATCCGGCCCGTGGAAGGGGGGCTCGCTCTGAGTTCCCTGTGCAGACAGCCCGCCCCCAGCTTTGAGAAGGTGTACTCCCGCTGACCCCTGCGTGCTCAGGCTTGTCACTGAGAAGCTGCCCACAGATCTACTGCGTTGGGTACCTGATGGTGCAGCCGTTGGGAGGACTATCAAGGTATCAAGTTTGTAAGAAAGGCGAGAAGCCAGGACGAGGCAGACGGACTCGCTAAGTCAGCACAATCCACGGAGCATCAGGGCGCAGCGACAGGCTGGCGTTGTGGCCGAGGCAGCCGTGCTCCCCCCGGGTCAGGGGCGCTCTGGACACAGCGTTGTGTCAGAGGCAGCCGTGCTCCCCCCGGGTCAGGGGCGCTCGGACTCGGCGCTCTGGACACGGCGCTCTGGACACGGCGCTCTGGCACGGCGCGCCCCAGGCGCAGGGGAGGGGGCACGGGGCGGCAGGCGCGCGCTGGGCAGGCTGGAGCTTTGGGGTTTGAATGTGGAAGCTTCCAAATGAGCTTCCATTTAAAAATAACTTTGTAACACGAAAGAAAGAAGTCAGTCAAAAGAAAACTGATGGATGGTTTCCATTTATATAAAGATAATAAGAGGAAAACTGGGTAAGGACGGATCGAATGTGGTAAAGCTACAGGGACAGGCCAAGATGGGTTAAAAGACGTCGGGTGCGGCTGGCTGGAGGGGGCGAGGGTGGAGGACGGAGGGGGCTGTGGACCCACAGGCCTTGGCTTTTCCTTTGAAGTAAACATCTGTGTTTTGGGAATTTTCTATGTTTTATACATTTATTTAAAATAATAAACACAAAACCTCCTCCACACTCACACACACAGGAGAACCCCAGGGTAGTTCCTCTGGCCGCGGGCTGATGAGATGCTGGGGAACCACTGGGCTGGCGGCCAGGGCTGGGAGCTGGGGGCCCTGGGCTGGGGGCTGGGGCCCGGGGCCGGGGTGGGCAGGGGCTGGGGTCTTGCGGGGGGGCGCAGCACCCTGTAGCAGCTGCTCGGGGCAAGCATGGCCTGAGCTTGGCAACGGCTTCCACAGCCACGGGCTCTGCTGTCCAGAGCTGGGTCCACCACCACATCCGCCGGCCCCTCGCTAGGCCTGCGATGAAACACAGGCATCGGCAGAGACGGGCCAGGGGTGGGGGATTTGCCCCAGGCCCCCCATAACACGGGCAAGAAACGTCAGAGGGGACCGAGGTAGGCCGAGCGCGTGTGGGAACCACAGGGAATGAGAAAAGGGAAAAACAGTCAAGAAAGCCCCAGGCTCATCATCGACGAGAGGAGGGTCCATGACGAGGGTCTTGTTCAAACCTTGGTTCTCCACAGAGTCCTCGAAGACCTTCAGAGCTTTTGGGTTCTCGTCCAGGGTGCGGCGTACGGGCGAGACGGGGAGGGGCTGGAAGCTGAGCAGGGCTGCCCACTGCAGAGAGGGGCGCAGCAGCTCGCTGGACGCAAGAGCGCCCGCAGGGCTCCGGCAGAGAGGGGACTCCAGCCCGCTGTCCCTGGGCACGTCCAGAGGGGGAGGGTCCCAGCCAGGTCCAGGGAAGGCAGAGCCGGTGGGGAGGATGAGCAGCCCCTG
This sequence comes from Dasypus novemcinctus, assembly GCF_030445035.2. NCBI lineage: Eukaryota > Metazoa > Chordata > Mammalia > Cingulata > Dasypodidae > Dasypus > Dasypus novemcinctus. Next base: position 127,797,073 of record NC_080680.1, on the reverse strand, counting down.
AGGGTGAGGCTGGGGTCCCACACAGAGCCCCAGATGGAGCTAGAAGGGGCTGCAAGACCCTCACGGCCATTCAGGACCAGCCAGGAGGGGCGAACGGCCACTTTGGGACACGAGCACCTGGGGAATGGAGCCAGCTGGGAGGATGGAGCCAGCTGGGAAGATGCAGCCACCTGGGGGCTGAGCCACCTGGAAAAGGGGACACCTGGAAAGATGATGGAGCCACATGAAAGACGGAGCCACCTGGGCACCGGGGTTTGCTCTGCTCAGGAAAGCAGGACGCCCAGGCGAGGGCAGAGGGGCGGCCTCTGAGGTCTGGGCTGGAGTGGCCAGGGCAGGGACGTGGGGCCCTGAGAGCGGGTGAGCTTCAGGAAGACCGTCGGCTCCTTGCGCCTGCCGTGGCTCCTGTCTGTCCATCATGTCTGTCCATCTGGTTGTCCATCTGGGTCTCTCTGTCCATCACCTCTTAATCACGTCCGTCTATTGTGTCTGTCTGTCCCTCGTGCCTGTCTGTCCATCGTGTCTGTCCATCGAGCCTGCCTGTCCACCTGCGTCTCCTCTCCGGTGCCTGGCCTGGGTGGGTGGGCCTCCAGGTGACACCTGTGGATCCCGGGCTGCCCCCGAGGGTGAGGGGCATGCGGGGGGCCACAGACTGTGTGCGGACAGGGGCACAGGGTGGAAAGAGGACATGATGGGGTCTGTGGACAGAGGTCAGGCTCTGGGGCTGTTGGGGTGGGGGCGCCGGCCACTGCAGGGGGAAGGCAGGTGCTTGGCCCGAGCGCCGTCGAGGTGTGATGGCGTCGGTGGGCGTGACGGTCCAGGGCAGGCCGCTCCCCTCAGCCCACCAGCACGTCGGCCTCCTAGGGGGCCACCCTGTGCCCACAGGACGGTGCGCGGCATCCCTGCCCCTCCCCCATCATGTGGCCAGAAATGTCCCCTGGGGGCAGGATGGCCCCTGCTGGAACCCACTGGTCTGGCCACAGCCACTCCAGGGGCCACTGACGAGGAGAGGACCTGAGGCCAGGGGGTTGAGGGGCCAGGGCTGGGGGCAGGCTGCAGGGGACGTGGGTGTCAGGCGTAAGAAGGCTGGAACACAGAGCCGTGGCCTGGAGGTCCCTGCGGGCAGGCCAGGGCCTCTCCACCCAGAGTCCTGGGACCCCCAGAACGGGGCCCCGGGGTGGCAGCCGGCGAGTGCTGGGAAGAGAGAAAAAAAAAGAAAGGAGGCAGGTACCCCAGAGACGATTCCAAATGCCCGGTGCAGGTGCTGACCCTGGAGGGGGTAGAGCAGGACCCCACCCTGAGGGGCAGCGCTTGGTGACCACCAGAAGAAAAGGACAGAAAGGGGGAGGGGAGACGACACTGGTCAAACGCGCGCACACACGCCCACCGGGGCCTTCACAGTCGACGGCCACAGCGACAAGTCACGCTGCACGCGGGCGCCTGACGGGACAGGAAGGTGCCCCACCCGAGAAGTCCTGTCTAGCTGTGGAGGCCCAGACACCCCAGCAAGGGGCAAAACTGTCCAGGCCTTCAGAAGCAAGGGCAGTCCAGGAGAGGGGCTGCCCTTGCGGCTTTCCACGGTGCTGCACGGAAGGGGCGAGCAGGCCCCCCCGACCCGGGGCCGAGCGCCGCTGACCCTCTACCTCGTCCAGAGACACCCCGAGAGCAGGTGGGGATGGAAATGAGGAAGCGGAGAGCACGGTCTTAGTTCATTTATTTACGATGAACAGAGGTCCAGGGCGGTCACCTCGGAGAAGAGCCGTTCTCACGGAAGGGCCAGCGGCTGCAACGTCCACACCAGGCCCCGTGGTAAGGGGACGCCGAGTGCCGGCCCCGTCTCAGGAGGAACCCAGCCCAGGAGGCAGGGAGAGTGAGCGCAGCCCCCTCAGGGGCCCTGGATTCAGGTAGAGGTGGGGGGCGCAGGCTGACGGCGAGGCTGCCACACGGCCCAGGAGGAATCCGTGTCGTCAGTGACGTTCCACGACGGCCCCTGAGGACAGGTCCAGCTGGACGCGCTGCGTCCAGAGCACGGGGCAGGTGGCCAGGGCGCCGTGCTGCGCACTCGCTAGGAGCTGCCGTCCAACTTGCAGGCCTCTGCAGAGCAGGGCGAGGCACGGGCAGGGTGGGCACCCTCGAGGGCTCACATTTCACACGGGGGAAACGCCAGAAAGAAGCCCCGGGTTAAAGGAAACTGGGGATAAAGGGCAAGAAGGAGAAGGAAAGCCCCAGGCTCATTACCGACTTGAGGAGGGTCGATGATGAGGGTCTTGTTTAAACCTTTGCTCTCCACAAAGTCCTCAAAGACCTTCAGAGCTTTTGGGTTCTCGTCCAGGGTGCGGCCTGCGGGCGAGACGGGGAGGGGCTGGAAGCCGAGCTGGGCTGCCCACCGCAGAGAGGGGCGCAGCAGCTCGCTGGACGTGAGAGCGCCTGCAGGGCTCTGGCGAGAGGGGACTCCAGCCCGCTGTCCCTGGGCACGTCCAGAGGGGGAGGGTCCCAGCCAGGCCCAGGGAAGGCAGAGCCGGTGGGGAGGACGAGCAGTCCCCAAGGTGGGGCCGGGGTCCCACACAGAGCCCCAGATGGAGCTAGAAGGGGCTGCAAGACCTTCACAGCCAGCCAGGACCAACCGGTAGGGGCGACCGGCCCCCTTGGGACACCAGCTCCTCGGGAATGGAGCCAGCTGGGAAGATGCAGCCACCTGGAGGATGGAGCCACCTGCACTGGGGTTCGCTGTGTTTAGGAAAGCAGGACGCCCAGGTGAGGGCAGAGGGGTGGCATGGGAGGGACCAGGGCAGTGTCTCGGGGCCCCAAGTGTGGCCTGGAGCTTCAGGAGGACCGTCGTCTCCTTGCACCTGCTCATGTCTCCCGTCTCTCCATGTATGTCTGTCCATCTTGCCTGTTTATCTTGCCTCTCTGTCCGTCTGTGACTATCCATCATGCCTGTCCATCATGTCTGTTTGTCGTGCCTGTCTGTCTACCGTGTCTTCCTGCCCATCGTGACTGTCCATCGTGTCTGTCCATCAAGCCTGCCTGTCCACCTGCATCTCCTCTCTGGTGCCTGGCCTGGGTGGGTGGGTCTCCAGGTGACACCTGTGGACTGAGGGCCTCCCGAGAAAGCGAGGGGCACGGGAGGCCCACAGGCCGTGTGCGGGGCAGGGGCACGGTGGTGGAAGGAGGGACGCACTGGGGTGTCTGGACAGAGGTGGCCGAGCTCTGGAGCTGGTGGGGTGGGGGCACCGGCCACTGCAGGGTGAAGGCAGGTGCTTGGCCTGAGCACCGTCGAGGTGCGATGGCGTCAGCGGGCGTGACGGTCCAGGGCAGGCTGCCCCCCTTGGCCCACCAGCACGTCGGCCTGCTAGGGGCCACCCTGTGCCCACAGGCAGTGTGCGGCATCCCTGCCCCTCCCCCGTCATGCGGCCAGAAATGTCCCCAGGGGGCAGGATGGCCCCCGCTGGGACTCGCTGGTCTGGCCACGGCCACTCCAGGAGCCACTGACCAGGAGAGGACCTGAGGCCACGAGGGGTATCAGGCGCAGGGAGGCCGAAACACAGAGCTGCAGCCTGGGGGTCCCTGCGGGCAGGCCAGGGCCTCTCCACCCAGAGTCCCGGGACCCCCAGAACGGGGCCCGGGGGTGGCAGCATGCGAGCGCTGGACGGGAGGGCAGGGGCCGTGCTGGGGGGGCCTGGACACCGGGCCCCAGGTAGGCTCCCCAGGGCGCGCTCACCCATGAGCTTCATCATCTGCATGTTGGCTCTGTCCATCCTGCCCTTGAAGGAGGCGATGGCGTGGTCCTTGCCGGGCAGGAACCCGATGGTGATCTTGTGCCTCCACCCTGCGGGACACAGCCCCTCGCTCAGGCCCAGTGCCGCCCCGCGCCGAAAGCCCGACCACCCCCCGGCCACTTACAGGTGCGCACGGTCCCCGGCTCGCCCCGGTCTTCCGTCAGGGGCATCTTGAATTGCCTGCATCCGATGGGCTTCCTGCAACGCAATCGGCAGGCGCCGTCTTGCCCCGCGCGCAAGCCCAGTCCAGCCCGGCCCCCGCCCTCAGGGGTGCCTGCCGCAGTGGGGAGACCCTGGCCCAAAGACAGCCCGTCCTGCCTCGTCCTCGGGCGTCCAGGACAGCGGCGCGGGGGTCTCAGGGCTGCAGACCCCGCTCTGCCCTTGCCTGGACAGCTTCGGGAGCAGCTCATGGGGTCACGTTCCTGACCCCGGCGGCAGCCGTGCTGGAGCCACTGGAGGCAAAGGGTGCCTGCGGGAAGGGCGCCCTGCCCCGGCTTTCCCAAGGGGCCTGTTTCCCCAGCACCACCCCACACAGCCGCCCAGGCAGCTGGGATTGGGGCATGTGCCCTGCGCCCTGATCACAAGCTCCGCCTCTTCTCCAAGACGCTGCTCAGAGCGGCCTCTTCCGGGAAGTAAGTAGCCCAGGAGCAGAGGGCACTGGACTCTGGGTTTGGCAGGCGCCGAGCATCAGCTGGACCTCTGGGGGCACTTTCATTTCCAACGGGGTCTGGTGCTGGCCCCCACCCCCCCCCGGATGAGCCGAGGCCAGCGTGGCGCCCTCTCGGCGCTGTGTCCCGGGCGGTACAGGGGCTCGCGCCCGAACTGAACCAGCGGGGCCCAGTCTCCAAAGGACACCTGCAGCCAGGCGAGCCGGGGCCACGCTATGCTCAGGGCAGCCAGCAAGGCTCAAGAGGCCAAAGAGCGTGTGGCCTAAGAGAGCCATCCAGAAGAGCAAACCTGCAGGCCCAAGTGGGCCAGAGGCACGCGGTGGGAGGTGTTTGGTAGATGAAACGTGCACAATGTGAAAAGAAAATTCTAAAGTTTCAGTGGGTCCCCCACAGCTCGTTCACCCCCTCTGGGGTGGCCTGGCAGCTCCCCCCACTCTAGGGTACAGGCCACTGCCCATCTCGACCCGCCTGGGCCCTGGGCGAGGCCAGGGGGCTCCTGTCCCAGCTCGGTGGACCAGCCCGAGGTCTCCTGCCTGCCGCGCTCACCCGCTCCCCATGGCCCCGGGCCCCTGCCCCCGCCTGCTGCAGGCTGCACTTTCAGGGCAAGCTGCGCCCCCACCCCACCCCACAAGGGGTCTCCCCGCGGAACCCCTGGACCAAGCCCAGGCCTCGGGTGCGCCCCCACAAGGTCGTGCCCTGGTCTTCAAATTCTTCTCCAAACGCGTCTCCTAGCTCACGTGAGCGGCTGGCCCTCGGGCCTGGGACTGCGCTGCCCTGTCCTGTCCACTCGCGGCTCCGTGACGGCCAGCCAAGGCCCCCCAGGCCCCAGCCTCTGCTTCTGCACAGGCTCTGGCAGCCTCCCGGCCGGAAGGGCTGGCACCGGGCGCCTGGCAAGGCCCCGCGGGGGTCACCTACCATTTCCCACCCTGGCCCAGCAGCGGAGAAGGCCACCGCCCAGCGAGGAGGTGCTGGGACAGCTCATGGAGACGCAGCCTTCTGCGCAGTGGCCGATGAGGAGCCCGGGGCCCGGGGCGGAGCGGCCTGCTCCCATGGGGGCCGGGGGCAGGGGTGCGGGGCAGGGGCCGGGACGGTGGAAGGGGGAGGTCAGGGCGGGAACCGGAGCAGGGGCTGGTGCGAGGCCGGGCAGGGGGAACGGGGGTGGGGGGGCAGGGGCTGGGGCGGGGGAACGGGGAGGGCAGGGGCCTGGTGCGAGGGCCGGGTGGGGGCCTGGGCAGGAGCCGGGCGGGGAACGGGGCTGACGCCAGGGCGTGGGTCACCGAGGGGGAAGGGGTGCAGGGGCCGGGCGGGGGCTCACATGATGTTCATCCTGAACTCCAGCTTGTTGAGCGTGTTGATGGCGAAGGTGAAGGGGGGCAGGGGGTGGCGCTTCTTCTGCTCAGGGATGGGCATGTCCCCCGCCCAGCGCTTTATGTACCACTTCCCTAGAAGCTGGGGAGGGGGTGCCATGAGCAGGGCCGTGGGGAGGAGAAGCAGAGCCAGAGGGGCTGCGGGGCGGCGCTGCTCAGGCTCCTGGGCCAGCACAGCGCAGGGCGAGCGCCCAGGGGGAGGGCGCGGTGCGGGGGGCTCGAGTTCCGGCCATAGCAGCCCTGGCACTGTCCCTCCGCCCGCAGGAAGGAAGTGGAGACCCAGCTCGGCAGGCGTCAGCGAGGGCGTTGGGCAGGGGCTGCTCGGCGCCGCCTGCCTGGGGGGACTCACGCGCTGAGTTGGTTTGGCCCCAAGCAGGGAGCAGAGCAGAGAGGCCAGGGGCCAAGCCCAGGCTGCCCGTGGCCAGGAGGCGTGCTAAGAGGAGGGAGCGAGGGCCGGGGCATGTGGACGGGGCGCAGCAAGTGGACGGGGTGCAGGGCCTGGGGCGCGTGGACAGGGCGTGTGGACGGGGCGCAGGGCGTTACCCAACTGAGGCCGAAGGTGTGACCGCACCCCGGGGCTCAGGAAGGCTCTCCACGCTGCTCGCCTCTGCCCAGGAGCCACCCCAAGGCCTGGAGCGCTGGGCTCTGGCCACCGTCCACGTGGCGGTGGGCAGCCCACGCGCCCGGCTCAGGCCTGTTGCCCCCACGGGCCCCGGCCCCGCCCCAGGATCTCACCTCCGCGGGAGTGGCGGGAATCAGCTGGGGCCCCTCAGCCCACAGCACGGAGAGCAGGCTCAGGCCGGCGGCCAGGAGGGGCGGCAGCAGCATGGCAGGGCTGCTGTCCGGCCCAGCCGCTCCCCGCCGCCCTTTATGCCCGGCCGGGCGGGCCCCCGCTCCCACCGCTCCGCCCACCGCCTGCAGAAGGGGCGCCTGGCGCGGGCACAGGGCCGAGGCATCGTTATTGTTGGAGCGGAATGAAAGAGCCTTCGCTCTGGTCAATTATCTCCTGCCGGCTGACCCCTTCCTGGACAATGTTATCGGATGGGGGTGGGAGCGAGGGGCCGAGCGCCCCCCTGCCCTGCCCTCCTCCCTCCCTCCACCTCCGCCCCACGCACCCCCGAACGGCACCCCTGGGCCCCTCGCCCCGCGGGCCCATCCCCAACACTGCTCTTGGAGCAAACACGGCCTCCCCCCGAGCACCCGCCCCGGGACCACAAAGCGCCTCAAGTGGTCACCTTGTCCCCAGAAGACAGCCCGGGCCCCCGGAGCCTGGGAGAGTCACCCGCAGGGACGGGCCTGCAGACGCGAGGGCTGGGGGCCGAGCTCCCTGGATTCAAGGCGAACCCTGCGTGTCCGCCGAGGTACAAGGGGACGGCACGGAGACGTGGAAGAGCTCGGGGGAGACGCGCCTGGGAAGCCGTGGCCATTGCCAGGGCCTCCAGCCAGCTCCGCTCAGAGACCCCTGACTTCCCAGGAGCCTGCTGTCCAGGGCTCGGACAGCACAACAGGGAACACACGCCGGCTCTTTGGGGCCCCCCAGTGCCTACCTGCTCTTCTCACGCTGTTTCTGCACTTTTCTGAGATGCCCAAGGAGCCTGCCCCTTGCCCAGCCAGGCGCCGGGGTCCCCCTGCTGTCGGCGGCTTCCCCATGCACCCCAGACACGCCTGGAGACGCCCTGAGCCCCTGCAGGTCCGTTCTGGGTGCATTGCACCCCCCTCCCCGGCAACTGGCTCATCCTCCTGCGTTCGTGTCCCGGCCCATAACCCCGGTGCACGGCCCAGACTCCGGGTTCACTGGCCTCCAGGTCACCCCCATTTTCCTCCCAGAATTAGTGCAGAGTCAGCCGCGGCTTTCCCCGCCTAAAAGGCGAAGCCCTCAAGAAACCTTCAGAGCTGGCATGGGTCACCGTCCAGGCCACCAGAAGCAAGGATGGTCTCAGGACTGGTCACCATCCAGGCCATCAGAACACAGACGGTCTGGGGACTGGTCACTGTCCAGGCCACCAGAACAGGACGGTCTGGGACTGGTCACCGTCCAGGCCACCAGAACAGGACGGTCTGGGACTGGTCACCACCCCACGAGCCTCTGGGGGTGACGAGGAGACGCACTGAGAATGCCCTTGGGTGGGTCCTGGGACAGCAAAGGGCTTTAGGGGAGCTGAGGAGATCTGCCTGGAGAGTGGACTTAGCCCATCAGAATGCAAGCATGGGGCTCATTATTTGTGACAAATGAGCCACACAGATTAACTCAAGGTGCCACGAATGGGGAAAACTGGGTTTGGTGGTTGGAAATTCTCTGCCATCTTTGAAACCTTTTTGTAAACCTAAAGCTTTTTAAAAATTGAATTAAGTTTATTTGAAAAATAGTGTGCTGGCCGGGACCCCACCGCAGACTGCAGTTGGGAGGGGCAGATCTGCGCCCCCACCGCCGCCGGGTCCCCAGGGGATGGAGGGTCACGTTAAGAGGCGCTGGGCGTGCCGCCTTCTTCCTGGAGGTGCCGGCAGCTCCCGGACATCCTGGGCTGAGCCCCGAGGCTGCTCTCCCAGACACGCCTCCAGCCTGCCTCCAGCCAAAGCCGCCCTCCCAGCAGCCTCTGCGCCATGGTCACCCCGACGCCCCGACACAGCCCTGCCGGGATCTCCAGCAGGAAGGGGCCATGTCCACCACGGGTGACTGGCCGTCCCGGGGGCCTTGAAACACTCGTCCCGAGAAGAGGCTGGTTTTGCCGGGGAGTGGGGTGACCTGAGAAGAGCGTCGACGTGGCGCTGACGTCAGAGAGTGGGGAGGGCTCAGAGGGTGTCCAGGGGGCTGGCCTATGGCCGGCAGACACGCTGGACACACCCTGAGAGGACACAGCTTGTCCAGGGAATGAGCTCCGCGCCCCTCTGGGTGCCACGCCCCCAGGTAGGACCTAGAGGGGCCGTGCAGTGAGCGGTGGAGCAGCCCCGCCGGGGGGACGGATTTCATGGCCCCTAGAGGGGCCGTGCAGTGAGCGGTCGAGCAGCCCCGCAGGGGGGACGGATTTCATGGCCCCGTTGGCTGCCGTGGCCCGTGGGCGCGCTCCGTCTGGTGGGCAGGTGCAGGGCCCTCGGGGCTCCTTGACTCGAGGAAGCTCTGTGCACTGACCTTGAAGAAGCTCCTCCTGAGGCCCGGCCCAGGAATGGGGTCCTCAGAGGCGGGGAGAGAGGGGTCAAGGCAGAGGTCAGAGGTCGAGGCCCCTTCCCAGGAAGCCGAAAAGAAGCACCCCTCCCCCCACCCAGACACCCCGAGTCACCCGGGACGCCCAAGAGGTGGGGCTGCATGTGCGGCTTTGCACGGTGCCGCACGGAAGGGGCGAGCAGGGCCCCCGACCGGGGCCGAGCCCTGAGGGCCGAGCGCCGCTGACCCTCTACCTCGTCCAGAGACACCCCGAGAGCAGGTGGGGATGGAAATGAGGAAGCGGAGAGCACGTTCTTAGTTCGTTTATTTACGATGAACAGAGGTCTAGGGCGGTCACCTCGGAGAAGAGCCGTTCTCACGGAAGGGCCAGCGGCTGCGACGTCCACACCAGGCCCCGTGGTAAGGGGATGCCGTGTGCCGGCCCCGTCTCAGGAGGAACCCAGCACAGGGGGCAGGGAGAGTGAGCGCAGCCCCCTCAGGGGCCCTGGATTCAGGTAGAGGTGGGGGGCGCAGGCTGACGGCGAGGCTGCCACACGGCCCAGGAGGAATCCGTGTCGTCAGTGACGTTCCACGACGGCCCCTGAGGACAGGTCCAGCTGGACGCGCTGCGCAGAGCACGGGGCAGGCGGCCAGGGCGCCGTGCTGTGCACTCTCTAGGAGCTGCCGTCCAACTTGCAGGCCTCTGCAGAGCAGGGCGAGGCACGGGCAGGGTGGGCACCCTCGAGGGCTCACATTTCACACGGGGGAAACGCCAGAAAGAAGCCCCGGGTTAAAGGAAACTGGGGATAAAGGGCAAGAAGGAGAAAGAAAGCCCCAGGCTCATTACCGACTTGAGGAGGGTCGATGATGAGGGTCTTGTTTAAACCTTTGCTCTCCACAAAGTCCTCAAAGACCTTCAGAGCTTTTGGGTTCTCGTCCAGGGTGCGGCCTGCGGGCGAGACGGGGAGGGGCTGGAAGCCGAGCTGGGCTGCCCACTGCAGAGAGGGGCGCAGCAGCTCGCTGGACGCGAGAGCACCTGCAGGGCTCCGGCAGAGAGAGGACTCCAGCCCGCTGTCCCTGGGCACGTCCAGAGGGGGAGGGTCCCAGCCCAGGCCCTGGGAAGGCAGAGCCGGCGGGGTGGACGAGCAGCCCCCAAGGTGGGGCCGGGGTCCCACACAGAGCCTCAGATGGAGCTAGAAGGGGCTGCAAGACCTTCACAGCCAGCCAGGACCAACCGGTAGGGGCGACCGGTCCCCTTGGGACACCAGCTCCTCGGGAATGGAGCCAGCTGGGAAGATGCAGCCACCTGGAGGATGGAGCCACCTGCACTGGGGTTTGCTGTGCTTAGGAAAGCAGGACGCCCAGGTGAGGGCAGAGGGGTGGCATGGGAGGGACCAGGGCAGTGTCTCGGGGCCCCAAGTGTGGCCTGGAGCTTCAGGAGGACCGTCGTCTCCTTGCACCTGCTCATGTCTCCCGTCTCTCCATGTGTGTCTGTCCATCTTGCCTGTTTATCTTGCCTCTCTGTCCATCTGTGACTATCCATCATGCCTTGCTCCCCGGAGTCCTGTGTCGTTACTCCATCGCCCTTACCCCAGCAGGTCGCCGAGTTCCACAGCAGTCCCCTGAGACTCACCGAGGAGCCCAGCCACCTGCACGTGTTCCATGTTCATCTGGTCCTTGAAGTAGGCAATGAGATGGTCCGTCATCATGATGAGCCAGATATGGATCGGGTGTCGCCACCCTGGGAGGGCACGTGTGATGTCCACGTGGGGCCCAAGGACAGAGCTGGGGACCAGGGGAGGGGGCGTGGAGGCAGAGCAGGCTCAAAGCCGAGCTGGGGGAAGGGGCCGCGACGGGGTGGTTAGAACGGGCCGCTCTGGTCCTCCTAGGGAGGGAGGATTCTGCGGTTAACAACCGGGCGAGGCAGAGGCGCTTCTCTGGGACCCTGGCTGGCTTTCTAAAGCACGAGGGGCCCACAACCCCACTGCCCCCGAGACCTTCCAACCTCTGGGGGAGGACCCTCGCCCCCTCCCCCGTGGCTCCCTCCAAGCCCCCGGCCAGGGTCCCGGGGAGGGGTCTGCTCCTGCACAAAGGAAGCGCTGGGGGCGGCCTGATGCTGTCCAGCTGGGGGCCTCGTGGGCTCTGGCAGGCTCGCCCCCAGGGGTGCTTGCAAACGCTGCCCCAAACTCCCACCTTCTGTGACGGGATAAAACAAGATGCCAGCAGCCTGGGCAGGAGCCTGCTGGGGTCTGGGGGTGGGCGCAGGAGGACAGCTGCCCCTCAGGACACGGGGCAGGAGCGGCCAGGAAGGGCTGCCCAGGAAGCGTGCCTGGAGAGGCGTTTTCCCTGGGAAGCTGAGAGCCGGGGCTGCAGGTGGGGAGCATGGGGGGGCGGTCTGCAGCTGCAGCCCTGAGGGGAGACCGCCAGCTTTGGGGGCCCATGGCAGACACTGCCCGGAGGCCTGGGCCCTGCCCTCGCAGAGCTGGGTGGACAGCGGGAGCCAGCACCTGGCAGTGCACGCTCACTTACAGGTTTCGTAGTAGCCCGTAGGAGCTGGACCGTCAAAGGGCATTTTGAACAGCTGACATCCACTTGGCTTCCTGGAAAACAGAAGCCACTGTGGGGCCCGTTTCTGGAGACAGAAGCCTCCAGGGTCTGTCCTCAACCCCCACCGCCCCGCCAGCCCCTTGCAGCTGTCGCAGAGCGCAGCCCCCGCCTGAGGCACAGCAGCCCGTGCACACCCCCACCCAGACCGCGCACTGCTGTCATTTTCTGGGGGCAGGAGGCCCCCCGACATCCCAAGCCTTGTCCCCGGGCGCCACCACCGTGCTGTCCGGTGAATCTGGCCAACGCCTGCACATCTCAGCCGGGATCTCGGCTCCTCCTTACAGCCCACCTCGAGCGCGCAGAGGCTGCGGGCTCTGGGCCCAGAACCTGCTTCCGCATGGGGCCGGGCGGCCCTCTGCCTGCACAGCGCCAGCGAAGCCTCAGGTTGCGGACACGTCTTATTTATCCAGGGCCCAGGACAGTGCAAACTGGCCACCAGCAAGTGTGGTTGCCTGGGCAGAAGGGGCTACTGGGTAGACTGGGTCACCCTGCGGCTCCCTGTCCACTGCCCCACCGAGCCTCAGCGTTCTCACCCTTGAGGACATATCAGACAGGGCTCTCCAGGGAAGGAGAACTGACAGCACGTGTCTATTATGCAAGTACCATGGTTTTTATTAGAGGAACTGGCTCATGCAACCATGGGATGGACACGTCTGAATTCCCAGGGCAGGCAGCAAGCTGGCTTCTTGGTGGAAACCCTCAGAATTCCCAGGAGAAGCAGGCTGAAGTAGAGATGGGAATTCTTCCCTTGATTCATCCCTTCTCTTTCCCTTTCCGTCCAGGCTGGCAGTGGTTCTACTCATACACATTTCATAAAAACTTTGTCAGCTTTATATGCAGTTCCCAGGGGTCCAAACCATCAGAAAACAGAAAACCCACAGGTCCTTCCTGCATAACTGCATTGCCAGTCCTGACTCCCCCTGAAATGAATGACTGGACCCTGCTCAGGGAAGCCCTCACGTGGAGCCCCGTTCTCTGGGATTCGCTTTCCAGAGCCTTGGGGAGGTCTGTGGAGCTGCTTCTGGCCCATCTCAGAGCACACTCTCTGCTTGGCCCCGAAGTGTCCCGACCATCAGTTCCGGTTTCTTGGTACTGAAGCGTTCAGTTCTCAGCTTATCCCTTTCCTCTCTATTTCACTATCAGCTGCGAGGAGAAAGCAGGCTGCACCTTCCACAGTTAGCTTGGAAAGCTCCTCAGCTAAACACCCCAGTTCATCACTTTCAAGTTCCACCTTCCATCTAACACCAGAGCTCAGCTTCCCAAGTTCTCTGCCACTTTATAACAAGGATCACGCCTCCTCTAGCTTCCAAGAACACTTTCACCGTTTCCTCCTAAGGCCTCATTGGAAGTACCTTTGCTTTCACATTTCTACCGACAGTCTCTGCAAAGCAATCTAGGCTCTTTTTTCTACTAAGTACCTCCCAGTTCTTCTAGCCTCTACCCATTATCAAGTCTCAAAGCCATTTCTGCATTTTTGTATTTGCAATAGCAGCCCCCCCTCTCCTGGCACCAAGCCTGTTTGGTCTCCTGCTGCTGAGTCAAATGCCATGCAGTGGGTTGGCTTGAACAATGGGAGCTTCCTGCCCACGGTTGAGCAGCTGGGGAAGTCCAAAGCCAGAGCACGGTCAAGGCAGCGCTGCCTCCACAGCACCATGGTGCTCCAGAGCTCCTGGCGCTGGGCCCTGCCACCACGTGGCTGTGCGCCCGGCAGCCTGCCCTGCCGTCTCGGTTCTGTTGACTTCCGGCTCCCGGCTGCTCCTCAGGCCTCTCTCTCTCTGGGGCCTTCCCTACAAGGCCTTGGGTAGTGGGATCAGGACCCGTCCTCAGGCAGCTGGACCAACCCTCCCTGAAGGAGCCTCATCCGAAGGTCCTGTTTGCAAGAGTCCACCCCCACGGGAATGGGTTAAAGAACGTGTTTCTTCTAGGATCCCGAGCCTGAAGCCACCACAAGGGGACTTTGAGAACTGCGTCGCCAGGGTCTCCTGAGGGTACATAATGCTCGTCTGGCTGACGGTGCCCTGGCAAGTTCGCGGGGACCTGCCGGGTGCAGTTCATGGGTGCACTGTCTGCTCGCCCCAGACCTGAGTCCCTAGACCAGACACATCGGTCCTTGGCTGTCTCGCAGAAGCCCTCCAAAGCTCGCCCCCGGAGTCAGAGATGCAAAGACACTTGCCTGTGTGCCCCCCTTTCGCGCTTCCTTGGGAATGACCCACAGTAACCACAGTGGTTCGTTCTCCATAAAAGATGGTGACGCACCCGGACGTGCCCCCTGCCTGTCTTCATTAGAATGGCATTGGCCAGGAGGACCCCCAGACGAGAGGTTTCAGGAGACTTGGGCTCAACCTCTGAGGCTGCAGCTGGGGTGGGGCTGGGGCTGGGCACTCACAGGATGTGCATCTTGAGCTCCAGTTCAGAGTTATAGTTTATCCAGAAGGTCAGGGGGGGGAGGGGGTGGCGCATCCTGTCCTCCGGAATCGGCAGGTTCCCAATCCAGCGCTTTATGTGCCACTTCCCTAAAAGCTGGGAGAAAACGGCGTCTGTAATTAGTTCGCAGCCAGGAGAAGCCCAGAGACGACTGCAGGCTCCGCCAGGGTCTCTCCAAATCGGCCAAGGTCTGAGTGGCCGGCCACGTCGCAAGGAAAACGGCCTTGGGGTTTTCACATGAATTTTTTTTGAGAGATGAGGGTTAAGAGGAGGAACGGGAAGCAAACAGTGGGGTAGGGAAGAGGGACCCGTTTCTTTTTGTGTATAGTGCAAACTTGGGAAAGTGGGGTAGACAAAAAGGGCTAAGCAGGGGACTGCCGGGCCCGCGGAGCCAGCCTGCCCAGCCCCGCTGCTTCCTCCACCCAGGAAGCACCCCCAAGGAACCGGAGAGTCGGCCTCCAGGCTGGCAGGGGGCCTGGGGCTCCCAACCCTGGGACGGAGGCTCGAGACCAGCCCAGGGGTGGCCTTGTCGACCCACTTTCACGCAGGCGCATTCCCCCCAGGCCCCACCTGGGAAGGGTATGCCACGGTCATCTGGAGGGGCTCAAAGGCCTGATGCGCTGAGAGCAGGCCCAGTCCGACCGTCAGGACGAGGAGCAGCATGGCCGGGGCGCCTGGTGCCTCTGGAGCTCGCCGTTGGCCTGATGTGCCCAGCCGTGAGCTCAGCGCCCATTTATGACCCCGCTGGGGGTGGAGCAGGTGGGAGGCTCCCCTCCCCTCCCCTCCCCTCCCCTCCAAAAAGGCCCAGGCCACTGGCTGGTAGGCAGTCATTTGATCACTGTGTTTGGATCCCAGTGAATGGAGTCCTTAATTCCAGGTCATTAGCCTTGGCCCCTCTCTCCTCTCCGCTTGACTTAGCAGAATGGGGAGGGGCCCACGGCTGAACTTAGGGCGGCAGGGAGAAGCACCTGCCTCCCTGGACCCCTCCCCACGGCCCTGCCCGCCGCCCCAGGCCCTGGCTGCGCCTGCCCGGGGATCCTGGAGACCCGCCTGTGTGGGCTCCCTGACCCCTCCGCAGGCCAGGCCCCGAGTCGCCATCCTGCCCTGGACTCTTCACGCCAAGCAGAGGGTCTGGTCCCCCTCGGGCGTATCCCGCCCTCCGTGTCCCCTGGGGGCCTCCCCAACGCCCGGGACCCTACACTTGCACCTCAAACAGCCTCCTCAGGGCTTGCCCAAGGACGCCCCTGGCCCAGCCCCTGCTCTCTTCCTGCCGCCCTTCCACGGGGCTGGGGGTTTGTCCAGGCTCGAAACAGGCCAGGGGCTCGGGGCCCTGCCACCGCCCTCCATTCTGTCCAGACTAGGAATGGCATCTCGTCTTCCTGTGTGCGTGTCTGTGTGTCCATGTGTCCATGTGTGCATGTGTGTCCGTGTGTGTCCATGTGTATCTGTGTGTGTCCATGTGTGTTGTCTGTGTCTCTATGTATGTCTGTGTGTTTGTGTGTCTGTGTGTCTGGGTGTGTCCCTGTGTTTCTGTCGGTGCTTAGTGTGTGTCTGCATGCCTATGTGTCTGTGTGTCTCTGTCTCTATGTGCGTCCGTGTGTCTGTGTCCATGTGTATCCGTGTGCCCAAATGTGTTGTGTGTGTCTCTATGTAAGTCTGTGTGTTTGTGTGTCTGTGTCCTTGTGTGTTGTCTGTGTGTCCCAGTGTGTTGTGTGTGTCTCTATGTAAGTCTGTGTTTGCGTGTCTGTGTGTCCTTGTGTTCTGTGTGTCCTTGTGTGTTGTTTGTCCGTGTGTGTCGGGTCTGTGTCTGTGTGTCTGGGGGGGACCTTCAGAACACGCCCCGCCTGGGGGTTTGCTCCTAAGCGGACAGGTGGATGGCTCCAGGTCACCGGTCCTCCGGAACCTTCTGCGGGGAGGTGGCCTCGTGCGGCCCAAGCCGGCTGCCTAGCCGTGGGGGCTGCCTGCGCTGCCGGTGGGGGGGCGGAGGGCACACGAGGGTCCCCACAGGCAGAAGAGGGGGCAGGAGAGCGCGTCAGGCAGGCGAGGCTCAGCCCTGGTGACAGCCTTGAGCCAAGGCCTGGAGGCGCCTGGGAGGGGAGGGGCGAGGGCACCCACTTCTCCAGCTGCAGGGGTTCTCGGCGCCCTGCCCGGGACCCCTGGGGAGACCCTTTCAGACCCGTGGCCTGCGCGCCGCCCTGAGAGCTGCCGCGTTCCTGGTATTTGTTAAGGCGCCTTAGGAAGCGGTCCAGGCTGGGGGCGGCTGAACCAGCGCCGTGTGGGCGCATGTCATAGACTGGACGTCGACCCCGGGAAAGATGCACCCTCCTGCCCCTCGGAGCCCGCGGGTGCCGCCTTGTGTGGAAATGGGGTCTTCGCGGACTTCGGGGCCTGAGGGGGCGCAGTCCCAAGTCCACACTCACTTCTGACACCCAAGCAAGGCCAGGGGTTCCCCGAGCCAGCTGGGGTTCGGTAATCGCTGGGAGCACTCGGGGAACTCGCTGAAAGCTGCGGTGCTCAGAGCGGTGATTTACTACCGTCAAGGACAGATGAAGCCCCCCAAGGCCGGCGAGCCTGGCAAGCAGGGCTCCCGCCCAGAGCTCCGCCGCCCGGGCTGGCCGCCTCCCCGGGTGACCACGCGCCTCCGGGTCCAGAGGCTGGGCTGGGGCTCCGGCAGGCAGCTGGGGCGCCCCGCTGCCCATTCCACATGACCCACAGCCTCCCTGGAACCGCACTGCCGCTCTGGGGCGGCCTAAGACCCCAGGCAAGCAAAGACCCTCGGCTCAGGCAGGACACCCCAAGGGCCTGGAGGCGGCCCTCCCAGGAGTGGACACCAAGCTCAGTCCTCGCTTGGGGCAAATCCCTTACTGCACGAAAGGCAATTCAGTTCAGGGTCTCCAGCTTTCAAGATCGTCTGGGATCCCGGGAGAGCACAGCCCCCGCGCTGTGTCTTCACAGGGGGCGTGCGGGGTGGGGGCAGAGCTAGCGCCCCAGCCACAAGCCAAGGACCCGAGCCACCAGGGCTGGAGCTGGTGGGCAGGTCCCTGTCCCCAGGGATGTGGGGGGCGGAGGGGCCCCACCACAGAGAGGGCAAGGCGTCCCCAGGTGGGAAGCGCACTTGGGCAGGAGCGCGCTGCCTGGGTTCCCCCAACAGCTGAGGACGCCGGGCCCCTCGTCAGGATGGGAAGATGCGTGGGCTGTGCCACAGGGCAACAGTCTGGACTGGGGGAGCCAGGGTGGGGGGACAGGCCTGGGACCCTGCAGGGGGCCTTGGGGAGTTCACGGTCCCTGCCACGGAGGGACAAGTGAGGCTGGGGCCGGTCCATCCTTCGTGGAGAGAGGGAGGCCTGGTCAGCTGGCGAGGCGCCAGGCTGGCTGGGGCTTCAGGGCACCTGAGCAAGGGACCTGGCACAGGGAGGAAAGGGCACAGCCACGCTCCTGGCTCGGGGCCGGGTGCCCCGCTATCTCCGTCCTGGCACCCCAGCTGCACCTCGTCCCCTCCCTCCAGCAGCACCTCCAGGGCAGCAGAACCCCAAGTGCCAGGTGGTCCCCCCTGGGCCTGCTCTGCCTGGACCCAGGACCCCTCCAAGTCCAAGGCCACCGCTCAGCGCCCCGCCCCAGCCTGCGCCCACCTCCCGGGACCTGCGTGTCAGGGGCTTCACCAGGGCAGGCCCCTCCCTCGGCCAGGCCCCTGCCTGCTGGCGGGCGCCCACCCCTCGCAGCCCTTGCCGCGCTTCCCACCGCAGCTCCCCTCCGCACCCCCAGCAGACCCCAGGGGGCGCCGGGAGCCCCGCGGGACCCCAACAGAGAGACGGAGACTGGAGGAGGCTGAGGCTGTTTATGAAGAATCTGGAAAGGATGGGGGCGGGGGGAAGTCAGGGAGAGAAGACGCAGGGGGTGGGGAGTCAGGGAGAGAAGGCGGGGGGGGGGGGGGGGGGGGGGAGGAGGCAGGGGGAAACTGGGAGCTCCTTCTGCCGCAGGTCGCTGCTCCTGGGGTGACTCTCCCCTGGGAAAGAGGAGTCAGCGGGGCAGGGCAGGAGCTGCTGCTGGGGCTCTCGGGGGAGGGGTGCGTGCAGACGGGGTCCTTCCCCCCCCTCCCCCCGCGGTCTCGTAGAGTCCAGAGCGGAGCCCTGCGGGCGGGGCCTCACGAGCCCTGACGGACGGGGGGGGGGGGGGGACTGTCGCAGAGCGCGGGAGGCCCGGCTTCTCCTCTAGGGCGCGCACAGGCCCCGGGCCCCGCACGCCCCAGGGCGCCCACCCCACGATCACGGGGAGAGGAGGGACGGGGGCGGGGCTGGCGAAGGGCAGGTGTGAGGTGCGGGGAGGGGAGGACAGGTGTGCAGAGGCCCCCGGCCTGGGAGGGAGTTGGGGGCTCACGCAGGCAGAGCGGCTGCTGGTCCGGTGACGCCAGCAGAGGGGGAGCAGAGGGGCTCAGGTGTCCTGCGGGTGAGGCGCGACGGAAATCCCGACAGCGACGCCAGCAGAGGCGGCGCCGGGGCCGGGCCGGACCCTCCGTCCTGCCGGTCGGGAGCCCCGGGACCCTGCCGCCCCCCACCCCGGCTCACCCTAGCCGTGGCTGCTGCGACTGCAGTTTTCTGTGGGAACAAAACAGGCACAGCTCGGAGGACACCAGGACCACGCCGCGCGTCCTGCGCCACCCGCCAGGGACAGCCCCGTAGGCCCCCGGCCCACAGCCCCTCACCCAGCTGGACAGGGGCGAGGAGGCTCTCTGGAGGGAAGCCTTTGCGCTGCGCGAATTGCTTAAATTCTCCCAGGGCTTCCAAGTCCACGTCCAGATTCCTACCTGTGGAGAGACCAGGAGGAAAGGCCCTTCCTGGACCAGGTCTGGGCGTGGCTGGGCAGCCCCCCAGTGAGCAGCCCCGGAGGAGGCGGGGTCTCCAGCACCCGGGGAGGGGAGGGGGCTTCACCCTGGGGGGCGGCAGCCGGGAGGGAAGCACCCAGGAAGCCGCCCAGGGCTCTGGTCCAGCCTGGGGCTCCGTCCACACAGAGCCCGCGCAGCTGAGCAGTTCCTGTGGGGGGGGGGGGCGTAGGTGGGGGGAGCCCCCGCCCACTCGGGGTTCCTCAGGTCCGCCGCTGGCCAAGCCGACTTCCCGGGTCACTCCATGTCCTGGGAAGACCCCCATCGAGGAGGAATTGTGCCCAGAGGTTACCAGAACTCACCCCCTGGGGGTCCTTTCCACCAAAGCTTCCTCAGCAAATGCTCCCCTCCCCCAGCCCCACTCCCAGTGGCCCCGGAAGCTGTGCTTGTGGCTGCAGCTGCGGGACATCCCCACTCCCAGGCTGGGTCACGGTGAGCCGCCTCCGACCCTGTCCCCACTGCCCGGCGCACAGAGGCCAGCATGGGGACCCTTTCATGTCCTCACGGGGCCAGAGGGAGACGCCGAAGAAGCGCTGGTTCCAGAAGCCGCTGTGGAAGCTGCTGCGACCCGGAGGGGCAGCCGCGGAGGAGGGCAGCGCACTCACCCAGGAGCACACCGATTCGGAATCTCTCGCCCTGGTACTCGCCCTCGCAGTAGAAAATGCAGTGGTCCTTCATGGACAGCTCCTTGATCTGCAGGAAGCTTGTGGATCCAACTGCAGGGCGCCCCGAGAACACCCGGCATGAGACCAGAGCACCCCAGCCTTGGGACAGCAGCAGGGCCCCCCTCCCGCGCCTCACCCCCCAGGCTCCAGGCACCTGTCCTGATGCCCAGCCCGGCCTGGACCGCGGGCCTGGGGCCCCAACACCCTGCGACCCACACCCACGTCTCAGGGTCCCCCCAAGGTCGGGGCAGGAGGAATTGCTTGGGGGTGCCGGCCGCCCCTCCCCTGCCCATGGCCCGACTCACAGGCGCTGTATCTGCCGGGCACACCCGTGCCAAACAGTATCGTTTGCATCCCGTGACACTGCCCCTTCCTCCTGGAACAGAAGCCGGGGGGCGGTGGGGCTCCCAGTGTCCACCTGTGCTTCAGGGCAGGACCCTCCCGGCCCGCCCAGCCGAGTCGCCTCTTGGGGCTCCTTCCCCCCGGGGGGCTTGGCTCCATGCCCGCCCCCTCAGCCAGGCCCGTGGCCACTCACAGGTGGGTGAAGGAGGCCTTCAGCACATCCTGGTACACCCTGACGATTGTGACGGGGGACACGGGCCTGTGCGCCTTGTCCAGCACGTCCTTCTGTGCCGCGATGTTCTTTATGTACCACGTCCCCAAAATCTGCAAGACGCATTTCCTTGGCCCCTGCACTGGCCGCGCCTGGCAGGTGGCCACCCTCCAACCCCTCCAGCTGCTGGCCGCTCACCCCCTGGCACATCAGGGCTCCCTCTCAGGTCCCCCATCCCTCCCTTCTAGTACATTCTCTGAGCCCCCACCGCCGTGCCCAAGGGCCCTGACAGCCATCGTCCGGCGCCCTCTGGATACACCCAGGCGAGGCTGCAGGAAGAGCCCTCGAGTGGCGCTAACCCCTGACCACAAACTGCTGGCCTCCCAAGGGGGGCGTGAGCGCCCGACCCTCCGTCTCACCCTGCGGCCCACCCCGCCCCGACCCAGACGCACATCCAGCGTCTTACTGGGGTCTTGGGGTTCCAGGGACTGCAGGGCGGCCACGAGGCCGAGGCTGGCGGCCAGGAGCAGGGCCTTCATCTCCAGGGTCTGCGTGGCTGGTCTCGGGGCTGGGCCAGCTCCTGGCGCTGCCGCCTTTATAGCCCCGGCTGGGGGAGTCCACGGGAACTTGGCCCAGAGGCTGACCGCAGCCCTCCCCTGGCTGCATGGCCAGCTGGCAGTAGGCCGTTCTCACTGTTTTGGAGAGCAGCTTATCAAGCCCTCAAGCTCCGCCAGGTCTTGCCAGCCAAGGTGGCGAGTCCCCAGAGGGGTCTCCATGGGGCAAGGCACTCAGCCCCCCGAAGAGGGGCACTCCTGCACCCTGAGCTCAATAAAGGACCTCGCGCCCCCTGATTCCCCTCCCAGCGGCCACCCGACTGCCCTCGCAGGACCCCTCCCTGACCCAGGACTGAGTCCCCAGCGATGAGCAGGGTGTGGGGGGGCTGAGGCGGGGGCCTCCGATTCCTCCTGTCCCCCCAGAGCCTGGGGCTGCAGTAGTCCCTCGGGGCGCCTGGCACTGGTGGCCCCTGGGCCGGGACCCCCAGCTGGCTGCCCTGCCAGCCCCCCATTTTGGGCCCCGCGCCTCCGTGCTGACCCCTTCCCTGCCCGGACATCCCCCGTCGCGGCCGCCACCCTCGTTTGCCACCGTCTCCCTGCAGCCCTCGGCCTCTTCACCGGCAGACGGGCGTCCACGAGGAGCAGGAGGAGCTCAGCAGGAGCCCACGCCGTTCTCGGCCGCGGTCACCGCTCGGGGTCTCCCAACGCCCAGCGCCCTGCGGTGTGGGGGCGTCCGAGCCAGGTCCTCACTCTTGCTGATGCCCTCGACTGTCTTTTATTCTCTATTTCATTTATCTCCACCCAGTCTTTACTGTTTAATTCCTTCTGCTCACTCTGGTCCCATCCATCTGCCCCATGGGACCTAAGCCCCTCTCAGTCAGGGTGGAGTGGGTGTCACCACCCAGAATGCTCAAGAACAAGGAATGAGTGATGGAGTAGAGTAGACTTAGGGTGTTCTACTACAGGCTTATGGTGATTCTAGCCATGGGAGAACTTTTATCGTTGATGTGGAAGCAGTGGCCTCCAGAGGTTCTGAGGGGAGGGAGAGGGAAAATTAGGTGTAAATTGGGAGAATTTGGGGAACTTGGGAATTACCCTGAATGACATTGCAATGACAGATACAGGCCATTGCATATCTTGTAATTACTTAAAAAATGTGTGGGACAGAGTGTAAACTACAATATACCCTATAATCCATGCTTAGTGACAATGCTTCAAAATGGTTCATCAATTGTAACAAATGTACCTTGCAAATGAAGGATGTTGTTAATGTGGGGAAATGTGGGAGGGCTAGGGAGTAGGGCATATGGGAAGCCCCTGTATTTTTTATGTAACATTTATATAATTTAAGTATCTTTAAAAAAAATGTATATTTAAAAAATAAAAATTTAAAATTTAAAAAACAGAAATGAAAAGAAATATACATATAGGGTTGTTAAAATATTGTATATTTTCTTGTGTCAAGTTTGATAACTTATGTCCTTTAAGGAATTTGCTCATTTTATCTAGGTTGCCTAATTTACTTTCATAAAGTTCTTCATAATTTTCCTTTATTATCTTTAATGTCTTCATGCCTCATATTATTATTTGACATTTTCTCTATAATTCTTAATCAGCCCTGCTAAGAGTTTATCAGTTTTGCTAATTTCCCCAAAGATCCAATTTTTTACTTTGCTGTTTTCTTGATTTTCTTCATTGATTTCTCCTCTTATCTTGGTAATTTCTTTCCTTCTAATTATTTTGCATACAGTTTGCTATGCTATGTCTATCATAAAATTTAACTTTAGAATATTGACTTTTTTCCTTCATAAATTCACTTATTCACACATGTGTACCCTTATTTTAACTTTATTATGTTTTATTTTTTAAATTTCTTAATTGTCTTTTTTTAAAGATACATAGATCACAAAAAATATTACACTAAAAAATATAAGAGCTTCTCATATACCTCATACCCCACCCCCCTACTCCTCCCACATCAACAACCTCTTTCATCATTGTGGCACGTTCACTGTATTTGGTGAATACATTTTGGAGCACTGCTGCACCGCATGGATTATAGTTTACATTGTAGTTTACACTCTCCCCCGGTCCATTCAGGGGGTTATGACAGGATATATAATGTCCTGCATCTGTCCCTGCAAAATCATTCAGGACAACTCGAAGTCCCCAAAATGTCCCCACATAACACCTCTTCTTCCCTCTCCCTACCCTCAGCAACTTCTGTGGTCACTGTCTCCACATCAATGATAAAATTTCTTCCATTGATAGAGGCACAATAGTTCTATAGTAGAATACCAGGGAGTCCGCTCTAATCCGTGTTTTAGTCCTCCATCCTGTCACCCTGGGATGGTGATGTCCACTCCACCTTTAAATCCAGAGGGGGCTTGGATTCCACATGGATGATGAATGCAATTCTCCTGCTTGCAGTTGTAGGCACTCTCGGTTCCCTGGTGTGGTGGCTGACCATCTTCACCTCCCTGTTAGCTGACCTGGCTAAGTCCAACGAACCAGAGAGTAGGAGCTCAGGGCCCAGCTGGCACATGGACAGTCCAGAGATTCAAGTCTCCTGAGCATACATCAACCTCAGCGCCAACCACAGGTTCAGTAAAAGTGACAGAAGAGGCCTTTCATCTCTAGCCACTTTAGCTGCATACCAAAATTTTATATTCTGTGTTTTTTTATCATTTAGTTCAAAATACTTTATCATGGGCTGTTTAAAAGCTAGTTACTTAATTTCCAAATATTTGTGGATTTTCCAGATATATTTTTTCTGTTTTTTCTTTTTCTTTTCCTTAGAAGTTATTGGGGATTTGTACATGAGAGGCAGGCACTCGACCCCTGCACTACATCCATTTCTCCATATATTTTATTATTACTGATTTCTAATTTATTTCCTTTATGTCGATATAAGTTTAACCCTATGGCCTATATAAATATGTTTTTATCCCCCATTTATGGTTTATCTTTGTAAACTTACACTCTAAATTCATTTGTTGAGAGTACTGTTCTGTAACTACCAATTAGGTCAAAATGGTTAATCCTGTCCTTCAGATATTTTCAATCCTTCTGATACTTTTTCCTACTTGTTCCATCATTTCTGAGAGTGGATTGTTAAAACATCCAGGTACAATTGTGGGAAAATGATAAATTTTAGCATTGGTTTCTCATCAGAAATAATTCTATGGAAGACAATAGGATGAAATCATCAAAGTGCTAACTTGGATAACTTTTTTTTTTTTTTTTTTTTTTTTTTTTTTTTTGTTTTTTTTTTTTTTTTTTTTTTTTTTTTCTGAAATGAAGCATTTTTTGAAAGCTCTTTTCAATGGATATAGATTTCTAGTTGAATTTTTCTTTTAGTGCTTGATGATTCCATTCTATTGTCTTGTAAACAGAACTAGTTCAGATGAAAAAACAATGCTCAAGTTTATCATTTTCCCACATAAGTAATATGTCTTTTTTCTTCAGCTGCTTTTAAGATTTGTTCCTTTTCTTTGGTTTTCAACAACTGGACTATGATGTACTCAGGTTAGTTTTCCACTTTTTAAATCCCATTTGGGATTTATTGAGCTTCTTGGGTCTGTGAATTTTGGTTTTCTTCAAATTTGGTAATATTTTAGTCATTTTACTTCAAACTTCTTTTCTGCTTTCTGGGATTTCCGTTACAGATTTGTCAGACTGCTTGATGCTCTCCCGCAGAACAGTAATGTTCTTTCAGTTTGCTTTATTCCTTTTCTTTCTGCCTGCTTCCATTTGAATGATTTCTATTGAACTCTCTTCTCATTCACAATCCTTTATTTTGGTCTGTTCTGTTGTGTGTCAGTTCCACCTATAGAATTTTTATTTAGATATTGTTCTTTTTAATTCCAGCCTTTCCATTTGACTGTGACTTAGCTATTCCATATTTCTCCTGAAATACTCCCTCTCGTCTGTTAAGCGTATCCATAATGTTCTCTAAATTCTTTAACATATTTATAAATACTTAAAAGTTCTTTTCTGCCAGCTCCAATAACCTGGTTTCTGTTCACTTTTTTCTCTTGTTTATGGGCTTAATTTTCTTACGCCTTTGCATTTCTAGTAATTTTTCATTATTCCAGATATTTCTATGAAAGAATGGTGGAGCCTGGTGCATAATGGTGTGTGCATTGCCCTCTCCTCTCTTTCCACGAGGGCCTGGCCATTCTGTTTCAGCCTCGAGTCCAGGTGAAGTGAACTAGGTCCTCGGTCACCTGTGATTCGCTCAGCCCTCCTCTTCCTCTGCCCTTCCCTTTCTGGTCTTGGTAGTTTTGAACTTGGAGAGCCTGGGGCTCACCTTTGGACTCAACTCCAGCCTGGCCTGGGATGTGTCTTCGGGGAGAAAGCTGGGGGCTGGGCTGCAGCCCCTCCCTCTGTGGCGGCCCAGGGAAATTCAGAGGTGGGAGGGGCGCTGGGAGACCAGCCCACCGGGAGGGTTGGGTCTTCCCCATTCCAGCCTTTTGCACCCTCTCGGCCGAGATGGCCGTCAAAGGCAGCCTCTGCTGTCCACGTCTGCGGGTGCACAGCGAGAGCCTCTCAGCGCCGCCCAGCCCAGGCCGCACGCCCACGCAGCCTCTAAGCCGCTGCCACACCGCTCGGAGCACCTGTAAAAGCTTATTTCCCTCCAGAATCCAGTTCATCAGATATTCCCTGGACTCACCTTCCTTTACCAGCCCCAATGGAGAGAATGATTTTTGTTTTGCTCATGTTTTTCTTGCTGTCATAGAAGCAGAGTTCTTTTATGTCCTTCTGAATCTTAACCAGAAAAGGAATTTCTCACCATTTCCACTTGCATCTTCTTCTTTCATTCTTGCTTTAATTTTATTCTTGCTAATGTCTTATATACATTTTTTCCGTGTGTTTATCTGAAAATGTTTTCTTTCGCCCAACCCTCATTAGATTTTTTAAATGCATTATGCCTTTGAATGCAGTGGAGTGGGCAATGTTCAAGTTCAGAAGTAGGTAGATTACCTTGAGTTTCCATAAAGTGTCATTAGACTCGCGATGCTTGTGCGTCTCTGCATCTCTGCGCTCACTCGTGCGTGTGCACGTCCTCTCTGACTTTTCCTGCCGCCCACGCGCCTCCACGGAGGCCACGCCCGGCCGATCACGCTGCGCGTTTTCAAACGGTCGGACAAACACACGTGCACGTCCGTTCTCGCAAAACGAGCAGTTTGAGTGTTGGGATAAGACTGTTTAAGTTTCCATCTGTTGCAGAGGGTGCGTGGGTGGCAGTGAGAAAATAAAATTTCCAGACGTTCCACCCCAACACGGCAGTGGGAAAGCACGGGAGACACACCTTGGGGGGGGGCGCTGGGCCCCCTTCCCTGGGACAGGTGAGACCCTAGAAAGTCCGTACCACCCTCGTCGGAGCCGCGACACGGCCCAGGCACCTGCGAAAGGCCCCGAGTTTATCTCCCTGCTCGTCCCCATCTGGGCACGACCGCCCGCTCGGCGGGGCCGGGCATGGGCCCCTCTCCAGGGCGGCTTGTGCCGCCCCGAGTAGCCCCCTTTCGCGCTTGGCCCACACAGAGCTTCCGGCTGCCAGAGTTCTTCTCTGAAATCTCTGTGGACACTTGTTCTTCCTTCCTGGCAGCTTCTGAAAGCTTCTCTTTATTCCCGAGCTCAAGACGTGCCAGGTACACCTGGCTGCGCGCCTCCTCTCCTTGCCTTTCCTGGAACTTGCTGAGCGTTTTCCGTCTGCTCACTGGACTCGGGGAATTTCGCAATGCTCTGAGAGTGCCCTGCCCCTCTCCTCCCTGCCCGGAGTGTCTGAAACCCCGCCCAGGACCCCTGCAGCCGCCCCACGCCCCTGCCCCCCTCCCAGCCCACTGTCTGTCTCACCCAGCCCTGCCTTCCAGACATCTCCTTCCACCTGAAGGGCCTCCACAGCCCTCTTTCTCCACCTGACACCATCATTAATTTGTTTTTATTTTTTAATAAGGAATACCTCTTTTTTTTTACAGATTTTTATTATTATTATTTTAAAATACATAGATCACACACAATGTTACATTAAAAAATATTAAGAGTGCCTACAACTGAAAGCAGGACGATTGCATCCAGCATCCATGTGGAATCTAAGCCCCCTCTTGATACAGATGTGGAGTGGACACAACCATTCCAAGGTCCGCAGGATGGAGGAATAGAGCATGGATTAGAGTGGATTTACTAATAATCTATTCATGAACTATTGTGATTAGTAATCAAAGAAAATGTGGCATTGGTGTGGAGAAAGTGGCCATAGTGGCTGCTGGGGGTAGGGAGTGGGAGGAAGAGATGAGATGTGGAGGTGTTTTCGGGACTTGGAGTTGTCCTGGGTGGTGCTGCAGGGACAGTTACTGGACATCGTGTGTCCTCCCATGGCCCACTGGGTGGACTGGGGGAGAGTGTGGGCTATGGTGTGGACCATTGACCATGAGGTGCAGCGGTGCTTAGAGATGTATTCACCAAGTGCAATGAAATGTCTCATGATGATGGAGGAGATTGTTGTTATGGGGGGAGGAGTGGGGTCAGGGGGGTGGGGGGTATATGGGGACCTCATATTATTTAAAGTAATATTAAAAAAATAAATAAAGGCAAAAAAAATAAGATGCAAAAAGAATCATCGGAGAAATCAATAGGTTGAGTAGGCAAAACATAAATTTTATTGTAGACTATTTGAATAATAAAAATTACAATACTAATTAATAAATTAAAAAAATATAAGAGCTTCCCACGTATTCCCCACCTGCCGCCCTCACCCCACTCCTCCCACATCACCAAATTCTTTCATCAGTGTGGGGCTTTCATTGCATTTGATCAATACATTTTGGAACAGTGCTACACAGCATGGATTATTACATTGTAGTTCACGCTCCCTCCCAGTTGATTCAGTGGGTTATGGAAGGATATACGATGTCCTGCATCTGTCCCTGCAATATCATTTTCAGGACAACTCCAGGTTCTGAAAATGCCCCCATATCACACCTCTTCTTCCTTCTTCCTGCCCTCAACAAATCCCATGGCCACTGTCTCCAATCAATGAAACAGTTTCTTTCATTGCTAGAGTCACAACAATTCTACAGTAGAACACCAGGAAGCGCACTCTAATCCATATTTCATTCCTCCATCCTGAGGAATGACGATGCCAACTCTGCCCCTAACTGGAGAGCTGCCTTAGATCACACATGGCTGATGGATGGAATTCTCCCGCTTACAGTTGTAGACTCTCTGTGCCCTGGTGTGAATGTTGATCATCCCCACTTCCGTGTTAGATGACATGGGCAGATTCAATGAATCATAAAGTAGGTGTGGCAACTGTGCAGAGGGTTGGGGACCAGTTGACACACACTCAGTCCAGAGATTGAAGTTTCCCGAGCTTACACTAACCCCAGTGCCAACTACACATTCAGTAAAAGTGACAGAAAAGGCATGTGTAGAGAAATCCTATACCTGAAAGTAAAAAGACAAAAAACCCATTTTAAAAATGGACAAGAGATTTGAACAGATGCTTCTCCAAAAAAAAAAAACAAAAACAAATGGCTAAAAAGCACATGAAAAGATGCTCAACATCACTAGCTATTAGGGAAATACAAACCAAAACTACAATGAGATACCATCTTACATCCATTAGACGGGCGGCTATTAAAAAAACAGAGGACTACAAATGTTGGAGAGGATGTGGAGGAATGGAAACCCTCATCCACTGCTAGTGGGAATGCTGAAGGATCCAGCCATTGTTGAGGACAGTGTGGCGGTTCCTCAGAACACTAGCTACAGATTTTCCATATGATCCAACAATTGCACTGCTGGGTATATACGCAGAAGAATTGAAAACAAAGACACGAACCAATTTATACACACCAATGTTCATAGCAGCATTATTCACTATTGCCAAAGTAAGAATCAACCCAAATGTCCATCCACAGATTAATGGGTAAACAAAATGTAGTATATACACACAATGAAATACTACTCAGCTGTAAGAAAGAATATGGTACTAACACATGGGATAACATGAATGTATCTTGAGGACCTTATTTTGAGCAAAGCAAGCCAGGCATTGAAGGACAAATACTACATGACCTCTCTGATATGAATTAAGGCAGTCAAGCTATCTCAGAGAACCAGAGACTGGATGATATGCTTACAGAAAATCATGGGGGAGAGGCAGGGTGTGAGGCAAAGGCCACAGACAAAATCTATGATAAAGTGGAGGTAAGTAGTTGGGCAGTGAAGACAGGGGCATAGGGATACTATTGGGTTGGGCTGAGCAGGCTTGAGGTTGTTTAGGGCTGGGAGGATGGGTCAGATGGTCCACAGAATTGGGGGACAGTTGTGGGGAGCAGGTGAACATGGGAGATTGTTTGGTATATGGTTGAAACTATAATGTTGAGAAAACCCTTTAGAAAATATAGTATAAGTAAGGATTCCTAGTTTAAGGTGTTTGACAGAGGGCATCTGGCACAGGGTACACAAGGGGCAGACTTCTAGGGAGTGTGTGTATGCTCCTCATGTCATAGTGTGTTATGTCATTGGTTGGAGACTCATACCATGAGTGGGAAGATGTTATACCCCCATCCTGGGGAGACTGATATTCTAAAACAGAAGGGAGGGTATCTCTGGAGAGCATGGTTGGCTTCCAATCACGGAGGAGGACAGAGTAGTGTGTCAAGCTCTCAGCAATGTTGCAAGTATCTAGCAATCTTGTCCTTCAAGCAGTGAAGCATGATCATCACTGTTGGCCCTGAGGGGAGGGGGTGAGAGGAGTAGTATATTTGGAAGAGGTGGCAACTGGGGGGCAAAGGAGGTGTTCCACATGATCCTGCAATGTTGGATACAGGCCATGTTAAACTTCACCAAAAATTTATAAAAGTGCATAATCTAAAATGTAAATCATAATGTAAACCATATACATTAGTCAGCCAAAGGGGTGCCAGTGCAAAATACCAGAGATCAGTTGGTTTTTATAAAGGGTATTTATTTGGAATAGGCACTTACAGTACCAGGAACAAAAAGCATAAGTTACTCCCCTCACCAAAGTCTATTTCCACGTGTTGGAGCAAGATGGCTGCCATGTTTTCCAGTGTTCAGGTTTCCTGGGATACTCTCTTGCCAGGGCTTGCTTATCTCTGGGTTCAGCGTGACTCTTTTCCTGGGACTTGCTTCTCTTTCCTCTTGAGCTTACTTCCCAGGGCTCCAGCTTAAGATTTCAACATCAAACTCCAACATAAAGAACCCTTCAAATCTGACCTTTGCCATGACTTTTATCTGTGAGGCCCCTCCCACTGAGGGGTGGGGACTCAATGCCCTACTGGCACAAGGAGTTTATCTGATTACTTAATCAGTTAAACCTCTGAATCCAATATATTCTAATATGCCTAGAGGAAAAGATCAGTTTACAAATAGAGTCCAATATTTCTTTTTGGAATTAATAACTACATCAAACTGCTACACCAAAATGTAATGAAAAATGTATAAAAATGTGCAGTCTAAAATGGAAACCATAATAGAAACCATAATGGAAACATGTTGGTAGCTATGTTTCAATATCTGTACATGACTGCAGCAAATGAAACACCCACATGTAAAAAGATCATTACTGGGGAAGGAGGAAAAGGGTTTCATGTTGGATATATGGAAGTCCCCTTTATTCTATATGTGACTTTACTATGACATAAAAGTTTTTTGAAGACATTAAAAAAAAACAATGTAGACACTGAGGAAGTAATGAAAGAGTTTGTCTTGCCACTGTACATACAGGGTAACACCTATTACAGTGATGAAAGGCAGAACATCAAAACCAAATTTTATGATATTTTTTTATTTTTTAATACCCAAATTTAATTTTTACTTTATTGTGGTTTTTCTAAATTATTATGTATTCTACAGCTAATCTTTAAACCTAATATTACTATTTCATTTTCCTATTAATTAAATTTGTCAATATATTAGACTTTATTTTTAAGAAGCTTTGAATCACAGAGGGGTACATATATGGTATGGGAGGGGTATTGATGGGGTGTCATTGAAAAAATGTTTTAATGTTTTTCATTAATTTTTACTATCCCAATTTTTAAATTTAATTATAGTTTTACTTTTTTAAAATTTCCTTATTTTATTTCTTATATTTAAAACTATCAGTATTATTTCATTCTCTTATTAAGTATATTTGGCTATTTATTGGCTTCCTTTTGAAGAAGTTTTGGATCACAGAAGGTTGCAACTGTAGCAGGGGAGGATTGTTGGTGTGGGATGTAAGCGATGGGAGATACATGGGAGGAAGCTCACCTAGGCATACCTATAAGTTATATAAATGCGTTCAAATGTTCATGGGGCATTGTCACAGTGTGTGGACTTTCAAATGATAACTAAATAAATATCCAATGCCCATCCTGGGGAGTGCTGAAACATTCTCTAAGGGAATAGTGACAATCCCCCAAGTAGAGGGACAATGAATAGTAAAGGAGGATGGTCCATTTTTGGGCCTTTGATATCAACGACTTTGCTTATGAGCCTTTGTTTTTGAAAATGACACTTAGTCTAGTGTTGTGGGATGCCTAAAAGTAACCTACTGGGAGCCTCCTCGGTGCTCACAAATGGCCTGTCTCTAAGCCAAACTCAGCATATAAATGCAAAAAATTCCCCCTAGCATGGGACATGACTTCCAGAATGAGCCTCCCTGGCACTGAGGGATTGCTACCAAGTACCTACAAACAATGTAACTAGAAAAAAAAAAGTTAAAGACAAATGAGTTTATACAGCTAAGAGACTTCAAAATGGGTTTGAGAGGTCATTCCAGAGGTAACACTTATGCATGTCTCAGCAGGATCTCACTGACAGCCAAAGTAGATACTACCCCAAATAGTGGGGCTCCTGAGGGCTCTGGAGACGTCCAGACACTATAATCAGGGCAGATAGCTCAGAAGTTAGGTCACTTTCCAGTGGGCCCTACTTTGGCATTTGTGCTCCCCAGCGTGACAGAGCTGGACTCAGTTGTGGTTTCCTGACACATGGCCATTCATTCCTTCTATTGGACTTATAACTAGTACTAAAGTTGGTAGGTATACAACCAAAAGAGTTAAATCTTTGGGCTGTCCATGTACCAGCTGGGCCATGAATCTCAAGAGAGTTGCAACACCCACCCTCCAGGTCATTGGACTCACCCAGGACAACTAACAGGAGGAGATGAAGGATAACCAACATACCAAGGAACCGAGAGAGTCTACAACTGCAATTAAGAGTGTCTCATACATCAGCCATATGGGATTGAAGTCCCCCCTATATTAGAGGAATCCTCAGGATTGGGAAGTGAACTGTGGACTAAAGTAGACTTCCTAGTATTCTACTATATATTTATTGCTATTCTAGCAATGGAAGAAATATCACTGATGTGGAGGCAGTGGCCACTGAAGGTTCTGAGGGTAGGAGAGGGAGGGGCAGGTGTAATGTGGGGGCATTTTTGGGACTTGAGAATCATCCTGAATGGCATTACAATGACAGACACAGACCACTATATATCTTGTGAAAACCTACAGAATTGAGTGGGAGAATGTAAACTACAATGTAAACTATAATCCATGCTGAGTTGCAATGCTCCAAAATATATTTATCAATTGTAATGAACGTACCACCTAATGAGAGATGTTGTTATTGTGGGAGAATATGGGAGGTGTGGGGAGGGGGGCATATGGGAATCCCCTCTATATTTTCTGTAACATTTATGAAATCTAAGTATCTTTTTAAAAAATGAAAAGAAAAAAAGAAGGAAAGAAACCTTGTGATTTCTGCTCAGGTCTTTGAGGACACCCTCTCTGAGCTGTTGGGCTCTGTTCTATCAACTAAGAAGTCTCTGACTAGCCAGAGACACCCATACTCAGAGGACTTAGTAAAGGGTCTGTGGTTTTCACCACCTGGCAAGGAGGTCCATGGAACGAAAAAGGTTAAGAACGCCTGCACTGGACCCAACAAACCTATGGTGTATCTTCCATAGGTACAGGAAATAAAGAAGTTCAGTGGATATGGAGAATTTAAAAACAATAATAAAAAAGACAAAAAGTTGGTCTGGTTTTTACTATCACCAGAAGCTAAGAATTCTAAACTATGTCAGTGATCAAATATACCTACCTGAAAAAAAACTTTTGTTTCTCTAATTTCTAAATAATTGCTGTGGTTACTCCTGAGCTTTAATAATATTCATGAACACTTCAATTTAATAATTTTTGTTACTTAACATTTAATAAACATTGTATTTTATGTGGAAGCTAATTTGGAAAACTCGCAGTTATATATACAGTAACCAAAGGATCAAAAACCAAACTATATAGATAGATATAAAAACTACTGAAAAAAATTGTATGATTTTCCCTTGTTGTGCTATAGTGTCTAATTTATGTTTTCCTTTACACTGATATGATAACAAAAGCAAAGTTCAATAAGAGAAATATTTGCTATGAAAAAAAAAAGAATGATTCTCCATGATCTTGCAATAATGGATCCAGGCCACTTCAAATTTCATCAAAATTTATAAAAGGGGACAGTCCAAAATGTAAACCACAAAGTGAATCATTGACCATGGTTAGAAGCAATGCTTCAATATTTGTACATCAGTGGTAACAAATGTACCATCCAAATGTAATATGCTATTAATAGGAGAGTGGGAAAAAGGGGATGTAGTATTTTGATATTATTGATGAATTTGAAAAGGAAATATTGGATCATGTTTGTAAAGAGGCCTTTTCCTCTGGGCATACTAGAGTACATTGGGTTCAGAGGTTTTACTTTTACTTATTACATAAGATTATGGCATTGATTGGGCCATGTCAGTAAGGCATTGAGTCCCCACCCTTGGTGGATGGGGACTCACAGATAAAAGACCTGATAAAGGACATAGTCAGGAGTTTTGAGCTGGAGCCTGGGAAGTGAACACACAGGAGAAGAACACAGAGAAATAGAGATGGCTCCTCAGACACGGCAGAAACCCAGGAGACAGAGCCCTTCCCCTGAAAGGCTACAGCTGGCCTCGTGGAGTGAGCACAGCAGCTGAACCTAGAGAGAAATGGAGCCCAGGGAAGAGAGGAACCCAGGAAGCCTGAACTCCTGGTAGATGTTGTGAGGCATCTTGCCCCAACATGCAATAGACTTTGGTGAGGGAAGAAACTCATGATTCATGGCCTGGTAACAGTAAGCTTCTACCCCAAATAAATAACCATTTATAAAAGCCAATAGATTTCTGGTATTGTGCATCAGCACATTTTTGGCTGACTAATACAGGGGAGGATGTTGAGTCTATGGGAATCCCCTATATTCTGTAGGTGATTTTTCTGTAATTAAACCTTCTTTGAAGATAAAATGAAAAAAAAAAGGACACTGGGGGAATATACAGAAGAAAATGCAACTATAAATACAAGAAAACATATATTGCAGTGATGAAAAACACAATGTCAAAAATATATTTTTGTTATTTCAGGTTTTTTTCAATTTTTTTGTATTTTATTTCTTAATTTTAAACTGCCATTATTCCTTCTTCTCATTAATTTAATTTTTTCTATTTATGGACTTTTTTAATTCATTTTTTTAAGTATTACATTCAAAAAATATGAGGTCCCCATGTACCCCCCAACCCCTCACCCCACCACTCCCCCCATAGCAACATTCTCCTCCATCATAATGACATATTCATTGCATTTGGTGAATACATCTCTGAGCATCGCTGCACCTCATGGTCAATGGTCCACATCGTAGCCCACACTCTCCCACGTTCCATCCAGTGGGCCATGGGAGGACCTGCAATGTCTGGTAATTATCCCTGCAGCACCACCCAGGACAACTCCAAGTCCTGAAATGCCTCCACATCTCATCTCTTCCTCCCATTCCCCACATCCAGCAGGCACCATGACCACTTTTTCCACACCAATGCCACATTTTCTTCGATTACTAACCACAATAGTTCATGAATAGAATATTGTTAAGTCCACTCTAATCCTTTCTGTATTCCTCCATCCTGTGGACCTTGGATTGGTTGTGTCCATTCCACATCTATGTCAAGAGGGGTCTTAGATTCCACATGGATGCTGGATGCAATCCTCCTGCTTTCAGTTGTAGGCACTCTTGGCTCCATGGTGTGCTGGTTGACATTCTTCAACTCCATGTTAGCTGAGTAGGGTAAGTCCAATAAACTAGAGTGTAGGAGCTGAAGTCTGTTGAGGCTCAGGGCCTGGCTATCATATGCACAGTCCAGAGATTCAGATCCCCTAGATATATCTTAAACCCCAACACCAACTACAATTCTGGTAAAGTAACAGGAAAGGCTTGTGAAAAGAGATCACATCTGAGTCCAGCTCCATCACACAGAAACACCAACTCCAAAGAAGGGCCAACTGACATGGCAGTGAACTCCATCTGCCATGACCATAAAATCTGTGGGTCTCTGTAGCCCTCAGAAGAACCAATACCTGGGGTTGTATCTACTTTATCTGTCTCCGAGACTCTGCTCAGGTGTGCATAAGGGCAACCCCTCTGATAACCTCCAGCCTCTTTTTTAGAGACTCATAGCCATATGAACTCCTTTGTCCTTTCCATTTCCCCCTTGATTTAGGACAAAAAGCATTTTTAACTCCTGTTGTTATCTGTAGACAGGGATATTCTGCTGGTCCGAGTTGAACCTTTTATTCAAGGTCATTTTCTAGTTACGTTATCAGCTGGTACTTGGTAGTGATCCCTCGGCACCAAGAGGCTCATCCCTGGGAGTCATGTCCCATGCTGGGGAGAAGGCAATGCATTTACATGCGGAGTTTGGCTTCAAGACTGGCCACATTTGAGGAACATGAAGGCTGTCAGGAGGGAACTCTTAGGCACACTGCTGCTCTAGGCCTTGTTCTTATTTCAGGTGCGCAGGTTCACAAGCATACTCATTAGTATCAGGGGCTCATTGTTGGACCTTCATTCCTTTTTTAGTCTTTGCCGTTGCACTTGGGGGATTGTTGCTGTTCCTTTAGGGACTGTGATAGAGCACCCCTGGCTAGGAACTCAGCACTCCCTCAGTTGTTTTTAATTGTTTCCATTATGAAAATATCCAAACATTTTTATGTACCCTGGATATATGCTCTGTAGAAATCCCTGTCAACCATTGTCCCCTGTCAATAACACCCCACACCAGTATTCATCCACTGCCATTGTTGAACCATTCTGTGATCCAAAATTTCCTGAAAAGTGAAGCCCAATATATTGTCAGGTTCCCTTAATAGTAAAATGGAATATAACAATGAGTTTAAAGATTAGATATAGAATACATAAAAATTTGGAAAAGTTCTACATCCTATCTTTTTCTTTTCTTTCTTCTAATTATTAAGCTTATCTTCACAAGAGTTTTAGATCACAGTAATTCATAAATACAATATACAGTACTCCCACATATCCAACATAAAACCTTTTCCCTTCCACAGCAATAAACTTTTAACATAGTCATACCATATTTACTGAAACTAATGTACAGATATTGAGACAATAGTTTTCAAACAAGGTAACATTTGTGTTTACATTGTGGTTTATGCTTTAGGCTATACAATGTTCTAAATTTTTAGTTATCCTATGTTTTATATTATGATTTACATTTTAGCCTATCAGCCCCTATATATTTTTGGTGTAATTTTACATGTTTTATATCCATCCTTGCGTACTCTTGTAAAACACTTCTATTGCCCTCACAGTTACATTGGTTCCATCTATTCAATACCTATTTCCACCTCCCCTTAGGGCCCACAGTGACCGTCAATCTTCATTGCTTGAAAGACCATATCCAGAGATACTTGCAACAGTGTTGAGGGATTGACATGCTCAACTGCCCTAATGCACTGGGAGCCACTATTTCTCTTGAGAGATACAGTTCCCTCTATTTGATGGCATCAGTCCTCCCCAGGATGTGGGTCTACCTTCACTCTGATTGTATGGGTCTCTAACCAATGATATAACCCACTGTGGCAAAACGAGCATTCACATATTCCCTAGGAGTCTCTCCTGCATCAGATTATCTCCTTTAAGTATCTTAAACAGATAACTTTCCTTATTATACTTTTGAAAAGATTTTCTAAGCATTATACTCTAAACGAACACCTGCCAATCTCCTATGTTCGTATGTTGTCCCACCCTCTCCTCAATTTCTTAGGCAATATTAGCCATCCCTCCATTCCTAGCCCCCTCAAGCCCACAAAGCCCCAACCAAAGGTAACCCTAAGCCCCCATTTTATCCCTTCCTTGTACACATACTCACCTCCAACTTATCATAGATTTCACCCATGTAGATGACAGCTTACATCCTTCCTCTACCCCCTGATTTCCTGTAAGCCTAGCATCCAGTCTCTAGGTCTCTGAGGCAGCTTGGTTTACTTATTTCATATCATTGAGGCCATGTAGTATTTGTCCTTCAATGCCTGGGTTGCTTCACTCAACATAAGGTTCTCAAGATTCTTCCATGTTATCATGTGTGTTTGTAGTGTATTTGTTCTTAATGCTGAGTAGTATTCCATTGTATGTATATATCACATTTTATTTATCCATTTATCTGTTGATGGGCATTTGGGTTGATTCCAACTTTTGGCAATAGTAAAAAATGCTGCTATGAACATTGGTGTGCATATATTGGTTTGTGTCCTTGTTTTCAGTTCGACTGGGTATACACCCAGCAGTGGAATTGCTGGATCATATGGCAAATCTATGGTTAGTTATTTGAGAAACTGCCAAACTGTCCTCCAGAGTGATTGGATCCTTCTGCATTCCCACCAGCAGTGGATGAGTGTTCCCATTCCTCCACATCCTCTCCAGCATTTGTAGTCTTCTGCTTTTTCATAGCTGCTGATCTTATGTGAGTAAGGTGGTATCTCATTGCAGTTTTGATTTGCATTTCCCTGATAGCTAGAGATTTGGAGCATTTTTTCATGTGCTTTTTTTTTATTTTTTTATTTTTTTTAACAATTATTTATTTATTTTTAAATTACATTAAAAAAAATATGAGGTCCCATTCAACCCCACCGCCCCCACCCCCACTCCCCCCACAGCAACACTCTCCCATCATCATGACACATCCATTGCACCTGGTAAGTTCATCTCTGAGCATCACTGCACCCCATAGTCAATGGTCCACATCATAGCCCAGACTCTCTCACATTCCATCCAGTGGGCCCTGGGGGGATCTACAATGTCCCGTAATTGTCCATGAAGCACTATCCAAGACAACTCCACGTCCCGAAAACGCCTCCACATCTCATCTCTTCCTCCTGTTCCCCACACCCAGCAGCCACCATGGCTACCCTTCCCACACCCATTCCACATTTTCTCTGTGGACATTGGATTGGTTGTGTCCATTGCACACCTATGAAAAGTGAGGGCTTAGATTCCACATGGGTACTGGATGCACTCCTCCCGCTTCCAGTTGTAGACACTCTAGGCTCCATGTTGTGGTGGTTGACCTTCTTCAACTCCATGTTAGCTGAGTGGAGTAAGTCCAATAAATCAAAGTGTAGGAGCTGAAGTCTGTTGAGGCTCTGGGCCTGGGTGTCATATTATCAGTCCAGAAATTCAAATCCCCTACATATATCTTAAACCCAGCACCAACTACAATTCCAATAAAGTAGCATGCAAGTCTTGTGAAAAGAGATCCCCTCTGAGTCCAATTCCATCACGCAGAAACACCAGCTCCAAAGAAGGACCATCTGTCATGGCAGTGAACCCCTTCTGCCATGACCATAGAACCCGTGGGTCTCTTTATCCCTCAAAAGAACCAATAGCTGGGGTTGTATCTACCTTATCTGTCTCTTAGACTCTGTTCAGTTGTACATAGGGGTATTCCTTCTGACAACCTCCAGACTCTTTTTTAGAGACTCACAGCCTTATAATCTCATTTCTCCTTTCCATTTCCCCCTTACATTAGGTCAAACAGCTTTCCGAAGTCATGTTATTATATGTAGACAGGTATATTCTGCTGTTCCGCATTGAATCTTTAATTCAAGGTCATTTTCTAGTTGCATCTTCAGCTGGTATGTGGTAGTGATCCCTCGGTGCCAGGGAGGCTCATCCCTGGGTGTCATGTCCCACGCTGGGGGGAATGCATCACATCTACACGCTGAGTTTGGCTGTGAGAGTGGCCACATTTGAGTAACATGAAGGCTGTCAGGAGGAAACCCCCAGGCACAATGCTACTCTAGGCCTTGTTCTTATTGCAGGTGTATAGGCTCAAAAGTGTAGCCATTAGTATCAAGAGCCCACTGTTGGGCCCTCCTTCCTTCCTGGTTCTTGCCGTTGCACCTGGAGGATTGCCGCTGCTCTCCCAGGGCCCACAACAGTGACCCCCCGGCCAGGAGCCCAGTACCCCCCCCCCCCCAGCTGTTGTTTTTAATTGTTTCCACTATGAGTATATATAGACATTACCATATACCCTGGGCATATGCCCTGTATAACTCTCTGTCAACCATATATATCCTGTCAATAACATCCCATATCAGTATTCCTCCGCTGCCATTGTTGAACCACTCTGTGATCCAAAACTTCCCGTAAAGTGAATCCCAACATAATGTCAGCTTCAGAAGAGTCTTAGATCACCAAAATTCATATATACAATATACAGTACTTCCCCAGATCCACCATAAAACTTTTTCCCTTCCACAGCAATAATCTTTTAACTTATTCATATCATATTTCCTGAAACTGATGTACAGATTCCAAAACTATAGTTTTCAAACAAGGTGACATCTGTGCTTACTATGTGGTCCATACTTTAGGTTGTACAGTTTTCTAAATTTTTTAGTTATCCTATGTTTTGCCTTATGGTTTTCATTATTAGTCTGTCGTCCCCTATATGTTTTTGGTGTAATATTAGCTGTTTTATATTCATCCTCGTGTACTCTCACATAACTCCTCTCTTGCCCCCTTATTTACCTTTGTTTCATGTGCTTTTTAGACATTTGTATTTCTTCTTTGGAGAAGTGTCTGTTTACACCTTTTTCCCATTTTTTAAATGGGTGGTTTATCTTTTTTTTTTCAAGATATAGAAGTTCTTTATATATGAAAGTTATAAGTCTCCTATCTGATATATGGTTACCAAATATTTTCTCCCATTGTGTAGGCTCTCTTTACACTTTCTTGACAAACTCCTTTGAGGTGCAGAAGGCTTTAATTTTGAGGAAGTCCCATTTATCTATTTGTTCTTTTGCTGCTCGTACTTTTGGTGTGAAGTTCATGAAGCCATTTCCTATTACAAGGTCTTATATATGCTTCCCTACACTGCTTTCCAATGTCTTTATAGTCCTGGCGCTTATATTTAGGCCTTTGATATATCTTGGGTTGATCTTTGTATAAGGTGTGAGATGGTAATCCTCTTTCATTCTTTGACATATGGATATCCAGTTCTCCAGGCACCATTTGTTGAATAGGCCATTCTCTCCCAGTTGAGAGGGTTTGGTGGCTTTATTGAATATTATATGACTGTATATATGAGCATCTATATCAGAACTCTCAATTCGGTTCCATTGGTCTGTGTGTCTCTCTTTGTGTCAATACCATGCTGTTTTCACTACTGTAGCTTTGTAGTATGTTCTAAAGTCTAGTAGCGTGATTCCCCCAATTTCATTTTTCTTTTTCAATATGTCTTTGGCTATTCGGGGACTCTTTCCTTACCAAATAAATTTCATAGTTAGTTTTTCTAGTTCCTTAAAGAAGGCTGTGTTGATTTTTATTGGGATTGCATTGAATGTGTAGATCAGTTTTGGTAGTATAGACATCTTAATAAAATTTAGTCTTCCTATCCAGGAACATGGAATATTCTTCCATTTATTTAATTCTTCTTTGATTTCTTTCAACAGTCTTGAATAGTTCTCTGTGTATAAGTTTTTTACATCTTTAGTTAAATTTATTCCTAGGTATTTGATTTTTTTATTTACTATTGTAAATGGTATTTGTTTCTTTTTTTATTGATTTTGTAAAAATATTACATTAAAAAAAATATGAGGTCCCATTCAACCCCACCACCCCCACCCCACCACTCCCCCCCCAGCCACATTTCACTCCCATCATCATGACACATCCATTGCATTTGGTAAGTACATTTCTGGGCATCTCTGCACCTCATGGTCAAAGGTCCACATCATGGCCCATACTCTCCCCCCTCCATCCAGTGGGCCCTGGGTGGATTTACAATGTCCGGTGATTGCCCCTGAAGCACCATCCAGGGCAACTCCAAGTCCCAAAGGCACCTCCACATCTCATCTCTTCCTGCCATTCCCCATACCCATCAGCCACCATGTCCACTTTTCCCACTCCAATGCCACTTTTTCTCTGTGGACCTTGGATTGGTTGTGTCCGTTGCACCTCTATGTCAAGAGGAGGCTCAGATTCCACATGGATACTGCATGCAATCCTCCTGCTTTCAGTTGTAGGCTCTCTAGGCTCCATGGTGTGG
Organism: Dasypus novemcinctus; assembly: GCF_030445035.2. Lineage (NCBI taxonomy): Eukaryota > Metazoa > Chordata > Mammalia > Cingulata > Dasypodidae > Dasypus > Dasypus novemcinctus. Next base: position 127,756,001 of record NC_080680.1, on the reverse strand, counting down.
TGGTTGTCCTTCTTCAACTCCATCTTAGCTGAGTGAGGTGAATCCAATAAATCAGATTGTAGTAGCTGCAGTCTGTTGAGGCTCAGGGCCTGGCTATCATATTGTCAGTCCAGAGATTCAAATCCCCTAATTATATCTTAAACCCCAACACCAACTACAATTCCAGTAAAGTAGCATGAAAGTCTTATGAAAAGAGATCCCATCTGAGTCCAGTTTCATCACGCAGAAACACCAGCTCCAAAGAAGGGCCATCTGACATGGCAGTGAACCCCTTCTGCCATGACCATAGAACCCATGGGTCTCTTCAGCCCTCCAAGGAACCAATACCTGGGGATTGTATCTACTTTATCTGTCTCTTAGACTCTGCTCAGTTGTCCATAATGGCATTCCTTCTGACAGCCTCCAGCCTCTTTTTTAGAGACTCAGCCATGTAAACTCATTTCTGCTTTCCTTTTCCCCCTTACATTAGGTCAAACAACATTTTAAAGTCATGTTATTATATGTAGACAGGGATATTCTGCTGATCCGCATCAAACCTTCAATTCAAGGTCATTGTCCACTTGCATCATCAGTTGGTAGTTGATAGTGATCCCTCGATGCCAGGGAGGCTCATCCCCAGGTGTCATGTCCCACGCTGGGAGGAAGGCATTGCATTTACATGCTGAGTTTGGCTTCGAGACTGGCCACATTTGAGTAACATGAAGGCTGTCAGGAGGAAATTCCCAGGCACAGTGCTGCTCTAGGCCTTGTTCTTATTTCAGGCATATAGGCTCACAAGCATAGTCATTAGTATTAGGGGCTCACTGTTGGACCCTCATTCCTTCCCAGTCCTTGCCGCTGCACCTGGGGGACTGCCGCTGCTCCCCTAGGAACCACGACAGAGCACCACCGGCCAGGAACCCAGTACCCCCCCCCCCAGCTGTAGTTTTTAATTGTTGCCACTATGAGTATATCCAAACATTACCATGCACCCTGGACATATGCCCTGTATAGCTCCCTGTCAGCCATATATCACCTGTCAATAGTATCCTATACCAGTATTCCTCCGCTGCCATTGTTGAACCACTCTGTGATCCAGAACTTCCTGAAAATTGAAGCCCAATATAATGTCAGGATCCCTTACTAGCAAAATGGCATGTAGCGATGGGTTTAAAGGTTAGATATAGAATACGTGTTGACTTGGAAAAATTCTACATCTTATCTTTTTCTTTTTTTTTTCCCCTAATTATTGAACTTCTCTTCACAAGAGCCCTAGACCACAGCAATTCATATATACAATATACAGCACTCCCACACATCCACCACAAAACCTTTTCCCTTCCACAGCGATACTCTTATAACCTATTCACATCATATTTACTTAAAGTGATGTACAGAGTCTGAGACAATAGCTTTCAAACAAGGTGACATCTGTGCTTACATTGTGGTGCATACTTTAGGATATACAGTTTTCTAAATTTTACATTATGGTTTACATTATCAGTCTGTCACTATATGTTTATGGTGTAATATTACATGTTTTATATCCATCCTTGTGTACTCTCGTGAAACTCCTCTCTTACCCCACATTTACCTTGGTTCCACACATTCAACATCCATTTCCCCTCCCCTTGGTGCCCACAGTGACAGCCAACCTCCATTTCCCGAGGAGCCACGTCCAGAGACACTTGCAACAGTGTTCAGGGCCTAACTTGCTCAACTGCCCCAATGCCCTGGGAGCCACCCTTTCTCTAGAGAGATACAGTTCCCTCTATTTGATGGCATTCGTCCTCCCCAGGATGTGGGTCCACCCCCACTCTCACTATCTCACTACTTGGGTCTCTACCCAATGGTACCACCCACTCTGGCAAGATGAGCATTCAGACATTCCCCAGGAGCCCGTCCCGCATCAGACCATCACCTCCGAGCATCCTAAACAGGTAACCCTCTTAATTATATTTTGATACGATTTTCCCAGCATTTTACTCTCAACCAACACCTGACGCTCTCCTATGTTCATATGCTACCCCTCCCTCCCCCCACTTTTTGGGCAATATTACCCATCCGCCCATCCCCAGCCCCCCTCAAACCTGCAAAGCCCCACCCAAAGGCAACCCCTTGCCCCCATTTTATCTCTTCTTTGTGTTTATACTTACCGCCAGCTCATCATAAATTCCACCCCTGCAGACGTCAGCTCATATCCTTCCTCCACCCCCCGATTTCCTGTAAGCCTATCGTTCAGTCTCTAGCTCTCTGAGGCAGCTTGCTTATTTCATATCATTGAAGTCATGTAGTATTTGTCCTTCAATGCATGGGTTGCTTCACTCAACATAAGGTTCTCAAGATTCATCCATGTTATCACGTGTGTTTGTAGTGTATTTGTTCTTACAGCCGAGTAGTATTCCATTGTGTGTATATACCACATTTTATTGATCCACTCATCTGTTGATGTGCATTGGGTTGATTCCAACTTTTGGCGATAGTGAACAATGCTGCTATGAACATTGGTGTACATATATCGGTTTGTGTCCTTATTTTCAGTTCTGCTGGGTATATACCCAGCAGTGGTATTGCTGGGTCATATGGCAAATCTATGGTTAGTTTTTTGAGAAACCGCCAAACTGTCCTCCAGAATGGTTGGATTCTTCTGCATTCCCACCAGCAGTGGATGAGTGTTCCCCTTTCTTCACATCCTCTCCAGCATTTGTATTCTTCTGTTTTTTTCATAGCTGCCAATCTTATGGGAGTAAGATGGTATCTCATTGTAGTTTTGATTTGCATTTCCCTGATAGCTAGAGATTTGGAGCATTGTTTCATGTGCTTTTTACCCATTTGTATTTCTTCTTTGGATAAGTGTCTGTTTAAATCTTTTTCCCATTTTTTAAATGGGTTGTTTATCTTTTTATTTTCAAGATATAGGAGTCCTTTATATATGCAAGTTATAAGTTTCTTATCGGATATATGGTTGCCAAATATTCTCTCCCACTGTGTGGGCTCCCTTTTTACTTTCTTGACAAACTCCTTTGAGGTGCAGAAGGCTTTAATTTTGAGGAAGTCCCATTTATCTATTAGTTCTTTTGCTGCTTGTGCTTTTGGTGTGATATTCATGAAGTCATTTCCTATTACAAGGTCTTGTAGATGTTTCCCTACACTGCTTTCCAAGGTTTTTATGGTCTTGGCTCTTATATTTAGGTCTTTGATCCATCTTGACTTGATCTTTGTATAATGTGTGAGATGGTAATCCTCTTTCATTCTTCTACATATGTATATCCAGTTCTCCAGGCACCATTTGTTGAATAGGCCATTCTCTCCCAGTTGAGAGGGTTTGGTGGCTTTATCGAATATTATATGGCTATATATGTGAGGTTCTATATCAGAGCTTTCAATTCGATTCCATTGGTCTGTGTGTCTCTCCTTATGCCAATACCATGCTGTTTTCACTACTGTAGCTTTGTAGTATGTTTTGAAGTCAGGTAGTGTGATTCCTCCAATTTCGTTTTTCTTTTTCAATATGTCTTTGGCTATTTGGGGTCTCTTTCCTTTCCAAACAAATTTCATAGTTAGTTTTTCTATTTCCTTAAAGAAGGCTGTGTTGATTTTTATTGGGATTGCATTGAATGTGTAGATCAGTTTTGGTAGGATAGACATCTTAATAATATTCAGTCTTCCTATCCATGAACAAGGAATATTCTTCCATTTATTTTTTCGGTCTTCTTTGATTTCCTTGAACAGTCTTGTGTAGTTCTCGGTGTATAAGTTTTTTACCTCTTTAGTTAAATTTATTCCTAAGTATTTGATTTTTATATTTACTATTGTGAATGGTATTTGTTTCTTGATTTCCTCCTGATCTTGCTCATTATTGGTGTACAGAAATGCTACTGATTTTTGCACATTGATCTTATAACCTGCGACTTTACTAAACTCATTTATGAGGTCTAGAAGCTTTGTTGTAGGTCTCTCAGGGTTTTCTATGTATAGGATCATGTCATCTGCAAATAATGCAATTTTGACTTCTTCCTTTCCAATTTGAATGCCTTTTATATCTGGTTCTTGCCTCAGTGCTCCAGCAAGTACTTCTAAGACAATATTAAATAGAAGGGGAGACAGTGGGCATCCTTGTCTTGTTCCTGACTTTAGAGGGAAGGATTTTAGGATTTCTCCATTGTAAACGATGTTGGCTGTGGGTTTTCATATATACTCTTTATCATGTTGAAAAAATTTCCTTCTATTCCAATCTTTTGGAGTGTTTTTATCAAGAAAGGGTGCTGTATTTTGTCAAATGCTTTTTCTGCATCTATAGATATAATCATGTGATTTTTTTCCTTCATTCTGTTTATATGGTGTATTACATTGATTGATTTTCTTATGTTGAACCATCCTTGCATACCTGGAATGAATCCTACTTGGTCATGGTGTATAATTCATTTAATGTGTTGTTGAATATGGTTATCAAGTATTTTGTTCAGTATTTTTGTGTCTACATTCATTAGAGAAATTGACCTGTAATTTTCCTTTCTTGCGGTGTCTTTGTTTGGCTTTGGTACTAGGGTAATGTTGGCATCATAGAATGAGTTCGGTAATGTTCCTTCTGTTTCGATTTTTGGAAGAGTTTCGGCAGGATTGGTGTTAATTTTTTCTGGAATGTTACGTAGAATTCACCTGGGAAGCCATCTGGCCCTGGGCTCTTCTTAGTTGGGAGGTTTTTAACGACTGATTCTATCTCTTTCCTTGTGACTGGTTTGTTGAGATCATCAATTTCTTCTTTCGTCAATATAGGCTGCTTATGTGTTTCTAGGAATTTGTCCATTTCCTCTGAATTGTCATTTTTGTTGGAATAGAGTTTTTCAAAGTATCCTCTTATGATAGTCTTTATTTCTGTGAGGTCAGTGGTGATCTCTCCATTCTCGTTTCTTATTTTGTATATTTGCATCTTCTCTCTTTTTTTCTTTGTTACTCTAGCTAAGGCTTTGTCAATTTTACTGATCTTCTCAAAGAACCAGCTCTTGGTCTTGTTTATCTTTTCAAGTGCTTTCTTATTTTCTATTTCATTTAGTTCTGCTCTTGTTATTTCTTTCTTTCTTCTTCCTGTGGGGTTACTTTGTGTTTTTTTACTAAATCCTCCAGATGTGTAGTTAGTTCTTCAATTTTGGCTCTTTCTTCTTTTTTGATGTTCGAATTTATGGCTATAAGTTTCCTTCTCAGTACTGTTTTGCAGCATCCCATACATTTTGGTATGTTGTGCTATCATTTTCATTAGTTTCAAGGTAATTATTAATTTCTTTTGAGATTTCCTCTTTGACCCACTGTTTTTCTAAGAGTGTGCTGTTTAATTTCCATATCTTGGTGTGAAATCTGGGCCTCTGGCCCTTGCAGATGTCCAGCTTCACTCCACTGTGGTCAGAGATTTTATTTTGTATGATTTTGATCTTTCTGAATTCATTGAGCCTTTCTTTGTGGCCTAGTATATGGTCTATCTTGGAGAATGATCCATGTGCACTTGAGAAAAATGTATATCCTGCTGTATTCAGGTGTAATGATCTGTATATATCTATTAGATCAAGCTCCTCTAATATAATGTTCAAATATTTTGTCTCTTTTGTGATTCTCTTTTGAAATGTTCTGTCCAAAGTTGATAGTGGTGTATTAAAATCTCCCATTATACAAATGCAATGGATGTGTCATGATGATTGGGGAAAGTGTTACTGTGGGGGGAGTGGTGCAGGAGGGGCAGTGAGGGTGAATGGGGACCTCATATTTTTTTAATGTAATATATATTTTTTAAATGAATAAAAATTAAAATAAAAAATAAATAAATAAACAAAATAAATAAAAAATAAAATAAATAAAATAAAATCTCCCATTATAATTGTAGAGGCATCTATTCTTTTACTTAGATTTTCCAGTGTTTGCCTCACATATTTGGAGGCACCCTTGTTATGAGCATAAATATTTATGATTTTTCATTCTTCTTGAGAGATTGTCCCTTTCACTAATATGTAGTATCCTTCTTTGTCTCTCATAATTGTTTTGCAATTAAAATCCATTTTGTCTGATATTAATATAGCTACTCCTGCCTTTTTTCATTATTGTTGGCTTGTAAGATTGTTTTCCAACCATTCACTTTCAGCCTCCATGAATCCTTGGGTCTAAGATGTCTTTCTTGTAGACAGCATATAGATGGGTCATATTTCCTTATCCAGTGTCCCAGTCTGAATCTTTTGATAAGTGAGTTTAATCCATTGACATTCAGTGTTATTACTTTCAAGAAATTATTTGTTAGCCATATTTTGATTGGACTTGTGTTTGTCATATTTTGTTTGTTTGTTTCCTTCTCTTTTTGTCTTTTTTGTTGCTCTTCCACTCTCTTCCAACTCTGCCTCTCCTGGTTTTCCTTTCTTCTTGCAGAACTCCCTTTAGTATTTCTTGAAGGGCAGGGTTCTTGTTGGCATACTCTTTCAATTTCTGTTTATCTGTGAATATTTTGAATTCTCCTTCATTTTTGAATGCTAGTTTAGCTGGATAGAGTATTCTTGGTTGCAAATTTTTTTCTTTTAGTACCTTGACTATATCATACCACTGCCTTCTTGCCTCAATGGTTTCAGATGAGAAATCAGCACTTAATCTTATGGAGCCTCCCTTGTATGTGATGGTTTTCTTTTCTCTTGCTGCTTTTAGAATTTTCTCTTTGTCTTGAGCATTGGATAATTTGACAAGTATATGTGTTGGGGTGGGCCTGTTGGGATTTATGGTGTCTGGGGTGCATTGTGCTTCCTGGACATGTACATCTGTCTCTCTCATTTGATTTGGGTAGTTTTTAGCCATTATATCCTGCAACACCCCTTCTGTCCCATTTCTCTTCTCTTCTCCTTCTGGGATGCCTATAATATGAATATTTGTGCGTTTTTCATTGTCACTCAGGTCCCTAAGTCGTAGCTGGATTTTTTCTAGCTTTTTATTGATCAATTCTACTATCTGTTTGATTTCCAATGTACTGTCTTCCACCCCACTAATTCTCTCCTCTGCCTCTTCTAATCTGCTGCTATTTGCTGTGAGTGTATTTTTGATTTCTTGAACTGTGGTGTTCATTCCCATCATATCTGTTATCTTTTTGCATATGTCTGCAATTTCCTCTCCAAGTGTTTTCTTCATATTGTTAAATTCTTCCTTTACTTCATTAAGTTGGTCTCTAATATATGTTCTAAGATCTTTAATTACTTGTCCGAAGTTCTGCTCCCCTTCCTGGTTTTTAGTTTGTTCATTGGATTCAGCTATGTTTTCCTGATTATTGGTTTGGTTTGTAGTTTTTTGTTGCGTCTTGTCATCGTTTTATCTTGATGGGTTTTATCAGTTCCTTAGCTTCTTTGTCTAGTCTTGGGGATTAATTAGTTGTTATTCTTGTCTTCTCTTTGTCACTTTGTTCTTCTTAATCTAATTTCTTGTTGCTGGCTGAGTTCACTTTGAAGGAAAATATTAGGGCCAGGGAAAGGAAATCATGTAAGAAAAGAAAATGTGCAAAGTACTATTGGTAATAAATGTTAACAGCAGTAATTAGAGTATCTATAATGAGATAGTCAACTGAATAGGGGGGGGAATATAGTATGAATTAAAAAGCCACTGTTTTCATGAGTGAGGGAAAGAGAAAAGAAAGACAATAGTATCAAGAGTGGATAAAAGACAGAAAACAGAACAAAGGTATTAGAAATTAAAAGTTAGACAATTTGGGGACCAAAGAAAGGGAGGTGGAATTTAGGAGAGACAGTAGATGATGGAGGATAGCAAGATGTGGGGGAAAGGACCTAGTGTAGGTAGCCAAAATCAATTCACACAGAAACGAGGAAATGGAGGATGAGGAAACACAGCAAATGTGAGGTGCTCCCTGCAGCACCTATTGTATAAATAAAATAAAATAAAATAAGAAGAAAAAGAGAGAAAAGAAAAAAATAGAAGGAAAAAAAGGGGGTGGGCAAAGAAAAGGGAGGGAAACAAGCAAGAAAAAGAAGAAAGAAAAAAAACCCTAAATAAACGAAAAAGGACCTTGGATACAATGGGAGAAAAGACCAGGAGATAATGCAATATTAGCAACCAAGACAATAAAAAAAAGAAAAAAGAGAAAAAGGAAAAAAAAAACACGCCGAGGGCTAGGACAATCAAGGACCTCAGATGGCCCTCAGGGCATGGTGGATTCAGGGATGGGAAGTCTGTGATATTGCAGACTCAAGAGGTGTGAGTCTCGGGGGTGTGGGCCACCAGGGTTTAGGGGACACAGACCTGGGAACCATGAATCCAGTTAACAGGGAGCCTGGGAGCACCACAGCACAACACAGCCTTCAAGAAACCCCGCAGCTGGGTGCCAGCCCTATGGGGAGGGGTCACGCCCACAAACTCTGACCTCTGTGTCAGAAACCCAAAATTCCCCCTCTCACAAGAGTCTCTTCTGTCACTGTCTCACCAAGTCAACTTCAGGACACCTCCCACCCTGCAAGCCCCTGAAACAGCCTGCTTGGGGCACTGCTGTACTATGGACAATTCAGGGACTGCCACAGATGGGCCACCAGCCTTACGGGGAGTGGCTCTAGCCAGAAGCTCTGATCTCCATGTCAAAAACCCCAAATTCCACGTCTCACAAAAATCTCCTCCATCTCTGCCTCACCAAATAGGCTTCCAGACACCTCCTGCCCTGCAAGCCCCTGAAACAGCCTGCTGGGGGCACCGCTGTACTACAAGCAGTTCAGGGATGCTGCAGATGGGCCATCTGCCCGAGGGGGAGGGGCTTTAGCCAGAAGCTCTGATTTCTGTGTCAGAAACCCAAAATTCCATGTCTTGCACAAATCTCCTCTGTCACTGTCTCACCAAATCGACTTCCAGACACCTCCCACCCTGCAAGCCCCCGAATAGCCCACTCAGGGCTTGGGAATTCTCCAGTGCAGCAAAGCATCCAGGAATCGCTGCTGGTGTGCTGCCCGCCACAGGGGAAGCGTACCACACACAGCCCTGATCTCCGTGAAAGAGACCCAAAATTCTACCTTTTACACAAATCTTCTCTGTCACCATCCCACTAAATCGATGTCCAGACACCTCCTGCCCTGCAAACACCCGAAACAGCCTGGTCCAGCAAAATTCCAACCCTACTCAGCTGCTTCTTTGCAGGAGAGGTTATAAGGTGCACTCACTCAGATGCCATCTTACCCCGCCTCCTCATTAATTTTATTTGGTTATTTTGTTGGTTCTATTTTTTAAGAAGTTTTGCTTCACAGAAGGGTCACAAGTGTGGCAAGAGAGGATCATTGCTGTGGGGTGTCAGTGTTTGGGGATGCATGGGAGGAAGTTCACCTAGGCATACCACTAAGGCATATGAATGTGTTCAAGTGTTCATTGGGCTTTGTCACAGTGTGTGCAGATCCACACAAAACAAAAGCATATACAATTCTCATCCTGTGAATTTCTGCCACATTCTCTAATGGGACAGCAAGAATTCCCCCAGCACAGGGACAGTGCCTAGTGAAGGAGGATGGACCATTGAGATAGGCCCTTCATATTTTTTTAAAATTATTTATTTATTAATTTTTTTTAATTACATTAAAAAATATATATGAGGTCCCATTCAACCCCACCGCCCCCGACCCCCACTCCCCCCACAGCAACACTCTCTCCCATCATCATGACACATCCATTTCACCTGGTAAGTTCATCTCTGAGCATCACTGCACCCCATAGTCAATGGTCCACATCATAGCCCAGACTCTCTCACATTCCATCCAGTGGGCCCTGGGGGGATCTACAATGTCCCGTAATTGTCCATGAAGCACTATCCAAGACAACTCCACGTCCCGAAAACGCCTCCACATCTCATCTCTTCCTCCTGTTCCCCACACCCAGCAGCCACCATGGCTACCCTTCCCACACCCATTCCACATTTTCTCTGTGGACATTGGATTGGTTGTGTCCATTGCACACCTATGAAAAGTGAGGGCTTAGATTCCACATGGGTACTGGATGCACTCCTCCCGCTTCCAGTTGTAGACACTCTAGGCTCCATGTTGTGGTGGTTGACCTTCTTCAACTCCATGTTAGCTGAGTGGAGTAAGTCCAATAAATCAAAGTGTAGGAGCTGAAGTCTGTTGAGGCTCTGGGCCTGGGTGTCATATTATCAGTCCAGAAATTCAAATCCCCTACATATATCTTAAACCCAGCACCAACTACAATTCCAATAAAGTAGCATGCAAGTCTTGTGAAAAGAGATCCCCTCTGAGTCCAATTCCATCACGCAGAAACACCAGCTCCAAAGAAGGACCATCTGTCATGGCAGTGAACCCCTTCTGCCATGACCATAGAACCCGTGGGTCTCTTTATCCCTCAAAAGAACCAATAGCTGGGGTTGTATCTACCTTATCTGTCTCTTAGACTCTGTTCAGTTGTACATAGGGGTATTCCTTCTGACAACCTCCAGACTCTTTTTTAGAGACTCACAGCCTTATAATCTCATTTCTCCTTTCCATTTCCCCCTTACATTAGGTCAAACAGCTTTCCGAAGTCATGTTATTATATGTAGACAGGTATATTCTGCTGTTCCGCATTGAATCTTTAATTCAAGGTCATTTTCTAGTTGCATCTTCAGCTGGTATGTGGTAGTGATCCCTCGGTGCCAGGGAGGCTCATCCCCAGGTGTCGTGTCCCACGCTGGGGGGAATGCATCACATCTACATGCTGAGTTTGGCTGTGAGAGTGGCCACATTTGAGTAACATGAAGGCTATCAGGAGGAAACCCCCAGGTGCAATGCTACTCTAGGCCTTGTTCTTATTGCAGGTGTATAGGCTCAAAAGTGTAGCCATTAGTATCAAGAGCCCACTGTTGGGCCCTCCTTCCTTCCTGGTTCTTGCCGTTGCACCTGGAGGATTGCCGCTGCTCTCCCAGGGCCCACAACAGTGACCCCCCGGCCAGGAACCCAGTACCCCCCCAGCTGTTGTTTTTAATTGTTTCCACTATGAGTATATATAGACATTACCATATACCCTGGGCATATGCCCTGTATAACTCCCTGTCAACCATATATATCTTGTCAATAACATCCCATATCAGTATTCCTCCGCTGCCATTGTTGAACCACTCTGTGATCCAAAACTTCCCATAAAGTGAATCCCAACATAATGTCAGCTTCAGAAGAGTCTTAGATCACCAAAATTCATATATACAATATACAGTATTTCCCCAGATCCACCATAAAACCTTTTCCCTTCCACAGCAATAATTTTTTAACTTATTCATATCATATTTCCTGAAACTGATGTACAGATTCCGAAACTATAGTTTTCAAACAAGGTAACATTTGTGCTTACTATGTGGTCCATACTTTAAGGCCCTTCATATTGATGACCATATTGATAAACCTTTTCTTTTAAAATGGAAACTTAGCCAAATATTATATGTTGCCTAAGAGGTAGCTCCTGGGAGGCTCCTTGTTGCTCAAATGTGTCCTCTTTTTAAGCCAAACTCAGCATATATATGCATTACTTCCCCCTCCACCACCACCAAGTGGGACATGACTGCGGTGGCTTGCTCGGTCGGTAAAGGTGGGGTCTGGCTGCGGACGAGGGGTCGGTCCAGCTCAGGATGAGGGGTCGGTCCCACTTGGGACAAGGGATCGGTCCCGCTTGGGACGAGGGGTCAGTCCGGCAGCAGACGAGGGGTCGGTCTCACAGGGGTTGCACGGTCCGGCTGACGGGGTCGCCCAGCGAAGCCGGTGATGAAGGGGTCGCCCGGAGAAGCAGGCGACAAACTGGGGACAAGGGAGGCCAGGCCCTTGTCGGGGGCTCTCAGGACTGAAGGGCGCATGGCAGAAGAACTACCGTGGAGACGAGGTAAACACGCAGGTCCACTTTATTGAGGGAGAGGCAACAGTTTTATAGGGGCTGGCGAAGGCTGATTGGTCGAAGCCATGCCCTGTTCTGATTGGTTGCCAGAGACAGGTCAGTGGGTGGTACTGGACGGGGGAGGGGTGGTGATTAGGGATTGGCTGTTGCTGTTGCTGGGGGAAGTGGCAGGGTTTAGTGATTGGTGGCTGCTGTTGCTGGGGTAGAGGGCAGACTTGAGTTTCCCGCCCACGCCTGGCTGTTGCTGCTGTCGGGGGGAGGGAAAAGGGCAGACTGGATTTTTCCGCCCACGCCTGGCTGTTGCTGCTGTCGGGGGCAGGGAAAAGGGCAGACTGGATTTTTCCACCCTGCGCCTGCACAGGGAAAAAGAAGAAGGGTGCCGCCCCACAAGGCATCATGTGGCACCATCCGGGAGGAGGGGCGGCCACGGAAGCATGGCTGCCGAGAAGGGGAGACCCGAGGGCACTCTGCGCCCATGCCGAGCTTCCTTCAGGGGTGGCGGTGGGCCCGACCAACCACCCTATTATGGGGGCAGTGGTTTGGAATAGGCCTACCGCGGCTGCCACCCCTCGCCAGGCCAGCAAACCACACTTCAGCCCGAGGGGTGACCGCATTTCCCCCTTCTTTTCAAATAAGGGCCAGGATGACAGCAGTAACAAGTAGCCGAGGCCTAAGGGCAGTAAGCAAATGAGGGAAGTGGGCTGAAGGGGGAGGTGGGTATGACAGGGATACAAATGTACAATTAGGGGGGCGGTATCTTGCCGTTGCAAACAAGGGTGTCCAATGTCCAATTCTTGTTTATCTCGGCGGCTATAAGGTCCATCTGCTGTTAAAAGTCCAGAGTGACAGCGCACTACAGGTAGATGATCTCTCCTTGGCGGCGAAGAGCGGCAGAGACAGACTGTGTGATGGTCTGGAGGATCACAGTTGTGAGGACAAGTCGCGTCAGGGCACCAGCGGCGGTGGTGGCGGCAGCGTCGGGAGTGGTGGAGACGTAGGCGAGGACAGCAAGAAGGCCAAAGTCTCCACGGGCGCGAGAGAGGCCGATGTTGACGGGGCAGGCCGACATGGGGCGGCCCAATCTGCAACGCAATGGGGGTTCAAGCAAAAAAAGGAGGGGGGCGGGGGACAAGAAAGGACGCTTTGGATGGCTGAGAAGAGGGGTGAGGTCAAGACAGGAGGAAGCTCCGCAGAAGTATGGGGAGGCAAGAGCAGAAGTGTTATTGGATGCTAGAAAGCAGGCCACGGGCCGGGGAAAGTGGGTTGCGGGCCGTTTAGCAGGGCTGGAGCTGCTTGAGAGTGGTGGCGGCATGGGGGGCCGCGGTTACAGAAGACTTGGGGCACCTGCGGGAAGAGTGAGCAGGAAGAGGTCGGGCACGAGGAGGCCGAGAAGATGAAGTGGGAGGCGTGTCCTCGGCAGTGGCGAGTCACTGATAGCTGACCTGTAAGTATGTGCTAAAAATTGCATTAGCCTGATCCTTGGCAAGTCGGATGATCCTTCTAATAGCCCATGGTCCGACGGCTAGTGCGAAGAGGACAATAATTAGGGGGCCTACGAAGGGGAGGATGTAGGGGAGGATGCCATTGAATCCCCAGGAGAAGCCTCCTTGGGATTCTCTCTCCCTTTTTCACTTTTCCAGGCCAGCTCTGATTTGGGCCAGATTGTCCTGAATGAGACCAGAATAGTTAGCATAAAAACAGCACTCCTCGCCGAGAGCGGCACAGAGGCCTCCCTCTCTGAGGAGGAGGAGGTCTAATCCCCTACGATTTTGAAGAACCACTTCGGATAGGGAGTTTAGCGATTTTTCTAGGTGTCGGACGGATGTTTCGAGGAGGGCGACATCCTCGTCGACGGCTGCCCTGAGAGATGAGAAAGCGGTGCTGTGAGTGGTTAAGGCTGCGATTCCGGTGCCAGCTCCTACAAGACCTAGAAGAGAGGTGACAGTAATGGCGGTAATGATTTCTCTTTTCTGCACATGGTCTGGAAGGAGATACTGCTGCCAGGAATCAAAGAATTGGACATCGGTATGATAAAAAACCCGGGGGAGTATGATTGTGAGCACGCAGGTTTCGTTGGTGGAGTTGAGGGTGCCGACATTAAGACACGGGGTGTGACCTGTGGAGGAACACAGCCATCTTGTATTATTGGGGGGTAAAAGAAATTTTGAGGTTACGTTAGGGGTGACTGTAAGGTTGCAAAGAGTCTTCATGGAGGGGTGAACAGTGCCTCCAATTCTGGTGATGCAAAGCCCGCTTTGAGAGACAGATTAGATTGTCAGTCCTGCCTTCGTTTGGTTCCAAATACAAGAGGCGGGATTGCTGCTATCAGAAGATTGGTAAGAGGCATTGGTGGCTATGGCCTCGTAGAGAGGAAGTGAGGGGGAGAGGCATAGCCAGCAGCTAACGGTAAGGTTAGAATTAGAGGAGTTAAGTGTACGAAAGGTAGCTTGGACTAGAGACAGGAGCGGGTTATGGATCTGTAGTGGGGGTAGAAGGGTAGGAGGGGTACGGACAGGATTATAGGATGGACTGCTGGAGGTTATGTAGGAGGGAATGGTAGATGGTGGAGGAGGAGAAGGAGGATTGATGAGTGGCCTCGGCGCAGCAGAAGGAGGAGGGGAAGGGTTGATGATTGCGTTGGGACCAACTGCAACTGAAGGGGTGGGAGCAGGCAATTTCTTTTTTATTATGAAGAAGGTGCCATAATCATAGCTCGACATGTAAAGCTGGATGCCATATGTATGGCCATGCAGCCAGGCAGTGTTAGTAGGGTCTTTAACAGTGAGGATGATTATGTTCCACTGGGAAGTATTTGCAATGCGGAAGGAGAGATAGGGGTCCCGATTTGGAGCGCCTCTCCAGCCGTATGCCATGGTTACACAGCCCCAGGAGGGGCAATAATAATGTGCAGGGTCGTGGCAGCCTCGAGCAGAGGAAGGGCAGATGTAAAAGCCCGATATAAGGTGGTTGTAGGGGCCATATTGTTGCTTAGACCCCCAGCAGCTCTGCTGATTAGCGAGAGCACACACACGTGCAGTGAAGGACGGGGCACCTGAGGTGATATTATAGGCGAGAACTCTTTCTTGTTGCCAGAGAGCGAGTGTCCAATTGAAGGGCTGGTGAGAGGGGTTAGCTTGGCCAGAGGTGGAGAGGGAGAGCATAAGGAGAAGGAGAGAGACTATGTTAATTGGCTCGCCAGCATGGCGAGGGTTGCGGCGTCTGCACTGACGGTAGAGTATGAGCAGTGAACGGACTTCAGGGTTGGATGGTTGTCTCTTGGGGTGGAGGGTGAGCTGGCTCAGTTGGTGCTGGATCACTCGCATCTGGCGCCATTCCCTGCGGGACATCCACTGCTGAGGTGGCGGGTTTGACGTATCTCCCGGGGACCCAGATTGGCTGAGCAGCATCCTTGAGAGCACGGCGATGGGAGCCGAGGTGCGCGGTGAGACGAGGGGTCAGAGCCGATGGGACTCCGACGGTGGTCGCGGGCCAAAGGAAGGCCCCGACGAGGGGAAGGCGGAATGATGAGCAGTGGAGCAAGGCAAAGGGGAGCAAGCGTGGAGGGGAGGAGGCAGAGGTAAAGGCAGGGCTGGAGGTGCTCAGGCACGCGCTCCTGAGAGTTTTATTGGCGCCTCTTAATCATAGCGGGTCGGTATAAGCCCCCGACATGGAAGGAGAAAGCCATCCAGCGATTCTCCCAGACCGCCGTGGATCGTATGAGGTCGCCAAGGTTCAGGAGCAGCAGTGCAGAGCGAAAAGATAGGGGTGAGAAGAGAGGAGGGCGTAGGGCTGTGGTAGGGTTACTTCAGATGTGCAAGTGCGCGCTCCCGAGAAATCCAAGGCTCCTCTTAATCAAAGCGGGTAGGTATAAGCCCCCGACATGGAAGGAGAAAGCCATCCAGCGATTCTCCCAGACCGCTGTGGATCATATGAGGTAGCCAAGGCTCAGGTAGCAGCAATGTTGCACGAGAGAAGCCCCACGGTGAGAAGGGGGGGGGCCGCCAGGTAATGGAGTGAGGCTGTGGTGGGGTTGCACTGCCCCACGTTTGGCGCCAGCTGCGGCGGCTTGCTCGGTCGGTAGAGGTGGGGTCTGGCTGCAGACGAGGGGTCAGTCCAGCTCAGGACAAGGGGTCGGTCCCGCTTGGGATGAGGGATCAGTCCCGCTTGGGACGAGGGGTCAGTCCGGCAGCAGACGAGGGATCAGTCTCACAGGGGTTGCACAGTTCGGCTGACGGGGTCGCCTGGCGAAGCCGGCGATGAAGGGGTCGCCCGGAGAAGCAGGCGACGAACTGGGGACAAGGGAGGCCAGGCCCTTCTCGGGGGCTCTCAGGACTGGAGGGTGCACGGCAGAAGAACTACCGCGGAGACGAGGTAAACACACAGGTCCACTTTATTGAGAGAGAGGCAACAGTTTTATAGGGGCTGGGGAAGGCTGATTGGTCGAAGCCACGCCCTGTTCTGATTGGTTGCCAGAGAAAGGTCAGTGGGCGGTACTGGATGGGGGAGGGGTGGTGATTAAGGATTGGCTGTTGCTGTTGCTGGGGAAGTGGCAGGGTTTAGTGATTGGTGGCTGCTGTTGCTGGGGTAGAGGGCAGACTGGAGCCCACGCCTGGCTGTTGCTGCTGTCGGGGGGAGAGAAAAGGGCAGACTGGATTTTTCTGCCCACGCCTGGCTGTTGCTGCTGTTGGGGGCAGGGAAAAGGGCAGACTGGATTTTTCCGCCCTGCGCCTGCGCAGGGAAAAAGAAGAAGAAGGGTGCCGCCCCACAAGGCATCGTGTGGCGCCATCCGGGAGGAGGGGCGGCCGCGGAAGCATGGCTGCCGAGAAGGGGAGACCCGAGGGCACTCTGCGCCCATGCCGAGCTTCCTTCAGGGGTGGCGGTGGGCCCGACCAACCACCCTATTATGGGGGCAGCGGTTTGGAATAGGCCTACTGCGGCCGCCGCCCCTCGCCAGGCCAGCAAACCACACTTCAGCCCAAGGGGTGACCGCACATGACTCCCAAGGTTGAGCCTCCTGGGCAACAAGGGATTATTGCCAAGCACCAACTGGCAATGCACCTGCAAATAGACTTGACCAAATGGGGGAAAGGGTAAATACAAATGAGTTATTCTGTCTAAGAGATTTAAAGTGAGTCTGAAAGTCATTCCAAAGGTTATGCATATACACATCTCAGAAGGATCTCATTGACTGCCCCAGTAAATATTGCCTGAAACAGGGGCTTCTGAGGGCTCTGGAGAAATACGGACACTATGGGGGGGGGGGGTGGGCAGACTGGTCAGGAGTTTGGTGTCATTTCCATGGGCCTTACTTTGCAATTCATGCTACCCAGTCTGACAAAATTGTACTCAGTTGTGGATTCCATACACATGGCTATTCTGCCCCTTCTATTTGAACCTATAGTTAGTACAAGTCTTGATAGGTGTATGTCCAAGAGACTTAAATTTTGGGCTTCCCATTTACCAGTTGCTCCCTGGAATATCAACAGAGTTGCAACAACTACTCTCCAGTTCATTGAACTCACCCAGGATACCAATCAAGTTCATGATGATGGACAATGCCCATCCCAAGATACAGAGAGGGTCTGCAGCTGCAAACAAGATGGCCCCATCCATCTTGGGATCTGATCCCCTCTCAATTACAGGGGGAGTGGACATCACCATCCCAGAATCCTCAGGATTCTTACCATTATTCTGCTAAGACTTATTGTTATTCTAGCAATGGAAGAATTTCTGTCATTGATGTGGAGGCAGTGGCCACCAGTGGTTCTGAGGGAATGGAGAGGGAAAAACAGGTGTAATATGGAAACATTTTTGGGATGTTGGAATTTTCCTGAATGGCATTGAAATGATGGGCCATTATATATTTTGTCATAATTTACAAAATTGTGCGTGGCAGAGTGTATACTATAATGTAAACTAAAATTCACACTTCATGCAATATTCCAATATGTTCTCACTGTAACAAATGTACCACAATAATGAAGGATGTTGTTAATGTGGGAAAGTGAAGAAGTCATAGGGACTGGGGCGTGGGGGAATCCCCTATATTTTCTTATGTAACATTTATGTCATCTAAAGTATTTCAGAAAAATAAAAACAATGTCAAAAACAAAGTCTAAAACATAAATGTGGTATATACACATGATGGAATATTATTCAGCTATAAGAAGAAATGAAGTCCTGAAGTATATGACAATGTGGATGAACTCTGAGGGCATTATGTTGAGTGAAACAAGCCATACCCAAAGGACAAATACTGAATGATCTCACCTGAAAACTAATTATAATGAGCAAAATCATGTGATTAATAGCTAGAAGACAAAATGAGAACAGAGAATGGGGAACAGAGGCTTCATTTGTGCAGAATTTGTGATTCGTTTTGATTGTAAATGCTTGTAACTGGACACAGTGATAACAGCACATTGGAGTGAAGGTAGCACCAACATGGCATACTTGTGGCTGCAAAGGAAAGCTTAGGGTTGTGTATGTCACTAGAAGTAAAGCTAGGGGATTAAACATGGGACCGTCCTGCCCAGTGAAGCCTGCTGCAGACGATGAGTGTGTTTAATAGCAGAGATTTATGAATGTTCTTCAAGGATGCAGAACAAGTGTATGTGAGTATTACAGGATGTTAACAAGAGGGTGGTGTCTGAGCTAAAGTAGACCTTAAGGAAACTATGGACTCTAGTGAATAGTAGCACACTAATATTTTTTCATCATGTTAACAAAAAGAGAGAGTTACCAATTACAATTAATGAAAGAACCCAGATAAAAAATACTGGATAAAATGGACTCCATTTACATAAAATATAAATATAATAAATTTTTAGAGATGGAATTAGATTAACGGCCATGTATGGCAGGGGTTAGATGGAGGGAATGAAGGTACCTCTGGGGGCGCTTTTATTTTTGGGTAATGAAAATGATCTAATATTGCAGTGGTGATGAATGCACAATTGTGATTACACCAAACTCTTTGAAGGTACACTTTGGATGGATTGTATGAAATAGGAATATATCTCCATAAAATTGCTTAAAAAAAAATAATGGTGCAGGGCATAATAGAAAGAAGAGGAGACTCCCTGAGGCCACTGGGAATGCAGGGAGAGGGGAGATGCAGGGGCAGAGGCCAGGCCAGGAGTGCGTCCCTCCACAGGCTGCACACAGGCCTGTGGGCAGGCATCCCTGCTGGGAAACGGGGACCCTGAGGGAGCACCAGGCCCCACTTGGATCTAGCACCTCATGATGGGGCAATCCCCTGCAAGTCCTTCCCTGTGCTGGGGAAGGAGTGAGGGGCAGTTAGGACAAGTGGACATGGCCCAGCTCCCACACCCAGAAGCAGTCAGTGAAGATGGAGCTGAGTGAGGAAACTCCCCTCCCAGGCTGGGGAGCAGAGCACCCCAGAAGGAGCCTCATAGGGGCCAGCAGGACCCTGCCTTAATGGCCCCCCCAATTCCTGTGCTGGACCCCCCACCCCATCTGTGGGTGGGCTCTGACTCAGGACACAGACTTGGTCTAAGCAGCACCTCCGCAGAGCAGCCTCTCAGACCCTCCTGCTCTAGTGGGGACCCCAAGCCAGGCTGACCCCTTTAGAGCACAAAGGCTCTGGATCGTCTTGTTCCTTTCTCATGTTCCTCTGCGCTGCCATCTGCCCCTGGGAGAATTTCAGCTCCTGGAGGGGCCTTGAGTGCTGTGGTTCTTCCTTGCTGTGGGGAACGGTCCCTGAATGTGTTAAGGAGCCTTTGAGCATTCCTCCATAGAGGACAAAAGAATCTGGGCAATTGCTTTGAGACTCAAACAATTCTTCAATTCCAGTGTTTTGAGGTGTACTGATTTCTGTGTGATAACTTGTGAAGCCCTAGGGGTCCCTGGCACAGATGAGCCCCTTAAATGTGGGGTCTCCTCCTTCCTGCCTGGAGTGGGATCTAGCTCCTGGTGCTGTCCATGGCCAGTCATGGCAGAGACTTGTTCAGCCCCCTAAACTTCATTCCTCCAGAATCCCAACTTTCCAAAGGAAAGCATTTTCCATTCTCAGCTTAGAGCCCTGTACCCCAAGGCAAGTCCAGCACCCCATTCCCTTTGAGAATTGGGCAACCTGAGCCCCAAGGAGCCCCATGCTGCCAGGGGTTCCATGTGCCTGGCTGAGTGCTGCCGGCCTGGCCCCACCTCCTGGGCACCACGGTGCCTTCTACTGACCTTGTGGGTATTGTTTGGCCCATCTGTTCTGAGGCCCAGGGCTGGCCTCCACAAAAGCATCTTTGTGCCTTTCAGCCAAGATGGGACACCCCTGAGCACCCCCTAAATGATATAATGAGCATTCTCTAATGTTCCCAGCATGACCCAGTAATTAGCTCTTAGCATGGGAGGTGCTCCTGGGCAGAGAGCCTACCCTCCCTGGGGGAGGAAGGGCAGGTCCAGCCCACTTTGAGGGCCAGCGATTAGCACTCAGCACAAGGCTCTATATCAAAGGGCAAAGTTCTCCTGTTCCCTTCCTTTGTTGACTATACGCTGGGCCCTGTATTTTTCTTATTATTTTCAAGTCACTGATCAGGCACATTTAATTCCATCCATGGAGGAGACGGTGGAGCAACATGCACAGGCCACTGAAAGAACAGGACATCACCTGTGAATCCTGAGCTTTTAAGACTGGTCCCCTCCAGTTAGCCCACATCCCCCCATCTTTCTCTTGTCCCAAGTTGCAGATGGCTGAACTCTATCTAGTGAGTTTATTATAGTCTATTTAGAAACAGTTGTGTCAGCTGATGAGACCACCTTCAGGAGGTGCTAAGGTAGAAGGGAAGGGACTTCCCAGGCCCCTGGCCCTTGGTCAGAAATCCTTCTCTGAATGGGGACTTTCCATGAAGATGGTGCTTCCTGTTGACCCCCCTACTCCTTGACTCCAGAAGTGCAACAACTTTCATGATCCCAGATCCTACACATCCCTGCACAGCCTCCTAAGTTCCCCTGCAGCTTTAGCAACAGATCCAGGAATGCTGGCAGATTCACAGGTTCCCACCTCAAGGGTCTGCATCTTCTCTTCCTCTGCCAAACTTGCAGTGATCCAGATGTGCAGGTGGATTAGCTCACCAAGAGGCAGTCCACAGCCAATGAGGGATGGTAACTAGCCTCTTTGTCCACAGTGGGACCACTTGGGGTGGGGTCCACCCTGTTTTCCAGAGAATCAGCAATGGGTGTGAGCCCCAAGTACCCTCAGTGGTAACATTCTCATTAACACAGTTTTATTGGATTGTCTGTCTTCCCTTGGATCCCTTTCCTCATGCCATGAATTTGGATTCTTGGAATCATCTTCAATGTTAAATCCTAGAACCCAATTCCTTGTCCCATGGTCCACTATGGTATTCTGACACAATGATTGCAAATCAAGAAAAAAACTATATCTACTTTTTAAAAATTTGTTACCTAGTTACCTTTGGAGTTACATTGTTCTTCTTTTTCTAATTCCTCCAGGTTTGAGGTTCAGTCTTTGATTTTAGCTCTTCCTTCTTTTTTGATGTATGAATTTATGGCTATGCCTATCCCTCTCCATACAGCCGTTGCTGCATCCCATAAGTATTGATATAGTGTGTTGTCATTTTCTTTCATTTCAAGGTCCTTACTGATTTCTTTTGAAATTTCCTCCTTGACCCACTGTTTGTCTAACAATGTGTGGTTTAACTTCCATATCTTTGTCAATACTCTGGTCTTCTGGTCCTTACAGATTTCCAGCTTCATTCATTGTGATCAGAGAAATTACTTAGTATGATTTCCATCTTTGTGAGTTCATTGAAACCTTCTCTGTGCCATAGCATGTGGTCTGTCTTGAAGAATGACCCATGTGCACTAGAGAAGAATGTATATCCTGTTGTATTTGGGTGTAGTGTTCTATATATATCTATTAGGCCCAGATCCTCAATTGCATTATTTAAAGTCTTGTTTCTTTATTGATTATCTGTCAAGATGTTCTGTCTAATGTTGATAATGGTGTATGAAAGTCCCACACTATAATTGAAGAGGCATCTATTTCTCCAGTTATTTTTTCCAGTGTTTGTGTCACATGTTTTGAGGTTCCCTGTTTAGGTGCATAAGTGTTTATGATTGTTCTTTCTTCTTGTAGATTACATCTTTTACTAATATATAGTGTCCATCTTTGCCTCTTACAAAAGTGTTGCATTTAAGTCTATTTTGTCTGAAATTAGTGCAGTTTCTCCTGCCCTTTTTTGGTTATTTTTTGCTTGTAAGACTGTTTTATAGCTATTCACTTTCAGCCTTCTTGGATCCCTGCGTCTATTGTGGGTTTCTTATAACCACCATAAAGATGGATCATATTTCCTTATCCATTCTGACAATCTGTGTCTCTGGACAGGTGAGTTCAATCCATTAACATTCAGGTTTACTACTTTCAAGAGTTTACTTACATTAGCCATATTTTCTTTAGATTTATATATGTCATATGTTGTTTTTATTTCTTTTTGTTGTTTTTTTGGTTGTTCTTACACTCTACTACAACTCTTTCTCTCATGTTTTGTCCTTTAAACCTGCAGAACTCTCTTTAGTATTTCTTGAAAGGCAGGTTTACTTTTGGGATACTCTCTTAGTTTTGGTTTATTTGAAAATATTTTGACCTCTACTTCATTTTTGAATATCAGCTGTGCTGGATAGAGAATTTTGGCTGGCAGTTGTTTTTCTTTTAATATCTTCACTTTGTCATACCACTGCCTTTTTGCCTCCATGTTTTCAGATGAGAAATCAGTGCTTAATCTTAAAGAGATTCCCTTGTATGTGATGGTTCTTTTTTCAATTGCTGCATTTTCCCTTTGTCTTGAACATTGGACAGTGTCACAAGTATATGTCTTGGAGTCATCCTCTTGGAATTTATACTGTTTGGGGTGTGCTGTGCTTCCTGGACATGTACATCCATCTCCCTCAATAGGATTGAGAAGTTGTCAGCCATTATTTCCTCCAACTCCTTTGGTCTCCTTTCCCTTTTCTTCTCACTCAGGGATTCTTTATATAGTGTATGTCTGTGCATTTGTGTTGTTGTTCAAACCCCTAAGTCCCTGATGGATTTTTTCTATCTTTTTATCCATCTGTTCTAGTATCTGTTTGGTTTCAGATATACTATCTTCCACATTGCTAATTCTTTCCTCTGCCTGTTCAAATCTGCTATTAAGTGATGACAGCATATTTTTATTTCTTGCAATGTGCCATTTCTCACCATCATATCAGTTCTCTTTTTAGGTATGTTTCCAATTTCTTTAGTATGTTCTCCCAATGTTTTCTTAATATCCTTAATTTCTTCCTTCTCTTCATTAAGTGGCCCATGATATTTGTTTGCACAGCTTTGATTAGTTGTTTGATAGTCTGCTTCTCATCCAGATTTTTTGTTTGTTCATTGGACAGGGCCATGTCTTCCTGTTTCTTTGTATGGCTCTCAATTTTTTGTGGCTACCTAGTCATCTTTTTATCTTGGTGAGTTTATTCTGTTGATTAGCTTGTCTCTGTATCTAGGGTTCTATTTAGTTGCTGTTTCTTTGTGTGTTTCAAGATTTCTCTTGACACTTTGTTCTTATTCCATTTCTTGTTGTTGTCTATGTTCCCATAAATGAAAAAGATTAAGGCCAGAGAAAGCAAAGGGGGAAATAAAAGAAAAATGATAATAGTAATAATAATAGTAAAAGATAGAAGGGGAACCATATATAACTGAGGAAAATGAATATTTAACTCATGTAAGCAGTATAGAGTAATAGGAATTTTAAAAGTAGAGCACCTACAATGAAATGGGAAACTGAATGTAGAAAAGTATACAGAATGAATTTAAAGGCCAGAATGATAAAGGAGAGAGGGAAAGAGAAAATAAAGAACAAAAGGAAAAAAAATTAATAAAAGACAGAAAACAGAATACAAGAGTTAAAAATAAAAATCCAGAAAAATTGAGTACTAAACAGAGAGGTAGAATGTAAGAACAATAGAAAGCTGACAATTGAAAGATGAAGGAAGGAAACGAGAAAGTACTGGTAGCCAAAATGGGCATTCACAGAAAAGGGGAAATCAAGGAAGAAGAAACACAGCGAACAAGAAATAAGCCAACAACATCTAATTTAAAAAATAATGGAGGGGATGGAAAAAGAGAAAAGAAAGACAAGAAAAGAGAAAAACAAACCCACAAGCAAACATACCAATAATACCAATACAAACTAAGGAAAAACAGCCTTCCCCGTTAGGCCACTGTAGAGCTTCTCAGTCTGCCGGTGATTCATCAATCAATTACCCTGCAGCCTTCCCTCTGCAGGTTTTGAAGTGGGTTTTAGTGAGTAAGCTAAGTTCAATTTTAAAATCAAAGCAACCTTATGGGGGGGACAGATAAAGACCCAAGAGAAACTAATACAAGAATAATGTATATGTTTTCTCTGTCCTAACGTATCAGCTAGATGTTTAATATCCTAGTGGTTCACTACTCTAAGAGTAGCCGGGAATCCAGCTAGACACCTTGTATATTCAAGGCAAAACTCTTTCCCTGAGATAAACTTTTTGGTTGGGGCAGTTAGCTCTTCAGAAAGTTGTCTAGTCACTTTCCCTCAGGCAGGTTGGACTCTTTGCAGTTGTGTAAACTCATGCTGACTAGGAGTTGTCCTTGGCCCCTATCTATTCTTTTGCTTTCTCTTCCAGGGAAGCAGGGTGCAATGCTCTGAGTGAGCAATCCCTTTTGAAATTCAGAGGTACCCTGGTGACTTAACTCACCACAGGAAAAAATACTCCCAATCCTCTTAAAGAGCACCCCCTCCTCGAAGGAACCCTAAATAGGCTCTTGGAAGCTTATTAAGCATTTCCTACTATCTGCCTCCCTTAGGGGAGTTGAATTCTGATAGTTTTCTGCACCAGACAAGTTAATTGCCTGACTCCCCCCTCTCCCAGGACAATTTTCTCTATCCCAGAGCAGTTAGGTAAATCAGGCTTCCTCGGCAGATTTGAATCTCCCCTCTTCCTGGTGCCACTTCAAATCAGCTGGTATGCTCCTCAATGCTCAAAAAGGGGGTCCAGGCAATCAAACCGATAGAAGAGAAACCCCTCTCCTCTCTTCATCAAAACCCTCCCACTCTCAGAGAACATTTTCTCTGGCTGCTTGAACGCAGGGAGTCGGATTAGCCATCCCACAGTTCCAGACTCAAGGGAAAGAAAATCAGGGTTTTATCTTGAGCAATTAATCTATTGGTCAAGCTCCTCCAGAACAATGCCCTGAAGCCTCCTGCTCTGTGGGTTCCCAAAACAGTTCACTTAGGCAGGATCTTGCCCTGCATATCCATTTTTCACAAGAGAGATGATGAGTGTGCACTTAATCCAGCATCATCTTGACCCTCAATCTGATTCCACAAAAAAGGAAAACTATGGACCAATCTCTCTAATGAAACTAGATGCTAGAATCCTCAACAAATGAATTGCTAATCATGTTCAACAACACATCAAATGAATTATACACCAGGACCAAGTGGGTTTCATCCCTGGCATGCAACGATGGTTCAAGATAAGAAAATCAACCCATATAATACACCACATAACAGATCAAAAGGAAAAAATCACATGATCATCTCTATAGATGCAGAAAAAGCATGCAACAAAATACAGCACCCTTTCTTGATAAAAACACTGCAAAAGATAGGAATAGAAGGAAACTTTCTGAAGATGATAAAGGATATATATGAACAACCCACAGCTAACATTGTATACAATGGTGAAATCCTAAAGGCTTTCCCTCTAAGATCAGGAAAAGGACAAGAATGCCCACTATCACTACTCCTTTTTAACATTGTGCTAGAAGTATATGCTTGAGTACTGGGGCAAGAAAAAGATACAGAGATTTCCAAATTGGAAAGAAGGAAGTCAAAATTACACTATTTGCAGACAAAATAGAAAGTCCTGAGAAATCTACAACAAAACTTCTAGAACTTATAAATGAGCACAGTAAAGCCACAGATTATAAGATCAATGCATGAAAGTCAGTAGCATTTATGTACACCAATGATGAGCAATCTCAGGAGGAAATCAAGAAAAAAATACCATTTACAATAGTAACTGAAAAATCAAGTACCTACAAATATATTTAACTAAAGATATAAATTACTTATGCACAGAAAACTACAGAACACAGTTAAAGGAAATCAAGAAGGCCTAAATTAATGGAAGAATCTTTCTGTTCATGGATAGCAAGACTAAATATCATTAAGATGTGTATCCTACCCAAACTAATCTACACATTTAATGTAATCCCAATAAAAATCAACACAGCATTGTTTACTGAATTGGAAAAACTAACTATGAAAGAAATCTAGAAGGGCAAGAGGACTCAAATAGCCACAGACATACTGAAAAAGAAAATGAAATCAGAGGAATCACGCTGCCTGACTTTAAAACATACTACAAGTCTACAGTGGTCAAAACTACATGATAATGGCACAAGAACAGACATACTGACCAATGGAACCGAACTGAGAGTTCTGATACAGATCCTCCCATATACAGTCATCTGATATTCAACAAGGCCACCAAGTCCATTTAACTTGAAGAGTATGGCTTTTTTGACAAATGGCACTTGGAAAACTGGATATCCATACCTGAAACAATAAGAGAGGAACACCATTTCACACCTTGTACAAAAATCAGCTCAACATGGATCAAAGATCTAAATATAAGAGCCAAGACCATAAAGACCTTGGAAGATAATGTAGGGAAACATCTATAGGACCTTATAATAGGAAATGGCTTCATGAACTTTACACCCAAAGCATGAGCAATGAAAGAAAAAAGATGGGAGCTCCTCAAAATTAAAAACTTTTGCACATCAAAGGAGTTTGTCAAGAAAGTGAAGACAGCCTACCCAAGGGAAGGACATGGTTGGTAACCATATAGCTGAAAGAAACCTTACAACTAGCACATATGAATAAATCCTATATCTCAAAAATAAAAAGTCAAACATTTAAAAAATGGGTAAGTGAATTGAACAGACATTTCTTCAAAGAAGAAATACAAATGACTAAATAGCACATGAAAAGATGTTCAACAGCACAAGCTATTAGGGAAATGCAAAGTGAAACTACAATGAGATACCCTCTTACACAATTTATATTGATGCCTATTGAAAAAAAAAAGAGCACCACAAGTGTTGGAGAGGATGTGAAGAAATAGAACACTTATCCACTGCTGGTGAGAATGTAGAACCGTTCAGTCATTGTGGAGGACAGATTGGCAGTTTCTTGAAAAACTGCCAATAGATCTACCATTTGACTGAGCAAATTCACTGTTGGGTATATACCCAGAAGAACTGAAAACAAAGGCATGAACAAATATATGCACACCAATGTTCACAGTGGCATTATTCATTATTGCCAAAAGTTGGAATCAACCCAAATGCCCATCAACAGATAAATGGATAAACAAAATGTAGTATATACATGACAAAGGAATAATATTCAGCTGTAAAATGGAACACAGTACTAACACACGGGACAATGTGAATGAATCTTGAGGACCTTATGTTGAGTGAAGCAAGCCAGCCATGAAGGACAAACTCTACATGATCTATTTGATATGAATTTAACAAATTGAGCTGTCTCAGAGAGCTCGAGTCTGGAAGACAGGCTTACAGGAAATAGGAAGATAGAAGAAGGTTATGAGTCAATGTCCACAGGGAGAAATCTCTGATAAGGTGGAAGTGAGTAGTTGGGCAATGAAGGGATATATCAGAGGTGTAGGCATAATATTGGGTTGGGTGGTGCAAACTTGACTGGAGGCTAATGTGGGGAGCATATGTTGGATGGTCCATGGAAGTGAGGGTGGGTTGGGAAAGGGAGCAGGTAAACACTGGGGACTGACAGGTACGTGGTTGAAACTATAATGTTGAGAAAACTCTGTTGGCAATATGACAAGAAAGATTACTGGTTTAGGGTGGTGGATGGGAAGTCATTCAGCACAGGATCCACCTGGGGCAGGCTTCTAGAGAGTGTGTGAGTGTTCTTCCTGTCATAGTGTGGTATATCAGTGATTGGAGGCCCATATAGTGATCAGGAAGTTGTTGTATTCCCATCCTGAGGAGGCTGGATATGTTCTCAACAGATGGGAGGGTGTCTCTTGAGAGCATGGGTAGTTCCTAATAGGGGAGGACAGTCAAGTGTGTCAAACCTTTAATATTTTCTAAGTATGTATGAATCTTGTCCTTCAAGCAGTGAAGCCTGGTGGATGCTATGGGCTCAAGGGGAGGGGGAGAAAGGAATAGAATAGATGGAAAGGGGATAGTTAGGGGGCAGTGGAAGTGTTCTGAATTATCTCACAATGATGGATATAGGTCATGGTAAATTTCATTTAAAAATTTATAAAAATGTATAGTCTAAATTGTACACCATAATGTAAACTGCCAATATGATTAGTAGCTATGTTTCATTATTTATACATCAGTTGTAACTAATGTACCATCCACATGTAAAACGATCATTATTAGGGAAGGGGGCAAAGGGGAAGATGTTGGGTATATGAATGTCCCCTATATTCTATAGGTGACTTTATTGTGACTTAAAATTTCTTTGATGGTATAATGAAAAAATAGTAAGACACTGAGGAAGAAATTGCCACTGTACATACAGGACAAGTTATTACAGCAATGAAAGGCAAAATCAAAAAAAAATTTTTAATACGTTTCATTTTTTTTTTCCTTATTTCACCCCCCTCTCCCAATTCATTGATTGGTCTCTGTGTCCATTCACTGTCCATTCTTCTGTGTCTGTATTATTCTCAATAGGTGGATCTGGGAACCCATCCTGGGAATTTCTGGTCTGGGAGAAAGGTAAACATTCTCTTGCATCATCTCAGCTCCCTACTTCACTTCATCTCATATTTTCTCTTCTCTGTGTCTCTTTTTTTATTGTGTCATCCTGCTGCACCAGCTCTCCATGTGGACGGCACCACTCCTGGGTGGGCTGCACTCCAGTGCGGGGCTGCACTCCTTGCACAGGAGCACTCCTTGCATGGGGGAAACCCTGTGTGGAGCAACACTCCTTTTGTGTGGGAACATTCCATGTTGGCCAGCTCAACACATAGGACAGGAAGCCCTATATATCGAACCCTACCTCCTATATGGTAGGTGGAAGCTCTATCACTTGAGCCACATCCACTTCCCAGTTTCATTTTTTAATTTCACAATTTTTTAAACTTTATTTTACTTTCAGTTTTTCTAAATTATTGTGTATTTTATTTCTTATGATTCAATCTGTCATTACTCTCTCATTTTCCTATTAATTCAGTTTGGCATTATACTTGGCTTCATTTTTGAAGAAAATTTGGATCACAGAGGGGTTCAACTATGACAAGGTGGGAACATTGGTATAGGGTGTCAGTGATGGGAGATACATGAGAGGAAGATCACCTGGACATACATACAAGGTATATAAATATGTTCAAATGTTCCTGAGGCATTGCCACAGTGGGTAGAGAGTCACACAACTGAAAGAATACTGAATTCCCATCCTGGGGAGCTCTGCCATATTTTTTAATGGAACAGCAACAATCCCCAAGTACAGGGGCAATGACCAGTGAAGGATGGTCCATTGATAGGTCCTTGATATTGACAACTGCGCTTATGAGCCTTTTGCTCTTGAAATTGCAACTTAGCCTTAGTGTGGCAAGGTGCCTGAGAGTTACCTCCTGAGAGCCTCCGTGTTGCTCACATGTGTCCACTCTCTAAGCCAATCTCAGGATATAAGTGTATTACACATTGCCTTTGCCCCAAGTTCAGACATGACTCCCAGGGATGAACCTCCCTGGCACCCAGGGATTACTACTAAGCACCAGCTGGTTATGCAACTGGAAAGAAACCTTGAATAAAAAGTGGAAATGTTTAAAACAAATGAGTTTATATAGCTAAGAGACTGCAAAATAATTCAGAAGATCATCAGAGAGTTAATGCTTCTGCATGTCTCACCAGGATCTCATAGACAGCCAAAGTACATATGCACACCTCAGGAGGATCTCATAGCCAAAGTACATACTACCCCAAATAGTGGGGCTCCTGAGGATTGTGGAGACACCCAGGTCAAACAATCATGGCAGATAGCTCCAGAGTTTGGTGCTTTCACAGTGGGCCCTTCATTGGAGTTTCTGCTCCCAAATGTAACAGAGTGGACTCAGATGTGATTTCCTTACACACGCCTTTACTGTCCCTTCTTTTTTTAGATTTATTTTATTTATTTTCCCCCCTCCCTTCCCATTGTCTTCTCTCTGTGTCCATTCACTGTGTGTTCTTCTGTGTCTGCTTGTATTCTCATTAGGCAACTTCAGGAACCAATTCTGGGACCTTCAGGAGTGGAATAGAGATGATCATTCTCTTGCACCACCTCAGCTCCCTGATCTGCTGCATATCTTATTATTTCTTGTCTGTGTCTCTTTTTGTTGTGTAGTCTGGCTGAGCAAGCTCTCTGCCTGGCCCAGCCCTCCTACACAAGGCAGCACTCCAGCACATGGAAGTACTCTGTGTAGGCCAGCACTCCACACATGCCAGGACTCCGTGTGGGGCAGCTCACCACATGGGCAAGCTTACCTTTACCAGCAGCCCCTGGACATCAAACCCTGGGCCTCCTATATGGTAGACAAGAGCACAATTTCTTGAACCACAACTGTTTCCCTATGCTGGCCCTTTTATTGAACCTATAGTTAGCACTGGAGTTTGTAGGTGTATGCCCAAGAGGCTTGACTCTCTGGACTGTCCATGTGCCAGCTGGCCCTGAGCTTCAGAGAGTTTCAACACCTACTCTCCAGTTCACTGGACTCACTTCTGGATATCTAACAAGGAAGTGAGGATGACAACCACCACACCAAGGAACCGAGAAAGTATTCAATAGCTAGCAAGACAGTACATCCAACAGCCAGATGGCATCGAAGCCCCCTCTCAATTAGAGGTGGAGTGGGCATCACTATCCCAGAATCCTCAGGAATGGGGTATAAAATGTGGAATAGAGTGGACTGACTGGTATTTGACTATAGACTTATTGCGATTCTAGCAATGTAAGAAATTAGATCATTGATGTGGAGACAGTGGCCACTGGAGTTGCTGAAGGCAGGGAGAGGTAAAAGGAGGTATAATATGAGGGCATTTTGGGGACTTGGAATTGTTCTCAATGTCATTGCAAAGACAGATACAAGACATTATGTATCCTGCCATAACCTACAGAATAGAATGGGAGAGAATGTAAACTACAATTTAAACTACAATCCACACTATGTGGCAATGCTCCAAAACATATTCATAAATTGCAATGAATATACCACAGTAATGAAAAGAGTTGTTAATGTGGGAAAAGTGTGAAGTCTGGGTAGTGGGGCATATGGGAATCCCATGTATTTGTTTTTTTATGCTCTTATTTTTCCTTTTTCATTATATTTTTTCTAAAGATAAATAGATCACACAAAACATTATGTTAAAAAACCAGTGTCATTTAATACAGCAACCATTCCATTAGAAAGCCTTTAACTTTTAGGAGGCCACTCCCTCTTGGTTCTCTTCCTATTTCACCAGGTGTTGCTCCTCAGGCACCTTTTGCATTTCCTTCTCAACTTTCCACCTAGAAATACTGGAGGGCCTGAGGACCTCCTCTCCATACTTTCTGCTCTCACTCTGGGTGTTCTTTTCCATCCCAATAATAGTGGTAAATACCATCTATTCCTTTATTTTTCTTTTTTTTTTCTTTATTTTTTTAATATTACATTATATTACATTACAATATATTACATTATATTATTACATATATTACAATATATTACATTAAAAAAATATGAGCTCCCCATATACCCCCCCATCTCACACCTCCCCCCATAACAACAATCTCCTCCATCATCATGAGACATTCACTGCATTTGGTGAATACATCTCTGAGCACAGCTGCACCACATGGTCAATGGTCCACATCATAGCTGACACTCTCCCATGTTCCACCCAGTGGGCCCTGGGAGGACATACAATGTCCAGGGACTGTCCCTGCAGCATCACCCAGGAAAACTCCAAGTCCCAAAAACGCCTCCACATCTCATCTCTTCCTCCCATTCCCTACCCCCAGCAGCCACCATGGCCATTTTCTCCACACCAATGCCACATTTTCTTTGATTACTAATCACAATAGTTCATGAATAGAATATCGGTAAGTCCACTCTAATCCATATTCTATTCCTCCAGCCTGTGGAACTTGGAATGGTTGTGTCCACTCCACATAAATATCAAGAGAGGGCTTAGATACCACATGGATGCTGGATACAATCCTCCTGCTTTCAGTTGTAGGCACTCTTGGCTCCATGGTGTGCTGGTTGACCTTCTTCAACTCCATGTTACCTGAGTGGGGTCAGTCCAATAAACCAGAGTGTAGGAGCTGAAGTCTGTTGAGGCTCAGGGTCTCGTATCACATGGTCAGTCCAGAGATTCAGGTCCCCTGGGTATATATTAAACCCCAGCACCAACTACAAGTCTGGTAAAAGTAACAGGAGAGGCTTGTGAACAAAGATCACATCTGAGTCCAGCTCCATCACACAGAAAAACAAACTCCAAAGTTGGGACAAGTAACATGGCACAGAACTCCATCTGCCATGACCATAGAACATGTGTGTCTCTGTAGCCCTCAGAAGAACTAATATTCAGGGTTGTATCTACTTTATTTGTCTCTGGGACTCTGCTCAGGTGTGCATAAGGGCAACCGGAGCAGGGGGCAAGATGGCGTCTGAGTGAGTGCACCTTATAATCTCTCCTGCAAAGAAGCGGCTGAGTAGGGTTGGAATTTTGCTGGACTGGGCTGTTTCCGGTGTTTGCAGGACAGGAGGTGTCTGGACATCAATTTAGTGGGATGGTGACAGAAAAGATTCTTGTTAAGGTAGAATTTTGGGTCTCTTTTATGGAGATCGGGGCTGCGTGTGGGATGCTTCCCCTGGGGCTGGCAGCCCAGCAGCGATTCCTGGAGGCTTTGCTGAGCTGGGGAGTTCTCAAGCCCTGAGCAGGCTATTCGGGGCTTGCAGGGTGGGAGGTGTCTGGAAGTCGATTTGGTAAAACAGAGACAGAGGAGATTTTTGCAAGACATGGAATTTTGGGTTTCTGACGTGGAGACCAGAGCTTCCGGCTAGAGCCCCTCCCCCTAGGGCAGATGGCCCATCTGCAGCATCCACATAATGTTTGTAGTACAGTGGCGCCCCCAGCAGGCTGTTTCAGGGGCTTGCAGGGCGGGAGGTGTCTGGAAGCCTATTTGGTGAGACAGAGATGGAAGAGATTTTTGCAAGACATGGAATTTTGGGTTTCTGACACAGAGGACAGAGTTTGTGGGTGTGACCCCTCCCCATAGGGCTGGTGCCCAGTTGTGGGGATCCCTGAAGGCTGTGTTGTGCTGCAGTGCTCCCAGGCTCCCTGTTAACTTGATGTGTGGTTCCCAGGTCTCTGTCCCCTAAACCCTGGTGACCCACACCCCAGAGACTCACACCTCTTGAGTCTGCAGTATCACAGACTTCCCATCCCTGAATCCACCATGCCCTGAGGGCCATCTGAGGTCCTTGATTGTCCTAGCCCTCAGGGTTTGTGGGGTTTTTTTTTTCCTTTTTCTCTTTTTTCTTTTACTTTACTTTTTTTTTTTTTTTTTTTTTTTTGCCTTGGTTGCTAATATTGCATTATCGCCTGGTCTTTTCTCCCATTGTATCCCCCAAGGTCCTTTTTCATTTATTTAGTTTTTTTTTCTTTCTTCTTTTCTTTTTCTTGCTTTTTCCCTCCCTTTTCTTTGCCTGCCCCCCTTTTTTCATCTCTTTTTTTCTTTTCTCTCTTTTTCTTCTTATTTTATTTTATTTTATTTTATTTTATTTATACAAGAGGTGCTGCAGGGAGTGCCTCACATTTGCTGCATTTCCTCATCCTCCAATTCCTCATTTCCACATGAATTGATTTTGGCCACCTACACTATCCCTGTTCCACCACATCTTCCTATCCTCCATCATCTACTGTATCTATTACATTCCACCTCCCTTTCTTTGGCCCCCAAATTGTCTCACTTTTAATTTCTAATACCTTTGTTCTATTTTCTGTCTTTTATCCACTCTTGATATGATTGTCTTTCTCTTCTCTGTACCTCTCTCATGAAAACACTGGCTTTTTAATTCTTACTATATTCCTCCCCATATTCAGTTGACTATCGCATTATAGGTACTCTAATACTGCTGTAAAGCTACACAACTTACATGAATCTAATAACCATTCTCCCAAATCTCACACTGTTGCTCAGTTAACATTTATTACCAATATTACTTCACACATTTTCTTTTCTTACACAATTTCCTTTCCCTGGCCCTAATATTTTCCTTCAAAGTGAACTCAGCCAGCAACAAGAAATTAGAATAAGAAGAACAAAGTGACAAAGAGAAGACATAACACTTATGCAAGAACAACAACTAATTAATCCCCAAGATGAGACAAAGAAGCTAAGAAACTGATTAACCCATTCAAGATAAAATGATGACCAGACAGCAAAAAAAGTACAAACCAAACCAATAATCAGGAAAACATAGCTGAATCAATGAACAAACTAAAAACCAGGAAGGGGAGCAGAACATCAGACAGGTAATTACAAATCTCAGAACATATATTAGAGACCAACTTAATGAAGTAAAGGAAGAGTTTAACAATATGAAGAAAACATTTGGAGAGGAAATTGCAGACATATGCAAAAAGATAACAGTTATGATGGAAATGAACACCACAGTTCAAGAAATCAAAAATACACTTACAGCAATTAGCAGCAGATTAGAAGAGGCAGAGGAGAGAATTAGCAACGTGGAAGACAGTACCTCAGAAATCAAACAGATAGTAGAAATGATTGATAAAAAGATAGAAAAAAATCCAGCTAGGACTTAGGGACCTGAATAACAATGCAAAACGCACAAATATTCGTATTATACGCATCCCAGAAGGAGAAGAGAAGGGAAATGGGACAGAAGGGGTGTTGCAGGAAATAATGGCTGAGAACATCCCAAATCTAATGAGAGAAATGAATGTACATGTCCAGGAAGCATAATGCACCACAAACATCAAAACCCCAACATGCCCACCCCAAGACATATACTTGTCAAATTATCCAATTCTCAAGACAGAGAAAATTCTAAAAGTGTAAGAGAAAAGAAAACCATCACATACAAGGGAGGCTCCAGGAGATTAAGTGCTGGTTTCTCATCTGAAACCATGGAGGCAAGAAGGCAGTGGAATGATATAGTCAAGCTACTAAAAGAAAATATTTCCAACTAATAATACTCTACCCTGCTAAACTAGCATTCAAAAATGATGGAGAGTTCAGAATATTCACAGATAAACAGAAATTGAAAGAGTATGCCAACAAGAACCCTGCCCTTCAGGAAATACTAAAGGGAGTTCTGCAGGAAGAAAGGAAAAAACAGGAGAGGCAGAGTCGGAGGAGAGTGTAAGAGCAACAAAAAAGACAAGAGAAGGAAAAAAACAAACAAAATATGACAAACACAAGTCCAATCAAAATATGGCTAACATAGGGAAACGGACTTGGCCCAGTGGTAGGGCATCTGTCTACCACATGGGAGGTCTGCAGTTCAAACCCTGGGCCTCCTTGACCCATGTGGAGCTGGCCCATGCGCAGTGCCAATGCATGCAGGGAGTGCCCTGCCACAAAGGGGTGTCCCCTGCGTGGGTGAGCCCCACGTGCAAGGAGTGCACCCGTGGGGAGAGCCACCCAGCCCTGCGAAAGAGGGTGCAGCCTGCCCAGGAATGGCACCACCCACACTTCCCATGCTGCTGACGACAACAGAAGCAGACAAAGAAACAAGATGCAGCAAATAGACACAGAGAACAGACAACTGGGGGGGGGGGAATTAAATAAAAATAAATAAATCTTTTAAAAAATGCCTTTTAAAAAATATATATATAAGACTAACATAAATACATAAATAAATCCTTGAAAGTAATAATGCTGAATGTCAATGGATTAAACTCACCTATCAAAAGATTCACACTGGGACATTGGATAAGGAAATATGACCCATCTATAAGCTGTCTACAAGAAACACATCTTAGACCCAGGGATACATGGAGGCTGAAAGTGAATGGTTGGAAAACAATCTTATAAGCCAACAATAACCAAAAAAAGGCAGGAGTAACTATATTAATATCAGACAAAATGGACTTTAAATGCAAAATAATTGTGAGAGACAAAAAAAGGATATTACATATTAGTGAAAGGGACCATCTCTCAAGAAGAACGAACAATCATACGTATTTATGCTCATAAAAGGGCGCCTCCAAATACGTGAGGCAAACACTGGAAAAACTAAGTAAAAGAATAGATGCCTCTACAATTATAATGGGAGATTTTAATACACCACTATCAACTTCGGACAGAGCATCTCAAAAGAGAATCACTAAAGAAAAAAATATTTGAATGGTATATTAGAGGAGCTGGATCTAATAGATATATACAGATCATTACACCCAATACAGCAGGATATATACTTTTCTAAAGTGCACATGGACCATTCTCCAAGATAGACCATATGCTAGGCCACAAAGAAAGGCTCAATGAATTCAGAAAGATCGAAATCATACAAAATAAAATCTCTGACCACAGTGGAGTGAAGCTGGACCTCTGCAAGGGCCAGAGGCCCAGATTTCACACCAAGATATGGAAATTAAACAACACACTCTTAGAAAAATATGGGTCAAAGAGGAAATCTCAAAAGAAATTAATAACTACCTTGAAACTAATGATAATGATAACATGACATATGAAAATTCATGGGATGCAACAAAAACAATACTGAGAGGGAAATTTATAGCCATAAATTCGAACATCAAAAAAGAAGAAAGAGCAAAAATTGAAGAATGAACTGCACATAAGTGAAAAAACAACAAAGTAGCCCCACAGGAAGAAGAAAGAAAGAAATAACAAAGATAAGAGCAGAACTAAATGAAATAGAAAATAAGAAAGCACTTGAAATGATGAACAAGACCAAGAACTGGTTCTTTGAGAAGATCAATAAAATTGACAAACCTTTAGCGAGACTAACAAAGAAAAAAAGAGAGAAGATGCAAATACACAAAATAAGAAATGAGAAAGGAGATATCACCACTGACCCCACAGGAATGAAGACTATCATAAGAGGATACTTTGAAAAACTATATTCCAACAAAAATGACAATTCAGAGGAAATGGACAAATTCCTAGAAACACATAAGCAGCCTATATTGATGAAAGAAGAAATTGATGATCTCAACAAACCAATCACAAGTAAAGAGATAGAAGCAGTCATTAAAAACCTCCCAACTAAGAAG
The DNA here is from genome assembly GCF_030445035.2 of Dasypus novemcinctus. NCBI lineage: Eukaryota > Metazoa > Chordata > Mammalia > Cingulata > Dasypodidae > Dasypus > Dasypus novemcinctus. The sequence goes on along the minus strand of NC_080680.1, from coordinate 127,718,812 downwards.
AGCCCAGGGCCAGATGGCTTCACAGGTGAATTCTACAAAACATTCTGGAAAGAACTAACACCAATCCTGCTGAAACTCTTCCAAAAAATCGAAATGGAAGGAACATTACCTATCTCATTCTATGATGCCAAATTTACCCTAGTACCAAAGCCAAACAAAAACACCACAAGAAAGGAAAATTACAGACCAATTTCTCTAATGAACCTAGATGCAAAAATATTGAGCAAAATACTTGCTAGCCATATTCAACAACACATTAAACGAATTATACACCATGAACAAGTAGGATTCATTCCAGGTATGCAAGAATGTTTCATCAATAAATGTAATACACCGTATAAACAGATTGAAGGGGAAAAATCACATGACTATATCTATAGATGCAGAAAAAGCATTTGACAAAATACAGCACCCTTTTTTGATAAAAATGCTCCAAAAGATTGGAATACAAGGAAATTTTTTGAACATGTAAAGAGTATATGTGAAAAGCCCACAGCCAACATCATTTACCAGGGTGAAATCCTAAAATCCTTCCCTCTAAGACCAGGAACAAGACAAGGATGCCCACTCTCTCCCCTTCTATTTAACATTGTCTTAGAAGTACTTCCCCAAGCACCAAGGGAAGAACCAGATATAAAAGGCATTCAAATTGGAAAGGAAGAAGACAAAATTTCATTATTTGCAGATGACATGATCCTATACATACAAAACCCTGAGAGGTCTACAACAAAACTTCTAGAACTCATAAATGACTTTAGTAAAGTCGCAGGGTATAAGATCAATGTGCAAAATTCAGCAGCATTTCTGTACACCAATAATGAGCAAGCTAATGAGAAAATCAAGAAACAAATACCATTTACAATAGCCAATGAAAAAATCAAATACCTAGGAATAAATTTAACTAAAGAGTAAAACTTATACACAGAGAAGTACACAAGACTGTTCAAGGAAATCAGAGAAGACCTAATTAAATGGAAGAATATTCCCTGTTCGTGGATAGGAAGACTAAATATTATGAAGATATCTATCCTATGAAAACTGATCTACACATTCAATGCAATGCCAATAAAAATCAACACAGCATTCTTTAAGGAACTAGAAAAACTAGCTATGAAATTTATTTGGAAAGGAAAGAGACCCCAAATAGCCAAAGACATATTGAAAAAGAAAAAGGAAATTGGAGGAATCACACTACCTGACTTCAAAACATACTACAAAGCTACAGTAGTGAAAATAGTATGGTATTGGCACAAGGAGAGACACACAGACCAATGGAACCGAATTGAGAGTTCTGATATAGATGCTCATATATACAGTCATGTAATATTCAATAAAGCCACCAAACGCTCTCAACTGGGAGAGAATGGCCTATTCAACAAATGGTGCCTGGAGAACTGGATATCCATATGTAAAAGAATGAAAGAGGATTACCATCTCACACCTTGTACAAAAATCAACTCAAGATGGATCAAACACCTAAATATAAGAGACAAGGCCATAAAGACTTTGGAAAGCAGTCTAGGGAAGTATATACAAGACCTTGTAATAGGAAATGGCTCCATGAACTTCACACCAAAAGCACGAGCAGCGAAAGAACAAATAGGTAAATGGGACTTCCTCAGAATTAAAGCCTTCCATACCTCAAAGGAGTTTATCAAGAAAGTGAAAAGGGAGCCTACACAATGGGAGAAAATATTTGGTAACCAGGTATCTGATAGGAGACTTATAACTTGCATATATAAAGAACTCCTATATCCTGAAAACAAAAAGATAAACCACCCATTTAAAAATTGGGAAAAAGATTTAAACAGACACTTCTCCAAAGAAGAAATACAAATGACTAAAAAGCACATTAAAAAATGCTCCAAATCTCTAGCAATCAGGGAAATGCAAATCAAAACTACAGTAAGATACCATCTTACTCCCATAAGATTGGCAGCTATGAAAAAATTAGAAGACTAAAAATGCTGGAGAGGATGTGGAGGAATGAGAACACTCATCCACTGCTGGTGGGAATGCAGAAGGATCCAACCATTCTGGAGGGCAGTTTGGTGGTTTTTTGAGAAACTATATATGCACACAAACCAATATATGCACACCAATGTTCATAACAGCATTGTTCACTACCGTCAAAAGTTGGAATCAACCCAAATGCCCATCAACAGATGAATAGATAAATAAAATGTGGTATACACATACAATGGAATACTACTCAGCTTTAAGAACAAATACACTACAAACACAGGTGATAACAAGGATGAATCTTGAGAACTTTATGTTCAGGGAAGCAACCCAGGCATTGAAGGACAAATACTACATGACCTCAATGATATGAAATAAGTAAACCAAGCTGCCTCAGAGACCTAGAGACTGGATGACAGGCTTACAGGAAATCGGGGACTAGAAGAAGGACATAAGCTGACCTCACATGGGTGAAATCTATGATAAGCTGGAGATAAGTATGTGTACATGGAAGGGGTAAAATGGGGGCATAGGGTTACCTTTGGGTGGGGCTTTGCAGGCTTGAGGGGTCTAGAGATGGGAGGACGGGTAATATTGCCCAAGAAATTGGGGGCACGGTGGGGCAACATACGAACATAGGAGATTGTCAGGTGTTCGTTGAGAGTATAATGCTGAGAAAGCCTTTTCAAAAATATAATAAGGAAAGTTACCTGTTTAAGATGCTTAAAAGGAATAATCTGACACAGGAAAGACTCCTAAGGAATATGTGAATGCTCATTTTGCCAGAGTGGGTTATATCATTGGGTAGAGACCCATATAATGGGAGTGAAGCTATACCCACAACCTGGGGAGGACTGAGGCCATCAAAGAGAGGGAACTGTATCTCTCAAGAGAAATGGTGACTCCCAGTGCATTAGGGTCAGTTCAGCATGTCAAGCCCTCAACACTTTTGCAAGTATCTCTGAACATGGCTCTTCAAGAAATGAAGATTGACTGTCACTGTGGGCCCTAAGGGGAGGGGGAATTAAGTATTGAAGAGATGGAACCAATGTAACTGTGTGGGCAATAGAAGTGTTTCACAAGAGTATGCAAGGATGGATATAATACATGTAAAATTACACCAAAAATATATGGGGGCTGATAGGCTAAAATGTAAATCATAATGTAAAACCTAAGATAACTAAAAATTTAGAAAATTGTATAGTCTAAAATAAAAACCACAATATAAACACAAAAGTTACCTTGTTCGAAAGCTATTGTCTCAATATGTGTACATCAGTTTCAGGTAAATATGGTATGAATATGTTAAAAGATTATTGCTGTGGAAGGGAAAAGGTTTTATGTTGGATATGTGTGAGTACTGTATATTGTACATATGAGTTACTGTGATCTCAGACTCTTGTGAGGATAACCTTAATAATTAGAAAAAAGAAAAGAAAAAGATAGGATGTAGAATTATTCCAAATTAATATGTATTCTATATCTAACCTTTAAGCTCATTGCTATATTCCATTTTACTATTAAGGGAACCCGGCAGTATATTGGGCTTCACTTTTCAGGAAGTTTTGGATCACAGAGAGGTTCAACAATGGCAGCAGAGGAATACTGGGGTGGGATATTATTGACAGAGGACACATGGTAGGGAGGGAGTATCCAGGGTAAACAAAAATGTTTGGATATTTTCATAGTGGAAACAATTTAAAAAAACAACTGAAGGAGTGCTGAGTTCCTAGCCAGGGGAGCTCTCTGATATTCCCTAAAGGAATAGCAACAATCCCCCAAGTGCAATGGCAAAGACCAAAAAAGAATGAAGGTCCAACAATGAGCCCCTAATACTAATGAGTATGCTTGTGAGCCTGTGCACCTGAAATAAGAACAAGGCCTAGAGCAGCACTGTGCCTAAGAGTTCCCTCCTGAGAGCCTCCATGTTGCTCAAATGTGGCCAGTCTCGAAGCCAAACTTACCATGTAAATTCGTTGCCTTCCCCCCAGTGTGGGACATGACTCCTGGGGATGAGCCTCCCTGGTGCCGAGGGATCAGTACCAAGTACCAACTGATGACATAACTAGAAAATGACCTTGAATAAAAGGTTCAACTTGGACCAGCAGAATATCCCTGTCTACATATAATAACAGCAGTTAAAAATGCTTTTTGATCTAAATCAAGGGGGAAATGGAAAGGACAAATGAATTTATATGGCTATGAGTCACTAAAAAAGAGCCAAGAGTTATCAGAGTGGTTGCCGTTATGCACACCTGAGTAGAGTCCCAGAGACAGATAAAGTAGATACAACCCCAGGTATTGGCTCTTCTGAGGGCTACAGAGACCCACAGGTTCTATGGTCATGGCAGATGGAGTTCACAGCCATGTCAGTTGGCCCTGCTTTGGAGTTTGTGTTTCTGTGTGATGGAGCTGGACTCAGATGTGATCTTTGTTCACAAACCTCTCCTGTTACTTTTACCAGAACTGTAGTTGGTGCTGGGGTTTAAGATGTATCTAGGGGATTTGAATCTCTGGACTGACAATATGATAGCCAGGCCCTGAGCCTCAACAGAATTCAGCTCCTACACTCTGGTTTATTGGACTTACCCCACTCAGCTAACATGGAGTTGATGAACGTCAACCAGCACACCATAAAGCCAAGAGTGCCTACAACTGAAAGCAGGAGGATTGCATCCAGCATCCATGTGGAATCTAAGCCCCCTCTTGACAGAGATGTGGAATGGACACAACCAATCCAATTTACACAGGATGGAGGAATAGAATATGGATTAGAGTGGACTTACTAATATTCTATTCATGAACTATTCTGCTTAGTAGTCGAAGAAAATGTGGCATTGGTGTGGAGAAAGTGGCCATGGTGGCTGCTGGGTGTGGGGAATGGGAGGAAGAGATGAGATGTGGAGGCATTTTTGGGACTTGGATTTGTCCTGGGTGGTGCTGCAGGAACAATTACCAGACATTGTAGGTCCTCCCATGGCCTCCTGGATGGAACATGGGAGAATGTGGGTTATGATGTGGACCATTGACCATGAGGTGCAGCGATGCTCAGAAATGTATTCAACCAAATGCAATGAATGTGTCATGATGATGGAGAATGTTGCTATGGGTGGAGTAGTGGGGTGAGAGGGGGTGCATGAGGACCTCATATTTTTTTAATGTAATATTTTAAAAATGAATTAAAAAAACAAATAAGGACAACCCTTCTGATCATCTCCCAGTTCTTTTTGGAGACTAATAGCCATATAAACTCATTTGTCCTTTCCATTTCCCCCTTGATTCAGGTCAAAAATCATTTTTAACTGGTATTTTATGTAGATTGAGATATACTGCTGGTCCGAGTTGACCCTTTTATTCAAGACCATTTTCTACTTACATCATCAGCTGGTACTTGGTACTAATCCTCCGGCACCAGGGAGGCTCATCCCCAGGAGTCATGTCCCACACTGGGGGGAAGGCAATGCATTTACATGCTGAGTTTGGCTTCAAGACTGGCCACATTTGAGCAACACAGAGGCTCTCAGGAGGTAACTCTTAGGCACCCTGCAACTCTAGGCCTTGTTCTCATTTCAGGTGCACAGGCTCACGAGCATATTCATTAGTATCAAGGGCTCATTGTTGGACCTTCATTCTTTTTTGGTCTTTGCCATTGTACTTGGGGAATTGTTGCTGTGCCTTTAAGGATTTTCAGAGAGCTCCCTGGCTAGGAACTCAGCACTCCCTCAGCTGTTGTTTTTAATTGTAACCACTATGAAAATATCCAAACATTTTTGTTTACCCTGGATATATGCCCTGGAGAACTCCCTCCCTACCATGTGTCCCCTGTCAATAACATCCCACACCAGTATTCATCTGCTGCCATTTTTGAACCTCTCTGTGATCCAAAACTTCCTGAAAAGTGAAGCCCAATATATTGCCAGGTTCCATTAAGAGTAAAATGGAATATAGCAATGAGTTTAAAGGTTAGATATAGAATACATATTAATTTGGAAAAATTAAAGTAAAAATAAATTGGGATATCAAAAAATTTAAAAATGCAAAAGTTTTTTTTTTTATGTTTTGCCTTCCATCACTGTAATAAGTGTTGCCCTGTATGCAAATTGGCAAGGCAACTACTTCCGTCTTTTCCTCAGTGTCTACATCCGATCTTTTCCTTTTCTATTTTCTAATTAAGCTTATCATCACAAGAGCTTTAGATCACAGTAGTTCATATATACAATATACAGTACTCCCACATATCCAACATATCCAACTTTTCCTTTCCAAAGCAATAATCTTTTTACATAATCATACAGTATTTACTGAAACTGATGTACAGATATTGAGACAAGAGCTTTCAAACAAGGTAACATTTGTGTTTACATTGTGGTTTATATTTTAGACTATACAATTTTCTAAATTTTTAGTTATCTTAGGTTTTTCATTTTAGCCTATCAGCCCCTATATATTTTTGGTGTAATTTAACATCTTATATCCATCCTTGCATACTCTTGTGGAACACTTCTATTGCCCACACATTTACATTGGTTCCATCTCTTCAATACCTCTTTCCCCCTCCCCTTAGGGCCCACAGTGACCGTCAATCTTCATTGCTTGAAGGGCCATATTCAGAGATACTTGCAACAATGTCGAGGGCTTGACATGCTCAACTGCTCTAATGCACTGGGAGCCACCATTTCTCTTGAGAGATACAATTCCCTCTATTCGAAGGCATCAGTCCTCTCCAAGATGAGCGTATACCTTCACTCTCATTATATGAGTCTCTATCCAATGATATAACACACTTTAGCAATATGAGCATTCACATATTCCCTAAAAGCCTGTCCTGCATCAGATTATCACCTTTAAGCATCTTAAACAGGTGACCTTCATTGTTATATTTTTGAAAAAGTTTTCTCAGCATTATACTCTCAACCAAATACCTGACAATCCCCTATGTTTGTATGTTGCCCCACCCTCCCCCAATTTCTTGGGCAATATTACCCGTCCTCCCATCCCTCATCCCTTTCAAGCATCCAAATCCCTACCCAAAGGTAATCCTATGCCCCCATTTTATCCCTTCCTTGTACAAATACTTACCTCCAGCTTATCATAGATTTGACCCATGTAGGTGTCAGTTTACATCCTTCCTCTATTCCCCAATTTCCTGTAAGCCTATCATCCAGTCTCTAGCTCTCTGAGGCAGCTTGTTTACTTATTTCATATCATTGAGGTCATGTAGTATTTGTCCTTCAATGCCTGGGTTGCTTCACTCAACATAAGGTTCTCAATATTGATCCATGTTGTCATGTGTGTTTCTGGTATATTCGTTCTTAAAGCCTAGTACTATTCCATTGTATGTATACACCACATTTTATTTATCCATTCATCTGTCGATGGACATTTGGGTTGATTCCAACTTTTGGCAATAGTGAACAATGCTGCTACGAATATTGGTGTGCATATATCGGTTTGTGTCCTTGTTTTTAGTTCTACTGGGTATATATATACCCAGCAGTGGAATTGCTGGGTCATATGGCAAGTCTATAGCTAGTTTTTTGAGAAACCACCAAACTATCCTCCAGAATGGTTGGATCCTTCTGCATTCCCACAAACAGTGGATGAGGGTTCTCATTCCTCCACATCCTCTCCAGCATTTGTAGTCTTCTTCCTTTTCATAGCTGCCAATCTTATGGGAGTAATATGGGATCTTATTGTAGTTTTGATTTGCATTTCCCTGATTGCTAGAGATTTGGAGCTTTTTTTTTTTCACTTTGTGTAGTATTGTCATCTTTTTTTTTTTGATTTTGTAATAATATTACATTAAAAATATATATGTGAGGTCCCATTCAACCCCCCCCACCCCACCTCTCCCCCCCCCCCCCCCCCCCAGCAACACTCGTTCCCATCATCATGACACATCCATTGGATTTGGTAAGTACATCTTTGGGCACCTCTGCACCTCATAGTCAATGGTCCACATCATGGCCCATACTCTCCTCCATTCCATCCAGTGGGCCCTGTGAGGATTTACAATGTCTGGTGATTGCCTCTGAAGCACCATCCAGGGCAGCTCCATGTCCCAAAGACGCCTCCACCTCTCATCTCTTCCTGCCTTTCCCCATACCCATCAGCCACCATGTCCACTTTTCCCAATCCAATGCCACCTCTTCTATGTGGACATCGGATTGGTTGTGTCCATTGCACCTCTATGTCAAGAGGAGGCTCAGATTCCACATGGATGTTGGATGCAATCCTCCCACTTTCAGTTGTAATCACTCTAGGCTCCATGGTGTGGTGGTTGTCCTTCTTCAACTCCATCTTAGCTGAGTGTGGTAAGTCCAATACATCATATTGTAGGTGCTGGAGTCTGTTGAGGCTCAGGACCTGGCTATCACATTGTCAGTCCAGAGATTCAAATCCCCTAAATATATCTTAAGCCCCAACATTAACTGCACCTCCAGCACATTAGCATGAAAGTCTTATGAAGGAAGATCCCATCTGAGTCCAGATTCATCACACATAAACACCAGTTCCAAAAAGGGGCCATCTGACCTGGTAGTTAACCCCATCGGCCATGACCATAATTCCCATGGGTCTCTTTAGCCCTCGAAGGAACCGATATCTGGGGGTTGTATCTGCTTTATCTGTCTCTCTGACTCTGCTCAGTTGTGCATGAGGGCAATCCTTCTGCCAGCCTCCAGACTCTTTTTTAGAAACTCGTAGCCATATAAACTCATTTCTCTTTTCCATTTCCCCCTTACTTTAGGTCAAACAGCATTTTAAAGTCATGTTATTTTATGTAGACAGGGATATTCTGCTGATCCACATTGAACCTTCCGTATAAGGTCATTTTCCAGTTGCATCATCAGTTGGTAGTTGATAGTGGTCCCTCGGTGCCAGGGAGGCTCATCCCCGGGTGTCATGTCCCACGCTGGGGGGAAGGCATTGCATTTACATGCTGAGTTTGGCTTCGAGACTGGCCACATTTGAGTAACATGAAGGCTGACAGGAGGAAATTCCCAGGCACAATGTTGCTCTAGGCCTTGTTCTTATTTTAGGCTTATCAGCTCACAAGCATAGTCATTAGCATCAGGGGCTCACTGTTGAACCCTCATTCCCTCCCGGTCCCTGCCGCTGTACCTGGGAGACTGTCGCTGCTCCCCTAGGGAACACAACAGAGCACCACTGGCCAGGAACCCAGTACCCCCCCTGCTGTGGTTTTTAATTGTTGCCACTATGAGTATATCCAAACATTACCATGCACCCTGGACATATGTTCTGTACAGCTCCCTGTCAGCCATATATCACCTGTCATTGGTATCCCATACCAGTATCCCTCCATTGCCATTGTTGAAACACTCTGTGATCCAGAACTCCCCGAAATTTGAGGCCCAATATAATGTCATGTGCTTTTTAGTCATTTGTATTTCTTCTTTGGAGAAGTGTCTGTTTAAATCTTTTTCCCAATTTTTAAATGGGTGGTTTATCTTTTTGTTTTCAGGATATAGGAGTTCTTTATATATGCAAGTTATAAGTCTCCTATCAGATACCTGGTTACCAAATATTTTCTCCCATTGTGTAGGCTCCCTTTTCACTTTCTTGATAAACTCCTTTGAGGTATGGAAGGCTTTAATTCTGAGGAAGTCCCATTTACCTATTTGTTCTTTCGCTGCTCGTGCTTTTGGTGTGAAGTTCATGGAGCCATTTCCTATTACAAGGTCTTGTATATACTTCCCTAGACTGCTTTCCAAAGTCTTTATGGCCTTGTCTCTTATATTTAGGTGTTTGATCCATCTTGAGTTGATTTTTGTACAAGGTGTGAGATGGTAATCCTCTTTCATTCTTTTACATATGGATATCCAGTTCTCCAGGCACCATTTGTTGAATAGGCCATTCTCTCCCAGTTGAGAGCGTTTGGTGGCTTTATTGAATATTACATGACTGTATATATGAGCATCTATATCAGAACTCTCAATTCGGTTCCATTGGTCTGTGTGTCTCTCCTTGTGCCAATACCATACTATTTTCACTACCGTAGTTTTGTAGTATGTTTTGAAATCAGGTAGTGTGATTCCTCCTATTTCCTTTTTCTTTTTCAATATGTCCTTAGCTATTTGGGGTCTCTTTCCTTTCCAAATAAATTTCATAGCTAGTTTTTCTAGTTCCTTAAAGAATGCTGTGTTGATTTTTATTGGGATTGCATTGAATGTGTAGATCAGTTTCGGTAGGATAGACATCTTAATAATATTTAGTCTTCCTATCCATGAACAAGGAATATTCTTCCATTTATTTAGGTCTTCTCTGATTTCCTTCAACAGTCTTGTGTAGCTCTCTGTGTATAAGTTTTTTACATCTTTAGTTAAATATATTCCTAGGTATTTGATTTTTTTATTGACTATTGTAAATGGTATTTGTTTCTTGATTTCCTCCTGAGCTTTCTCATTATTGGTGTACAGAAATGCTGCTGATTTTCATGCATTGATCTTGTATCCTGTGAATTTACTGAATACATTTATAAGTTCTAGTAGCTTTCTTGTAGACTTCTCAGGGTTTTCTATGTATAGGATCATATTACCTGCAAATAGTGAAATTTTAACTTCTTCCTTTCCAGTTTGGATGCCTTTTATGTCTGGTTCTTGCCTCAGTGTGCAAGCAAGTACTTCTAAGACTATGTTAAATAGGATAGTGGGCATCCTTGTCTTATTTCTAATCTTAGATGGAAAGGTTTTAGGATTTCACCATTGTAAATGTTAGCTGTGGGTTTTTCATGCACCTCTATCATGTTCAGAATGTTTCATTCTATTCTGATCTTTTGCAGTGTTTTTATCCAGAAAGACTGCTGTATTTTGTCAAATGCTTTTTCTGCATCTATAGATATGATCATGTGATATTTTTCCTTCAAATTGTTTATGTGGTATATTACATTAATTGATTTTCTTATGTTGAAACATCCTTGCATACCAGGAATAAATCCCACTTGGTCACGGTGTTTAATTTGTTTAATGTGTTGTTGAATATGATTAGCAAGTATTTTGCTGAGGATTTTTGCATCTAAGTTCATTAGAGAGAATGGTCTGTAATTTTCCTTCCTTGTGGTGTCTTTGTTTGGCTTTGGTACTAGAATAATGTTGGCATCATAGAATGAGTTAGGCAATGTTCCTTCTGTTTTCATTTTTTGGAAGGGTTTTAGCAAGATTGGTGTTAGTTCTTTCCTGAATGTTTGGTAGAATTCACCCGTGAAACCATCTGGGATCTTCTTAGTTGAGAGGTTTTTAATGACTGATTCTATCTCTCTACTTGTGATTCGTTTGCTGAGATCATCAATTTCTTCTTTCATCAATGTAGGCTGCTTATGTGTTTCTAGGAATGTGTCCATTTCCTCTAAATTGTTCTTCTTGCTAGAATATAGTTTTACAAAGAACCCCCTTATGATAGTCTTTATTTCTGTGGGATCAGTGGTGATATCTCCTTTCTCATTGCTTATTTTGAGTATTTGCATCTTCTCTTTTTTTCTTTGTTAATCTAGCAAAGTGTTTATCAATTTTGTTGATCTTCTCAAAGAACCAGCTCTTGGTTTTGTTTATTTTTTTCAAGTGCTTTCTTGTTTTCTATTTCATTTAGTTCTACTCTGATCTTTTTTTATTTCTTCCTTTTTTTTTTCCTTTGGGGTTAGTTTCTTTCTTTCTTTTCTTTTTTTTTTTTTTTTTTTTTTTTACTAATTCCTCCAAGTGTGCAGTTAGTTCTTCAATTTTAGCTCTTTCTTCTTTTTTGATGTATGAATTTAAGGCTATAAATTTCTTTCTCAGTACTGCTTTTGCCACATCCCATAAGTTTGGACATGTTGTGTTATCATTTTCTTTAGTTTCAAGGTAGTTACTAATTTCTTTTGAGATTTTTCTCCTTGATCCTTTGTTTTTCTAGGAGTGTGTTGTTTAACTTCCAGATCTTGCTGCCAAATCTGTGTCTCTGGCCAATGCAGATTTCCAACTTCATTCTACTGTGGTCAGAGAAATTATTTTGTATGATTTCTATCTTTCTGAATTCATTGAGACATTTTCTGTGGCCTAGCATGTGGTCTGTCTTGGAGAATAATCCATGTGCACTTGAGAAGAATGTTTACCCTGTTGTATTTGGGTGTAATGTTCTGTATATGTCTATTAGGTCCAGCACCTCTAAAATAGTGCTTAAAGTCTCTGTTTCTTTTTTTTTTTTTTTTAATTTTTAAAATATGTATTTTTTTATTTTTTTTAAAGATACTTAGATTACATAAATATTACATAAAAAAATAAAGGGGATTCGCATATGCCCCACTCCCTATACCTCAATTTTATTGATACATATTAATAAAGTATACAAATCTTCTGAAATGTATAGTCAGTGATGTTTGGTATAATCACGTAGTTGTACATTCATCAGCTCAGTCATCATCAGAGCATTTTCATTAGTTCAATAATAAAGAAAAAAACTAACAAGAAAATTCTTCACCCCCTCAATCTCTCTCTGCTTCACCTGCTGTACACAGCCACTGTTTCTGGCCATACTTGCACAATTACTTATTTATTAAGTAGTTTTATTGAGATAAATTCACATACCATAGGATCTATCCAAAGTGTATAATCAATAGTTTTCAGTAAAATCACAATGTTGTGCAGTTATCACGACAAAAAATTTTAGAACAATTTCATTATTCCAAAAAGAACTGTACTCTTTAGCAGTCCTACCCAAGCCCTATATAACCACTAAACTAATGTCATCATTATAAATTGATTTATAGCTACATTTTTTACACATGGAATCATACAATACATAGTACTTTGTGTCTGATTTCTTTCACTTAGAATAATGTTTTTTTGTTTGTTTGTTTGTTTTGTTTGGTGTAGTAACATCCAAAGAGTGACTCTAAGGCTTAACTATAATTAGGCTTCATTATAAAAATGAGTTTCCTTGGGTTTCTTTTCACAGGTCTCCCTGCTCTCAGTTCTTAGATTTAGGCCTTGCAAAGTTCTCTGATTACACTTTTAGTAAACTGGGAGCCCCCACTCCTTGACAAAATAGCAGGAATTCCCAAGGTGGGCAAGTTTCATGCTTTCCTGCCCCAGTGCCTTTTTTTATTTTTCAAACTCTACTCAATTTATTCATTTTTTAAAAAATATTACATTCAAAAATATGAGGTCCCCATTCACCCCCACCGCCCCACCCCACCACTCCCCCCACAGTAACACTCTCCCCCATCATCATGACACATCCGTTGCATCTGGTGAGTACATCTCCGGGCATCACTGCACCCCATGGCCTATAGTCCACACCATAGCTCACACTCTCCCATGTTCCTCCAGTGGGCCATGGAAGGACATACAATGTCCAGCAATTGTCCCTGCAGCACCACCCAGGACAACTCCAAGTCCAGAAAATGCCTCCACATCTCATCTCTTCCTCCCATTCCCCGCACCCAACAGCCACCATGGCCACTTTTTCCAAACCAATGCCACATTTTCTCGATTATTAACCACAATAGTTCATGAATAGAATATCGTTAAATCCACTCTAATCCTTACTGTACTCCTCCATCCTGTGGACCTTGGCTTGGTTGTGTCCATTCCACATCTATGTCAAGAGGGGGCTTAGATTCCACATGGATACTGGATGCAATCCTCCTGCTTTCAGTTGTGGGCACTCTAGGCTCCATGGTGTAGTGGTTGACATTCTTCGACTCCTTGTTAGCTGAGTTGGGTAAGTCCAATAAATCAGAGTGTAGGAGCTGAAGTCTGTTGAGGCTCAGGGCCTGGCTATCATATTGTTAGTCCAGAGATTCAAATCCCCTAGATATACCTTAAACCCCAGCACCAACTACAATTCCAGTAAAGTAGCATGAAAGGCTTGTGAAAAGAGATCACATCTGAGTCCAGCTCCATCACGCAGAAACACCAGCTCCAAAGAAGGGCCAACTGACATGGCAGTGAACTCCATCTGCCATGACCATAGAACTGTGGGTCTCTTTAGCCTTCAAAAGAACCAATACATGGGGTTGTATCTACTTTATCTGTCTCTGAGACTCTGCTCAGGTGTGCATAAGGGCAATCCTTCTGACAACTTCCAGACTATTTTTTAGAGACTCATAGCCATATAAACTCATTTGTCCTTTCCATTTCCCCCTTAATTTAGGTCAAATAGCAAATTTAACTCCTGTTATTGTATGTAGACAGGGATATTCTGCTTGTCCGTGTTGAACCATTAATTCAAGGTCATTTTCTAGTTACATCATCTGCTGGTACTTGGTTGTGATCCCTCGGCGTCAGGGAGGCTCATCCCTTGTTGTCATGTCCCACGCTGGGGGGAAGGCAGTGCATTTACATGCTGAGTTTGGCTTTGAGACTGGCCACATTTGAGCAACACGGAGGCTGTCAGGAGGGAACTCTTGGGCACAGTGCTGCTCTAGGCCTTGTTCTTATTTCAGGTGTATAGGCTCACAAGCTTAGTCATTAGTATCAGGGGCTCACTGTTGGACCCTCATTCCTTCCTGGTCCTCGCCGTTGCACCTGGGGGACTGCTGCTGCACCCCTAGGGACCATGACGGAGCCCCCCCCAGCCAGGAACCCAATACCCCCCCAGCTGTTGTTTTTAATTGTTTCCACTATGAGTATATCCAAACATTTCCATGCACCCAGGACATATGCCCCTGTATAACTCCCTGTTAATCATATGTACCCTGTCAATAACATCCCATACCAGTATTCCTCAGCTGCCATTGTTGAACCACTCTGTGATCCAAAACTTCATGAAAAGTGAAGCCCAATATAATGTCAGGTTCCCTTACTAGTAAAATGGAATATAGCGATGGGTTTAAAAGTTAGATATAGAATACATATTGATTTGGAAAAATTCTACATCCTATCTTTCCCTTTTCTTTTCTCCTAATTATTGAACTTCTCTTCACAAAAGCCCTAGATCACAGTAACTCATATATACAATATACAGTACTCCCACATATCCATTATAAAACTTTTTCCCTTCCACAGCAATAATCTTTTAACTTATTCATATCATATTTACTGAAACTGATGTACAGATATTGAGACAATAGCTTTCAAAGAAGGTAACATTTGTGTTTACATTGTGGTTTATACTTTAGGCTATACAGTTTTCTAAATTTTTTAGTTATCCTATGTTTTACATTATGGTTTACATTATTAGTCTGTCGTCCCCTATATGTTTTTGGTGTAATATTACATGTTTTATATCCATCCTTGTGTACTCTTGTGAAACACTTCTTTTGCCCTCACATTTACTTTGGTTCCATCTATTCAATATCTATTTCCCCTTCCCCTTGGGGCCCACAGTGACAGTCAATTTTCATTTCTTGAGGAGCCATGTTCAGAGATACTTGCAAGTGTTGAGGGCTTGACTTGCTCAACTGCCCTAATGCCCTGGGAGTCACCATTTCTCTTCAGAGATACAGTTCCCTCTATTTGATGGCATTAGTCCTCCCCAGGATGTGGGTCTACCTACACTCTCATTATATGGGTCTCTACCCAATGGTATGACCCACTCTAGCAAAATGAGCATTCACAAATTCCCTAGGAGTCTGTCCTGCGTCAGATTATCCCCTTTGAGTTTCTTAAACAGATAACTTTCCTAATTATATTTTGAAAAGGTTTTCTCAGCATTATACTCTGAACCAACACCTGACAATCTCCTATGTTCATATGTTGTCCCACCCTCCCCCCAATTTCTTGAAAAATATTACCCATCCGCCCATCCTTAGCCCCCCTCAAACCCCCAAAGCCCCACCCAAAGGTAACCCTATGCCCCCATTTTATCTCTTCCTTGTACACATACTTACCTCCAGCTTATCATAGATTTCATCCGTGTGGATATCAGCTTACATCCTTCCTCTACCCCCCGATTTCCTGTAAGCCTATCTTCCAGTCTCTAGCTCTCTGAGGTAGCTTGCTTATTTCATATCATTAAGGTCATGTAGTATTTGTCCTTCAATGCCTGGGTTGCTTCACTTAATATAAGGTTCTCAAGATTCATCCATGTTATCACGTGTGTTTGTAGTGTATTTGTTCTTAAGCCGAGTAGTATTCCATTGTATGTATATAGCACATTTTATTGATCCACTCATCTGTTGATGGGCATTTGAGTTGATTCCAACTTTTGGAGATAGTGAACAATACTGCTATGAACATTGGTGTACATATATTGGTTTGTGTCCTTGTTTTCAGTTCTGCTGGGCATATACCCAGCATTGGTATTGCAAGGTCATATGGCAAATCTATGGTTAGTTTTTTGAGAAACTGCCAAACTGTCCTCCAGAATGGTTGGATCCTTCTGCATTCCCACCAGCAGTGGATGAGCGTTCCCATTTCTTCACATCCTCTCCAGCATTTGTATTCTTCTGTTTTTTTCATAGCTGCCCATCTTATGGTAGTAAGATGGTATCTCATTGTAGTTTTGATTTGCATTTCCCTGATAGCTAGAGATTTGGAGCATTTTTTCACATGCTTTTTAGCCATTTGTATTTCTTCTTTGGAGAAGTGTCTGTTTAAATCTTTTTCCCATTTTTTAAATGGGTTGCTTATCTTTTTATTTTCAAGATATATGAGTTCTTTATATATGCAAGTTATGAGTCTCTTATCAGATATATGGTTTCCAAATATTTTCTCCCATTGTGGAGGTTCCCTTTTACTTTCTTGACAAACTCCTTTGTGGAGCAGAAGGCCTTAATTTTGAGGAAGTCCCATTTATCTATTAGTTCTTTTGCTGCTCGTGCTTTTGGTGTGATGTTCATGAAGCCATTTCCTATTACAAGGTCTTGTAGATGTTTCCCTACACTGCTTTCCAAGGTCTTTATGGTCTTGGCTCTTATATTTAGGTCTTTGATCCATCTTGAGTTGATCTTTGTATAACGTGTGAGATGGTAATCCTCTTTCATTCTTCTACATATGGATATCCAGGTCTCCAGGCACCATTTGTTGAATAGGCCATTCTCTCCCAGTTGAGAGGGTTTGGTGGCTTTATTGAATATTATATGGCTATATATAGGAGGTTCTATATCAGAACTTTCAATTCGATTCCATTGGTCTGTGTGTCTCTCCTTATGCCAATACCAAGCTGTTTTCACTACTGTAGCTTTGTAGTATGTTTTGAAGCCAGGTAGTGTGATTCCTCCTATTTCCTTTTCTTTTTCAATATGCCTTTGGCTATTCAGGGCCTCTTTCCTTTCCAAATAAATTTCATAACTAGTTTTTCTAGTTCTTTAAGGAAGGCTGTGTTGATTTTTATTGGGGTTGCATTGAATGTGTAGATCAGCTTTGGTAGGATAGACAACTTAATAATATTTAGTCTTCCTATCCATGAACAGGGAATATTCTTCCATTTATTTAGGTCTTCTTTGATTTCCTTGAACAGTCTTGTATAGTTCGCAGTGTATAAGTTTTTACATATTTAGTTAAATTCCTAAATATTTGATTTTTTAATTTACTATTGTGAGTGGTATTTGTTTCTTCAGTTCCTCCTGATCTTGCTCATTATTGGTGTACAGAAATGCTACTGATTTTTGCACATTGATCTTATAACCTGCGACTTTACTAAACTCATTTATGAGTTCTAGAAGCTTTGTTGTAGACCTCTCAGGGTTTTCTATGTATAGGATCATATCATCTGCAAATAATGCAATTTTGACTTCTTCCTTTCCAATCTGAATGCCTTTTATGTATCTGGTTCTTGCCTCAGTGCTCGAGAAGTACTTCTAAGACAATGTTAAATAGAAGGGGAGACAGTGGGCATTCTTGTCTTGTTCCTGACTTTAGAGGGAAGGATTTTAGGATTTCTCCATTGTAAACGATGTCGGCTGTAGATTTTTCATATATACTCTTTATCTTGTTGAAAAAATTTCCTTGTATTCTGATCTTTTGGAGTGGTTTTATCAAGAAAGGGTGCTGTATTTTGTCAAATGCTTTTTCTGCATCTATAGATATAATCATGTGATTTTTTTCCTTTAATCTGTTTATATGGTGTATTACATTGATTGATTTTCTTATGTTGAACCATCCTTGCATACCCAGAATGAATCCCAATTGGTCGTGGTGTATAATTCATTTAATGTGTTGTTCAATATGATTAGCAAGTATTTTGTTAAGTATTTTTGCATCTACGTTCATTAGAGAAATTGGTCTGTAATTTTCCTTTCTTGTGGTGTCTTTGTTTGGCTTTGGTACTAGGGTAATGTTGGCATCATAGAAGGAGTTAGGCAATGTTCCTTCTGTTTCAATTATTTGGAAGAGTTTCAGCAGGATTGGTGTTAGTTCCTTCCGGAATGTTTTGTAGAATTCAACGGGGAAGCTGTCTGGCCCTGGGCTCTTCTTAGTTGGGAAGTTTTTAATGACTGATTCTATCTCTTTACTTGTGATTGGTTTGTTGAGATCATCAATTTCTTCTTTCATCAATATAGGCTGCATATGTGTTTCTAGGAATTTGTCCATTTCCTCTGAATTGTCATTTTTGTTGGAATATAGTTTTTCAAAGTATCCTCTTATGATAGTCTTTATTTCTGTGGGGTCAGTGGTGATCTCTCCTTTCTCATTTCTTATTTTGTGTATTCGCATCTTCTCTCCTTTTTTCTTTGTTAGTCTCACTAAAGGTTTGTCAGTTTTCTTGGTCTCAAAAAACGAGCTCTTTGTCTTGTTTATCTTTTCAAGTCTTTCTTATTTTCTATTTCATTTAGTTCTGCTCTTATCTTCATTATTTCCTTCCTTCTTCTTCCTGTTGGATTACTTTGTTGTTTTTTTCCTAATTCCTCCAAATGTGCAGTTAGTTCTTCAATTTTTGCTCTTCTTTTTTGCTGTATGAATTTATGGCTATAAATTTCCCTCTCAGTACTGCTTTTGCAGCATCCCATAAATTTTGGTATGTTGTGTAATCACTATCACTTGTTTCAAGGTAGTCATTGATTTCTTTTGAGATTTCCTCTTTGACCCACTGCTTTTCTAAGAGTGTGCTGTTTAATTTCCAAATCGTGGTGTGAAATCTGGGCCTCTGGCCCTTGCAGATGTCCAGCTTCACTCCACTGTGGTCAGAGATTTTATTTTGTATGATTTCAATCTTTCTGAATTCATTGAGCCTTTCTTTGTGGCCT
Source organism: Dasypus novemcinctus (assembly GCF_030445035.2). Lineage (NCBI taxonomy): Eukaryota > Metazoa > Chordata > Mammalia > Cingulata > Dasypodidae > Dasypus > Dasypus novemcinctus. The sequence goes on along the minus strand of NC_080680.1, from coordinate 127,699,731 downwards.
AACATATGGAGAATGATCCATGTGCACTTGAGAAAAATGTATATCTTGCTGTGTTTGGGTGTAATGATCTGTATATGTCTATTAGATCCAGCTCCTCTAATATACCATTCAAATATTTCATTTCTTTAGTGATTCTCTTTTGAGATATTCTGTCCAGAGTTGATAGTGGTGTATTAAAATCCCCCACTATAATTGCAGATGCATCTATTCTTTCACTTAGTTTTTCCAGCGTTTGCCTCAGGTATTTATAGGTGCCCTTGTTAAGAGCATAAATATTTATGATTGCTCGTTCTTCTTGAGAGATTGTCCCTTTCACTAATATGTAGTATCCTTCTTTGTCTCCCACAATTGTTTTGCATTTAAAGTCTATTTTGTCTGATATTAATATAGCTACTCCTGGCCTTTTTTAGTTATTGTTTGGTTGTAAGATTGTTTTCCAACCATTCACTTTTAGTGTCCATGAATCTCTGGGTCTAAGATGTGTCTCTTGTAGACAGCATATAGATGGGTCATATTTCCTTATCCAGTGTCCCAGTCTGAATCTTTTGATAGGTGAGTTTAATCCATAACATTCAGTGTTATTACACCCAAGGAATTATTTATGTTAGCCATATTTTGAATGGATTTGTGTTTGTCATATTTTGTTTGTTTGTTTTTCTTCTCTTTTTGTCTTTTTTGTTGCTCTTACACTCTCCTCCACCTCTGCCTGTCCTGTTTTTTCCTTTCTTCCTGCAGAACTCCTTTTAGAATTTCTTGAAGGGGAGGTTTCTTGTTGGCATACTCTCTCAATTTCTGTTTATCTGTGTATATTTTGAACTCTGCATCATTTTTGAATTCTAGTTTAGCTGGATAGAGTATTCTTGGTTGGAAATTTTTTTCTTTTAGTACCTTGACTATATCATACCACTGCCTTCTTACCTCCATCGTTTCAGATGAGAAATCAGCACTTAATCTTATGGACCTTCCCTTTTATGTGATGGTTTTCTTTTCTCTTGCTGCTTTTAGAATTTTCTCTTTGTTTTGAGAGTTGGATAATTTGACAAGTATATGTCTTGAGGTGGGCCTGTTGGGGTTTATGATATTTGGGGTGCGTTGTGCTTCTTGGATATGTACATCTGTCTCTTTCAGTAGATTTGGGAAGTTTTCAGCCATTATTTCCTGCAACACTCCTTCTGACCCCTTTCCCTTCTCTTCTCCTTCGGGGATGCCTATAATACTTATGTTTGTGCGTTTTGCATTTTCATTCAGGTCCCTAAGTCCTAGCTGGATTTTTTCTATCTTTTTATCAATCAATTCTACTATCTGTTTGATTTCCAATGTACTGTCTTCCAGATCGCTAATTCTCTGCTCTGCCTCTTCTAATCTGCTGCTATTTGCTGCGAGTGCATTTTTGATTTCTTTAACTGTGGTGTTCATTCCCATCATATCTGTTATCTTTTTGCATATGTCTGCAATTTCCCCTCCAAGTGTTGTCTCATATTGTTAACGTCTTCCTTTACCTCATTAAATTTGTCAGTGATATATGGTCTGAGATCTTTAATTACTTGTGCGAAGTTCTGCTCCCCTTCCTGGTTTTTAGTTTGTTCATTGGATTCAGCCATGTTTTCCTGATTACTGGTTTGGTTTGTAAATTTTTGTTGCTGTCTGGTCATCATTTTATCTTGACAGGTTTAATCAGTTCCTTGGCTTCTTTGTCTAGTCTTGGGGATTAATTAGCTGTTGTTTTGGCATAAATGTTATATCTTCTCTTTGTCACTTTGTTCTTCTTATTCTAATTTCTTATTGCTGGCTGAGTTCACTTTGAAGGAAAGTATTAGGGCCAGGGAAAGGCAAATGTGTAAGAAAGGAAAATGTGTAAAGTAGTATTGGTAATAAATGTTAACAGAGCAACAATATGAGATCTGGGAGGATGGATATTAGATTCATGTAAGTTGTGTGGAGTTATAGCAGTAAGTAGAGTACCTATGATGAGGTAGTCAACTGAATATGGGAGGAATATGGTATGAATTAAAAAGCTAGTGTTTTCGTGAGAGTGGGAAAGAGAAAAGAAAGGCAATAGTTTCAAAAGTGGCTAAAAGGCAGAAAACAAAACAAAGGTATTAGAAATTAAGAGTTAGACATTTTGGGGATCAAAGAAAGGGAGGTAGAATATAGGAAAGACAGTAGATGATGGAGGATATCAAGATGTGGGGGAAAGGGGATAATATAGGTAGCCAAAATCAATTCACACAGAAATGAGGCAATGGAGGATGAGGAAACCCAGCAAATGTGAGGTGTTCCCTGCAGCACCTATTGTATAATTAAGATAAAATAAAATAAGAAGAAAATGAGGGACTAGAGAGAAAGAAAAAAAAAAGACCTTGGGGGATACAGTGGGAGAAAAGACTAGGAGATAATGCAATGTTAGCAATCAGGATGATTAAAAAATTAAAACAAATTAAAACAAAAAAAAAGAAAGAAAGAAAAAACACAAACATTGAGGGCTAAGACATTCAAGGACCTCAGATGGACCTCAGGGCATGGTGGATTCAGGGACTGAAAGTCTGTGATATTGCAGACTCAAGAGGTGTGAGTCTCTGCGGTGTGGGCCACCAGGGTTTAGGGGACACAGACCTGACAACCTCAAATCTGGTTAACAGGGAGCCTGGGAGCACCGCAGTGCAACACAGCCTTCAGGGATCCCCACAGCTGGGTGTCAGCCCTGTGGGGGAGGTCACATCTGCAAACTCTGACCTATGTGTCAGAACCCCGCAATTCACCCTCTCACTAGGGTCTCTTCTGTGGCTGTATCACCAATTCAACTTCAGGACATCTCCCACCCTGCAAGCCCCTGAAATAGCCACCTGGGGGTGCCCCTACACTGCAGCCAATTAAATGATGCTGCAGATCAGCAGCCAGGCCCATGGGGCGGGGCTCCAGCCAGAAGTGCTGCTATCAGTGTCTGAAACCGGAATTCCCATGCCTCTCAAAAGATTCCCCTAATCGGCTTCCAGATGTCCCCCACCCTGCAGGCCCCTGAAACAGCCTCCTGATGATGTCTCTTTATTGTGAGTGATTTAAGGCTGCTGTAGATCGGCAGCCAGCTGTGGGGGCGGGGCTCTAGCCAGAAGCACTATTATTCATGTCAGGAATCAAAAATTCCCCACCTCACACAAAACTCCCGCCTGTCTCCCCAAGTTGGTCTGTGAAGGCCTCCTGCCCTGTTAGCCCCCCAATAGCCCTCTCAGGGCTTATGAATTCCCCAGTACCACAGAGCCTTCAGGAATTGCCACCGCGGTGCTGGTGCCATGGCTCTGCCCACCCCAGGAGGGGGCATCCTGGGCGCAGCCCCCACCTCCGTGTAAGAGAGCCTCAATTTTATCTTATAAACAAATTTTCTCTGTTACCTTCCCACCAAATCGATGTCCAGACACCTCCTGCCCTGCAAAATCCTGAAACAGCCTGGTCCTGAAGAATTTCCAACGCTACCCAGCCGCTTCTTTGCAGGAGAGACTTTCAGGTGCACTCACTCAACCACCATCTTGCCCCGCCCTCCTTTGTTTCTTTATTGGTTTTTTGAGATGTTATGTCCAAAGTTGATAATGGTGAAATAAAGTCCCCCAGTATATTTGTAGAGGCATCTATTTCTTCACTTATTATTTCCAGTGTTTGCCTCACATATTTGGAGGCACTCTTGTTAGGAGCATAAATGTTTATTATTGTTCTTTTTTCCTGAAAGATTATCCCTTTCACTAATATGTAATGTCCATCTTTGTCTCTCACTCTTGTTTTGCATTTAAAGTCTATTTTGTCTGATACTAATATAGCTATACCTGCTCTTTTTTGGTTATTGTTTGCTTATAAGATTGCTTTCCAGCCATTCAATTTCAACCTCCTTGAATCCCTGGGTCTAAGATGTGTTTCCTGGAGACAGCATATATATGGGTCATATTTCCTTATCCAGTCTTCAGGTCTGAGTTGCTTGACTGGGGAGTTTAATCCATTGACATTCAGTGTTATTACTTTCAAGGAATTACTTACATTAGCCATATTTTCTTTGTAGTTTTGTTTGTCATATTTTGTTTGATTTCTTTTTTCTGTTTTTTTCTTTTTAGTTGCTCTTACACTCTTCTCCAACTCTGTTTATCTTGTTTTTTTCTTTCTTTCTACAGAATTCCCAATAGTATTTCTTCAATGGCAGGATTCTTGTTGGCATACTCTCTTAGTTTATGTTTTTCTGTGAATATTTTGAACTCTCCATCATTTTTGGATGCTAGTTTTGCTCGATAGAGTATTCTTAGTTGGAAATTCTTTTCTTTTAGTATTTCAACTATGCCATACTACTGCCTTCTTGCCTCCATGGTTTCAGATGAGTTATCAGCAGTTAATTTATGGATCTTCCTTTGTATGTGATGGTTCTCTTTTCTCTTGCTGCTTTTAGTATTTTCTCTTTGTCTTGAGCATTGGATAAATTGACAAGTATATGTCTTGGGGTGGGCCTTTTGGGATTTATGGTGTCTGGGGTGCATTGTGCTTCCTGGACATGTACATCTGTCTCTCTCATTTGATCTGGGTAGTTTTCAGCCATTATATCCTGCAACACCCCTACTGTCCCCTTTCCCTTCTCTTCTTCTGGGATGCCTATAATGCTTATGTTTGTGTGTTTTGCATTGTCATTCAGGTCCCTAAGTTCCTGATGGATTTTTTTCTATCTTTGTTTCAATCAGTTCTACTATCTGTTTGATTTCAGGTGTACTGTCTTCCACATCACAAATTCTTTCCTCTGCCTCTTCAGGAACAATCAGTTCTACTATTTTTTTTATTTCAGGTGTACTGTCTTCCACATCACAAATTCTTTCCTCTGCCTCTTTGGGTCTGTTGTTATTTGCTGAGAGTGTATTTTTGATTTCTTGACTTGTGCTGTTCATCACCATCATATATTTTATCTTTTTGCATATGACTACAATGTCTTCTGTATTGTCCCCAAGAGTTTTCTTCATATTCTTAATCTCTTGCTTCCCTTCATGAAATTGGTCCCTAATATATGTTATAAGAACTTTAATTACTTTTTCAATGTTCTGCTCCTCTTCCTGGTTTTTAGTTTGTTCATTGGATTGGGCCATGTTTTCCTGATATGGGTGTGTTTTGTTGTTTTTTATTGCTGTCTGGTCATTTTTTTTTTTTTTAAGATTTATTTATTTTATTTATTTCTCTCCCCTTCCCACCCCCTGCCCCAGTTATCTGTTCTCTGCATCTATTTGCTGCGTGTTCTTCTTTGTCTACTTCTGTTGTTGTCAGCGGCACAGGAATCTGTGTTTCTTTTTGTTGCGTCATCTTGTTGTGTCAGCTCTCCGTGTGTGCGGCGCCATTCCTGGGCAGGCTGTACTTTCTTTCCCGCTGGGTGGCTTTCCCTTATGGGGCACACTCCTTGCACACGGGGGTCCCCTGCAGGAACACCCCTGCATGGCATGGCACTCCTTGCACACATCAGCACTGCACATGGGCCAGCTCCACACAGGTCAAGAAGGCCTGGGGTTTGAACCGTGGACCTCCCATGTGGTAGATGGATGCCCTAACCACTGGGCCAAGTCCGCTTCCCTGGTTGTCATTTTATCTTGATGGGTTTAATCAGTTGCTTAGCTTCTTTGTCTACATCGGATTTTAATTAGTTGTTTTTGCATGCATGTTAAATCTTTCCTTTGTCACTTTGTTCTTCCTTTTTTATTTCCTTGTTGTTGGCTAAGTTCACTTGAAGAATAATGCTAGGGCCAGAGAAAGCAAAAGGAGTAAGAAAAGAAAATGAATAATAGTAGTATTGATAATAAATGTTAACAGAGGAACCATGTGAAATACAGAGAATGCAAGCTATGTAGAATTATAACAGTAAGAAAAGTAGAGTACATATTATGAGACAGTAAACTGAATACGGGGAGGAGTATAGTGTAAATTAAAAGGCCAGTGCGTTCAGGAGAGAGGAAAAGAGAAAAGGATGGACAATAATATAAAGCTTAAATATAACACAGAAAACAGAACAAAGGTATTGGAAATAAAAAGAAAAATAGGAGGGCAAACAAAGAGAGGTGTAACGTAAGTGAAACAATAAATTATGGAGGATAGAAAGATGTAGAGGAAAAGGTATAGTATTGGTGGCCCAAATCAATACACACAGAAAAGAGGAAATGGAGGATGAGGAAATACAGCAAATGTGAAGTGCTCTTTGCAGCACCTAATATAAAAAAAAATTAAAAAGAAGAGAAAGAAAAAAGAGGGAAGACAAAAGAGAAGGGGGAAGCAAGCAAGAAAAAAGAAAAGAAAAAAGAAAGAAAGAAAAAAGCCTTGAGGGGATAAAGAGGAAGGGAAAACAAGAAGACAAATCAAAAAAATACCATACAAAGTTTCAAGCAAGGAATCCTCTTTGCAGTTAAATAAAATGCTTAGGAATCTGACTTTCTCCCTTTCCCCCTTCCTCACTTTCCTCTCTCCCAGGGCAGCAGGAAACCTGCACGAGGGGTCCTGTAGGAGATTCAAATGGGTCTTTAGTGTACCAGCTCAACACGGAAACAATGACTCTTAATTTCGAGAGAGTGCACCCACACCTCACAAGAAACCCCAAATATGCTATTGGAAGCTTCAGAAGCACGTCCTACAGTCCCTCTCCCTTAGGTGTGCTACAGGAGGGCTAGTTGATTTTCTGACTCCACCTTCTCCCAGACCAAGTTTCCTATCCCAGGGTATTTAGTGAATTGGGCTTTCTCAGCAGATTTTATTTTTTGTTTCCTTTTTCTTTTTTTCTGTAACTTTTCCCTCTGATGAGAAATCTACTGTCACTACCATTACTTTTTCCCTGAATAGGCAAACTGTTGTCAATCTTTTGCTGCTTCTCAGATGATCTTTTGTAATTAATCTTCTGTATTTTACGTATGGTGTGTATTGTTTTGGATTTGTTTGGTTTGATTGTATTTGGGGTTTGCTCAGCTTCTTTTTTCTGAAGGTTTATGTGTTTTTGCAAAATTCGACTGCATTCAATGTTGCAAGGTGGGATTGGGAGTTCTAGTTGCCTGCACTTACCCGGCAGGGGGAAGTAGCAGTTTCTCCTTACAGTTCTACATGTGGTTTCCTCTGCCACCGTAGGGATTGACGAGTGATGGTGGCCCCTTCACCACAGAGTGGTGGTGAAAATTCTGACTCTCCAACAGGCCTACTTTACACACTGAACATTGGAGTTTGAAGATGTTTGTGACGGCTGGGCAAGATTGGCAATCCAGTCTCTCCACATGGGCTCCACTGACACTCCAGGGACGATCTCCTTAGCCCTGGCAGGAATGAAAGTCCTGCCACCCTACTTGGCCATGTCTGACATCACCCTAAAAGGAGTTTGGGTGTTTCAGATTGGTGGGGGTGTAAGTCTAAGCTCCCCAATCTTCCTTATCTTGTATGGGTGAGCATGGGACCTCAGCACTTTTTGTAGTGTTTGGCTGGAACAGAGGTGCTATTATCAAAAAGTTTTCTGTCTTGCTGGAATGCTCTTTTTCTATTCCTTTGACTAGAAAGAGCAAATTTCAGTTGGGGCTTTTTTTCTTGTTCTGCAACTGTTGGCATTTCCAGATTGATAGATTCCTCAGCAATATATCTATAAAATATGTGGTAAAATGAAACCCAAGGAATTTTACCACCATGTCATTCATTTGCTCCCAAATTCACTAGCTGACCTGCCTTCTTTCCACCTTTCAGAGCCTCATGTTGTTTTTTCTTTCTTATATATAAAATATCCAATGTCCTACTAAGTAGGAGGAATACAGAAAGACTTGTCTAAATCTTCATCCCAGAAGATGAAGCTGTTCTTTTTGCTATACAGAGTTTTGATTTTTAACAGATAGCACTAAAAGTGCCCTTCAAGCTGGCAGAGTTCCCATTTCCATTATTCTGGTTAATATTGGATGTTATCAAATGTATATTTACTCATTGCTTGAAGGGTTTTTCCATTGTTGATGGCTTTGAAATGGTATGTTTTACTGATATATATTTCCCTATTTTTTGGTGAATTTTCACATCTATACAAGTATTCAAGTATGATTTATTTACCTCTCTTTCTTCCCCCTGGATTGTTTTTTTATTACTTTTGTCCATATTCTTCTCCTGTGATGTCAGGTGTTCTTTATAGTTTGGATAATAAGCTTTATTCTATGTGATGATACTATTTTCAACCTATCAGATGTATCTCCTTTTATTTTTTATATTAGTTCTTTTAATTTTTATTAAATTGTGTTTTATTTAAAGATACATAGATCACAAAAAAATGTCCCATCAAAAAGTATGAGATTCCCACGTACCCCACCCCCACCCCCCACTCCTCCCAGTATTCCAAAATGTATTCACCAAAAGCAATGAATGTGCCACAATGCTGGAAGAGGTTGTTATTAGTTCTTTTCACAAGGAGTTTTTTATATTGTTGTAGTGGTGTTTTCCTATCATTTTCTCCACGGTTTTTGTTTTATGTGTTTTTAAAAAGGAGAATCATTTAACCCTAGTTAGAGATGTTCTCTAAGATTTTCTTCAGGTGATTTCATTTATACTCAGGCCTTTAAAGACTATACTTTCAGGGATCATTTCTATATTTGGATACTTAGGCCTTTATACAATCTGGATTTTTAAAATTTGGTTTGAGCTAGGCAAGTAATTATTTCTGTTCTTTCACATATTTTATTAAGTTTTTAAGGTTCTGGGGATATTTTCAGGTAAGTAAGTGTATATTTGTCTCATTGTTATATTTTTCCCATTATTTAAAAAAATGTCCACTTTTTAATTTTTTAATTGTCTTTTTAAAAAAGATACTTATATCCCAAAAATATTACATTAAAAAAAAATAAGTGGCTCCCATATACCCCGCCCCCACTCCTCCAACATCAACAACCCTTTTCATCATTGGGGAAGGGGGAAGAGGGTTTGATGCTGGACATACGGGAGTCCCCTATATTGTATATGTGACTTTACTGTGATCTAAAACTTTTTGAAGACAAAATTAAAACTTTTAAAAAATGCATGTAGACACTGAGGAAGGAATGAAAGAAATTACTTTGCCACTGTACATACAGGGCAACAGCTATTAGAGTGATGAAAGGCAAGACATCAAAAGCAAAGTTTTATGATAGTTTTCATTTTTTAATACCCCAATTTATTTTTCACTTCATTTTAGTTCTTCTAAATTAGTATGTAATCTATTTCTAATGTTTAAGCCTATCATTACTATTTCATTTCCTACTAACTGGATTTGGCAATGGTTTTGGTTCACTTTTGAAGAAGTTTTGGATAGCGGGGTTCAGCTGCGGCAGGGGAGGAGCACAGGTGTGGGGTGCTTTTGATGTGGGATGCGTGTTTGGGAGGGAGTTCTCCAGGGCACGTTTATGGGGTACATAAAAATGTTGTGATATTTGTTGGGTATTGCCACCGCAGGTGGAGTTACACAGGACAACAGGGCAGTGCTGAGTTCCTGGGGGGAGCTGTCCCATTCCCCCGGGTGCCGCAGCAACCCCCCGGTGCAAGGGCAAAGGCCAGTTAGGCAGGTGGTCCAAGGAGGAGCCCTTGATAGGACGACACTATCTTTAAATGTGTTTCCTTTACTTGTAAGAGATACACAGATTACATAAAAGGTTATGTAAATCATACAGGGGGAGGCGCTTCGGGTGCGCGTGGGACCCCCTGAGCTACCTCCCTGGCCAGAGCTGCCCTGGCGCCCGTCCCCGCCTCCCGGCCCCGCGCCCCCGTCTAGGAGCTCCTTAGGGAACCTCCCACCGGCAGGAGACGCGCGGCAGGACCCGCCCGCACTGGGCCGGGAGCACCTGGGAGCACCCCTGGGCCACCCGGATGCCCGAGGACCCCAGGCCCCGCCCACCAGGGGCGAGGGGGCGGGCGGGACGGCGGGCGGGACGGCGGGCGGGACGGCGGGCGGGACGGCGGGCGGGACGGCGGGCGGGACGGCGGGCGGGCAAGATGGCGGGCGGGACGGCGGGCGGGCAAGATGGCGGGCGGGACGGCGGGCGGGACGGCGGGCAAGATGGCGGCAGGCGCGCCCAGAGCATGGAGCCGGCAGGGACAGGCTGAGGGGGACCCACAAAGCAGGAGGCATCAATCCCAAGAGAGCGGGGCAAGAGGGGTGACAGGGTTAAGCCGCGCGTTTGCCGTCCCCGGGGCAGGAAGCCTCCGCCTGGCCGCACCTCCCTGGCCGCGCAGACGGGGAGAACCACTCCGGGAGTGGAGGGTTCTGGTGCAGGTGGAGAGGGTCCTGCGCGTGCGGGTTCAGTCACCGGACCCCGCTTTCTGAGCTTCCAGGAGCACAGCAGCCTGAGGAGCAGCCAGGGAGGGGGAGAGGCGACTCTGCCGAGCAGCCCCGCGCCCGCCCTCGTCCACGTGGGGAGAAGGTGGGGCCAGGCGGCGCCTAAGCCTGCGCGGCGCGAGGAGGGCCCGGGGCGCGCTGGGAGGACTCCAGGAGCACATTGGGGTCCCGCAAGGGGGGGCGCTCTCAAGGAGACCGGCACTGCTTATGTGGTGGTCTGGTCACCAGGGTCCCGTCTGCCTGTTGGAGGGGCTCTCACACGGCTTCCTGCTGCCCGGAGAGAGGGAAGGAGAAAGGGAGAAAGGGGAGGGCAGACTCCTACTCAGTGTTTGAGTTGCAAAGAGCCTGTCCTGCCCCTGAAGGGGACTTTTTTTTTTGAGGAGTAGTTTGACCCTGAAGGAGGGTTTGGCTCAGTGGAGGAGTTTCAGCCTTGAATGTGCAAGATCTCTGGTCCAGTTCACAGCTGCCCTTAGAGTAGTGACCCACTGGGATATTAGCTGGTATTTTGAGAAAGGGAAAACATAGATAACATCCTTGTGTTAGCTTCCCTTGGGTCTCTTACTTTGAGGGAAGTCTGTTTTTTTTATTGTTTTGTTGTCTCCTTCCTTGAGGGCTTGTGGTTTTTGTGTTGGTTTTTTTTTTCTTCTTATCTTGTCTTTCCCTCCTCTTTATCCACCCACCTTTTCTTTCTTTCTTTTTTCTTTTCCTTTTTCAAATTAGGTGCTACTGGGTTGTTTATTGTTTGCTGTGTTTCCTCATCCTCAACCTCCTCTCTTCTGTGTACTGATTTTGGCTACGGATGCTATCTATTTTCCTTCCTACATCTTTTTACATTCCACATTCTGTTGTTGCTCTTACATTCCCTCTCTTTGTTTAGCCCCCAATTTTTCTGACTTTTTATTTCTAACTTTTATTCTGCTTTCTGTCTTTTATTAACTCTTTATTTTATTGCCCTTTCTTTTCTCTTCCTTCTGTCCTGATCATGCTAGCCTTATTTATTTATTTATTTATTTTTTTAAAATATTACATTAAAAAAATATGAGGTCCCATTCAAGCCCACCGCCCCCACCCCACCACTCCCCCCACAGTAACACTCTCTCCCATCATCATGACACACATCCATTGCATTTGGTAAGTATATCTCTGGGTATCGCTGCACCTCATGGCCAGTGGTCCACATCATAGCCCATACTCTCCCACGTTCCACCCAGTGGGCCCTTGGAGGATCTAATGCTAACCTTTTAATTCATACTATATTCTTCTTCATATTCAATTTCCCATTTCATTGTAGGCACTCCACTTCCTAATTCCTGTAACTATACACTGCTTACATGAGTTTAATATTGATTCTCCTAGGTCTTATATGGTTCTTCTGCTAACACTTATTACCAATACTACTGTTATACTTTCTCTTTTCTTACCTCTTTTGCTTTCCCTGGCCCTAATCTTTTTTCTTCAAGGTGACTTAGATAAAAACCAGGTAATAGAATAAGAACACAGTGTCAAAGAGAAAAATTAACACACACAAAAGAGCACCTAAGAAAACTGGAGATGAGAGGGAGAAGCTAATCTACTGAAGGAACCCACCAAGATAAAATGATGACCAGACAGCAACAAAAAAATACAAACCAAACCAATAATCAGGAAGAAATGGCCCACTCCAATGAATAATTAAAAACCAGAAAGAGGAGCAGAACATCAAACAACTAATCAAAGGTCTCCAATCAAATATCGTGGATCAACTTAATAAAGTAAAGGAAGAGATTAAGGATACTAAGGGAAGCGGTTGTGGCTCAACTGATAGAACATCTGCCTACCATATGGAGGGTCCAGGGTTTGATACCCAGGGCTTCCTGACCCATGTGGTGAGCTGGCCCATGAGCAATGCTGCTGCGTGCAAGGAGTGCCATGCCATGCAAGGGTGTCACCCATGTAGGGGTGCTCCACATGCAAGGAGTGCACCCTGCAAGGAGAGCCACCCCTTGTGAAAATAGCTGAGCCTGCCTAGGAGTAGCACCACACACACAGAAACCTGATGCAGCAAGATGACACAACAACAACAACAACAAAGCAAAACAGTTTCCTGGTGCCACATGACAAGAAGGCAAGCTGACACAGAAGTACACACAGAGGATGGACATAGAGAGCAGACAGTGGGGTGGAGTGAAGGGGAGAGAAATAATTAAAATAAATGTTTTAAAAAGTTGATATTAAGAAAACACTTGGGGAAGCAGAATTGGCCCAATGCATAGGGCATCTGCCTACCATAAGGGAGGTCTGCAGTTCAAACCCCGGGCCTCAACAACCCATGTGGGGCTGGCCCATGTACAGTGCTGATGCACACAAGGAGTGCTGTGCCATGCAGGGGTTTCCCCCACATAGGGGTATCCCACACGCAAGGAGTTCACCCTGTAAGGTGAGCTCCCAGTGTGAAAGGAAGTGCAGCCTGCCCAAGAATGGCACTGCACATGTGGAGAGCTGACACAACAAGATGATGCAACAAAAAAGAAACACAGATTCCCGGTGCCACTGATAAGGATAGAAGCAGTCACAAAAGAACACACAACAAATGGACTAGAGAGCAGACAACTGGGGGGGGGGGGGAGGGTTGGGAAAGGGAGAGAAATAAATTTTAAAAATTAATAAATCTTTTAAAGAAAAAAAACACTTAGAGAGCATAATGAAGAAATTATAAACATACTAAAAAAAGATAACAGATATTATTGTGATGATTGGCTCCATTCAAGAAATAAAAAATACTCTCTCAGCAAATAACAGCACATTTGAAGAAGCAGAGGAGAGAATTAGTGATGTGGAAGATAGTACATCTGAAATCAAACAAATTGTAGAATTGTTAGATAAAAGGAGAGAAAAAATCCAGCAGGGGCTTAGGGATTTGAATGACAACACAAAATGCACAAACATATACATTATAGGCATCCAAGAGGAGAAGAGAAGGGAAAGGGGACAGAAGGGGTGTTGGAAAAAATAGTGGCTGAAAACTTCCCAAACCTATTGAAGGAGATGGATGTACGTGTCAAGGAAGTGCAGCATATCCCAAACAGTATAAATCCCAACAGGCCTACCTGAAGATACACCTTTGTCAAATTATCCAATGTTCAAGACAAAGAGAAAACACTGAAGGAAGTATGAGAAAAGAAAACCATCACATACAAGGGAAGCTCAATAGGATTAAGTGCTGATTTCTCATCTGAAACCATGGAGGCAAGAGGGCAGTGGTATGATGTAGTCAAGGAACTAAAGGAAAAACATTTCCAGCCAAGAATACTCTATCCAGCAACCTAGCAGTCAAAAATAATGGAGACTTCAAAATATTCACAGATAAACAGAAACTGAGAGTATGCCAATAAGAAACCTGCCCTTCAAGAAATCCTAAAGGGAGTTCTGCAGTTGGAAAGAAAAAAACAGGAGAGAGAGTTGGAGGTGAGTGTAAGAACAACCAAAAGACAAAAAGAGCAATAAAAACAACCTATGACACACAAATCCAAAGAAAATATGGGTAATGTAAGTAATTCCTTGAGAGTAATAACACTGAACATTAATGGATTAAACTCACCTGTCAAGAGACACAGATGGTAGAATGGGTAAGGAAATATGACCCATCTATACACCACCTACAAGAAACTCATTTTAGGCCCAGGGATTCAAGGAGGTTGAAAGTGAACACCTGGAAAACAATCTTATAAGCAAACAATAACCAAAAAAGGACAGGAGTACCCATACTAATATCAGAAAAAATAGATTTTAAATGCAAAACTATTTTGAGAGACAAAAGATGGGTACTACATATTATTCAAAGGGGTGATCTTTCAAGAATAAAGAACAATCATAAACGTTTATACACCTAATCAGGGTGCCTTAAAATACATCAGGCAAACACTGGAAAAACTAAGTGGAGGAATAAATGCCTCTACATTTATAGTGGGAGACTTTAATACACCATTATCACCATTAAACAGAATATCTCAATGGAGAATCAATAAAGAAACAAAGACTTTACTAATATATTAATGAATCTGGACTAATAGACATATTCAGAACACTACATCCAAATACAACAGGGTACACAAGCTGCTCAATTGTATGTGGATCAATCTCCAAATAAACCACATGCTAGGCCACAGAGAATGTCTCAATGAATTCTGAAAGATTGAAATCCTACAAAATAATTTCTCTGACCACAGTGGACTGAAGCTGGAAATATGCAAGGGCCAGAGACCCAGATTGGGCATCAAGATATGGAAGTTAAGCAACACACTCTTAGACAAACAGTAGGTCAAGGAGGAAATCTCAAAAGAAATCAGTAACTACATTGAAACTAATGAAAATGACAACACAGTATATCAAAACTTATGGATGCAGCAAAAGCCGTACTGAGGGGGAAATTTATAGCCATTAATTCATACATCAAAAAAGAAGAAAGACCTAAAATTGAAGACCTAAGTGCACACTTGGAGGAATTACTAAAAAAAGAAGACACAAACAACAAAAAAACCAACCCCAAAGAAAGAAGAAAAAAAGAAATAACAAAGATCAGAGCAGATTTAGATGAAATAGAAAGCAAGAATGCACTAGAAAAAATAAAACAAAGGGTTGGTATTTTGAGAAGATCAATAAAACTGGTAAGTCCTTAGTTAGACTAGCAAAGAAAAAAAAGAGAGAAGAAGCAATTACACAAAATAAGAAATGAGAAAGGGGGTATCACCACTGACTTCACAGAAATAATGACTATCATAAGAGGATGCTTTGAAAAACTATATGCCAACAAGGACAATTTAGAGGAAATGAACAAATTCCTGGAAACACATAAGCAGTCTACATTGACGAAAGAAGAAATTGATGATCTCAACAAACCAATCATAAGAGATAGAATCAGTCATTAAAACCTCCCAACTAAGAAGAGCCCTGGGCCAACCTGCTTTACAGGTGAATTCTACCAAGCATTTCAGAAAGAACTAAGACCAAGTCTGCCAGGAGCCTAGGAAGTCCCTCCCTCCTGCCTTACCACCTCCTGAAGGTGGTCACGTCAGCTGACTCCACCCTGTTTGTAAATAGACTATCATGGACTCACTAGGTAGAGTTCAGCCCTCTGGAACTTGGGGCACCAGGAAGATGGGGGGATGTGGGCTAGCTGGAGGGGACCAGTCTCAAAAAGCTCAGGATTTGCAGGTGACGTCCTGTTCTTTCAGTGGCCTGTGCACGTTGCTCCATGAATTGAATTAAATGTGCCTGATCAGTGACTTGAAAATAATAAGAGAAATACTGGGCCCAGGGTATAGTCAACAAAGGAAGGGAACAGGAGATCTTTGCCCTTTGATATAGAGCCTTGTGCTGAGTGCTGATCACTGGCCCTCAAAGCGGGCTGGACCTGCCCTTTCTGCCCCCAGGGAGGGTGGGCTCTCTGCCCAGGAACACCTCCCATGCGAAGAGCTAATTACTGGGTCATGCTGGGGCCATTAGTGAGTGCTCATTATATCACTTAGGGGGTGCTCGGGGGTGTCCCATCTTGGCTGAAAGGTACAAAGATGCTTTTGTGGAGGCCAGCTCTGGGCCTCCAGAACAGATGGTCCAGCCAGTGCCCACGAAGTCAGGAGAAGGCACCGTGGTGCCCAGGAGGCGGGGCCGGGCTGGCAGCACTCAGCCAGGCACATGGAACCCCGGCCAGCACTGGGTCTCCTCAGGGCTGAGGTTGCCAAATCCTCAAAGGGAACAGGGTGCTGGGCTTGCCTTGGGGTACAGGACTGTACACTGACAAGGGAGGTGCAGGGCTTTGGGAAATCGGGGTACTGAAGAATGAAATTTAGGGAGTCAAAAAAGCCTCTGCCAAGACTGGCCATGGACAGCACCAGCTGCTGGATCCCACTCCAGGCAGGAAGGAGGGGACACCACGTTTAAGGGGCTCATAGATGCTAAGGACCCCCAGAGCTTCACACGTTGTCACAATAGAACCTCGAAACACCCCAAAAACTGGAATTGATGAATTATTTAAGTCTTGAAGCGATTGCCTAGCTTCTGTTGTCCTCTATGGAGGAATGCTCAATGACCACCAATCACAGAAAAGGAAACTTCCCCACAGCAGGGAAGAACCACAGCACTCAAACTCCTTCGGGGAGCTGAAATTCTCCCAGAGGCAGATGGCAGTGCAGAGGGACATGAGAAAGGAACAAGACGGTCCAGAGCCTTTGTGCTCTAAAGGGGTTCAGCCTGGCTCAGGGTCCCCAACAGAGCAGGAGGGTCTGGGAGGCTGCTCTGCGGAGGTGCTACTTAGATGAAGGCTGCGTCCTAGCCAGAGCCCCTCCCCCAGGATGGGGTGGGGGGGCCCAGCACGGGAAGTAGGGAGGGCCATGTAGGCAGGGGAGAGCTGGGGCTTCAGGAACTGGCAGCTCTCAGCGAGTGGGAGAACCAGCTTTCTCCAGCCCTAAAGTTCCATCTCTTTAGCGTCAGCTGGGGGTGAAACCACTATTTTCCCAGGACCTAGAAGACAAACTCAGCCATGGAAGCCCCAGAGGCTGCAGGGGTGGGAAGGGGCAGTGGAGCCTTCATGCAGAAAGCGTGCTGCCCCCTCCCCACCTCCCCCAGGTGGGAGCGCTCTCTCTCTTCTTGGGATTCTGGGGTCATGAGCCTCCCGGGGGAGCTGGAGGGGGCGGCCTTCTGCAGGGCTTGCTCTTTGGTGCACTGAGCTGCTATGCACCGGCTTCCAACAATAACCACCTTCCACCTGCCCAGTGCAGAGCTGGCCACAACTGGTGGGGGAGGGCTGTGGTCAGCACTGCCAAGTGCTCGGGGCTGGGGGCTGAGGGCATATAAAGGGCGGCGTGTGGGGTCCAGGCACAGCCTCCTAGGACAGCCCTTCGGCACCTCTGGCCACTGTGAGCCCAGAGCCCTGGCCATGAAGACGCTGCTCCTGACCCTCGGCCTCAGCCTGGTTGCTGCCCTGCCAGCCCAGGACCCCCTCGGCTTGATCTCGGAGAAGCTGGATGTGAGCTGGAGGGGCATGGGGTGGGGAGAGGTAGAGTCTGACTGGGGAGGGGCCAGGGCCTGTGGAGGCTGCCAGGAAGGTCAGAGGTTCTCCTGTGCTCCAGGCAGAGCTGGCCAGATGGACAGGAGGAGCCGCTCTCCAGCCCTGGGCAGGGGCAGGGGGACCCTGTGGAACTGATGCCCTGGGGACCCCCGGGCATTTCCAGGCCCCCTGGGTGGCAGTTCTTAGGGGACCAGGGCCTGTCCCACAAGAGTGGATATGGGGACAGTCAATCGCTGCCCAGTGGCAGGAACCCAGGGAGTGGTTTGTCCTAAGGAGCGTCAGGACACACTCAAGGTGGGGGTGAAGCCAGGGGCTGGGGGGACCCCGTGCCTCGAGGTCCCTTTGCCCCAGGAACGTGGGTGGGGTTGGGGGAGGGTTTGAGTTGTGGCCCCCCGGGGGACAAGTGGCTCTTATGCCCTTGGCCCTGCCTCAGTTAATAGGGACGTGGTACGTGAAGGCCTTGGTGGACACTAAGGTGATGCCAGTGGAGCAGAGACCCAAGAAGGTGTCCCCTCAGACGATCACTGCCCTGGAGGGTGGGGACCTGGTGATCACCTTCACCATCATGTGAGTAGAAAAGGGCTGCTCCCCACCCATCTCTCCCTCTAATAGGGGGCCCCACACACAGCCAGTGTGGTGGGAATAGACCAGGGAGCCACTAAAGCACAGGTGGGGAGGCCATGCAGGGACTATGCTCAGGTGTGCAGGTGCCAGGTGAGCTGAGGCTGCAGGTGTGTTCCTGAGGCTGCAGCCCACGTGCCTTGTGCTCTCCAGGAAGAAGGGCCAGTGCCACAAGATGAACGTCCTGCTGGAGAAAACAGAGGAGCCGGGAAAATACAGGGCATGTGAGTGCCGAGCCCACCACAGGCTGGTAGAGGGGGGCTGGGGGCTGCCGTGCCACTGACTGAGCCGAGGCTCCCCAGGTGGCCCTCCTCCCTGGGAGTCCCTGCCTGTCCTACCCCAGGAAATGCTGAACTCCCTTCCCAGGGCCCTTGCTGTCCCTGGATGAGTTACCTGACAGCAGACGCCAGGGGAGAGGATGTGCACGGCAGGGAAACTAGGGTTAGGAATCCCGAGGGACAGATGGACATTTGCCTCAGATCCCCGAGCTCCCACGCTTGCCATCCTGCCCTGACAGGAAGTGGTCTGTGGGACCCTAACTTGGCTGGGCCCCTTTCTGGAGGAGGCTTCCCTAGGACTTGGGGTCCATGGCTGTGGGGAACAGCCAGGCCTAGGGTCTGGCCAGGCTGGGGCTGGGGGTGCAGGGGGCTCCATGCAGCTAGGAGGCCCCGAAGCCGAAACCTGCCAGACCCGCCCTTACTGCTCTCCACCTTCTCTGGGAAGAGGACCCTGAAGGCTGTTTTCTCTCTGTCCATCTTCAGTCAATGGGACGAACCTGGTACAAGGAGAGGAGCTGCCCGTGAAAGACCACTACGCCTTTATCATGGAGGGCCAGCACAGAGGGAGACCTTTTCACATGGGAAACCTCATAGGTAAGGGGCCGCATCTCCTGAGCTGCTCCCACCCCAAATCAGCGTCAGCCTCCCCAGCTCCAGGGCAGGAGACCCAGGGCTGCTGAGGGAGGCCTGGTGGTCAGAGCCCTGCAGGGGGCAGCAAGGGGACAGCATCGGACAAGGTCGGCCATGGCCCTACCTGTAGGGGGATTCCTGCAGCCACCAGCACGGCCTCCCAGGGGCCACTGGGTGTGGGGCTGGGGTCTCCAGGGGGAGGGGAATATTTGCTGGTGAAGCTTTTGTGGCAAGCACCCCCAGGTGGGTGAACTCCAGTATCCTCTGGACACAACTTCTCTTTGATGAGGGTGCCCCAGGTCACAGTGTGATCCTGGAGGTCGGCTTGGCCAGCTGCAAGACCCCCAAGGTTCTGAGTAGGCGGGGGGCTCCGTCCCCTACTCCTGCACACGGGACCTGCTCAGCTGCGGGGGCTCTGTGTGGACGGAGCCCCAGGCTGGACCGGAGCCCTGGGCGGCTTTCTGGGGGTTTCCCCTCTGGCTGCCGCCCCCCAGGGTGAAGCCCCCTCCCACCCCAGGTGCTGGAGCCCCCTCCTCCTCCTGGGGTCTGCTCACTGCGGGGCTTCCCAGCCACTCCCAGACCTGGTCCAGGAAGGGCCTTTCCTCCTGGTCTCTCCACAGGTAGAAATCTGGACGTCAACTTTGAAGCTCTGGAAGAATTTAAGAAGTTTGTGCAGCGCAAAGGATTCCTTCAGGAGAACATCTTCATCCCTGCCCAGACGGGTAAATGACCCCGTGCGGCCGGGGTCCCCTGGGGGAGAAGCTTTAGGAGGGCTCCGTGCAGGTGCAGCCCAGGCTGGGTTTTCCTTTTTAAAAATTTTTTTAAATTTTAATTATCTTTTTTTAAAAAGAGATAAAAAGATCACATAAACCCTTACATTTAAAAACTTACGAGGTTCCCATATACTCCACTCCCCACCCCACCCCGCTCCTCCCCAGCAACATCCCCTTTCATCAGTGAGGCACGTTCACTGCCTTTGGTGAATACATCACATCAACAACCTCTTGTCCCCTGTGAGCTGCGGGCAGGGATGGCGTCCACGTCTCCCTGTCCAGGGCGTCTTCTCATCCTTGTTTTGTTTCTACAGAAAGCTGCGTTCCTGAAGGCCACTAGGGTAAGTGAGCACTTGGGAGGACGCTGGAAGCCTCCAGAGCCATGTCTCGGGCCCCCTCCCATCCTCACAGCAGCACAGACCCCAGGGGGCAGCAGGTGGCCACTCTTGCCCCTGCCCTCAGCTCCCATCTGTCCCTGGTCATCCCGGGCCCTGTGGGAAGTCCTTTGTGGACCTCAGGACACACGCTGCGTCTCCGGGTCCTGCTGGCCCCTGTGAGGCTGCTTCTGGGGTGCTCTGCTCCCCAGCCTGGGAGGGGAGTCTCCTCACTCAGCTCCATCCTCACCGACTGCTTCTGGGTGTGGGAGCTGGGCCGTGTCCACTCGTCCTAATTGCCCCTCACCCCATCCCCAGCAAAGGGAAGGACTTGCAGGGGCCTGCCCCATTGTGGGGTGCCGGATCCCACTGGGGCCTGATGCTCCCTCAGGGCCCCCGTCTTCCCAACAGGGATGCCTGCCCGTGGGCCTGTGTGCAGCCAGTGGAGGGACGCGCTCCTGGCCTGGCCTCTGCCCCTGCAGCTCCCCTCCCCCTGCACCCCCAGTGGCCCCAGGGAGTCTCCTCTTCTTTCCATCATGCCCAGCAGCCCAGGTCTGCACCCTGGAGACCCCTGCCTTGCTGCCCGACAGGACCCAGTCCAGCCTGTGCCCCTCCCCTCCCTCCTCCCCACCCCCTGGCCCCACCCCGTCCTGGCCACTTTCTCCTGCTCCTGAATAAAGAGCTTCAGCATTGGCTCTGGCCTCAGCCTGTGTGTGAAGGGGTCTTGGGGTCTGTTTCCTTGGAGACCTCCTGGGGTCCAGCAGGGGAGGGGGCTGGGAGAGGGAGGTGGAGGACATTGAACCTATGGGGCCAGACCCCAGCGGGCACAGCCTCCCACAGGGTGTGTGGCCGAGCCTGGGCCCATCCAGGTGGCTGAGAGCTCAGCTCAGCTGGGCAGGGCAGGCCTGGCAGGCTGGTGACCTGAGCAGGTGGAAGCCCCTGGGGAGGGGCAGGCAGCAGGAGCCAGAGCGGGGGCTGCAGACCCTGGCTGGATCAAAGCCAAATGGGACTTAGGGGACCCCCTGACACCCTGGGTGCCCTCATTTTGAGCAGGTTTGCAGGGAGGATGCCCAGCCCCTCCCCATCACCTCTCACAGTGAGGCACCCAGACCTTGACCTGCAGTTTGTCCTGCTCCAGGACCTGTGCTGAGAGCTGGTGCTCCTGGAGCACAGGGGACCCTCCTGATCCCTGGGGGACCGACAGTGTCATGGGGAGGCCGGGCTAAGCCGAGGGGGGGCGACCACGGGGGGTAAACCCCTGGTCCTGGAACCCGTGCGTCCAGACGGGATGGCCTCTGGAGGGCTCTTGCCAGGCATTGCTGCTCCTGAGATTGCAGGACGGGCCACGAGGGTGCCTTCAGCCCCAGAGCAGGGTGAGCGCAGGCCACCCCCCCACCAAGGAGCCCTTGGCCTCCCTGCTTGGTGCCCCCCGACATCCACTTTGGCTCACAATTTTTTTCTTTCAAGCAATTTTATTGAGATGGGTTCATATACTGTACAATCCATTCAACAGTTACCTTCAATGAGTTTTGGTATAATCACAGAATTGTGCATTCTTCACCACAATCAATATTAGAGCACTTCCAATATTATAAGAATAAAAGCCACACTTAGCGTTCCCTGTCAATCCCTCCATCTAGCTTCTGCCATACATATCTGCTTATTTAATTCTGTTCCATAAATTTATCGTATTTATCCTTCATGTAAATAGTCAAACCTTATCCTGACCCTCATGTGCCCGGGGCTGAGATGGGGTGAGGGGCTCCCCACCTCTCCGGGACTTTGGGAACCAAATCCTCTTTTAAACCTTCCAGGAGCCTGGCTATGGAAAGGGGCCTCATGCAGAATCCTTGTCTAGAAGGAATAACCAGCCTCACAGGGGACCACCCCCTGATTATACCCGTTTCCAGCGGCAGGGGGAGCGCAGGGCCTGGAGGGGTAGGACGAGGACAGGAGCCCGTGAAGCGGGTCCTTTTGGCGACGGCGGCGGAAAGGCCCCTGCCCGGCTCTTACTGAGGGGGCCGAGATGACAAGGGCGAGCGCAGGGTCCAGGGCCACGGAGGTCACAGGAAGAATTCACCGTGGGGTGGCCCGGGTGAGTTTCGGGACGCAGGGCCAGCCCCTAAGGCGCCTCCGTGTCTGCAGCAGCCCTGGGCGCACATCACCGACCGCGGGCGCAGGCTGCGCTGTGGACAGGCCGCCTGCCTGAAGGGCTGAGAGCGCGGAGCACGGGGCGAGGGTGAGGGGCGGCCAGAGCTGGGCCCTGGGGAAACGATCTGCCCCGAGGGCTTGAAACGCGAGTGGAAACAATATCCAGAGGCTCCGTCTACACCCCTGGAGGGACGCGTCACCCAGAGGCGCGGGGCACGGGGCAGTGGTTCTCAGGAGATCAGTCCCAGACTTCACTTGGTGTGTCACATGGTAGTTTCCTATTTGGTTGTTGTTGTTGTTTTTTAAGATCTTGTGGTATGTGGTATTACAGTTTTTCTTTTTCTTTTTTTGTCTTTATTTTTTAAATGTTACATTAAAAAAATGAGTTCCCCATATACCCTCCACCCCCTCACCCCACTCCTCCCATAACAACAACCTCCTCCATCATCATGGGACATTCATTGCACTTGGTGAATACATCTCTGACCACCACTGCACCTCATGGTCAATGATCCACATTATAGTTTACAGTCTCCCCTAGTCCATCCAGTGGGTCATGGGAGGACATACAATGTCCAGTAACTGTCCCTGCAGTACAACCCAGGACAAATCCAAATCCCGAAAATGCCCCCACATCACCTCTCTTCTTTCCACTTCCCACCCTCAGCAGCTACCATGGCCACTTTCTCCACGTCAGTGCTACATTTTCTTCGATTATTAATCACAATAGTCCATGAAGAGAATATCAGTAAGTCCACTCTAATCCATACACTATTCCTCCATCCTGTGGACCCTGGAATGGTTATGTCCACTCCACATCTATATCAAGAGGGGGCTTAGATTCCACATGGATGCTGGATGCAATCCTCCTGCTTTCAGTTGTAGGCAATCTCGGCTCCCTGGTGTGGTGGCTGACCCTCTTCACCTCCATGTTAGCTGGCTGGGGTAAGTCCAATAGACCAGAGAGTAGGAGTTGCAAGTCTGTTGAGGCTAAGGGCCTGGCTATTACATGGACAGTCCAGAGATTCAGGTCCCCTGAGTATACATTAAATCCCAATGCCAACCACAGGTCCAGTAAAAGTAACAGGAGGGGCTTGTGAACAAAGATCACATCTGAGTCCAACTCCATCACACTCAGGAACATGAACTCCAAAGTAGGGCCAACTGACATGGCACTGAACTCCATCTGCCATGACCGTAGAATCTGTGGGTCTCTGTAGCCCTCAGAAGAACCAATTCCTAGGGTGGTATCTACTTTAGATGTCTCTGAAACTATGCTAAAAGTATGTAAGGACGATCCTTCTGATGACCTCCTGGCTCTTTTTTGGAGACTCATAGCCATATAAACTCATTTGTCCTTTTCATTTCCCCCTTTTACTCAAGGTCAAAAAGCATTTTTAACTCCTGATATTATATGTAGGCTGAGATATTCTGCTGGTCTGAGTTGAATCTTTTATTCAAGGTCTCTTTCTAGTTACATCATCAGCTTGTACTTGGTAGTAATCCCTTGGTGCCAGGGAGGCTAATCCCAGGGAGTCATGTCCCACACTGGGGGGAAGGCAACACATTTACATGAGGAGTTTGACTTCGAGACTGGCCACATTTGAGCAACATGGAGGCTCTCAGGAGGTAACTCTTAGGCACCCTGCAGCTCTAGGCCTTGTTCTTATTTCAGGTGCACAGGCTCACAAGCACAGTCATTAGTATCAAGGGCTCATCGTTGGACCTTCATTCTTTTTTGGTCTTTGCCATTGCACTTGGGGGATTGTTGCTGTTCCTTTAGGGACTGTGATAGAGCCCCCCTGGCTAGGAACTCACCACTCCCTCAGTTGTTGTTTTTAATTGTATCCACTATGAAAATAATCCAAAAATTTTTATGTACCCTGGATATATGCCCTGGAGAACTCCCTGCCAACCATGTGTCCCCTGTCAATAACATCCCACACCAGTATTCCACCCCTGCCATTTTTTGAAACTCTTTGTGATCCAAAACTTCTTCAAAAATGAAGCCCAATATATTGCCAGTTTCCATTAATAGTAAAATGGAATATAGTGATGGGTTTAAAGGTTAGATATAGAATACATACTAATTTAGAAAAATTAAAGTAAAAATTGGGGTATCAAAAAATTAAGAATGAAAAAGCTTTGTTTTTGATGTTTCACCTTTCGTCACTGCAATAACTGTGGCCCTGTATGCACATTGGCAAGACAACTTCTTCCATCTCTTCCTCAATATCTACGTCCTTTTATTTACTTTTTTTTTCTAATTATTAAGCTTGTCTTCAGAAAAGTTTTAAATCAGAGTAATTCATATATAGAACATACATTACTCCCACATATCGAATATAAGACACTTTGTCCCTTCTCCACCAATAATCTTTTTAAATGTTCATAGTATATTTACTGCAACTGATGTACAGATATTGAGGCAATTGCTTTCCAACAAGCTACAGTTGGGTTTACATTATGGTTTATATTTGAGACTATATAATTTTCTAAATTTTTAGTTATCTTATGTTTTACATTATGATTTACATTTTAGCCTATAGACCCCTATACATTTTTGGTGTAAATTAACATGTCCTATATCCATCATTGCATAAACTTGTGGAACACATCCATTGTCCCACAGTTACATTCATTCCATCTGTTCAATACCTCTTTCCCCCTCCCCTCAGGGATGACATTGACAGTCGATCCTCATTGCTTGAAGGTCCATGTTCAGAGATACTTGCAACAATATTGAGGGCTTGACATGCTCGACTGCCCTAACGCATTGGGAACCACCATTTCTCTCGAGAGATACAATTCCCTGTATTTGAGAACATCAGTCCTCCCCAGGGTGTGGGTATACCTTCACTCTCATTGTATGGGTCTCCAGCCAATGATATAACCCACTATCACAAAATGAGCATGCACACACTCCCTAGAAGGCTGTCCTGTGTCAGATTCTCCCCTTCAAGTACCTTAAACAGGAAACCTCCCTTATTGTATTTTTGAAAGAGTTTTCTCAACATTATACTCTCAACCACATACCTGACAATCTCCTATATTCACATCTTCCCCCACTCTCCCCCCAATTTCTTGGGCCATATTACCCATCACCCCATCCCTAGCCCCCCTCAAGCATCCAAAGCCCCACCCAAAGGTATCCTTATGCCCCTATTTTATTTTTTCCCTGTACAAACACTTATCTCCAGCTTATCATAGATTTCACCCAGGTAGGTGTGACCTCGCAACCTTCCTCTACCCCCGAAATTCCTTTAAGCCTGTTATCCGGTCTCTAGCTCTCTGAGGCAGCTTGGTTTACTTATTTCATATCATTGAGGTCATGTAGTATTTGTCCTTCAATGCCTGGATTGTTTCACTCAACATAAGTTTCTCAAGCATCTTCATCCATGTTAACATGTGTGTTTGTACTGTATTTATTCTTAAAGCTGAGTAGTATTCCATTGTATGTATATACCATATTTTATTTATCCATTCATCTGTTGATGGGCATTTGGGTTGGTTCCATCTTTTGGCAATAGTGAACAATGCTGCTATGAACATTGGTGTGTATATATTGGTTTGTGTCCTTGTTTTCTGTTCTACTGGGTATATATCCAGGGGTGGAATTGTTGTTCATATGGCAAATCTATAGCTAGTTTTTTGAGAAACTGCCAAACTGTCCTCTGTAATGGCTGGATCCTTCTGCATTCCCACCAGCAGTGTATGAGTATTCCCATTCCTACACATCCTTTCCAGCATTTGTAGTCTTCTATTTTTTTCATAGCTGCCAATCTTATGGGAGTAAAATGATATCTCATTGTAGTTTAGATTTGCATTTCCCTAGTAGCTAGAGATTTGGGGCATTTTTTCATGTGCTTTATAGCCATTTGTATTTCTTCTTTGGAGAAGTGTCTGTTTAAATCTTTTTCCCGTTTTTTAAATGGGTTGTTTGTCTTTTTATTTTCGAAATATAAGAGTTCTTTATATATGCAGGTTATAAGTCTCCTATCAGATATATGGTTACCAAATATTTTCTCCCATTCTGAAGGCTCTCTTTTCACTTTCTTGACAAACTCCTTTGAGGTGCAGAATGCTTTAATTTTGAGGAATTCCCACTTATCTATTGGCTCTTTTGATGCTCGTGCTTTTGGTGTGGAGTTCATGAAGCCATTTCCTGTTACAAGGTCCTGGAGATGGTTCCCTTTATTGCTTTCGGAAGTCTTTATGGTCCTGGCTGTTACATATAGGTCTTCGATCCATTTTGAGTTGATATTTTTATAAAGTGTGATTGGTAATCCTCTTTCACTCTTTTACATATGTATATCCAGTTCTCCAGGCACCGTTTGTTGATGAGGCAATTCTCTCCCAGTTGAGAGGGTTTGGTGGCTTTATCAAATATTATATGACTGTGTATATGAGTATCTATTTTTTGGCTTTATTTATTTTTTTAATGTTACATTAAAAATTATGAGGTCCCCATGTATCCTCCCAACCCTCTCATCCCACTCCTCACCCCATAACAACAATCTCCTCCATCATCATGAGACATTCATTGCATTTGGTGAATACATCTCTGACCACTGCTGTACCTCATGATCAATGGTCCACATCATAGCCCACACTCTCCCACAGTCCACCCAGTGGGCCATGAGATGACATACAATATCCAGGAACTGTACCTGCAGCACCACACAGGTCAACTCCAAGTCCCGAAAATGCCCCCACATCACATCTCTTCCTCCCACTCCCTACCCGAGCAGCCACCATGGCCACTTTCTCCACACCAATGCCACTATTTCTTCAATTACTAATCACAATAGTTCATTAACAGAATATCAGTAAGTCCACTTTAATACATACTCTATTCCTCCATGCTGTGGACCTTAGAATGGTTGTGTCCACTGTATATCTATATCAAGAGGGGGCTTAGATTCCACATGGATGATGGATGCAATTCTCCTGCTTTCAGTTGTAGGCACTCTTGGCTCCCTCGTGTGGTGGTTGACCTTCTTCACCTCCGTGTTAGCTGAGTGGGGTAAGTTCCATAAACCAGAGTGTAAGAGTTGCCAGTCAGTTGAGGTTCAGGGCTTGGCTATCACATGGTCAGTCCAGAGATTCAGGTCCCCTGGGTATACTTTAATCCCCAAAAACAACTGCAGTTCCAGTAAAAGTAACAGGAGAGGCTTGTGAACAAATATCACATCTGAGTCCAGCTCCATCACACAGAAACACAAACTCCAAAGTAGGGTCAACTGACATGGCACTGAACTCCATCTGCCATGACCATAAACCTGTGGGTCTCTGTAGCCCTCAGAAGAACCAATATCTGTGGTTGTCTCTACTTTATCTGTGTCTGGGACTCTGCTCATGTGTGCATAAGCGCAACCCCTCTGATAACCTCCTGACTCTTTTTGGAGACTCATAGCCATATAAACTCAATTGTCCTTTCAATTTCCTGCTTTTCTTCAGGTCAAAAAGCATTTTTAACTCCTGGTATTATATGTAGATTGAGATATTTTGCTGGTCCGAGTTGACCCTTTTATTCAAGGTCATTTTCTAGTTACATCATCAGCTGGTACTTGGTAGTAATCCCTTGGCACCAGGAAGGCTCATCCCTGGGAGTCATATCCCACACTGGGGGGAAGCTGAGTTTGGCTTCGAAACTGGCCACATTTGAGCAACATGGAGATTCTCAGGAGGGAACTCTTAGGCACCCTGCAGCTCTAGGCCTTGTTCTTATTTCAGGTGCACAGGGTCACAAGCATAGTCATTAATATCAAGGGCTCATTGTTGGACCTTCTTTTATGGTCTTTGCCATTGCACTTGGGGTATTGTTGCTGTTCCTTTAGGTACTGTGATAGAGCTCTCCTGGCTAGGAACTCAGCAAACCCTCAGTTGTTGTTTTTAATTGTAACCACTATGAAAATACACAGAGTTCCCAAACCCTGAGTGGGCTGTTTCAGGGGACTTGCAGGGCAGGAGGTGTCTAGAAGTCGATTTGGTGAGACAGTGACAGAGGAGATTCTTGTGAGAGGTGGAATTTTGGGTTTCTGACATGGAGGTCAGAGGTTCTGGCTGGAGCCCCTCCCCCCTAGGCCTGGCAGCCGTGCCACAAC
Source organism: Dasypus novemcinctus (assembly GCF_030445035.2). Classification (NCBI taxonomy): domain Eukaryota; kingdom Metazoa; phylum Chordata; class Mammalia; order Cingulata; family Dasypodidae; genus Dasypus; species Dasypus novemcinctus. The sequence continues at coordinate 127,671,446 of NC_080680.1, read as the reverse complement.
AATCCCTGAGATCTTTGTTCTGTGGGGTGTTCAAAAACCCTGAGTGGGCTGTTTGGGGGCTTGCAGGGTAAGAAGTGTCTGGATGTCGATTTGGTGGGACAGTGACAGAAGAGATTCTTGCAAGAGGTGAACTTTCAGTTTCTCACATGGAGATCAGAGGATGCAGGCAGGACCTCTCCCCCTAGGGCCGGTGCCCAGTTGCAGGGATCCCTGAAGGCTGTGTTGTGCTGCGGTGCTCCCAGGCCCCCTGTTAACCGGATGCATGGTTCCCAGGTCTGAGTCCCCTAAAGCCTGGTGGCCCACACTCCAGAGACTCACACACCTTGATTCTGAAGTGTCACAGACTTCCCATCCCTGAATCCACCATGACCTGAGGTCCATCTGAGGTCCTTGATTACACTGGCCCTCAACATTTGTGTTTTTTTTTTTCTTTTTTCTCTTTCCTGTCTTGGTTGCTAAAATTGCATTGTCTCTGGGTCTTTTCTCCCGTTTTAGCCCCCAAATTCCTTCTTCATTTATTTAGGTTGTTTTTGTCCTTTTTTTTTTTTTGCTTGCTTGTTACCTCCCCTTTTCTTTGCCCACCACCTTTTTCTCTTCTCTTTTTTTTTTCTTTTCTCTCTTTTTCTTCTTATTTTATTTTCTTTATATAATAGGTGCTGCAGGGAGCGCTTCACATTTGCTGTGTTTCCTCATCCTCCATTTCCTCGTTTCTGTGTGAATTGATTTTGGCCACCTACACTATCCCCTTTCCCCCACATCTTTCTATCTTCCATCATCTACTGTTTCTCTTACATCCCACCTCCCTTTCTTTGGCCCCCAAGTAGTCTGACTTTTAATTTCTAATGCCTTTCTTCTGTTTTCTGTCTTTTATCCACTCTTGATATTATTGTCTTTCTTTTCACTTTCCCTCTCTCATGAAAACACTGGCTTTTTAATTCATACTATATTACTCCATATATTCAGTTGATTTTCTCATTATAGGTACTCTACTTACTGCTATAACCCTACACAACTCACATGACTCGAAGATCCATTCCCCCAGATCTCACATTGTTGCTCTGTTAACATTTATTACCAATACTACTTAATACATTTTCTTTTCTTACTCATTTTGCTTTCCCTGGCCCTAATATTTTCATTCAAAGTGAACTTAACCAGCAACAAGAAAATAGAGTAAGAAGAACAAAGTGACAAAGAGAAGACATAACACTTATGCAAGAACAACAACTAATTAATCCCCAAGACTAGACAAAGAAGCTAAGGAACTGATTAAACCTGTCAAGATAAAATGATGACCAGAGAGCAACAAAAAACTACAAACCAAACCAATAATCAGGAAAACATGGCTGAATCCAATGAACAAACTAAAAACCAGAAAGGGGAGCAGAACATCGGACAAGTAATTAAAGATCTCAAAACACATATTAGAGACCAACTTACTGAAGTAAAAGAAGAGATTAAGAATATGAAGAAAACACTTGGAGAAGAAATGGTGGACATATGCAAAAAGATAACAGATATGATGGGGATGAACACCACAGTTCAAGAAATCAAAAATATACTCGCAGCAAATAGCAGCAGACTAGAAGAGGCAGAGCAGAGAATTAGCGATGTGGAAAACAGTACATTGGAAATCAAACAGATAGTAGAATTGATTGATAAAAAGATAGAAAAAATCCAGCTAGGACTTAAGGACCTGAATGAAAATGCAAAATGCACAAACATACATATTATAGGCATCCCAGAAGGAGAAGAGAAGGGAAAGGGATCAGAAGGAGTGTTACAGGAAATAATGGCTGAAAACTCCCCAAATCTGCTGAAAGAGACAGATGTATATATTCAAGAAGCACAATGCACCCCAAACACCATAAGCCCCAACAGGCCCACCCCAAGACATATACTTGTCAAATTATCCAATGCTCAAGACAAAGAGAAAATTTTAAAAGCAGCAAGAGAAAAGAAAACCATCACATACAAGGGAAGGTCCATAAGATTAAGTGCTGATTTCTCATCTGAAACCGTGGAGGCAAGAAGGCAGTGGTATGATATAGTCAAAGTACTAAAAGAAAAAAATTTCCAACCAAGAATACCCTATTCAGCTAAACTGGCATTCAAAAATGATGCAGAGTTCAAAATATTCACAGATAAACAGAAATTGAAAGAGTATGCCTACAAGAAACCTCCTCTTCAAGAAATTCTAAAGGGAGTTCTGCAGGAAGAAAGGAAAAAACAGGACAGGCAGAGTTGGAGGAGAGTGTAAGAGCAACAAAAAAGAAAAAAAGGGAAGAAAAAAAAACAAACAAAATATGACAAACACAAGTCCAAACAAAATATGGCTAACATAAATAATTCCTTGACCATAATGTAAAACATAGGATAACTAAAAATTTAGAAAACTGTATATCCTAAAGTATGGACCACAATGTAAGCACAGATGTCATCTTGTTTGAAAGCTATTGTCACAGAGTCTGTACATCACTGTAAGTAAATGTGATATGAATATGGTATAAGAATATCGCTGTGGAAAGGAAAAGGTTTTACGCTGGATGTGTGGGAGTACTGCATATTGTATATATGAATTACTGTGGTCTAGGGCTCTTGTGAAGAGAAGTTCAATAATTAGGGAAAAAAGAAAAAGAAAAAGATAGGATGTAGAATTTTTCCAAGTCAACACGTATTCTATATCTAACCTTTAAACCCATCGCTCTATGCCATTTTACTAGTAAGGGATCCTTACATTATATTGGGCTTCAATTTTCAGAAAGTTTTGGATCACAGAGTGGTTCAACAATGGCAGCGGAGGAATACTGGTATAGGATACTATCGACAGGTGATATATGGCTGACAGGGAGCTATACAGGGCATATGTCCAGGGCATGGTAATGTTTGGATATACTCATAGTGGCAACAATTAAAAACTACAGCTGGGGGGGGGTACTGGGTTCCTGGCCGGGGGTGCTCCATCATGGTCACTAGGGGAGCAGCGGCAGTCCCCCAGGTGCAACGGTAAGGACCAGGAAGGAATGAGGGTCCAATAGTGAGAGCATGATACTAATGACTATGCTTGTGAGCCTATATGCCTGAAATAAGAACAAGGCCTAGAGCAGCACTGTGCCTGGGAATTTCCTCCTGACAGCCTTCATGTTACTCAAATGTGGCCAGGCTCGAAGCCAAACTCAGCATGTAAATGCAATGCCTTCCCCCTAGCATGGGACATGACACCCGGGGATGAGCCTCCCTGGCACCGAGGGATCACTATCAAGTACCAACTGATGATGCAACTGGAAAATAACCTTGAATTGAAGGTTCAATGTGGATCTAGCAGAATATCCCTGTCTACATATAATAACATGACTTTAAAATGCTGTTTGACCTAATGTAAGGGGGAAATGGAAAGGAGAAATGCGTTTATATGGCTATGAGTCTCTAAAAAAGGTCTGGAGGCTGTCAGAAGGATTGCCCTTATGCACAACTGAGCAGAATCTAAGAGACAGATAAAGTAGATACAACCCCAGGTATTGGTTCCTTTGAGGACTAAAGAGACCCACGAGCTTTATGGTCATGGCAGATGGGGTTCACTGCCACGGCAGATGGCCCTTCTTTGGAGCTGGTGTTTCTGCATGATGAAACTGGACTCAGATGGAATCTCTTTTCATAAGACTTTCACCCTACTTTACTGGAATTGTAGTTGGTGTTGGGGTTTAAGATATATTTAGGGGATTTGAATCTCTGGACTGACAATATGACAGCCAGGCCCTGAGCCTCAACAGACTTCAGCTCCTACAATCTGATTTATTGGACTCACCTCACTCAGCTAAGATGGAGTTGAAGAAGGACAACCACCACATCATGGAGCCCAGAGTGCCTACAACTGAAAGCAGGAGGATTGCATCCAGTATCCATGTGGAGTCTGAGCCTCCTCCTGATGTAGAGATGCCACGGACATAACCAATCCAAGGTCCACAGAGAAAAGGTGGCATTGGAGTGGAGTGGGAAAAGTGGACATGGTGGCTGATATGGGTATGGGGAATGGCAGGAAGAGATGAGATGTGGAGGCGCCTTTGGGACTTAGAGTTGCCCTGGATGGTGCTGCAGGGGCAATCACTGGACATTGTAAATCCTCCCAGGGCCCACTGGATGGAATGTGGGAGAGTATGGGCCATGATGTGGACCATTGACCATGGGGTGCAGAGATGCCCAGAGATGTACTTACCAAATGCAATGGATGCACCATGATGATGGGAGTGAGTGTTGCTGGGGGAGGAGTGGTGGGGTGGGGATGGTGGGGTTGAATGGGACCTCATATTGTTTTTTTAATGTAATATTTTTACAAAATCAATTTTAAAAAAAAAGAAATATCTTTGAGAAATTAAAAAATAAATAAATAAATAAATAATTCCTTGAAAGTAATAACACTGACTGTCAATGGATTAAACTAACCTGTCAAAAGATTCAGACTGGGACATTGGATAAGGAAATATGACCCATCTATATGCTGTCTCCAAGAGACACATCTTAGACCCAGGAATTCAAGGAGTTTGAAAGTTAATGGCTGGAAAGAAATCTTATAAGCAAACAATAACCAAGAAAAGACAGGAGTAGCTATATTAATATCAGACAAAGTAGACTTTAAATGTGAAACAATTGTGAGAGACAAAGAAGGATACTACATATTAGTGAAAGGGACAATCTCTCAAAAAGAACAAACAATCAAATATTTATGCTCCTATCAAGGGCACCTCTAAATACATGAGGCAAACGCTGGAAAAACTAAGTGAAAGAATAGATGTACCTACAATTATAGTGGGGGATTTTAATACACCACTATCAACTCTGGACAGAACATCTCAAAAGAGAATCATTAAGAAACAAAATATTTGAACAGTATATTAGAAGAGCTGGATCTAATAGACATATACAGATCATTACACCCAAACACAGCAGGATATACATTTTTCTCAAGTGCACATGGGTCATTCTCCAAGATAGACCATATGCTAGGCCACAAGGAAAGTCTCAATGAATTCAGAAAGATCGAAATCATACAAAATAATAGCTCTGACCACAGTGGAATGAAGCTGGAAATCTGCAAGGGCCAGAGGTCCAGATTTCACACCAAGATAATGAAAATTAAACAGCACACTCTTAAAAAAACAGTGGGTCAAGGAGGAAATCTCAAAAGAAATTAATAACTACCTTGATACTACTGAAAATAATAACAAATAAGAAAACTTATGGGATGCAGCAAAAGCAGTACTGAGAGGGAAATTTATATCTATAAATTCATACATCAAAAAAGAAGAAAGATCAAAAATTGAAGAACTAACTACACATTTGGAGGAATTAGTAAAAAAACAACAAAGTAACCTCACTGGAAGAAGAAATAAAGAACAAAGATAAGAGCAGAACTAAATGAAATAGAACATAAGAAAGCACTTGAAAAGATAAACAAACCCAAGAGCTGGTTCTTTGAAAAAAAAATCAATAAAATTGACAAACCCTTAGCTAAACTAACAAAGAAAAAAAGAGAGAAGATGCAAATACACAAAATAAGAAAGGAGAAAGGAGATATCACCACTGACCCCACAGAAATAAAGATGATCATAAGAGGATACTTTGAAAAACTACATCCCAACAAAAATGACAATTTAGAGGAAATGAACAAATTCCTAGAATCACATAAGCAGCCTATATTGATGAAAGAAGAAATTGACGATCTCAACAAATCAATCACAAGTAAAGAGATAGAATCAGTCATTGAAAACCTCCCAACTAAGAAGAGCCCAGGGCCAGACGACTTCACAGGTGAATTCTACAAAACATTGCAGAAAGAACTAAAGCCAATCCTGCTGAAACTCTTCCAAAAAATCAAAACAGAAGGAAAATTACCTAACTCATTCTATGATGCCAACATTACACTAGTACCAAAGCCAAATAAAGACACCACAAGAAAGGAAAATTACAGACCAATTTCTCTAACGAACCTAGACGCAAAAATCCTCAACAAAATACTTGCTAACCATATTCAACAACACATTAAATGAATTATACACCATGACCAAGTGGGATTCATTCCGGGTATGCGAAGATGGTTCAACATAAAAAAGTCAATCAATGTAATACACCATATAAACAGATTGGAGAGAAAAAATCACATGATTATATCCATAAATGTAGAAAAAGCGTTTGACAAAATACAGCGTCCTTTCTTGATAAAAGCACTGCAAAAGATTGGAATACAAGGAAATTTTCTGAACAATATAAACAGTATATATGAAAAACCCACAGCCAACTTTTACAATGGTGAAATCCTAAAATTCTTCCCTCTAAGATCAGGAACAAGACAAGGATGCCCACTATCACCTCTTCTATTTAACATTGTCTTAGAAGTACTTGCTCGAGCAATGAGGCAAGAACCAGATATAAACGGCACTCAAATTGGAAAGGAAGAAGTCAAAATTTCATTACTTGCAGATGACATGATCCTATACATATAAAACCCTGAGAGGTCTACAACAAAGCTTCTAGAACTTATAAATGAGTTTAGTAAAGTCACAGGTTATAAGATCAATGCACAAAAATCAGTAGGATTTCTGCACACAAATAATGAGCAAGCTCAGGAAGAAATCAAGAAACAAATACCATTTACAATAGTAAATTAAAAAATCAAATATCTAGGAATAAATTTAACTAAAGAAGAAAAAAACTTTTACACAGAGAACTATACAACAGTGTTCAAGGAAATCAAAGAAGACCTAAATAAATGGAAGAATATTCCCTGTTCATGGATAGGAAGACTAAATATTATTAAGATGTCTACCCTACCAAAACTGATCTACACATCCAATGCAATCCCAATAAAAACCAACACAACATTTTTTAATGAACTAGAAAAACTAGCTATGAAATTTATTTGGAAAGGAAAGAGGCCCCGAATAGCCAAAGACATATTGAAAAAGAAAAAGGAAGTAGGAGGAATCACACTACCTGGCTTCAAAACATACTACAAAGCTACAGAAGTGAAGACAGCATGGTACTGGCACAAGGAGAGACACACAGACCAATGGAACCGAACTGAGAGTTCTGATATAGATCCTCATATATACAGTCATATAACATTTGATAAAGCCACCAAACCCTCTCAACTGGGAGAGAATGGCCTATTCAACAAATGGTACCTAGAGAACTGGATATCCATATGTAAAAGAATGAAAGAGGGTTACCAACTCATACCTTATACAAAAATCAACTCAAGATGGATCAAAGACCATAAGAGCCAAGACCATAAAGACTTTGGAAAGCAGTGTATGGAAGCATCTACAGGACCTTGTAATAGGAAATGGCTTCATGAACTTCACACCAAAAGCACGAGCAGCAAAAGAACAAATAGATAAATGGGACTTCCTCAAGACAAAAGCCTTCTGCACCTCAAAGGACTTTGTCACGAAAATGAAAAGAGAGCCTACACAATAGGAGAAAATATTTGGTAACCATATATCTGAGAGGAAACTTATAAGCGGTATATACAAAGAACTCCTATATCTTGAAAATAAAAAGGCAAACAACACATTTTAAAAATGGGAAAAAGATTTAAACAGACACTTCTCCAAGGAAGAAACACAAATGGCCAAAAACCACATGAAAAAATACTCCAAATTTCTAGCTATTAGGGGAATGCAATTCAAAACTACAATGAGATACCATCTTTCTCATATAAGATTGGCAGCTATCAAAAAAAGAGAAGACTACAAGTGATGGAGAGGATGTGGAGGAATGGGAACACTTATCCACTGCTGGTGGGAATGCAGAAGGATCCAGCCATTCTGGAGGACAGTTTGGCGGTTTCTCGAAAAACTAGCTATAGACTTGCCATATGACCCAGCAATTCCACTGCTGGGTATATAGCCAGGAGAACCTGAAAACAAGGACACAAACTGATATATGCACACCAATGTTCATGGCAGCATTGCTCACTATCACCAAAAGTTGGAATCAACCCAAATGCCCATCAACAGATGAATGGATAAATAAAATGCAGTATATACATATGATGGAATATTACTCAGCTTTAAGAACAAATACAATATAAACACATGTGATAACATGGATGAATCTTGAGAACCTTATGTTGAGTGAAACAACCCAGGTATTGAAGGACAAATTCTACATGACCTCGATGATGTTAAATAACTAAAGCAAGCTGCCTCAGAGAGCTAGAGAGGATGATAGCCTTAAAAGAATTTGGGGGGAGGAGGAAGGCTGCGAGCTCTCACCTACCTGGGTGAAATCTATGATAAGCTGGAGGTAAGTATTTGAACAAGGAAGGGATAAAATGGATGCATAGGCTACCTTTGGGTGGGGCTTTTTGGGCTAGAAGGGGGCTAGGGAGAGGAGGATGGGTAATATTGCCCAAGAATATAGGGGGAGGGGGAAGGAACATATGAACATAGGACATTGTCAAGTATGTGGTTGAGAGTATAAATTTGAGAAAACTTTTCAAATATATAATAAGGAAGGCTACCTGTTTAAGATCTTAAAGGGGAGAATCTGACACAGGACAGGCTTCTAGGGCGTGTGTGAGTGCTCATTTTGTCATAGTGGATTATATCATTGGATGGAGACCATTCAATGAGAGTGAAGGTATACCCACATCCTGGGGAGGACTGATGTTCTCAATACAGGGAATTGTATCTCTCGAGAGAAATGGTGGCTCCCAATGCGTTAGGGCAATTGAGCATGTCAAGCCCTCAAAACTGTTGCAATTATCTCTGAACATGACCCTTCAAACAATGAAGATTGACTGTCACTTTTGCGCCCTGATGGGACGGGGAAAGAGGCATTGAATAGATGGAATCAATGTAACTGTGTGGGCAATAGAAATGTTCCACTACCTTATGCAAGGATGGATATAAGACATGTTAAATTAAACCAAAAATATATAGGGGCTGATAGGCTAAAATGTAAATCATAATGTAAAACATAAGTTAGCTAAAAATTTAGAAAATTGTATATTCTAAAATATAAACCACAATGTAAACACAAATGTTACCCTGTTTGAAAGTTATTGTCTCAATATCTGTACATCAGTTTCAGTAAATATAGTATGAATATGTAAAAAGATTATTACTGTGGAAGGGAAAAGGTTTTATGTTGGATATGTGGGAGTACTGTATATTGTATATATGAAATACTGTGATCAAAAACTCTTTTGAAGATAAGCTTAATAATTAGAAAAAAGAAAAGAAAAAGATAGAATGGAGAATATTTCCAAACTAATATATATTCTATATCTAACCTTTAAACTCATCGCTATATTCCATTTTACTGTTAAGGGAACCTGGCAATATACTGGGCTTCACTTTTCAAGAAGTTTTGGGTCACAGAGGGTTCAACAATGGCAGTGGAGGAATACTGGTTTGGGATGTTATTGACAGGGGAAACATGGTTGGCAGGGAGTTCTCCAGGGTACATAAAAATGTTTGGATATTTTCATAGTGGACAAAATTAAAAACAACAACTGAGGGAGTGCTGAGTTCCTAGCCAGGGGAGCTCTATCACAGTCCCTAAAGGAACAGCAACTATACCCTAAGGGCAAAAGCAATAACCAAAAAAGAATGAAAGTCCAACAATGAGCCCTTGATACTAATGACTATGCTTATGAGCCTGTGCACTTGAAATAACAACAAGGCCTAGAGCCTAAAAGTTGTGTGCCTAAAAGTTGCCTCCTGACAGCCTCCGTGTTGCTCAAATGTGGCAAGTCTCGAAGCCAAACTCAGCATGTAAATGCGTTGCCTTCCCCCCAGCATGGGACATGACTCCTGGGGATGAGCCTCTCTGGCACCAAGGGATTACTACCAAGTACCAGCTGATGATATGACTAGAAAAGGACCTTGAATAAAAGGTTCAACTCGGACCAGCAGATTATCTCAGTATACATATAATAACAGGAGTTAAAAATGCTTTTTGACCTGAATCAAGGGGGAAATGGAAAGGACAAATGAGTTTATATGGCTATGAGTCTCCAAAAAAGAGCTGGGAGATTATCAGAGGGGTCGCCCTTATGCACACCTCAGCAGAGTCCCAGAGACAGATAAAGTAGATTCAACCCCGGGTATTAGTTCTTCTGAAGGCTACAGAGACCACAGGTTCTATGGTCATGGCAGATGGAGTTCAGTGCCATGTCAGTTGGCCCTTCCTTGGAGTTTGTGTTTCTGTGTTATGGAGCTGGACTCAGATGTGATCTTTTTTCACAAGCCTTTCCTGTTACTTTAACAGAATTGTAGTTGGTGCTGGGGTTTAATATATACCCAGTGGACCTGAATCTCTGGACTGACCATATGATAGCCAGTCCCTGAGCCTCAACAGACTTCAGCTCCTAACTCTGGTTTATTGGACTTACCCCACTCAGCTAACATGGAGTTGAAGAAGGTCAACCACCACTCCATGGAGCCAAGAGTGCCTACAACTGAAAGCAGGAGGATTGCATCCAGCATCCATGTGGAATCTAAGGCCCCTCTTGATATAGATGTGGGATGGACACAACCAATCCAAGGTCCACAGGATGGAGGAATAGAATATGGATTAGAGTGGACTTACTGATATTTATTCATGAACTATTGTGATTAGTAATCAAAGAAAATGTGGCATTGGTGTGGAGAAAGTGGCCATGGTGGCTGCTGGGTGTGGGGAATGGGAGGAAGAGATGAGATGTGGAGGCATTTTCAGAACTTGGAGCTGTCCTGGGTAGTGCTGCAGGGACAATTACTGGACATTGTATGTCCTCCCATGGCCCACTGGATGGAACGTGGGAGAATGTGGGCCATGATGTGGACCATTGACCATGAGGTGCAATGATGCTCAGAGATGTGTTCATCAAATGCAATGAATGTGTCATGATGATGGAGGAGAATATTGCTATGGGGGGAGGAGTGGGGTGGGAGGTGGGGGATGTAAGGGGACCTCATATTTTTTTAATGTAATATTTAAAAAATGAATAAAGACAAAAAATAAAAAGAAATAAAATAAAAAGAAATTTTCTCCTTTGCAAATGAAAAAAAAAAAAGTAATGTACAAAGCTAGAAACTAGCCTGTGGAAAAGTATTCCAATATTTTAGATGTGTAAAATTGTAAGAAGAGAATTAAATTCTTCATGCCTATTGAAAAAAAATATATAGGGGCTGATAGGCTAAAATATAAATCATAATGTAAAACATAAGATAACTAAAAATATAGAAAATTGTATAGTCTAAAATATAAACCACAATGTAAACCCAAATGTTACCTTGTTTGAAAGCTATTGCTCAATATCTGTACATCAGTTTCAGTAAATATAGGATGACCATGTAAAAAGATTATTGCTGTGGAAGGGAAAAGGGTTTTATGTTGGATATGTCGGAGTACTGTATATTGTATATGAATTAATGTGATCTAAATCTTTTGTGGAGACAAACTTAATAATTAGGGGGAAAAAAAGAAAAGAAAAATAAAGTACGTAGACACTGAGGAAAAGACGGAAGAAGTGCCTTGCCAATGTGCATACAGGGCAACACATATTGCAGTAATGGAAGGCAAAACATCAAAAATGAAGCTTTTGCATTTTTTAATTTTTTGATACCCCAATTTATTTTTACATTATTTTTTCTAAATTAATATGTATTCTACATCTTACCTTTAAACTCATCACTATATTTCATTTTACTATTAATGGAACCTGGCAATACATTGGACTTCATTTCTGAAGAAGTTTTGAATCACAGAGAGGTTCAACAATGGCATGGGAGGAATACTGGTTTGGGATGTTACTGAAAGGGCACACATGGTTGGGAGGGAGTTCTCCAGGGCATATATCCAGGGTACGTAAAAATGTTTGGATATTTTCATAGTGGAAACAATTAAAAACAACAACTGAGGAAGTGCTGAGTTGCTAGCCAGGGGAGCTCTATCACAGTCCCTAAAGGAAGAGCACCAAGCCCCCAAGTGCAACAGCAAAGACCAAAAAAGAAGGAAAGTCCAACAATGAGCCCTTCATCCTAATGACTATGCTTGTAAGCCTGTGCACCTGAAATAAGAACAAGGCCTAGAGCTGCGGGGTGCCTAAGAGTTACCTCCTGAGAGCCTCCATGTTGCTTAAATGTGGCCAGTCTCGAAGCCAAACTCAGCATGTAAATGCATTGCCTTCCCCCCAGCATGGGACATGACTCCCGGGGATGAGCCTCCCTGGCACCAAGGGATTACTACCAAGTACCAGCTGATGATGTAACTAGAAAATGACCTTGAATAAAAGATTCAACTCAGACCAGCAGAATATCTCAGTCTATGTATAATACCAGGAGTTAAAAATGCTTTTTGACCAGAAAAAGGGGGGAAATGGAAAGGACAAATGAGTTTATATGGCTATGAGTCTCCAAAAAGAGCCAGGATGTTTTCAGAGGTGTTGCGCTTATGCACACCTGAGCAGAGTCCCAGAGACAGATAAAGTAGATGTAACACCACGTACTGGTTCTGCTGAGGGCTGCAGAGACACACAGGTTCTATGGTCGTGGCAGATGGAGTTCAGTGCCATGTCAGTTGGCCCTACTTTGGAGTTTGTGTTTCTGTGTGATGGAGCTGGACTCAGATGTGACCTCTTTCCACAAGCCTGTCCTGTTGTTTTTACCAGAACTGTAGTTGGTACTGGGGTTTAGTGTATAACCAGGGGACCTGAATCTCTGGACTGACCATGTGATAGCCAGGTCCTGAGCCTCAACAGACTTTCAACTTCTACACTCTCTTTTATTGGACTTACCCCACTCATCTAACATGGAGGTGAAGAAGGTCAACCACCACACCAGGGAGCCAAGAGTGCCTACAACTGAAAGCAGGAGAATTGCATCCATGTGGAATCTAAGCCCCTCATGACATAGATGTGGAGAGGACACAACCATTCTAAGGTCCTCAGGGTGGAGGAATACAGTATGGATTAGAGTGGACTTATTGATGTTCTATACATGAGCTTTGTGATTAGTAATTGAGGAAAATATGGCATTGTTGTGGAGAAAGTGGCCATGGTGGCTGCTGGGGGTAGGGATTAGGAGGAAGAGATGTGATTTGGGGGCATTTTCTGGGTTGGAGTTGTCCTGAGTGGTGCTGCAGGAACAGTTACCAGACATTGTATGTCCTCCCATGGCCCACTGGGTGGACTGGGGGAGCCTGTGGGCTATGGTGTGGACCATTGACCTTGAGGTGCAGCAGTGCTCAGAGATGTATTCGCCAAGTGTAATGAATGTCTCATGATGATGGAGGAGGTTGTTGTTATGGGGGGAAGAGTAGGGTGAGAGGGAGGGGGGTATATGGGGACCTCATATTTTTTTAATGTAACATTTAAAAAATAATAAAGGCCAAAAAAAGACATTACAAGAAAATAAATACAGATGCAAAAATCCTCATTAAAATACTCACAAATGGAATCCATCAGCACATTGAAAGAATTACACACCATGATCAAGGCATACAATGGTGTTTCAAAGGAAGAAAATGACTTAATATCATATACCATATTATCACATTGAAGGAGGAAAACACACAATCTTCTCACACAATGCAGAAAAGTCTTTTGGAAAATCCCAGCATTCTTTCTTGATAAGAGCACTAAAAGATAGGAAGAGAAGGAATCTTCCTCAACATGAAACTGAGCATATGTGTAAACCCTCAGCAAACACCATATCAATGGTGAAACCTTTCCCTCTAAGATCTGGAACAAGGCAAGGATGACCGCTCTCTCCACTGTTATTCAACAGTGCTAGAAGTTTGAGCTGGAGAAATTAGGCTCAAAAAGAAATAAAAGAATCCAAATTGGAAAGGAAGAAGTAAACTTTCAATATTTGCAGATGCATGATCCCCTATTCAGAATCTCCCAAAAAATCAACAACAAAGCTACTAGAGCTAATAACCAAATTTGGCAAAGTGGTGGATACAAGATCAACACATGGAAATCTAGTTGTGTTCTTGTATACCAAAAATTAACTATCTGACAAGGAAATCAGGAAACAAATGCCATTCACAATAGCAACTAAAAGAATCAAATATCTATTAGTAAATTTAAGCAAGGATATAAAGGATCTGTACTCAGAAAACTACAAAACATTGCTAAAAGTAACCAAAGAAGACCTGATACATGGAAGGACGCTTAGTGTTCTTGGAATGGAAGACTAAACATCATTAAGATGTCAGTTCTATCCAAATTCACTTATAGCTTCAATGCGATCTCAGTGAAAATTCCAAGTCTACTTTACAGAAGTGGGAAAGTCAATTACCAAATTCATTTTGGAAGAGAAGAGAAACTGAATACCCACATATTACTTTAAAAAGAAGTATGAAGTCAGTGGATTCACACTTCCTGACTTTAAAGCATATTACAAAGCTACAGTGGTCAAAACAACATGGTAATGGCATAAAGATAAACATATAGATCAACAGAATAGAATTGAGACTTAAGAAGTACATTCTCAAATCTACATCAATTGATTTTCAACAAGTTTACCTAACCCATCCAACTGGGACAGAACAGTCTCTTCAGGAAATGGTTTTGGGATAATTGTATATCCATATTCAAAACAATGGAAGATGACCCCTAGCTCACACCTTATGCAACAATTAAGTCAAAATAGATTAAAGAGCTAAATATAAAAGCCAGAATCATAAAACATCTAGAAGAAAATATAAGAAAGCATCTTCACTATCTTGTAATTAGAGTTGGTTTTTTATTATTTTTTTAATTTAATTTCATGACCTTCTGAATATGAAAACTTCTGTACTTCAAAGGACTTCATCAACAAGGTGAAAAGGCAGCCTACCCAATGGGAGACAATATTGGAATCCACACATCTGATATGGCTTTAATATCCAGAGATCCAACTACTAACAGTAAAAGTCATTTTGAAAAATCCAGCATAAAAAGAAAAACCACCCAATTTATAATTGCGCAAAAGGCATGAAGAGAATTTTTTGAAAGAGGATATAAAAATGCTGAAAAAAAAGAACACATGAAAAGTCTATCAACATCATTATGTATTAAGGAAATGCAAATCAGAGCAACAATGAAATACCATTTCGCACCTATTAGAATGGCCGCTATTAAAAAGCACTAGAAGTTTGGAGAGGGTGTGGAGCGATGGGAACACTCATCCCCTGCTGGTGGGTTGTAAAATGGTGCAGCCGCTGTGGAAGACTATATAGAGGGCCCGCAGGAAGTTAAATATGGAGATGCCACATGATCCAGCAATCCCGCTACTAGGTACGTACTCAGAAAACCGTAAACAGGGACACCAATAAACATCTGCACACGGATGTCCATAGCAGCATTTTCACAATTGCAGAAGATGGAAATAACCCAGGTGTCCCTCAACAGATGAATGGATGAACAAAATGTGGTGTATGCACACGATGGAGTATTTTTCAGCTGTAAGAAGAAATGAAGCCATGAAGCATATGACAATGTGGATGCACCTCGAGGACCTTTTGTTGAGTGAAACGAGTCAGACACAAAGGACAAATACTGTTTGATCTCACATGAAAACTAATTAAAATGAGCAAAGTCATGGCTTTAATAACTAGAAGACAAATGAGGACAAAGAGTAGATAACAGAGGCTTCATTTGGACAGAATTTGTAATTAGCTTTGAATGTAAATACTTGGAATTGGGCACAGGTGATGTCAACACAGTAGGGTGAAGGTACTTAGCAGCTCCAATATGGGGGGAGATTGTGATTGAAAGGGAAAATTTAGGGTTGTTATATCACTAGAAGAAAAGCTAAAGAATGAAACGAGGAACTGTATCACATAGTGAACTCTGCTGCAGATGATGGCTGTGTTCAATAGTACAGATTTAAGAATGTTCTTCAGTGATGCAGAACAAGTGTACTTTAATATTACAGAATGTTAATAACAGGGTGGTGTGGCATTTTGAGATTATTTTTGTGGATCCCCCAAAAGAATGATCGTGTTCGTAAACTGGCCTGTTCCTCAGGGTGTGTTACCCTTTGTTTGTACTTAATTCAAAGGCTTTAAGCCTACTTAATTAAATCAATTTAGGGGCTTTGATTTAACCATGTAGGTAGGGTGTGACTCACAGTTGAGTCCCTCCCCCTTGGTGGGCTGATATAAAGGGACACCCACTCAAAAAGACACAGGGAGAGAGATGAGCCATTCACCTGATAGTTTGCAGCTGAGCAGCTGAGAAAGCCCAGAAAGAAATAAGCCCTATGCCAGCCTGAAGAGAAAGAAAGACTGAACCCTCGCAGATGTCACCTGCCATCTTGCTTCTACACATGTCAACTGACTATGGTGAGGGAGCAGCCTTGGGCTGGACTCTTTAGGGCCTTGTTACTGTGAGATTTTACCACAAATAAATACTCTTTAGCAAAGCCAACAGACTTTTGGTACTTTGCATGAGCATCCCTTTGGCAGACTAATACAGGTATCTAAACTAAAATGGATTGAAAGGAAACTATGGTCTATAGTGAATAGTAATACAGTAATACATTTTCATCCCATTAGCAAAAAAGAGAGAACTACCAAGTAACAGTGATAGAAAGCACATAAACAGTACAGGATAATGTTTGGCTCCATTTACATAAAGGATAAATATAATGAATTTATAAAGGAGGAATTAAATTAGCAGATATGTACGAAGAGGCTAGTTGGAGGGATTGAAAGGGAAGTGCTGGGGGAGGGGCTTTATTTTTATAATAATGAAAATGCTCTAATATTGATTGTGGTGAAGAATGCACAATTCTGTGATTGTAGCAAAACTCATTGAAGGTAAATATTGGATGGATTCTATGGTAGATTAATATATCCCAATAAAATTGCTTAAAAGAAAAATATGTGAACCAAAGTGGATGTTGGGGAGGACACCAAGCAGGAAGGTCAAGGGCTCCTGGGTGGGGGCCTGCACTCGCCCTGATCTAGGGCTGAACGTGCCCTCGTGGCCCTGTCCTGGAATCTCTGGAGCAGCAACGCCTGGCCAGGGCCCCTCCAGAATCCATTCTGGATTCGTGGGTCCGAAAACCAGGGATTTACCCTCCCACGGTGACCCCTTGTCGGCTTTGCCCAACCTCTCCCACGACACTGTCGGCCCCTCCAGGGATCAGGAGGGTCCCCTGTGCTCCAGGAGCGCCAGCTCTCAGCACAGGTCCTGGAGCAGGACAAACTGCAGGTCAAGGTCTGGGTGCCTCACTGTGAGAGGTGATGGGGAGGGGCTGGGCATCCTCCCTGCAAACCTGCTCAAAATGAGGGCACCCAGGGTGTCAGGGGGTCCCCTAAGTCCCATTTGGCCTTGATCCAGCCAGGATCTGCAGTCCCCTCTCTGGCTCCTGCTGCCTGCCCCTCCCCAGGGGCTTCCACCTGCTCAGGTCACCAGCCTGCCAGGCCTGCCCTGCCCAGCTGAGCTGAGCTCTCAGCCACCTGGACGGGCCCAGGCTCGGCCACACACCCTGTGGGAGGCTGTGCCCACTGGGGTCTGGCTCCATAGGTTGAATGACCCCCACCTCCCTCCCTCAGCCCCCTCCCCTGCTGGACCCCAGCAGGTCTCCAAGGAAACAGACCCCAAGACCCCTTCACACACAGGCTGAGGCCAGAGCCAATGCTGAAGCTCTTTATTCAGGGGCAGGAGAAAGTGGCCAGGACGGGGTGGGGCCAGGGGGTGGGGGAGGAGGGAGGGGAGGGGTCCAGGCTGGACTGGGTCCTGTGGGGCAGCATGGCAGGGGTCTCCAGGGTGCAGACCTGGGCTGCTGGGCATGATGGAAAGAAGAGGAGACTCCCTGGGGCCACTGGGGGTGCAGGGGGAGGGGAGCTGCAGGGGCAGAGGCCAGGCCAGGAGCGCATCCCTCCACTGGCTGCACACAGGCCCGCGGGCAGGCGTCCCTGCTGGGAAGACGGGGGCCCTGAGGGAGCGTCGGGCCCCACTGGGATCCAGCACCCCACAACAGGGCATGCCCCTGCAAGTCCTTCCCTGTGCTAGGGATGGGGTGAGGGGCAGTTAGGACGAGTGGACACGGCCCAGCTCCCACACCCAGAAGCAGTTGGTAAGGATGGAGCTGAGTGAGGAAACTCCCCTCCCAGGCTGGGGAGCAGAGCACCCCAGAAGGAACCTCACAGGGGTCAGCAGGACCCAGAGATGCAGCGTGTGTCCTGAGATCAACAAAGGACTTCCCGCAGGGCCCGGGATGACCAGGGACAGACGGGAGCTGAGGGCAGGGGCAGGAGTGGCCACCTGCTGCCCCCTGGGGTCTGTGCTGCTGTGAGGATGGGAGGGGCCAGAGACATGGCTCTGGAGGCTTCCAGCGTCCTCCCAAGGGCTCACTTACCCTAGTTGCCTTCAGGTATGCAGCTTTCTGTAGAAACATAGAAAACAAGGATGAGAAGACACCCTGGACAGGGAGACGTGGACACCATCCCTGCCTGCAGCTCACAGGGGACAAAGGGAAACACAGCCTGGGCTGCAGGTGCCCATAGCTCTCCTAAAGTTTCTCCCCCGGGGGACCCCGGCCGCACAGTGCATTTACCCATCTGGGCAGGGATGAAGATGTTCTCCTGAAGGAATCCTTTGCTCTGCGTGAATTTCTTAAATTCTTTCAGAGCTTCAAAGTTCACGTCCAGATTTCTACCTTTGGAGAGACCAGGAGGAAAGGCCCTTCCTGGACCAGGTCTGGGCGTGGCTGGGAAGCCCCGCAGTGAGCAGACCCCAGGAGGAGGAGGGGGCGCCAGCACCTGGGGTGGAGAGGGGGCTTCAGCCTGGGGGCGGCAGCCAGAGGGGAAACCCCCAGAAAGCCGCCAGGGCTCTGGTCCAGCCTGGGGCTCCGTCCACACAGAGCCCCCGCAGCTGAGCAGGTCCCGTGTGCAGGAGTAGGGGATGGAGCCCCCACCCACTCGGGACCCCTGGGGGTGTCCCAGGTGGCCAAGCCGACCTCCCGGATCACACTATGACCTGGGGGGACCCCCATCGAGGAGGAACTGTGCCCAGAGGATACTGGAGTTCACCCACCTGGGGGTTACTTCCACAAAACCTTCACCAGCAAATATTCCCCTCCCCCTGGAGACCCCAGCCCCACACCCAGTGGCCCCTGGGAGGCCGTGCTGGTGGCTGCAGGAATCCCCCTACAGGTAGAGCCATGGCCGACCTTGCCCGATGCTGTCCCCTTGCTGCCCCCTGCAGGGCTCTGACCACCAGGCCTCCCTCAGCAGCCCTGGGTCTCCTGCCCTGGAGCTGGGGAGGCTGACGCTGATTTGGGGTGGGGGCAGCTCAGGAGATGCGGCCCCTTACCTATGAGTTTTCCCAGGCAAAAAGGTCTCCCTCTGCGCTGGTCCTCGATGTAAAAGACGTAGTGGTCTTTCACGGGCAGCTCCTCTACTTGTACCACCTTCTTACAATGTACTGAAGATGGACAGAGAGAAAACAGCCTTCAGGGTCCTCTTCCCAGAGAAGGTGGAGAGCAGGTAAGGGCGGGTCTGGCAGGTTTCGGCTTCGGGGCCTCCTAGCTGCATGGAGCCCCCTGCACCCCCAGCCCCAGGCTGGCCAGACCCTAGGCCTGGCTGTTCCCCACAGCCATGGACCCCAAGTCCTGGGGAAGCCTCTTCCGGAAAGGGGCCCAGCCAAGTTAGGGTCCCACAGACCACTTCCTGTCAGGGCAGGATGGCAAGTGTGGGAGCTCAGGGATCTGGGGCAAATGTCCATCTGTCCCTCGGGATTCCTAACCCTCGGTTCCCTGCCGTGCACATCCTCACCCCTGGCATCTGCTGTCAGGTAACTCATTCAGGGACAACAAGGGCCCTGGGAAGGGAGTTCAGCATTTCCTGGGGGTAGAACAGGCAGGGACCCCCAGGGAGGAGGGCCACCTGGGGCGCCTCGGCTCAGGCAGGGGCACGGCAGCCCCCAGCCCACCCTCTACCAGCCTGTGGTGGGCTCGGCACTCACATGCCCTGTATTTTCCCGGCTCCTCCGTTTTCTCCAGCAGGATGTTCTTCTCGTGGCACTGGCCCTTCTTCCTGGAGAGCACAAGGCACGTGGGCTGCAGCCTCAGGAACACACCTGCAGCCTCAGCTCACCTGGCACCTGCACACCTGAGTGCTGTCCCTGCATGGCCTCCCCACCTGCGCTTTAGTGGCTCCCTGGTCTATTCCCACCACACTGGCTGCGTGTGGGGCCCCCTGTTAGAGGGAGAGATGGGTGGGGAGCAGCCCTTTTCTACTCACATGATGGTGAAGGTGATCACCAGGTCCCCACCCTCCAGGGCAGTGACCATCAGAGGGGACACCTTATCGGGTCTCTTCTCCACTGGCATCTCCTTGGTGTCCACCACGGCCTTCACGTACCACGTCCCTGTTAACTGAGGCAGGGCCAAGGGCATAAGAGCCACTTGTCCCCCGGGGGGCCACAACTCAAACCCTCCCCCAACCCCACCCACGTCCCTGGGGCAAAGGAACCTCAAGGCACGGGGTCCCCCCAGCCCCTGGCTTCACCCCCACCTTGAGTGGGTCCTGACACTCCTTAGGACAAACCACTCCTGGGCTCCCGCCACTGGGCAGCGATTGTCTGGACCCCCATATCCACTCTCGTGGGACAAGGCCCTGGCCCCCTAAGAACCCTCACCCAGGGGGCCTGGAAATGCCCGGGGGTCCCCAGGGCATCAGTTCCACAGGCTCCCCCTGCCCGGCCCAGGTCTGGAGAGCAGCTTCTCCTTTCCATCTGGCCAGCTCTGCATGGAGCAAAGGGGCAGCACCCCTGACCTTCCTGGCAGCCCCCAGTCAGACCCTACCTCTCCCCCCCACCCATGCCCTCCAGCTCACATCCAGCTGCTCTGAGACCAAGTCGAGGGGGTCCTGGGCCAGCAGGGCAGCGACCAGGCTGAGGCCGATGGTCAGGAGCAGCATCTTCATGGCCAGGGCTCTGGGCTCACGGCCAGCAGTGTCCAAGGGCTGTCCTAGGAGGCTGTCCCCAGCTCCCACACACCACCCTTTATACACCCTCAGCCCCCAGCCCCGAGCACTTGGCAGGCACTGACCCCAGCCCTCCCCCCACCAGGCACGGCCAGCTCTGTACTGGGCAGGAGGAAGGTGGTTATTGTTGGAAGCCGGTGAATAGCAGCTCAGTGCACCAAAGAGCAAGCCCTGCAGAAGCCGCCCCCTCCAGCTCCCCCGGGAGGATCATGACCCCAGAATCCCATGAAGAGAGAGAGCAGTCCCAGCTGGAGGAGGTGGGGAGGGGGCAGCACGCTTTCTGCAGGAAGGCGCCACTGCTCTGCACCTTCTCAGACACCCCTAGCTGAATTTGTCTTCTAGGTCCTGGTGAAATGGTGGTTTCACCCCCAGCTGATGCTAAAGAGATGGAGCTTTAGGGCTGGAGAAAGATAATTCTTCCAATCGCTGAGAGCGGCCAGTTCCCAAAGCCCCAGCTCTCCCCTGCCTGCTTGCCCCCCACTTCCTGTGCTGAACCCCTTCCCCATCCAGGGGGGGAGCTCTGACTAGGACGCAGCCTTCGTCTAAGTAGCACCTCTGCAGAACAGCTTCCCAGACCCTCCTGCTGCAATGGGACTCCAAGTCGGGCCGAGCCCCTTTAGAGCACAAAGGCTCTGGACCTTCTTATTCCTTTCTCATGTCCCTCTGCGCTGCCATCTGCCCCTGGGAGAATTTCAGCTCCCCAAGGGGACTTGTGTTTCTTCCCTGCTGTGGGGAAGGGTCCCTTTCTGTGATAGGGAGTCATTGAGCCTTCCTCCATAGAGGACAAAAGAAGCTAGACAACCTGAATAAAAGGGGGAAATGGAAAGGACAAATGAGTTTATATGGCTATGAGTCTTCAAAAAGAGCCAGGAGGTTATCAGAGGGGTTGCCCTTATGCACACCTGAGCATAGTCCCAAAGACAGATAAAGTAGATACAACCTCAGGTATTGGTTCTTCTGAGGGCTACAGAGGCCCACAGTTTCTATGGTCATGGCAGATGGAATTCAGTGCCATGTCAGTCGGCCCTACTTTGGAGTTCGTGTTCCTGAGTGTGATGGAGTTGGACTCAGATGGGATCTTTGTCCACAGTCCTCTCCTGTTACTTTTACTGGAACTATAGTTGGTTCTGGGATTTAATGTATACCCAGGGGACCTGAATCTCTGGACTGACCATGTGATAACCAGGTCCTGAATCTCAACAGACTTCAGCTCCTACACTCTGGTTTGTTGGACTTACCCCACTCAGCTAACATGGAGGTGAAGAAGGTCAACCACCACACCAGGGAGCCAAGAGTGCCTACAACTGAAAGCAGGAGAATTGCACCCAGCATCCACATGGAATCTAAGCCCCTCTTGATATAGATGTGGAGTGGACACAACCATTCCAAGGTCCACAGGATGGAGGAATAGAGTACGGATTAGAGTGGACTTACTGATATTCTATTCATGAACTATTGTGATTAGTAATCAAAGAAAATGTGACATTGCTGTGGAGAAAGTGGCCATGGTGGCTGCTGGGGGTAGGGAGTGGGAGGAAGAGATGAGATGTGGGGGCATTTTTGGGACTTGGAGTTGTCCTGGGTGGTGCTGCGGGGACAGTTACCAGACATTGTATGTCCTCCCATGGCCCACTGGGTGAACTGGGGGAGAGTGTGGGCTATGGTATGGACCATTGACCATGAGGTGCAGTGGTGCTCAGAGATGTATTCACCAAGTGCAATGAATGTCTCATGATGATGGAGGAGATTGTTGTTATGGGGGGAGAAGCGGGGTGAGGGGTGGGGTATATACAGACCTCATATTTTTTTAATGTAATATTAAAAAAATAAAGACAAAAAAAAGAAGCTAGACAACCGCTTTAAGATTTAAATAATCCATCAATTCTGGTGTTTTCGGGTGTTATGATTTGTCCTGTGACAATGTGTGAAGCCCTGGGGATCCCCAACACAGACGAGCCCCTTAAACATGGGGCTCCCTTCTGCCTGGAGTGGGATCCAGCTTCTGGTTCTGTCCCTGTCCAGTCACAGCAGAGACTTGTTCAACCCCCTAACATTCATTCCTCCAGAACGCTGACTTCCCAAAGGCCTGCACCTCCCTCATCAGCTTAGACCCCTGTACCCCTAGGCAAGAGCAGCACCCCGTTTCCTTAGAGGAACGGACAACATGAACCCTGAGGAGCCCCAGTGCTAGTTGGGGTTCTGTGTGCCTGGCTGAGCACTGCCCGCCTGGCCCACCTCCTGGGCACCACAGTGCCTTCTCCTGACTTCGTGGGCATTGGCTGGACCATCTGTTCTGAGGCCCAAAGCTGGCCTCCACAAAAGCATCTTTGTGCCTTTCAGCCAAGATGGGACACCCCCGAGCACCCCCTAAGTGATATAATGAGCACTCTCTAATGATCCCAGCATGACCCAGTAATTAGCTCTCAGTGTGGGAGGTGTTCCTGGGCAGAGAGCCCACCCTCCCTGGGGGAGGAAAGGGCAGGTCCAGCCCACTTTGAGGTCCAGCAATCAGCACTCAGCCCAAGGCTTTATATCAAAGGGCAAAGTTCTCATGTTCCCTTCCTTTGTCGACCATACCCTGGGTCCCTGTATTTCTCTTATTATTTTCAAGTCACTGATCAGGCACATTTAATTCAATCCTTGGAAAAGTCGTTGGAGCAACATACACAGGTCATTGAAAGAACAGGACGTCACCTGTGAATCCTGAGCTTTTTGAGACTGGTCGACTCCAGATAGCCCACATCCCCCCATCTTTCTCTTGTCCCAAGTTCCAGATGGCTGAACTCTACCTAGTGAGACCACAATAGTCTGTTTGGAAACACGATGGGGTCAGCTGCTGTGACCACCTTCAGGATGAGCTAAGGCTGGAGGGGAGGGACTTCCCAGTCCCCTGGCCCTGTGGTCAGAAATCCTTCCCTGAATGGGGACATTCCATGAACACAGTGCTTCCTGTCAACCTCCCTACTCCTTGACTCCAGAAGTGCCATGAAATTCATTATCCCAGATTCTATATATTTCTGCACAGCCACCTAAGTTCCCCTGCAGCTTTAGTGACAGATCCAGGAATGCTGGCAGATTCACAGGTTCCCACCTCAAGGGCCTGCATCTTCTTTTCCTCTGTTTCCCCTGCCACCCTCGGAGAGATCAGATGTGCAGGTGGATTAGCTCACCAAGTGTCAGTCCATAGCCAGTAGGTAACTAGTGGGATAAACCAACTAACATCTTTGTTCCTCAGTGGGACCACCTGGGGTGCAGCCCACCCTGTTTGCCAGAGAATCAGCAGCAGGTATTGGCCCCAAGTGCCCTCAGTGGTAAACCTCTCATTAACACAGCTTTATTGGATTGTCTGTCTTCCCCGGATCCCTTTCCTCGTGCCATGAATTTGCTTCTTGGAAACATCTTCAACATTTAATCCTAGAACCCAAGCCCTTGTCCCACGGTCCACTATGGTATTCTGACACATTGATTGCAAATCAAGAAAAAAAGCCATATCTACTTTTTAAAAATTAGTTACCTTTGTGGTTCCTTTGTTGTTCTTTTTCTAATTTCTCCAAGTGTGAAGTTAGGTCTTCAATTTTACCTCTTCCTTCTTTTTTGATATATGAATTTAGAGCTACGAATAGCCCTCTCACTACAGCTTTTGCTGCATCTCATAAGTATTGATATAGTGTGTTGTCATTCTCTTTCATTTCAAGGAAGTTACTGATTTCTTTTGAAATTTCCTCCTTGACCCACTGTTTGTCTAACAGTGTGCCATTTAACTTCCTTATCTTTGTCCCTACTCTGGTTCTGTGGCCCTTACAGATTTCCAACTTCCTTCCATTGGGATCAGAGAAATTACTATATATGATTTCCATCTTTGTGAGTTCATTGAAACCTTCTCTGTGACCTAGCATGTGGTCTTTCTTGAAGAATGATCCATGTGCACTAGAGAAGAATGTATATCCTGCTGTATTTGGGTACAGTGTTCTGTATATGTCTATTAGGTCCAGATGCTCTAATGCATTATTCAAAGTCTTTGATTCTTTATTGAATCTCTGTCAAGATGCTCTGTCTAATGTTTATAATGGTGTATTAAGGTCCCCCACTGAGGCGGGGCAAGATGGTGGTTGAATGAGTGCACCTGGTGGTCTCTCCTGAAGAGAAGCAGCTGGGCAGCGTTGGAGATTCTTCGGGACCAGGCTGTTTCGGGATTTTGCAGGGCAGGAGGTGTCTGGACATGAATTTCGTGGGAAGGTAACAGAGAAAATTCGTGTTAAAGATAAAATTGAGGCTCTTTTACACGGAGTTAGGGGCTGCACGCCGGACGCTCCCCCCTGGGGCGGGTGGAGCCTGGGCACCGGCGCTGCGCGGCGATTCCTGGAGGCTCTGCCGTACTGGGGAGTTCATGAGCCCTGAGCCGGCTATTGGGGGGTTGACAGGGCAGCAGGCCTTCACAGACCGATTTGGCGAGAAGGAAGGAGTTTTTTGTGAGGTGGGGAATTTTTTATTTCTGACACGAATAATAATGCTTCTGGCTGGAGCCCCGCCCCCAGGCCAGCTGCTGATCTGCAGTGGCCTTAGATGGATCACAGTAAGGAGACGTCGCCGGGAACCTGTTTTGGGGGATTGCAGGGTGGGAGGCATCTAGAAGCCAATTAGGGGACTCTTCTGTAAGGCATGGGATTTTTGGTTTCAGACACTGATACAGCGCTTCCGGCTAGAGCCCCGCCCCCTAGGCCTGGCTGTGGATCTGCAGCATCCTTAAATTGGCTGCAATATAGAGGCGCCCCCAACTGGCTGTTTCGGGGGCCTGCAGGGTGGGAGGTGTCCTGAAGTCGAATTGGTGATACAGCCACAGAAGAGACCCTAGAGAGAGGGGGAATTGTGGGTTGCGGACACATAGATCAGAGTTTGCAGATGTGACCTCTCCCATAGGGCTGGCACCCAGCTGCGGGGATCCCTGAAGGCTGTGTTGCACTGCAGTGCTCCCAGGCTCCCTGTTCACTGGATTTGAGGTTGCCAGGTCTGTGTCCCCTAAACCCTGGTGGCCCACACCCCAGAGACTCACACCTCTTGAGTCTGCAATATCACAGACTTTCCATCCCTGAATCCACATGCCCTGAGGCCCATCTGAGGTCCTTAATTGTCCTAGCTCTCAACATTTGCGGGTTTGTTTGTTGTTGTTGTTTTTATTTTTTTTATTTTTTATTGTCGTGGTTGCTAATATTGCATTATTTCCTAGTCTTTTCTCCAATTGTATGCCCCAAGGTCTTTTTTTTTTTTTTCATTTATTTAGGGTTTTTTTTATTGTTGCTGTTGCTGGTGTTCTATATCTTCTTTGCTTTTCCTTACTTGTTCCCCTCTCTTTTCTTTATCCAACCGTCCTTTTTCTTTCTTTCTTTCTTCTCTCTTTTTTTCCTCTCTTTTCTCTTGTCCCTCATTTTCTTCTTATTTTATTTTATCTTAATTATACAATAGGTGCTGCAGGGAACACCTCACATTTGCTGGGTTTCCTCATCCTCCGTTGCCTCATTTCTGTGTGAATTGATTTTGGCTACCTACACTATGCCCTTTCCCCCACATCTTGATATCCTCTATCATCTACTGTCTCTCCTATATTCCACCTCCCTTTCTTTGATCCCCAAATTGTCTAACTCTTAATTTTTAATACCAATGTTCTGACTTCTGTCTTTTATCCACTCTTGAAACTATTGCCTTTCCTTTCTCTTTCCCTCTCTCATGAAAACACTAGCTTTTTAATTCATACCATATTCCTCCCATATTCAGTCGACTACCTCATTATAGGTACTCTACTTGCTGCTATAACTCTACACAACTTACATGAATCTAATATCCATGCTCCCAGATCTCATACTGTTGCTCTGTGAACATTTATTACCAATACTACTTTACACTTTTTCCTTTCTTACTCAATTGCCTCTCCCTGGCCCTAATACTTTCCTTCAAAGTGAACTCAGCCAGCAATAAGAAATTAGAATAAGAAGAACAAAGTGATAAAGAGAAGATATAACACTTACGCAAAAACAACAGCTAATTAATCCCCAAGACTAGACAAAGAAGCTAAGGAACTGATTAAACCCATCAAGATAAAATGATGACCAGACAGCAACAAAAAAACTACAAACCAAACCAGTAATCAGGAAAACATGGCTGAATCCAATAAACAAACTAAAAACCAGGAAGGGGAGCAGAACTTTGGACAAGTAATTAAAGATCTCAGAACATATATCAGAGACAAATTTAATGAAGTAAAGGAAGAGGTTAAAAATATGAAGACAACACTTGGAGGGGAAATTGCAGACATAGGCAAAAAGATAACAGATATGACGGGAATAAACACCACAGTTACTACAGCATACTCTGCAGTAATAAAGCCAATTGTCAAATTTATTTGGAAGGATATGGAGCCCCAAAAAGCAAACAGATCTTGAAAAAATGAAGGAAGTTGGAGATGTCAAACTTCCCAACTTTAAAGCATATTACAAAGCTAAGTGGTCAAATCATCACGGTACTGGCATAAAGATAGGCATGTTGGGCAATGGAATCAAATACAAAGCTCACAAATATAACCTCACATCTATGGTCATTTGATTTTTGTCAAGGCTGCCAAGTCCACACAACTGGGACAGAACATTCTCTTCAACAAATGGTGCTGTAATATCCATATGTCAAAGTATGAAAGAAGACCCTGACTCACACCTTATACAAAAATGAACTCAAAATGGATCAAAGTCCTTCATATAAGAGATGGGATCATAAAACTCCTAAAAGATATGTATATATAAGAAACATCTTAAAGATCTTGTGGCAGGGGATTGTTTCTTAGGCTTTATAAATAAGCAAAACAATAAAAGTAAATAGATAAATGGTACCTCCTAAAAACTGAATACTTTGATTTTGTCAAATAGGTACAAAGGCAGCCAAATCAATGCAAGAAACCACATATCCAGGAAAGGCATAAAATGCAGAACATAGAAAGGAAGCTTTCAACTCTGCAATAAAAAGACAAACAATCCAATTAAAAACAGACAAAAACTTAGACATTTTTCCAAACTGTAAATAAAAATGACTAAAAAGTACAATATCACTATGCTATTAGATTCTCAACATAACTAGCTATTAGGGTAATGCAAAATAGAATGACAATAGGTATCATTTTATACCTGCTAGAATGGTCACTAGTAAAAAAAAAAAAAAAAGAAAATTGTAAGTGCTGGAGAGGATCTTTAGAAATAGGAACACTTATTCACTGATGGTCTAAATGTAGACTCATATACCCACTGTGGAAGACAGTTTGGTGGTTCCTCTGGGAGCTAAGTATAGAATGTCCATATGATCTAGCAATTCCATTTTAGGTATGTGTTCAGAAGAACTGAAAGAAGGGATGCAAACAGATATTTGCACATCGACATTCATAGCAAAAATAGTCACATATTGCAAAACAGCAATAGCAGGGGGTCATAAGGGGTAAGGAGTTTTTCTTTTGGAGCAATGAAAATGTTATAAAATTGATTGGGGTGATGAAGGCACAATTCTGTGATTATATGGAAAGCCAATGATTGTACACTTTGTATGGATTGTTTTGAGTGGAATGAAACAGAAGTGTGAAGGCAGTGGAAAAACACCACATAGTGTATGATTCCCTCTATATGATAGGTCCAGAAAAGAGAAATCCATTAAAGACAGCAAAAAGTTTAGTGGTTGCCTAGGGCAACAGGTGGGAACAGGGATTGATTGCTTTAGGGATCATCTTCAGGTGATGGAAATAATATAAAACTGGATTTGGGTGATGGTTGCTGAACTCATAAATTTACTAAGAACCATTTGTATTAGTCAGCCAAAGAACCAGAAGTCTGTTGACTTTTGTAAAGCGTATTTATTTGGGGTAGAAGATTACAGTCACAAGACCATAGAAGAGTAAGTTACTTCCCTCAGCAGTCTGTTTCCACATGCTGGAGCAAGGTGGCTACCGGCCTCTGCCAGGGTCCAGCCTTCCTCCTCCTCCTAAGGCTCCGTGGTCCCAGCTTCTCTGGGTCTCAGCTGTCGGCCCCCACAGGCTCGTCTCTCTCCCCAGGGCTCATTTCTCTCTGGGCTCAGCTGTTCAGGGCTCTGGTCAATGCAGATGTAAACTCTCAGGTGAACGGCTCATCTCTCCTCCCAGTGCCAAGGGTTCTGTCTAACGAGCTGTCTCTCTTCCTGTGTTCTCCTTCTCTGCGCATTTACTCCTTGAGTGCCAGCCCACAAAGGGGGTGGGGACACAAAGTCCTACTGAAGTGGCCGAATCAAAACCCCCAATTTTAATTTAATCACATAAAAGGGAAACTTCTGAATCTAGTACAATCTAATGTACCCAGAGGAACAGATCACTTTACAAACATAATCCAACATCAAATTTTGGAATTCATAAATAGTATCAAACTGCCACAAAATTCAACTGTACAGTTGAAATGGATGAACTTTAGGGTGTATAATTTATGCATCAGTAAAATTTTCTTTCAAAACATGATTTTAAAAACATCATTATGCTAAGTGAAAGAAATAAGACACAAAGTACTACACATTGTATGATTTAAGTTATACAAAATGTAAATATAAATGAAATATAGAAATAGAAATGGATGAGTGGACACGTAGGGCAGAGAGAGATTGAGGGTTAAATCCTAAGAGGTAGGGAGTATTTATTTGAAGTAATGGAAATATTCTAAAATTGAATATAGTGATGAATGCAAAACTATCTGATTATACAAAAGATTATACACTTTGGATGTTTGTGTGATATGTGAATATATCTCAATAAAACCTCTCTGAAAAATATGAATGGTCTAAATATAAAATTAAAGGACCGAGACTGGCAGAGTGGATTACAAACCATGGCCCAATTCTGCTGCCTACAAAACTCTCATTTCACTTACAATGATAGAGATAAGTAGAAAAAAGATCCTCCAAACAGGAATCAAAAGAAAGTAGGAGTAGTTATCTTACTAACAGATGAAATAGCCTACAGAACAAACATTAATTACCAGAGACAGAAAGGGACATTATGGAAAGATAAAAGGAACATTCCAGAAAAAGAACACAGCCGTCATAATGTGTGTGCCGCCAGCAAAGCTTCACAGTATGCCAAGCAGAACTAACAGAACTGGAAGGAGAACTTGACACCCATGATTATAGTTGGAGACTTCAACATCTCTTCTCAAAAACTGACAGAACAAATACTCAGAAAACCAAGAAGCACACAGAAGAACTCAACACCATTGAGCAACACGATCTGCTTGACATTTATAGAACACTACACATGACAACAGCAATACACACATTAGTTTCAAGCACCCACAGAACTCATCCAAGACAAGCCATATACTGGATCATAAAACAAACCTCAGTAAATTTTTTTTCAAATTCTACTCAATTTATTCATTTTTTTAAAAATATTACATTAAAAAAATATGAGATCCCCATTCACCCCCACCGCCCCCACCCCACCACTCCCTCCACAGCAACACTCTCCATCATCATGACACATCCATTGCATCTGGTGAGTACATCTCTGGGCATCGCTGCACCCCATGGCCTGTGGTCCACACCATAGCCCACACTCTCCCACGTTCCATCCAGTGGGCCATGGGAGGACATACAATGTCTGGCAATTGTCCCTGAGCACCACCCAGGACGACTCCAAGTCCAGAAAATGCCTCCACATCTCATCTCTTCCTCCCATTCCCCACACCCAGCAGCCACCATGGCCACTTTTTCCACACCAATGCCACATTTTCTCGATTATTAACCACAATAGTAAATTTAAAAGAATCAAAATCATTGAGAGCATGTTCTCTGTCCCCATGTAATCAAACTAGAGAACAATACCACAGATAGTAGGAAAATCTCCAAATAGGTGGAAATTGAACAACATGTATCTAAATAACCCATGGGACCGAGAGTAAGTCATGAGACAAATAAAGAAAACACATAAATCTGAATGAAAATCAAAATATAGCATATCACAATTTGTGGGATAAATTAAGCAGTGCTGAGAAAGAAATTTATAGCACTAAAAGGGGAGGAAAGGGTAAAAACAATCATCTGGACTTGCACCTCAAGGACTTAGAATAAGAGGAAAATAAATCCAAAGCAAGAGGAAGGAAGGAAGTAACAAGGATAAGAGCAGATAATGAAATTGAAAACAGAAAGCCAAATAGAGAAAATCAATGAAAAATGGAGCTAGTTCTTTGTAAAGATAAAAAGTTTATTCCTTCCTTAACTTCTCTCCCTAGGCCCCAGGTTACCCTTTTGTGTTGTGTTTACATCTTTATAGCTAATCATTCATTGTATAAAATGACCCTGTTCAATTTACTGTGTGGTTCCTACACATGACTGAGCACTGATTCACATCATCATCAATTCTATCGGTGTATAAAGCCCTCAGGTTTGTTGCAAGGATCTATGAATCTGGTCCTTCAAGCAGTGAAGATTGGTTGTCACTGGGGCCCTGAGGGGAGGGGAGAAAGGAATAGAATAGATGGAAGCAGGGGTAATTCGGAAGCAATGGAAGTATTCCACAAGATCGTGCAATGATGGATATAGGACGGGTTAAATTTCACCAAAAATTTATAAGTATGTAATCTAAAATGTAAACCATAATGTAACTAAAAATTTGGAAAAGCATACAGTCTAAAATATAAACCATAATGTAAATAATAATGGAACCATGGTTAGTAGCTATGTTTCAATATCTGTACATCAGCTGAGGCAAATATAACATGAACATGTAAAAAGATCATTAGTGGGGAAGAGGGAAAAGGGTTTGATGTTGTATATATGGGAGTCCCCTATATTGTATGTGAATTTACTGCAATCTAAAACTTTTTTGAAGACAAAATTTAAAAAGAAAAGAAAGGATGTAGACACTGAGGAAGGAATGAAAGAGACTGACTTGCTTCTGTACAAACAGGGCAACACCGAACACAGTGATGAAAGGCAAAACATGAAAAACAAGGTTTTATGATATTTTTCATTTTTAATACCCCAATTCTTTTTACTTTTTTTAGTTTTTCTAAATTAGTACGTATTCTATTTCTAATCTTTAAACTGGTCATTACTATTTCATTTTCCTACTAATTGAATTTGGCAATATATTAGGCTTCATTTTTGAAGACATTTTGGATCACAGAGGGGTTCAACTATGGCAGGGGAGAAACACTGGGGTGAGGTGTTATTGATGGGGGACACACGGTTGGGAGAGAGGTCTCTAGGCCATGTATATTAGGGTATATACAAGTGTTCAGATATTCATTGGGTATTGTCATAGTAAGCAGAGTTACAAATGACAACTAAGGGAGTGATGAGTTCCTAGCCAGGGGAGCTCTGTCACACTCCCCAGTGGAACAGCAACAATCCACCAAGTGCAACGGCAAAGGCCAGTGAAGAAGGATGGTCAAATGATGGGCCCTTGATACTGATGACTACGGTTATGAGCCTGTGTGCCTGAAATTTCAACTAGGCCTAGAGCTGCAGGGTGCTTAAGAGTTACCTCCTGAGAGTCTCCATGTTGCTCAAATGTGGACACTCTCTAAGCCAAACTCAGCATGTAGATGCATTACCTTCCACCCAGAGTGGGACATGACTCCTGGGGATGAGCTTCCCTGGCATCAAGGCATTACTACCAATCACCAGCTGGTGATGCAACTATAAAAAGATCCTGAACAAAAGGGGGAAATGGTAAAGACAAATGAGTTTATATGGTTAAGAGACTTCAAAATGAGTTGGGAGGTCATCAGAGGGGTTGCTTTTATGCACGTCTTAGCAGGATCCCAGAGACAGCCAAACTAGATACAATCCCAGATGCTGATGCTCCTGAGGCCCAGGGAAACACTCAGGTTCTGTGGTCATGACAGATGGCTCTGGAGTTCAGTGCCTTGTCAGTGGGCCCTACTATGGAATTTGTGCTCCTGAGTTTGATAGAGTTGGACTCAGATAGGACCTTTTTACCCATGCCTCTTCTGTCACTTTTACTGAACCTGCAGTTAGTGCTGCATGGTGTATATTCAAAAGTCTTGAATCCCTGGACAGGCCATGTGCCAGCTGGTCCCTGAGCCTCAACAGAGTTGAAACACCTACTCTCCGATTCATTGGACTTACCCAGGTCAGCCCACAGGAAGTTAAGAATGGTCAACCACCACACCAGGGAAACAAGAGTGCCTACAACTGCAAGCAGAAGAATCGCATCCATCAGCCATGTGGGATCTAAACCCCATCTCTGTATAGAGGTGGAGTGGACATCACCATCCCAGGGTCCACAGGATGGGGAAATAAAATATGGATTAGAGTGGAATTACTGGCATTCTACTATAGAAATACTGCGATTCTAGTAATAGAAGAAATTGTACCATTGATGTGTAGATAGTGGCCACAGTAGTTACTGACGGCAGGGAGAGGGAAGAAGAGGTGATGTGGCAGCATTTTTGGGACTTGGAGTTGTCCTGAATGATATAGCAGGGACAATATATATCCTGCCATAATCCACTGAATGGACTGGGTAAGTGTAAACTAATATGTAAATTTTAATCCATGCAGTACAGCAGTACTCCAAAATGTATTCACCAAATGCAATGAAAGTGCCACAATGATGAAAGAGGTTGCTGATGTGGGAAGAGTAGGGGGATGGGGTGTGGGATATGGGAAGCTCTTATTTTTTAATGTAAAATTTTTGTGATCTATGTATCTTTTTTAAAAAAAGACAATAAAAATAAATAAATTAAAGAAACCTGCCAAGTGCTCTGGGGAAAAGCAAAGTGGAATAAATTGTTAAGGAAGTGCCTGGACAAGGGGATTGTGGGTATTTGTTGGAAACTGAGGAACAGTGGTCTCCCAAGGAGAGATGTGCTGTTTCCATGGCTACGCTTGCAACCTAAGGAATGTGGTAATTAAGAGTTCCCAGCAAACAGGATGAAGCTGTGAAAGGCTGAAAGAAAAGACAAAAAACCTGAAGCAGCTTCAAAAAAAGGTGGCCTTTAAAATCAGCTTTGAAAGTACTGAAGGAAATGATCCCTGAAATGACAAGTGCAAAAGAGATTCCAGGAGGAAAGAGCGGCTGGTGCAGCCTGAGTGGGAGACTGCTTGGCAGGGCCACGGGGCACCTGGGCCAGTGCTGCTGGGCAGAGAGCCTGGTCCTTCCAGAAGGTCAGAAAGGCAGGGCCTGATTTCTCAGGCCAAGGTGGGCACCCAGAGTCAAGGCCCGTGTGTACAGGAAAGGTCAGGCTGCCGTCCTCCAGGCTCCAGAGAGGCCGTGGGCCCTCAGGGTGGGCACACCCAGATCCTGGGCCTTCCAAGTCTTGTTCCTTCTTTCACTGCTTGTGAGAGTCTGGCGTGTCAGGCAGGGGTAACAGACGAAATTCAGGGGAGATGACGGACCCAAGGTAAAATGGGGCAAAAACGGCACTTTCCCTCTTTGACCTTCCCCCTAAAAGCCAGGACTTTCTGGAGAAAAGCACAAGTCACAGCCCATTTGAGGCTCATTTTACAAAATACCTGGCCAGGGCTCCTCAAAACTGTCAAGGTCATTAAAAAAAATAGTCTGAGAAACCAACACAGCCAAGAGGAGCCACAGGGACTTGACGATAAACATAATGTGTAATCCTGGATGTGCTCGTGGAGCAGAACCTCAAGGAGGCTGAATCTGCAGCCTCTGCAAGTCTCCCCTGCCAAAGCCAAGCCCTGAACCACAGCAGTGGGACTCCAAGCCTGGGCACTGAGGTTTCCAGTAGGTGCTTTTGAAGACAATGGGTCAGAAGAGCCTGACACCCGTGGTTAGAGCATAGCAACACCCCTTGACAAGGACTGCATGGAGGTCTTGATGAGGCCCAAATACCTGTGAGGAAGTGGTGACCCCTCATGGCCACTGGAGCAAGAGCCAAAGTCAAATCCTGTGAGGTCCACATGGAAAGTTTGGTCCTAGGGACTTTTTGCTGAAACAGCCGGAGGGCGTGGCTAACAGGGGCTGATGGAACCGGGGGAAGGAGCTGGTCCCTAGGGGTGCTGGACCTGGGGTCAGAGTACAAGCTTGATAAGAGAGAGTTTGTTGATAAGGGGGTCCTCTTCTAGGGCTTAAGATTTCACAGCATGGCCAGGGCCTCTGGAAACAGTCAGACAGTCTCTTGGGATGGCTTGGGAACCTTGGAAAACAGTGAAGCCCACCCTAACTGAGAGGGGGATGCCAGGAAGACCTTGGCAGAACACGGGGGAAGCAGAGGCCTCTAGAAGGGAGAAGCCTAAGATGAGTCATTTTCTAAGGTCCAGAATTCAGCCTCCTCCTGTGAGCCCTAGGAGAACACTTTTTTAAAAGGCATTGCTGAGAAGCTAAGTCCAGGGCCAGACCACCAAGGTCCCACAGTGATAATTAATAGAGCACTGTGTTCCCAGGACAAAGTAGATGAGCAGCCGCCAAGGGTCTCGCTGGATGCACATAACCAATAAAGATCAAGAATACTAGCCAAGTGGACATCAGCCACCCCATGGAATGTCATTATCTCTGTCCCATTTTCCAACCTGACCAGTCCCCAGAACCCAAAAAAAAATAACATCACTTGTAGAAAGAAGCCTCAGGGCCACATCCAGAGATTCTTCTGGCATTTCCCCAAAGGAGACAATGGAAACTAGCCTACAGGTACAGCAAATGGGAGAAGGGAAGGAATACTGTGCATATTTCAAGGGCAGTGAACACCTGTAAACCAACAAATTAGACAACTTAGATCAAATGGACAACTTCCTAGAAACACACAAACTAGCCACACTGATGTGAGAAGAAATAGAAGACCTCAACAAACCAATCACAAGTAAAGAGTCTGAAACAGTCTTCAAATACCTCCCAACAAATAAAAGCCCAGGACCAGAGAGCCTCACACATAAATTCTACCAATCATTCCAAGAAAAACTAATACATACCCTGCTCAAACAATTAAAAAAATTGAAGAGGAAGAAACACTACGTAACTCACTTTATGAAGCCAACATCATATTGATACCAAGGACAGACAAAGACACGACAAAGAAAGAAATATAGATGCAGAAATCCTGTACAAAATGCTCGTAAATGTAATCCAACAGCACACTGAAAGAATCATATACCATGATCAAGCGGATTTTATCCCAGGCATGCAATGGTGGGTCAATGCAAGAAAATTAATTAATGTCATATACAACATTATCAGATTGAAGGGGAAAACCACACAGTCATCTCACCTGATGCAGAAGAGTCTTTTGGAAAATTCCAGCATACTTTCTTGATAAAAGCACTTCAAAAGATAGGAAGAGGTGGAAATTTCCTCAACATGATACTGGGTATGTATCTTAAATCCTCAGGCAACACCGTATCAATGGTGAAAACATTTCTCTCTAAGATCTGGAACAAGACAAGGATGACCATGCTCTCCACTGTTATTCAACATTCTTCTAGAAGTTTTAGCAAGAGAACTTAGACAGAAAAAGAAATAAAAGGACTCTAAATTGGAAAGGAAGAAGTAAACTTTCATTATTTGCAGATGGCATGATCCTAAATTCCGAATGTTCCAAAAAATCAA
The DNA here is from genome assembly GCF_030445035.2 of Dasypus novemcinctus. Classification (NCBI taxonomy): domain Eukaryota; kingdom Metazoa; phylum Chordata; class Mammalia; order Cingulata; family Dasypodidae; genus Dasypus; species Dasypus novemcinctus. The sequence continues at coordinate 127,634,899 of NC_080680.1, read as the reverse complement.
CAACAAAGCTACTACAGCTAATAAGCAAACTCACCAAAGTGGTGAATACAAGAACAACACATGAAAATCTAATAATGTTTTTTACACAACAAAAAAAGAACAATCTGGCAAGGAAGTCAAATACCTAGTAATAAATTTAACCAAGGATATGAAGGCTCTGTATCAGAAAAGTAAAAACCATTGCTGAAAGTAGCCAAAGAAGACCTAAATAAATGGAAGGACACTTAGTTTTCTGGAATGGAAGACTAAATGTCATTAAGATGTCAGTTTTATCCAAATGGATTTATAGATTCAATGCAATCCCAGTGAAAATTCCAACAGTCTAGTTTACAGAAGTGGGAAAATCAATTACCAAAATTATTTGGAAGAGAGGAGACCCTGAATAATGAAATATTACTACAAAAAGTAGAATGAAGTAGGTCGTTTCACACTTTCTGACTTTAAAGCACATTACAAAGCTACAGTGGTCAAAACGGCATGGTAATGGCATGAAGAGAAACATGTAGCTCAACAGAACAGAATTGAGAATTCAGAAGCACACTCTCAAATCTATATCAATTGATTTTCAACAAGGGTACGTCAACCATCCAACTGGGACAGAACAGTCTCTTCAAAAATTGGTGTTGGGATAACTGTACTTTCATATCTAAAACAATGAAAGATGACCCCTAGCTCACACCTTATACAACAATTAATTCAAACTAGATCAAAGAGCTAAATATAAAAGCCAGAACCATAAAACTACTAGAAGAAAATATAAGAAAGCATCTTCAATATCTTGTTGTAGGAGCTGATTTTTCAGACCTTACACAGAAAGCATGATCAGTGAAAGAAAAGAATAGATAAAAGGGACCTTCTGAATATGAAAAGCTCTTTTACTTCAAAGGATTTCATCAAGAAGCTGAAAAGGCAGCCTACTCATGGGAGAATATATTTGGAATCCACACAACGGATATGCATTTAATATCCAGAGATCCTACAACTAACAGTAAAAGTCATTTTGAAACAATCCAGCATAAAAAGAAAAGCCACCCAATTTATAATCGGGCAAAAGACATGAAGAGAATTTTCCCAAAGAGGACATATAAATGGCAAAAAATTTTTAAAAATTTTTAAAAAGCACATGAGAAGTCATTCAACATCAATACATCTTAGGGAAATGTAAATAAGAACCACAATGAAATATCATCTCAGGGAAGCAGACTTGGCCCAATGGATAGCGTGTCTACCTACCACATGGGAGGACCGCAGTTCAAACCCCAGGCCTCCTGACCCATGTGATGAGCTGGCCCATGCACAGTGCTGCTGCGCACAAGGAGTGCCATGCCAAATAATAGGGGTGCCCCCACATAGGGGTGCCCCATGCTCAAGGAGTGTGCCCCTCAGGGAGAGACACCTGTGCAAAAAAAGTTCAGCCCCCCAAGGAGTGGCACCGCACACACGGAGAGCTGGAGCAGCAGGATGACGCAACAAAAAGAGACACAGATTCCTGGTGCCACCTAACAAGAACGCAGGCGGTCACAGAAGAACTCACAGAGAATGGAAATAGAGAGCAAACAACTGGAGGGGGGGCAGGGAGGGGAGAAATAAATAAATAAAAGACAGAGAACAAGAAGAATTAGAGAGGATGTGGAGAGATAGGAACACTGATCCGCTGCTGCTGGGTGGTAGAATGGTGCAGCTGCTGTGGAAGACTAAATGGTGGCTCCTCAGGAAGTTGACTATGGAGATGCCATGGATGCAGCAATCCCACTACTAGGCATGTGCTCAGAAGAACTGTAGACAGGGACACGAGACATCTGCACAAGGATGTCCATAGCTGCATTATTCACAATTCCAGAAGATGGAAACAACCCAGGTGTTCCTCAATAGATGAATGGATAAACAAAATGTGGTGTATGCACACGATGGAGTATTTTTCAGCTGTAAGAAGAAATGAAGTCGTGAAGCCTATGACAAATTAAATGCGGATGAACCTGGAGGACCTTCTGTTGAGTGAAACAAAGCAGACACCAAGGACAAATATTTTATGTTCTCACTTGAAAACTAATTATTATAAGCAAAGTCCTGGGACTAATAACTAGAAGACAAAATAAGGACAGAGAATGGGGAACAGAGAATTTTAATTAGTTTAGATTGTAAATACTCGAAAGTGGGCAAAGGTGATGTCAACCCAGTAGGGTGAAGGTAACTAGCCCTGTAACATGGGGAGAGGTTATGGCTGAAAGGGAAAGTTTAGAGTTATTTGTGTTACTACAAGAAAGCCTAAAGAATGAAACAAGGGACTGTATCACATAGTGAACCCTGCAGCAGATGATGAATGTGTTTAATAGTACAGATTAAAAGTGCTTCAATAATGCAGAACAAGTGACGGTTAATTATACAGGATGTTAATAATAGGGAGGTGTGGCATTTTGAGATTATTTTTGTGAATCCCCAAAAAGAGTGGTCATGTTTGTAAACTGGCCTGTTTCTCTGGGTGTGGTACTTGTTCTTTGTATTTAATTCAAAGGTTTTAAGCCTACTTAATTAAATCAATTTAGGGGCTTTGATTTGACCAAGTCCGTAGGGTGTGACTAGTCCCTCCACCTTGGTGGGCTGATATAAAGGAACACCCACTCAAGAAGACACAGAGAGAGAGATAAGCCTCTCACCTGATAGTTTGCAGCTGAGCAGCCTAGTAAGTCCAGAAAGAAACAAGCCCTCTGCCAGCCCGAAGCTGAGAGAGAGGAAGATTGAACCCTCGCAGACGTTGCCCGCCATCTTGCTTCAAGGTGTGCCAACTGACTATGGTGAGAAAGCAGCCTTGAGTTGGACTCTTTTTTTTTTTCCTCCCCCCTTCCCCCCTTCCCCCTAGTTGTCTGCTTTCTGTGTCCATTCGCTCTGTGTTCTTCTGTGACTGTGTACAAGCGGTTGGACTCTTTAGGGCCTTGTTACTGTAAGCTTTTATCCCTCTTTCTAAAAGCCAACAAGTTTCTGGTACTTTGCATGAGCACCCCTTTGACAGACTGATACAGGTGATATCTAAACTAAAATGGACCTAAAGGAAACTATGGGCTGTAGTGAATAGTAATACAGTAATATTTTTCAATTGCGTTAGCAAAATTGAGGGAACTACCAAGTACCAGGGACAGAAACCAGACAAACAGTACAGGATAAGGTTTGACTCTATTTACATAAAGGATAAATATAATAAATTTATAGAGATGGAATTAAATTAGCAGGTATGTATGGCAGAGGCTAGATGGAGGGATTGAAAGGGAACTTCTATGTGTGGCTTTTATTTTTATAATAATGAAAGTGCTCTAATATTGATTGTGGTAATAAATGCACTATTCTGTGATTATACCAAAACTCATTGAAGGCAAATGTTGGATGGAATGTGTAGTATATGAATATATCTCAATAAATTTGCTAAAAAGAAAAAAGGTGTGAGACAAAGAGGATGTCGGGGGGCACCAAGCAGGGAGGCCAAGGGCTCCTGGAGGGGGGTGGCCTGCGGTCGCCCTGCTCTGGGGCTGAAGGCACCCTCGTGGCCCGTCCTGCAATCTCAGGAGCACCAATGCCTGGCAAGAGCCCTCCAGAGGCCATCCCGTCTGGACGCACGGGTTCCAGGACCAGGGGTTTACCCCCCGTGGTCGCCCCCCCTCGGCTTAGCCCGGCCTCCCCATGACACTGTCGGTCCCCCAGGGATCAGGAGGGTCCCCTGTGCTCCAGGAGCGCCAGCTCTCAGCACAGGTCCTGGAGCAGGACAAACTGCAGGTCAAGGTCTGGGTGCCTCACTGTGAGAGGTGATGGGGAGGGGCTGGGCATCCTCCCTGCAAACCTGCTCAAAATGAGGGCTCCCAGGGTGTCAGGGGGTCCCCTAAGTCCCATTTGGCTTTGATCCAGCCAGGATCTGCAGCCCCCGCTCTGGCTCCTGCTGCCTGCCCCTCCCCAGGGGCTTCCACCTGCTCAGGTCACCAGCCTGCCAGGCCTGCCCTGCCCAGCTGAGCTGAGCTCTCAGCCACCTGGATGGGCCCAGGCTCGGCCACACACCCTGTGGGAGGCTGATTCCCCTGGGAGGGTCTGACCCCATAGGTTGAATGTCACCCACCTTCCTCCCCCAACCCCCTCCCCTGCTGGGACCCCATCAGGTCTCCAAGGAAACAGACCCCGAGGCCCCTTCACACACAGGCTGAGGCCAGAGCCAATGCTGAAGCTCTTTATTCAGGGGCAGGAGAAAGCAGCCAGGGTAGGGTGGGGTGGCGAGGAGGGAGGGGAGGGGTCCAGGCTGGACTGGGTCCTGTCGGGCAGCAAGGCAGGGGTCTCCAGGGTGCAGACCTGGGCTGCTGGGCATGATGGAAAGAAGAGGAGACTCCCTGGGGCCACTGGGGGTGCAGGGGGAGGGGAGCTGCAGGGGCAGAGGCCAGGCCAGGAGTGCATCCCTCCACTGGCTGCACACAGGCCCGCGGGCAGGCGTCCCTGCTGGGAAGACGGGGGCCCTGAGGGAGCGTCGGGCCCCACTGGGATCCGGCACCCCACAATGGGGCAGGCCCCTGCAAGTCCTTCCCTGTGCTGGGGATGGGGTGAGGGGCAGTTAGGACGAGTGGACACGGCCCAGCTCCCACACCCAGAAGCAGTCGGTGAGGATGGAGCTGAGTGAGGAGACTCCCCTCCCAGGCTGGGGAGCAGAGCACCCCAGAAGGAGCCTCACAGGGGCCAGCAGGACCCGGAGACGCAGCGTGTGTCCTGAGGTCAACAAAGGACTTCCCGCAGGGCCCGGGATGACCAGGGACAGACGGGAGCTGAGGGCAGGGGCAGGAGTGGCCACCTGCTGCCCCCTGGGGTCTGTGCTGCTGTGAGGATGGGAGGGGGCCCGAGACATGGCGCTGGAGGCTTCCAGCGTCCTCCCAAGGGCTCACTTACCCTAGTGGCCTTCAGGAATGCAGCTTTCTGTAGAAACAAAACAAGGATGAGAAGACGCCCTGGACAGGGAGACGTGGACGCCATCCCTGCCCGCAGCTCACAGGGGACAGAGGGGAACCCAGCCTGGGCTGCACGTGCCTGGAGCTCCCCTAAAGCTTCTCCCCGGGGGACCGCGGCACCACAGCCCCGTTACCGGTCTGCACGGGGATGAAGATGTTCTTCAGCAGGAAGCCTTTGCGCTGCGCGAACTTCTTAAATTCCTCCAGGGCTTCCAAGTCAACCTCAAGATTCCTACCTGTGCAGAGACCAGGAGAGGCCCTTCCTGGACCAGGTCAGGGCGTGGCTGGGAAGCCCCCCGGTGAGCAGACCCCGGGAGGAGGAGGGGGCTTCAGCCTGGGGGCGGCAGCCAGAGGGGAAACCCCCAGAAAGCCGCCAGGGCTCTGGTCCAGCCTGGGGCTCCGTCCACACAGAGCCCCCGCAGCTGAGCAGGTCCCGTGTGCAGGAGTAGGGGATGGAGCCCCCACCCACTCAGGGCCCCTGGGGGTGTCCCAGGTGGCCAAGCCGACCTCCCGGATCACACTATGACCTGGGGGGACCCCCATCGAGGAGGAACTGTGCCCAGAGGTTACTGGAGTTCACCCACCTGGGGGTTACTTCCACAAAAGCTTCAGCAGCAAGTTTTCTCCTCCTCCTGGAGACCCCAGCCCCACACCCAGTGGCCCCCAGGAAGCCGCGCTTTGTGGCTGCGGCTGCAGGGATCCCCACTACGAGGTAGGGTCAGGAGGGCTGTGTCCAACCCTGTCCCCTAACCGCCCCCACTGCAGGGCTCTGAGCACCAGGCCTCCCTCGGCGGCCCTGGCCTCGCCCACTGCCCCGTGCCCAGAGGCTGCGAAGGGTCCACCATCCCCTGGAGTCGGGCCAGCCTGATGCTGGAGGTGGGTGGGGGCAGCTCAGGAGACGCGCCCCTCACCCACAAGCTTTGCCACGCGGAATGTTCTCCAGCCGCAATAGCCCTCACAGTAGAAGGTGTAGTGGTCTTTCACGGGCAGCTCCTCTATTTCTCTCACCCACCTGCTACTCACTGCAGACGGACAGAGAGAAGAGAGTCCGTTACTCTCGTAACTTCACGCAGAAAAGGCTCAGAGCACATTCAGGGCTGGCCTGGAAGGTTTGGGCTTCTGGGTGTCCGAGCTGGGAGGAGCCCCCTGCACCCCCAGCCCCACTCTGCCAGCCTGGAGTGGGGTCAACACTCACTTGGCTGCAGTTGGCCCGGGACCTCTGTTGGGTCTAGCGGTATCAACATCTCAGAGCACTCACCCTTCTCCCTGGGGAGCAGAAGGCACATGGGCCGCAGGAACACACCTGAGTCCCCCTTAGCTCACCTGGCACCTGCACACCTGAGCGCTGTCCCTGCATGGCCTCCCCACCCGAGCACCACGCTGGCTGCGTGTGGGGCTCCACCCAGGAGGAGGGAGGGAGGCAGCAGGGGAGGAGGAGCTTTCTACTCACACGTAGGAGAAGTTGGTTAAAAGTCCACCTCCAACCACTTCTGTGACCATCACGGGGCTCACCTTCCTGCGCGACTGAGATGCTGGCCGCCCCTTGCTGTCCACCACGGCCTTCACGTACCACAGCCCTGTTAACTGGGCAGAGCCCACGGCCTCAGCACCCCGTGTCCATGGAGGGCACAGCCAGAACCCTCCCCCAGCCCTGCCTACATCCCTGGGGCAAAGAGACCTCAAGGCATGGGGTCCCCCCAGCCCCTGGTTTCACCCCCACCTTGAGTGGACAAACCACTCCTGGGCTCCCGCCACTGGGCAGCGATTGTCTGGACCCCCATATCCACTCTCATGGGACAGGCCCTGGCCCCCTAAGAACTCTCACCCAGGGGGCCTGGAAATGCCCGGGGGTCCCCAGGGCATCAGTTCCACAGGCTCCCCCTGCCCCTGCCCAGGGCTGGAGAGCAGCTCCTCCTGTCCATCTGACCAGCTCCGCCTAGAGCACAGGGTCAGAACCCTTGACCTTCCTGGCAGCCCCCACAGGCCCTGGCCCCTCCCCCAGGCAGAGCTTTTACACTCCTCAGCCAGTCCGCCTCTTCAGGCCTCATGTCCGACAGGTCCGAGTCCAGGTCCAGGGGGTCCTGGGCCAGCAGGGCAGCGACCAGGCCGAGGCCGATGGTCAGGAGCAGCGTCTTCATGGCCAGGGCTCTGGGCTCACAGTGGCCAGTGGTGCCCAAGGGCTGTCCTAGGAGGCTGTGCCCGGCCCCCACACGCCGCCCCTTATACGCCCTCAGCCCCCAGCCCCGAGCTCTTGGCAGGTGCTGACCGCAGCCCTCCCCCACCAGCCAGCTCTGCACTGGGCAGGAGGAAGGTGGTTATTGTTGGAAGCTGGTGAATAGCAGCTCAATGCACCAAAGAGCAAGCCCTGCAGAAGGCCGCCCCCTCCAGCTCCCCCGGGAGGCTCATGACCCCAGAATCCCATAGACACCCCAAGGGAGAGCAATTCCACCTGGGGGAGGTGGGGGGTAGGGGGAGCAGCAGGCTTTCTGCAGTGAAGACTCCACTGCTGTGCATCCTCTGGGGCACCCCTGGCTGAGTTTGTCTTCTAGGTCCCGGTGAAATGGTGGTTTCACCCCCAGCTGACGCTAAAGAGATGGGGCTTTAGGGCTGCAGGAAGCCGGTTCTCCCACCCGCTGAGAGCGGCCAGTTCCCAAAGCCCCAGCTCTCCCCTGCCTGCACGGCCCCCCCACTTCCTGTGCTGGACCCCCCACCCCATCCTGTGGGTGGGCTCTGACTCAGGACACAGCCTCGGACTAAACAGACCCTCCTGCTGCGATGGGACCCCGAGCCTGGCTGAGCCCCTTTAGAGCACAAAGGCTCTGGACCGTCATGTTCCTTTCTTGTGTCCCTCTGCGCTGCCATCTGGCCCTGGGAGAATTGCAGCTCCCCGAGGGGGCTTGAGTGCTGTGGTTCTTCCCTGCTGTGGGGAAGGGTCCCTGCCTGTGATAGGTGGTCATTGAGCATTCCTCCATAGAGGACAAAAGAAGCCAGGCAACCGCTTTAAGACAAATAGTTCATCAATTCCAGTGTTTTGTGGTGTTATGAAATTGTGTTGTAACAACCTGTGAAGCCCTGGGGGTCCCCGGCATAGACGAGCCCCTTAAACGTGGTGTCCCCTCCTGCCTGCCTGGACTGGGTCCAGCACCTGGTGCTGTCAATGGACAGCTCGAGCAGAGACATGCCTGACCACCTAATTTCTTGTTCCTCTAGAACCCTGACCTCCCAAAGGCCTGCATCTTCTTCATGAGCTTAGACCCCTGTACCCCCAGGCAAGCCCAGCACCCCAATTCCTCTGAGGATTGTGCAACATGAGCCCCAAGGAGCCCCAGTGCTGGCCGGGGTTCCATGTGCCTAGCTGAGTGCTGCCGGCCTGGCCCTGCCTCCTGGGCACCACAGTGCCTTCTCCTGGTCTTGTGTGTATTGGCCGGACCATCTGTTCTGAGGCCTGGGGCTGGCCTCCACAAAAGCATCTTTGTGCCTCTCGGCCAAGATGGGACACCCCCAAGCACCCTCTAAATGTTATAATGAGCACTCTCTAATGATCCCAGCATGACCCAGTAATTAGCTCTCAGTGTGGCAGGTGTTCCTGGGCAGAGAGCCCACCCTCCCTGGGGGTGGAAAGGGCAGGTCCAGCCCATTTTGGAGCCAGAGATTAAAACTATCCCGAGTCTCCTTGTCAAAGGGCAAAGTTCTCCTAATCCCTTCCCTTGTTAACTATATCCTGGAACCCTCTATTTCTCTTATTGCTTTCAAGTCACTGATCAGGCTCATTTAATTCAATCTGTGAAGATGGTGGAGCAACATGCATAGACCATTGAAAAAACAGGACATCACCAGGGAGTCCTGGGCTTTTTGACACTGGTCCTCTCCAGCTACCCCACCTCCCCCCATATTTGCCTGTCCTGAGGCCAGGTTGGCTGTACTCTACAGAGTGAGTCCATGATGTTCCTTTTGGAAACAGGGTGGGGTCAGCCGATGGTGACCACCTTCAGGAGAAGGTAAGGAAGTAGGAGAGGGACAGTCCTGGCCCCTGGTCCCATGGTCAGAGGTCCTTCTCTTAATGGCTCATTCCATGAAGACTGTGGCTCCTTGTCGGCTCCCTGCGCCATGGCTCCAGCTCTCTGCTGTGTTTAGAGACCCCTCACTACCCAAGCCTTTGAATCTCAGGTGGTCACATCTTCTCAGTAATGCTATGTCTGGGTCCCTCATGGAAGTGGACACTGCCTGAGCCTTTTCTTGACATTCAAGGATGAGGTTTTGATGACTCCACCAAGCAACCACCAGAAGATGTGCCGATTGGGTTGAGGGGCTTCTGGAATGGTCCATGAGGAGGCTAAAGATGGGCATCAATTAAGGCCTCAAGACCAACTGGACAGAGCACACTACAACTGCTCCACGAACCCTCTTTGTAAATTATTTTGGAGATTGTGGATGGCCACCACCCTGAAGCCTGAGTTACAGAATGGACTCAATTTGGAGCATGAGCAGATCAGAGCAGTGCAACATGGTTAATGATCCCAGATCCTACACATACCTGCACAGGCTCCTAATTTCCCAGCAGCTTTAGTAACAGATCCAGGAACACTGGCAGATTCAGTTTCCCACCACCAGGCCTGCATATTATCTTCTGTTTCCCATGCCACAGTCAGAAATATCCAGATGAGCAAGTGGGTTAGCACGTCCAGGGGCAACCCACAGTCAGTGGGATGGTAACTGGTGGATAAATGGCCTAGACTCTTTGTCCCCCAATGGGACCATCTGGGCTGGGCTCCACATTGTTTTCCAGAGAATCAACAGGTATGTGCCCCAGGTGACCTCAGTGGTAACCTTCTCATTAATATAGCTTCATTGGATTGTCTGTCTTCCTTGGACCAATTTCCCAATGCATCAATAGAGATTCTTGGAATCATCTGCAAAATAAATCCTAGAACCCAAATCCTTGTCCCATGGTCCACTATGGTGTTCTGAGAGATACTTTGATTGCAAATCAAGAAAAAAAGCCATGTCTATCAATATAAAAGTAGCTTCCTGGCTCAAGCCATATTTTAAATATCCAGATTGAATAAAGGCATAAGGGTAAATGAAATCAATTGAAGAAAATACTAGAGAACATCTCTATCTAGGGGTAAAGAATTCTTTTTTTTTAGAAAAACACAAAATAATAACCATTAAGGATATTGTAGCAATTTCATGTTATTGATGAATTACAGAAAGAAATATTGGGTTATGTTTATAACCTGGTCTTTTCCTCTGTGTATTTGAGTGTATTGGATTCAGAAGTTTTACTTTTACTTGATTCAGTAATGATTAAGGCTTTCATTGGGTCATGTCAGTAGGACGTTGAGTCTCCGGGAATGGGACTCACAGAGAAACAACATTGCAGAGAAGAGAGGTTAGAGTTTCGAGCTGGAGCCCAGGAAGTGAACACACAGAGGAATAGAGAAAGCTTCTTAGACACAGCAGAAGCCCAGGGCAGAAAGACAGTCTACAGCTGGCCTTGTGGAGAGAGCACAGCAGCTGAGCCCAGAGAGAAACAGACCCCCAGAAAGAGAGGAACCCAGGAAGCCTGAACACTTGGCAGACATAGGCAGTCATCTTGCCCCAACTCGTGGCAACAGACTTTGGTGAGGGAAGTAGCTTGTGCTTTATGGCCTGGTAACTGTAAGCTTCTACCCCAAATAAATGCCCTTTATAAAAGCCAACAAATTTCTGATATTTTGCATCAGCACCCCTTAACTGACTAAACTTCACCGTACCTACATGGAAAACCTCTTTCTTAAGAAAACTAATATGAAAAAATAAAATGAGATGCATCTGTTTGGGAAGAAAATATTACCATCACATAGAATAAAGGATTATTGTCCAAACTATATAAAGAACACCTAGCATCATAAAAAAACAATAAGGGCAGAAGTAACAAAGAAACAATCCATAGGATAGGAAAGAGAACTGAACAAATAATACTTGAACATATGTGAAAATTCACCATAAATCAGGGAAATGCACATCAGTGTAATATACCATTCCAAAGCTATCAATCAAATGGGAAAACAAATCAAACAACCAGTAAATAATTACATTTGAAAACATCCAATTTTATCCAGGATAATTGAAATGTGAACTGTGCCAGCTTGGAGGGCACTTTTAGTGTAATCTATTAAAACTCAAAACACTGTATAGCCAAAAGAAAACTTCCACTTCTGGGAAGATGGAGTAGACATGTCTTTCCCTACTCCTCCTACTTAGTATAACTAGAACACTGGGTATTGTATATACAAGGGAAAAAATAAGGCTCTGAAAGATGGAGAGTAGGCAGACCCACTAGTGAACTTGGGAAACAGTGAATGACATAGTGGTAAATTTCCTTGGGTTTCATTTTGCCTCGTACTTTACAGATTTGTTGCTGAAAGAAATCATCAACCTGGAAATGCCAACAGGTGAAGAACCAAAAAGAAGTCCCCAAAAGAAGCCTGTTCTTTCTAGCCAATAGAGTAGAAAATGAGCAAACCAGCAAGACAGAAAACTTTCTAACAATAACAGCTTTGTTCCAGTCAAACACTGCAAAAAAAAAATACTGTGGCCCGATGCTCACCCATACCAGCCAAGGCAGAGTGGGGAGATGTCAGAGATGGCCAAGCAGGGTGCCAGGACTTTCATCCCTGCCAGGGCTGAGGAGGCCGCCCCTGTGGTGTCAGTGGAGCCCATGTGGAGAGACTGGATGCCAGTCTTGCCAGCTGTCACAAGCATCCTTCACTCCCATGTTCAGGTAGGGTAAAAGTAGGCCTAGTGCAGAGTCAGGGCTTTCACCACCACTCTGTGATGAAGAGGCCACCATCACTCATCCACCCCCAAAGTAGCAGAGGAAGCCACATGTGGAAATGTTTTGAGACACCTCTACCCCTCCAGCCAGGAAAGTATCATAGGGAACTAGAACTCCCACTTCCACCCTGCAAGATTGAATGTGATCAAATTTGGCAAAAATTAATAGACCTTCAGAAAAAAGAAGCTGAGCAAACCCTAAATAGAACAAACACAAGAAATCCACAACAATACACATCATGTATAAAATACAGAAAACTAATTACAAAGAATAATCTGGAAAGCAGCAAGAGAAGAGATCAATGACATGTTGTCTATAGGGGGAAAATAAATTCTAGTGACAGAAGATTTCTCATCAGAGGGAAGAACATACAGAATAAAAGCAGAAAACAAAAAAAAAAAATGTCAGGCGGCAGACTTGGCCCAGTGGTTAGGGCGTCCGTCTACCACATGGGAGGTCCGCGGTTCAAACCCCGGGGCCTCCTTGACCCGTGTGGAGCTGGCCCATGTGCAGTGCTGATGCGCGCAAGGAGTGCCGTGCCACACAGGGGTGTCCCCCACGTAGGGGAGCCCCATGCACAAGGAGTACACCCCGTAAGGAGAGCCACCCAGCGTGAAAGAAAATGCAGCCTGCCCAGGAATGGTGCCACACACACAGAGAGCTGCCACAAGATGATGAAACAAAAAGAAACACAGATTCCCATGCCACTCACAACAACAGAAGCAGACAAAGAAGACACAGCAAATAGACACAGAGAACAGACAACTGGGGTGGGGGGGGAAGGGGGGAGAAATAAATAAATAAATAAATCTTAAAAAAGAAAAAAGTCAGGCTTAATTTGTAAAATGCCAATAATTACACTACATGTGAATGGTCTAGAGAGTTCCAGGGAAAATGGTACCATAGGGAGTGATAGGACACACTCCTCCTACCAAAAAAATTATATATATATATATATGACAGTCAGAAACTGTCTGAGTCAATGGTCCTTGGGCTTCAGAGGATGGGATGTACAATACAGCACCTAGGGAAGAGCAGGGGGAAGAAACTGAGAAGCTGCAGCAGAAACTATGAATGAATCACACCATGACAGCAACTGGTACCCATCCTCCACCCTCCAGGCTGCCCTGGGGATGGTCCATGACTAGCTGTGCAGAAGGACTACTGAGTGAAGGCCACCTCTCCAGGAAAAGTAGGTCTATGGCTGAGGACCAAGTGTGCAGTCTGATTAGTGAGTTTTGACTGCTAGTTTCTGACTCTGAATCATGGTTCTAGCCTCCTTAGACAAGGGGCTCCCCTGATCATTGTTTCATCACCCTGAAGGAGGTTTAAAAAATACACTCCCTCTGCTGAGGGAAAATGTTTACTGAAGAGAGCTATTTGCTGGGCAGGACAGGAATGTCACACTTGAGGAGTTGAAGGGAAAAAAGGAAAAAGAGACTCTTTTACATATTTCCTGTCCCTCTCCCTAGGGACTTTAGAACTGGCCTGTGCTCCATTCATGGAACCTGGTTCTGTTTTTATCTGTTAAACATGGGCAGTTCTAAACATCTAGAAAAGGTTGAACCAAGAGTCCAAGTAGAGCATGATACAAAACCAAAAAACACTAAACCCTAGGCAAAACAGAGAAACTAATCATCAAAATAAATCCATCAAGATAATCAGATGCTAGATACCAGGAAAAAATTACAAGCAACACTAAAAAACAGGGTGAAGTGGCCCAATCAAAGGAACAAATTAGAATTTCAGAAGCATACACAATTTGAAACAAATCAGTGATGTTCAAAGAAATTTCTTAAATCAATTCAAGGAGATGAATAAAAATATGTTGAAATAGATAAAGGATATGAAGAAGACAGTGGATGATCATAAAGAAGAATTTAAAAACGTGCAAAGATTAAATAACAGAACTTATGGGAATGAACGACACAACAGATGAGATTTAAAATATGCCAGAAGCATACAATAGCAGAAGAAATGATCAGTGAGTTAGAAGACAGGACAACTGAGATTGAACAGACAGAAAAATGATTAGAGGAAAGAATGGGAAAATATTGAACAGGACCTCATGGAATCGAATGACAGCATGAAACATACAAACATACATGTCATGAGTTTCCCAAAAGGAGAAGAGAAGAGTAATGGGCCAGAAAGTATAATTGAGGAAATAGTGGTTGAAAATTTCCCAACTCTTTTGAAGGGCATAGATATCCATGTCCAAGAAAAGTAATATACTCCAAACAGGAGAAATATGAATAGACCTACTCTGAGAAACATACTAATAAGAATGTCAATGCCAAAGATTAAGAGAGAATCTGAAAGTACCAATGGAAAAGAGATTCATAACATACAAGGGATGTTCAATAAAGTTAAATGCTTATTTCTCATCAGAAACCATAGAGGTAAGAATCCATTTGTATGATATATTTAAGACACAGAAAAAAGGCCAGCCATGAGTCCTTTATTCTGCAAAACTTTCCTTCCAAAATGAGGGTGGTTTAAAATATTCACAGATAAACAGAAATTGAGGGAATTCATTAACAAGTGACCTGCCAGATAAGAATAAACAATGGGAGTTCTGGAGGCTGAAAGGAAGACAGGAGAGAGAGGCTTGGAAGAGAGTGTAGAAAAGAAGATTATCTGTAAGGATAACTAAAAGGGTAAAAAGAGAGACAAAAATAAGATATGACATATGAAAACCAAGGGATAAAATGGAAGAAGTAAGCACTGCCCTTTACTGTAACAGGTTTGAATGGTAATAGGTTGAATTCCCCAGGCAAAAGACAAAGACTGGCAGAATGCATTTTTAACATGAGGCATCTGGGAAGTGGATGTGGTTCAACCAGTTGGACAACCAGCTACCACATGGGAGGTCCCGGGTTCCCATACCAGTGCTTCCTGAAAGAGAACAAGCAGAACCTGCTCCCACCACAAGCTAGACGCCACCCCCACCAAGGCGAGCTAGACGCCACCCCCACCACAAAAGGAACTAGACACTGCTCCTGCGACAATGAGCGAGACACCAGCCCCGCTGCAACAAGCAGATGCCACAAGCCAGCAGATGCTGCAGCCCACAGGGAATGGATGTGGCTCAGGCCATTGGGCACTCACATCTCATGTGGGAGGTCCCAGGTTTGGTTCCTGGTGCCTCCTGTAGAAGGCAAGCAAACAGTGAGCAGACAGATATCTGGGGGAGGGACAGATAAATAAAGAAAATAAACTTTCTCAAAATATTTTTAAAAGAGCTGAACTCAAAGACCTAATTGCAAACCTGGATGAACTAGAAAATAACAGCAAATTAATCCTAAAGCAAGCAGAAAGAAGAGAATAACAAAGAGTAGAGCAGAGCTAAATGAAATTGAGAATTTAAAAAACACTAGAAAAATTAACAAAACCAAAAGTTAATTTTTAACCTCCCAAATAAGAAGAGAGAGGACCAGATAGCTTCACAGGCAAATTCTACCAATCATTCCAGAAAAAACTAACACCAATCCTGCTTATACTTTTCCAAAAAAATAGAAGTGGGGGGAACATTGCCTAACTCATTCTCTGATGCCAACATCACCCTCATCAACACTCATAAAGATGCCACAAGAAAACTATAGGCCAATCAATCTCCCTAATGAACCTTGACAAAATACAGCATCCTTCCTTGCTAAAAACACTTCAAAAATAGGCATAGAAGGAAACTTCCTCAACATGATAAAGGGAATACATGAAAAACCCACAGCTAGCATCATATTCAATGGTGAAATGCTAAAGGCTTTCCCTCTAAAATCTGGAACAAGACAAGGAGGCCGACAGTCATCACTCTTATTTAACATTGTGTTAAAAGTACTTGCTTGAGCTCTTAGGCAAGAAAAAGAAATAAAAGGCATCCAAATTGGAAAGGAAGAAGTAAAAACTTCACTATTTGCAGGTGACATGATCCTATACATAGAAAGGCCTGAGAAATCTATAACAAAGTTTCTAGAGCTAATAAATGAGTTCAGTAAAGTGGCAGGATATAAGATCAACATGCACAAATCAGTAGCATCCCTGTACACCAATAATGGGCAATCTGAGAAGGAAATTTTTTAAAAATCCATTTACAATAGCATTCAAAAGAATCAAATATCTAGGAATAAACTAAACTAAGGATGTAAAGGACTTGTACAGAAAACTATACAACATTGTTAAAGGAAATCAAGGAAGTCCTAAACAAATGAAATACTATTCCATGTTCATGGATTTGAAAACTAAACCTCATTAAGATGTCTATCCTACCCAAATAGATTTACAGACCTAAGGCAATTCCAATGAAAATCACAACAGCAATTTTTACTGAATTGTAAAAGCGAATTATGAAATTTATTTAGAAGGCAAATGGGCCCCCAAATAGCCAAAAACATATTGAAAAAGAAAAACAAATAGGAAGATCACAGTACCTGACTTTAAAGCATACTATAAAGCTACAGTGGTCAAAACTGCATTGTGGGAAGCAGATGTGGCTCAAGCAATTGAGTTCCTGCCTACCACATGGGAGGTCCCAGGTTCTATTCCCATTGCCTCCTAAAGAAGATGAGCAAGACAGTGAGCTGATGCAACAGGCAGGTGCGGTGAGCTGACACAAGATGACACAACAAGAGATACAAGGAAAACATAATGAGAGACACAGCAAAGCAGGGAGAGGAGGTGGTTCAAACCATTTGGCACTCAAACATCAGAGGTCCCAAGTTTGGTTCCTGGTGCCTCCTAAAAAAAAAAAAAAAGAATAAGACCAGCACACAACAAACACACAGCAAATGCATACAACGAGGGGGGTGAGGGTAAATAAATAAATCTTTTTTTTAAAAGTTCCATGGTATTGGCACAACGATAGACATACTGGCCAGTGGAACCAAATCATGAATTCTTATATATATTCTTGCATATATGGTCAACTGATATTCGACAAGGCCACCAAGCCCACTCAACTGGGACAGAATGGCCTCTTCAACAAATGGTACTTGGAGAACTGGATATCCACATTCAAAAGAATGAAAGAGGATGACGTTCTCATGCCCTATATAAAAATTAACTCAAGATGGCTCAAAGACCTAAATATAAGAGCCAAGACTATAGAATTCTTAGAAGATAATGTAGGGAAGCATCTATGAGATCTTTTAGTAGGAAAAGCTTTCATAAACTTTACACATAAAGCATGAGCAATGAAAGATAAAATAGATAAATGGAACCTCCTCAAAATTAAAAATGTTTGTGCTTCAAAGGAGTTTGTCAAGAAAGTGAAAAGGCAGCCTACTCAATTTAAGAAAATATTTGGTAACAATTTATCAGGTAAGGGCCTAACATCCAGGATATATAAAGATATCCTACAACTCGAAAATAAAAAGATGAACAACCCATTTAAAAAATAAGCAGGAGATTTGAACAAACACTTCTCCAAAGAAGAAATACAAATGGCTAAAAAGCACATGAAAAGATAACCAACATAACTAGCTATAAAGGAAATGCAAATCAAAACTACAATGAGATATCATCTTCCACCTATTAGACTGGCTGCTATTTTAAAAAAAAACAAAACAAAACAGAGGACTTCAAGCATTGGAGAGGATGTGGAGTGCGGTCACCCCTCGGGCTGAAGTGTGGTTTGCTGGCCTGGCGGGGGAGCGGCCGCGGCAGGCCGAGCCGCTGCCCCCATAATGGGGTGGCTGGTCGGGCCCACCGCCACCCCTGAAGGAAGCTCAGCATGGGCGCAGAGTGCCCTCGGGTCTCCCCTTCTCGGCAGCCATGCTTCCGCGGCCGCCCCTCCTCCCAGATGGCACCACCCGATGCCTTGTGGGGCAGCGCCCTTCTCGGAAAAATCCAGTCTGCCCTCTTCCCTTCCCCCGACAGCAGCAACAGCCAGGCGTGGGCGGGAAACTCAAGTCTGCCCTCCACCCCAGCAACAGCAGCCACCAATCCCTAAACCCTGCCCCTTCCCCCAGCAACAGCGACAGCCAATCCCTAACCACCACCCCTCCCCCATCCAGTACCGCCCACTGACCTTTCTCCGGCAACCAATCAGAACAGGGCGTGGCTTCGACCAATCAGCCTTCCCCAGCCCCTATAAAACTGTTGCCTCTCCCTCAGTAAAGTGGACTTGCGTGTTTACCTTGTCTCCGCGGTAGTTCTTCTGCCGTGCGCCCTCCAGTCCTGAGAGCCCCCGACAAGGGCCTGGCCTCCCTTGTCCCCAGTTCGTCGCCTGCTTCTCCGGGCGACCCCTTCGTCGCCGGCTTCACCGGGCGACCCCATCAGCCGAACCGCGCAACCCCTGTGAGACCGACCCCTCGTCTGCTGCCGGACCGACCCCTCGTCCCAAGCGGGACCGACCCCTCGTCCCAAGCGGAACCGACCCCTCGTCCAGAGCTGGACTGACCCCTCGTCCGCAGCCAGACCCCACCTCTACCGACCGAGAAAGCCGCCACAGTGGAGGAAAGGGAACACTCATCCACTGTTGGTGGGAATGTAGAATGGTGCAGCCACCATGGAAGACAGTTTAGCAATTCCTCAGGAAGTTAACTGTAGAACTGCCATATGATCCAGCAATCCCACTTCTGCGTATATCCCCAGAAGAACTGAAAGCAGGGATGCAAACACATGCCAATGTTCATAGGAGAATTATTCACTATTGCCAGAATTTGGAAGCAACACAGGTGTCCATCTACAGATGAATGGATAAATAAATTGTGGTATATGCTTACAGTGGAATAGTACTCAGCTGTAAGAAGGAATGCAGTATTAACACATGGGATATCATGGATGAATCTTGAAGACCTCATGTTGAGTGAAGTAAACCCATCACTGAAAGACAAATACTACATGACCTCACTAACATGATGCAAGCAAATTGAGCAGACTCACAGAACTAGAGTCTGGAAAATAAATTATCAGGAGACAGAAAGGGAGTAGAGAGTGGTGAGCTGGTGCCCATATGGGCAAAATCTATGATAAGGGGGACAGGGCTGGTTGGTCAGTGGATGGGGATGATAGTGGTGCAGTGATGTGATTGGTTTGCATGGTGTGGGAATGTGAGGGGGAGGAGGTTGGGAGGTTATGTTGGACTATCCATGGAACTGGGAGGAGAAAGAAGCAGGTGAACTCTAAGGGGTTACACATCTGTGGTTAAAACTACAATGGTGAGAATGTACTTCTAGAAAATATGGCATGGAAGAGTTACTGGTACAGGACGTCGGGGGTGGAGGATATGGGGGATAGGGCACCTGGGCAGGCTTCTATGGAATGTGAAAGTGTTCATCTTGTCATAGCATGTTATCTCAGTGGGTGGAGACACAATAAACAAGAAAATATTAACCCCCCATCCTGGGAGTCCTGCTATATTCTCAATTAGAGGGGCAAGAATCTCTCAAAAACATAGGCATTGTCTAATAAAAGGGAAGCACCTGTGGCTCAAGCAATTGAGCTCCCATATACCAGGTGGAGGACCTGGGTCCAGACCCTGGGACCTCCTGGTAAAAAAGGAAAAAAGGCATCCCAGACCTGCGCAGTGAGGCTCAGGCACCCGCATGGCAAAGAGACACACCAAAAAGACAATGACAAAACCAGATAGGAAAAAAAAAAGAAAACCGGCCAATATGTCAAGCCCTCAATATTATTGCATATAACTCTGAACCTTACTTTTCAAATATTGAAACTTGGAGGCTCCTACACTTTCCAAGGGGAGGAGAAGGGAAGAATAGAAGACATGGAACATAGGACATTGTTCAGCATGATCTTGAAAGGACAGATACAGGCCATTTCAAATTTTGTCAAGATGTATAAAAAAGTATGATGCAAAATGTAAACCATAAAATAAACCATTGACCATGGTTAGTAGCAATGTTTCAATATTTGTATATCAATTGTAACAAATGTACCACATACATGTAAAATATTAATAGGGGAGAGAGGGAGAGGGGAATGGGGTTGAGTATATGGCTATCCCCCATATTTCCTATGTGACTTTTCTGTAACCTAAAGCTTCTATGAAGATTAAGAAAAAAAAAATAAGACACTGGGGGAACACATAAAAGAAATGTCACTGTACATAAAAGATAACATCTTACAATAATGAAGAAACATTGAAAATTTTATTTTATTTTTACCTTTATTTTTTAACATTTTATCCTTTTGATTTTTCAATTTTGTATTTTATTTGCTATTTTATTTTATTTTAATTTGGATTTCTTTAGTTTTGTTTTTGGGGAGGTTTGGGATCACAGAATGGTAACGACTGTGGCAGGGGAGTGCCCTGATGTGTGGTCTCAGTGATGGGGAGACTGTGGGGAGGGGTTCAACTGGGGCATGCCTCTATGGCATATGAATATGTTCAGGTCAAGGGGCATTGTCTCAGTGGGTGGAGACCCACACAATACCCAAAAAAATTATTGAATTCTCATCCTGGGAAGTCCTGCTACATACTCTAATAGAGCAGCAAGAATCCCCTAAGTACATGGGCAGTGCCTAGCAACGGAGGACAGACTGTTATGCTATGCCATTGATACCGATGGTTTTACTTATAAACCTTTTCGCAAGAAACTGAAATTTAGCCTAGTATGATACGTAGCCTAAAAGTTACCACCTGAAAGCCTTCTTGTTGCTCAATTGTGGCTTCTCTATAAGCCGAACTCAGCATATAAACGCAGCACCTTCACCCTGGCATCAGACAAGACTCCTGGGGGTGACTCTCCCTGGCACTAAGGTATTATTACCAAATGCCAACTAGTGGTGCATCTGGAAAAAGACCTTAACCAAAAGGAGAAACACTAAATGCAGATGAGCTTTTATGGCTCAGAGATTTCAAAGTGAGTTGGGAGGGGATTCCAGAGGTTATGCTTACGCACATCTCAGCAGGATCTCATTAATTATCACAGTAAATAGTGCCTTAAAAAGTGGGATCTAGAAACATCTAGACATTATAGGCAGGGAAGACAATCTCAGAAATGTGGTACTCTGTCACTGGGCCTTACTTTGGAATATATGCTCTCCAATGTAACAGAGTTAGACTCATTTATAATTTCCCTACACATGACTCTTCTGCCTCTTTTAGTTGAACCTATAATTAGCACTATACTCATTAAATATACGTCCCAGAGACTGAAATCTTTGGTCTGTTCATGCACCAGTTGAGCTCTAAATCTCAGCAAGAGTTGCAACACCTACTTACTCTTCAGTTCTTTGGACTCACCCAAGACAACTAACAAAAGGATGATGGACAACACCATCTGAAAAAACAGAGAATATCTATAGCTGCAAGAAAGACAGTTCCATTCATCTGCCCCCATGAGATCTAAGCCCCCTCTCCATCTGAAATGGAGTGGGCATCACCATTCCAAAATCCTCAAGATTGAGGAATGTACAAAATATAAGGGGGTAATACAACTATGGACTGAAGTAGACTTATGATTAGTCTACCAATGAAAGAAATTGTGTCATTAATATAAAGGCAGTAGCCATCAGAGGTTCTGAGGAAAGAGAGATGCAAGAATAGGTGCAACAAGGGAAACTTTAGGGACATTGGAATTGTCCTGCACAATGTGCAATGATGGATAAAGGCCTTTATACATTTTGTTGAAACTTATAAAATTGTGCAGTACAAAGTGTAAACCATAAAGTAAACTATAGTCCATGGTTAGTAGCACTGCTTCAATATGTGTTCATCGATTGTAACAAATGTACAAACTTATGAAAGATGTTAATGGGGGAAAGTATGGGAGGGATGGGGTTAGTGTATATGGGAATCTGCTTGTTTTGGATGTAACACTTATGTCATCTAAAGACAATTGCCAGACATTGTATGTCCTCCCATGGCCCACTGGATGGAACGTGGAAGAGTGTGGGCTATGGTGTGGACCACAGGCCATGGGGTGCAGTGATGTCCAGAGATGTACTCACCAGATGCAATGGATGTGTCATGATGATGGGGAAGAGTGTTACTGTGGGGGGAGTGGTCGGGTGGGGTCGGTGAGGGTGAATGGGGACCTCATATTTTTTTAATGTAATATTTTTTTAAAAATGAATAAATTGAGTAGAATTTGAAAAAAAATAAAGCTTCTTTAAAAATAAAAAATTAACAAAAACATTTTTTAATTCATGGAACAGCATTAAAGCACTTTTGAGAAAGAATTTATAGCACTAACTGCACAGTAGTAAAAAGGAAAATATTAAAATAAATCATATAGCCCACACCTCAAGAACATAGTAAAAGAGCAAGAGGAAGCAAGGAAGTAATAAAGATAAGAGCAAAGAAATTGAAAATACAGAAAATTAATGAAACAAAGAGGTAGTTTTTTGTTATGATCCAAAAAATGAGGCACTTCTAACAAGGCTGATATTAAGAAAGAGAAGTCACAAATTTCCAACATCAGTAATGAAACAGAGGCTATCACTACAGACCCTACAGACTTCAAAAGGGTCAGTGAATACCATGACAATAAATTTGACAATTTAGATGAAATAAACCAATTCCTCATAAAACACAAACTGTCTCACTCACCAGATGTGAAATAATTCATTTAATAGCCTGTAACTCTGAAGGAAATTAAATTGAAAAATCAATTAATTTCTATACCGATAATGAACATGAACACCAAAATTAAAAAACAAAATACCATTTGCTATCATTTTTAAAAATGAAGGTGCAAATCTAACAAACTATGTGTTTTAATTACCTAAGCTGCTCAAGCAAATAAGAAACATGTTGATTTAAACAATGCCACATGATGAAGGGAGTGAGTGTTGCTGCGGGGGGAGTGGTGGGGTGGGGGTGGTGGGGTTGAATGGGACCTCATATATTTTGAGTGTTATATTTTTACAAAATGAATAAAATTAAAAAATTAAAAAATTAAAAAATAAACAATGCCACAGTTAGCTTACAGTTTTAAGGCTAAAAGAGAGTCCTAACCAAGGCATCATCAAAGTGATGTTTCTCTTGGGAAGCAGATTTGGCTCAATGAATAGAGAATTTGCCTACCACATGGGAGGTCCAGGGTTCAAAACCAGGGCCTCCTGACCCATGTGGTGAGCTGGTCCATGTGCAGTGCTGACACACATAAGGAGTGCCGTGCCATGAGAGGTGTTCCCTGCATAGGGGAGCCCCATGAGGAAGGAGTGTGCCCCACAAGGAGCTGCCCAATGCAAAAAGCATGCAGACTGCCCAGGAGTGGTGCCACACACACGGAGAGCTGATGTAGTGAGATGACGCAACAAAAAAAGACACAGATTCCTGGTGTCACTGACAAGAATGTGAGCAGACACAGAAGAACACACAGTGAATGGACACAGAGAGCAGACAACAGGGGTGGGGGGGAAGAGGAGAGAAATTTTTTAAAAATAAATCTTTAAAAAAAAAACAAAGTGATGCTTCTCACTGAAGATAGTGGTGTTCTGAGACTGACTGCCACCAATCCTTGGTTCCTCACTTTGCCACATGGCAAGGCACATGGCAGCATCTGCTGGTCTCTCCCTTCTCTTCTGGGTTCCATAGATTTAAACTTCTGACTGCTCCCTTTGTGGCCTTCTCTCCCTTTCTCTTCTGAATTTCATTCTCTTATGAAGGACTCCAGTAATTAGGATGAAGACCCATCCTGATTGAGGTGAGATGCTCCTTAACTGAAGTCACCTCATCAAAAGTTCCTACTTACAGTTGGTTTACACCCACAGTAATAGATTAAATTTAAGAACATGTTTTTCTGGGGTACATAGAGCTATAAACCACCACACCATGGAAAGTACTTTTATGCTGAAAACTACACAATAATGATTGTGTAGTTTATGTAGAAGGTCTACATAAATAGGGAGACATATTTTGTTCACATTGAAAGACTCAACATAGTAAAGATTTCAATTCTCCCCCAAAGGAAATTTTTTTAATACTATTTCTCTCCAAATTCTATCAAGATATTTTGCAGGGGCAAAATTAGTCTAAAATTTATATAGAAAGGCAAAGGAAGTGGAGTCACAAAAACAATTTTGAAAAAGAAAAAGAAAGTGGAAGGAATAAGACTCCCCAATTTTAAGATGCATTATATAGTTACAGCCATCAAGACTTGGTGAAACTGGGGAGCAGACATGGCTCAACTAATAGAGTGTCCATTTACTGTGTGGAGTGTCCAGGGTTTGATCCCCAGGGCCTCTGTGTGGTAAGCTGGCCCACACACAGTGCTGCCACATACAAGGAGTGCCTGGCTATGGGAGAAACAGCACGGTAGAGTGGATGCTAATTTAATGCATACACAGCCTTTGGAGAACATTGTCCCAGCCCTGCAATGTGTTGCCGCCTAGTTGATACTCTAATTGAGTCTTAAAAGTTCTATCTATCCAGCTGCTTCAAGATGATAGAAAACGTGGCAAGAGCAATGAATTCCATGAGCATGGGCCTGCTTTTACGCATCATTTGTTGTGAAGTGGGTTCCTTGATCAGAAGCAATATTGTGTGGAATGCTATGGTGGTGGATAAGACATTTGGTAAATCCATGGATGGTAGTTTTGGAAGAAGGATTGCATGCAGGGAAGGCAAACCCATATACAGAGTATGTGTCTATTCAAGTTAGAACAAATCTACCCCTTCCATGATGGAAGTGGTGCAATGTAATCAACCTGCCCCAGGAAGCAGGCTGATCACCTTGAGGAATGTTGCCATATTGGGGGCTGAGTGTGGGTCTCTGTTGCTGACGTATTGGGCAGCAGCAGTAGCTGTGGCCAAGTCAGCCTTGGTGAGGGGAAATCCATGTTGCTGAGCCCATGCACATGGCCTCTTTGTTCATAAGCCCATTGTGCAATGACAGGAGTGGCTGGGAAAGAGACTGAATGCTAGTCACAGAGTGGCTCACCTTATCCACTTGATTATTAAAATCTTCCTCTGCTGAAGTTACCTTCTGGTGAGCATTCACATGGGACATAAATATTTTCATGTTTTTTGCCCACTTACAAAGGGCCATCCATGTACCTCTTCTCCAGACCTCTTTGTCACCAGTTTTCCAATCATGTTCCTTCCAAGTCCCTGACCATCTAGCCAAACTACTGGTAACAACCAATGAATCAGTGTAGAAACATACTTGCAGTCATTTCTTCTTCTAAGCAAAATGAACAACTACTGGGATGATTTCCCCTCACCAATGCCCTTCAGAAACATCCCAGAAAGGGACTTCAGTGCTTCAGCTATCCACTTTTGGGTAGTACCTGCATATCATGCTGAACCATCTGTAAACCAGGCCTGATTTTCTCTTCCTCAGTCAATTGATTGTAAGAAATTCTCCAAGAGGCCACAGCTGGTGAGGGAGAATTAAGGTAAAATGGCAAGAATGGTAACCATGGGCATTTGAGCCACTTACTCATGCAACTTACTTGTGCCTTCAGGACCCACTCATGTCCCATTACACCTCCTCTTTATGATTGACTACTGCTGTGCATGCCCAACTTTATGGTTTTGGTGGGTCATGATATGCAACTCGGGTCTCATAGTAACTTGATGGCCCATGGTTAAGCCTTTGGTTTCTACTAAGGCCCAGTAGCAGGCCAAAAGCTGTTTCTCAAAAGGAGAGTTGCGGCAGCTTCCTCGGTCGGTAGAGGTGGGATGTGGCTGCGGACGAGGGGTTGGTCCAGCTCTGGACGAGGGGTCGGTCCCGCTTGGGACGAGGGGTCGGTCCCACTTGGGACGAGGGGTCGGTCCGGCAGCAGACGAGGGATCGGTCTCACAAGGGGTTGCGCGGTTCGGCTGACGGGGTCGCCCGGCGAAGCCGGCGACGAAGGGGTCGCCCGGAGAAGCAGGCGACGAACTGGGGACAAGGGAGGCCAGGCCCTTGTCGGGGGCTCTCAGGACTGGAGGGCGCACGGCAGAAGAACTACCGCGGAGACAAGGTAAACACGCAAGTCCACTTTACTGAGGGAGAGGCAACAGTTTTATAGGGGCTGGGGAAGGCTGATTGGTCGAAGCCACGCCCTGTTCTGATTGGTTGCCGGAGAAAGGTCAGTGGGCGGTACTGGACGGGGGAGGGGTGGTGATTAGGGATTGGCTGTTGCTGTTGCTGGGGGAAGGGGCAGGGTTTAGGGATTGGTGGCTGCTGTTGCTGGGGTGGAGGGCAGACTTGAGTTTCCCGCCCACGCCTGGCTGTTGCTGCTGTCGGGGGGAGGGAAAAGGGCAGACTGGATTTTTCCGCCCACGCCTGGCTGTTGCTGCTGTCGGGGGAGGGGAAAAGGGCAGACTGGATTTTTCCGCCCTGCGCCTGTGCAGGGAGAAAGAAGAAGGGTGCCGCCCCACAGGCATCGTGTGGTGCCATCCGGGAGGAGGGGCGGCCGCGGAAGCATGGCTGCCGAGAAGGGGAGACCCGAGGGCACTCTGCGCCCATGCCAAGCTTCCTTCAGGGGTGGCGGTGAGTCTGACCAGCCACCCTATTATGGGGGCAGCAGCTTGGCCTGCCGCGGCTGCTCCCCCGCCAGGCCAGCAAACCACACTTCAGCCTGAGGGGTGACCGCATTTCCCCCTTCTTTTCAAATAAGGGCCAGGATGGCAGCAGCAACAAGTAGCTGAGGCCCAAGAGGCAGTAAGCAATGAGGGAAGCAGGGCTGAAGAGGGAGGTGAGTATGACGGGGATATAAATGTACAATTTAGGGGGTGGTATCTTGCCGTTGCAAGCAAGGGTGGCCAATGTCCAATTCTCGTTGATCTCGGTGGCTATAAGGTCCATCTGTTGTTAAAAGTCCTGAATGACAGCGCGTTACAGGTAGTTGATCTCTTCTTGGCGGCGAAGAGCGGCAGAGGCAGACTGTGTGATGGTCTGGAAAATTGCAGCTGTGAGGACAAGTCGCGTCAGGGCACCAGTGACGGTGGTGGCGGCAGCGTCGGGAGTGGTGGAGACGTAGGCGAGGACAAGAAGGCCAAGGTCTCCACGGGCGCGAGAGAGGCCAATGTTAACGGGGCGGGCCGACATGGGGCGGCCCAATCTGCAACGCAATGGGGGTTCAAACAAAAAAGGAGGGGGGCGGGGGACGAGAAAGGACGCTTTGGATGGCTGAGAAGAGGAGTGAGGTCAAGACAGGAGGAAGCTCCGCAGAAGTATGGGGAGGCAAAAGCAGAAACATTATTAGATGCTAAAAAGCAGGCCGCGGGCCGGGGAAAGCGGGTTGCGGGCCGTTTAGTGGGGCTGGAGCTGCTTGAGAGCGATGGCGGCATGGGGGGGCACGGTTACAGAAGACTTGGGGCTGTTTCAAAGAGATCTTACACCGGTGAGTGTCTAGGAGACCGGCAAGGGCCCGAATTTGCGGGGCTTGCTTAGCAGATAGGATGTTACCCATTGCTAATGGCCTTTTGGAGCCGATAAGAAAAGGGGCCCTTACCTTGAGAGCGCGGCGATGGGAGCCGAGGTGCGAGGTGAGACGAGGGGTCAGAGCTGGTGGGGCTCCGACGGTGGTCGCGGGCCAAGAGAAGGCCCCGACGAGGGGAGGGCGGAACGACGAGCAGTGGAGCAAGGCAAAGGGTAGCAAGCGCGGAGGGGAGGAGGCAGAGGTGAAGGCAGGGGTGGAGGTGCTCAGGCACGCGCTCCTGAGAGTTTTATTGGTGCCTCTTAATCATAGCGGGTCGGTATAAGCCCCCGACATGGAAGGAGAAAGCCATCCAGTGATTCTCCCAGACCGCCGTGGATCATATGAGGTCACCAAGGCTCAGGAGCAGCAATGCAGAGCGAAAAGATAGGGGTGAGAAAAGAGGAGAGTGTAGGGCTATGGTAGGGTTACTTCAGACGTGCAAGCGTGCGCTCCCGAGAAATCCAAGGCTCCTCTTAATCATAGCGGGTCGGTATAAGCCCCCGACATGGAAGGAGAAAGCCATCCAGCGATTCTCCCAGACCGCCGTGGATCATATGAGGTAGCCAAGGCTCAGGTAGCAGCAATGTTGCACGAGAGAAGTCCCAAGGTGAGAAGAGAGGAGGACGTAGGGCTGTGGTAGGATTACTTCAGACGTGCAAGCGCGCGCTCCCGAGAAATCCAAGGCTCCTCTTAATCATAGCGGGTCGGTATAAGCCCCCGACATGGAAGGAGAAAGCCATCCAGCGATTCTCCCAGACCGCCGTGGATCATATGAGGTAGCCAAGGCTCAGGTAGCAGCAATGTTGCACGAGAGAAGCCCCACGGTGAGAAGAGGGGGGGGGGGCCACCAGGTTATGGAGTGAGGCTGTGGTGGAGTTGCCTTGCCCCACGTTGGGCGCCAACTGCGGCGGCTTGCTCGGTCGGTAGAGGTGGGGTCTGGCTGCAGGCGAGGGGTTGGTCCAGCTCTGGACGAGGGGTCGGTCCCGCTTGGGATGAGGGGTCGGTCCCACTTGGGACGAGGGGTCGGTCCGGCAGCAGACGAGGGATCGGTCTCACAAGGGGTTGCACGGTTCGGCTGACGGGGTCGCCCGGCGAAGCCGGCGCCGAAGGGGTCGCCCGGAGAAGCAGGCGACGAAGGGGTCGCCTGGAGAAGCAGGCGACCAACTGGGGACAAGGGAGGCCAGGTCCTTGTCGGGGGCTCTCAGGACTGGAGGGCGCACGGCAGAAGAACTACCGCGGAGACAAGGTAAACACGCAAGTCCACTTTATTGAGGGAGAGGCAACAGTTTTATAGGGGCTGGGGAAGGCTGATTGGTCGAAGCCACGCCCTGTTCTGATTGGTTGCCGGAGAAAGGTCAGTGGGCGGTACTGGACGGGGGAGGGGTGGTGATTAGGGATTGGCTGTTGCTGTTGCTGGGGGAAGGGGCAGGGTTTAGGGATTGGTGGCTGCTGTTGCTGGGGTAGAGGGCAGACTTGAGTTTCCCGCCCACGCCTGGCTGTTGCTGCTGTCGGGGGGAGGGAAAAGGGCAGACTGGATTTTTCCGCCCACGCCTGGCTGTTGCTGCTGTCGGGGGAGGGGAAAAGGGCAGACTGGATTTTTCCGCCCACGCCTGGCTGTTGCTGCTGTCGGGGGAGGGGAAAAGGGCAGACTGGATTTTTCCGCCCTGCGCCTGTGCAGGGAGAAAGAAGAAGGGTGCCGCCCCACAGGCATCGTGTGGCGCCATCCGGGAGGAGGGGCGGCCGCGGAAGCATGGCTGCCGAGAAGGGGAGACCCGAGGGCACTCTGTGCCCATGCCGAGCTTCCTTCAGGGGTGGCGGTGAGTCTGACCAGCCACCCTATTATGGGGGCAGCGGCTTGGCCTGCCGCGGTTGCTCCCCCGCCAGGCCAGCAAACCACGCTTCAGCCCGAGGGGTGACCGCAGAGAGTAGTTATCTGCAGAGGATAGTAAGGCTTTGCTCCAAAATCCTAAGGGTCTGCATTGTGATTCTCCTATAGGGGCCTGCCAAAGACTCCAGGTGGCATCTCTACTGGCTACCAACACTTCCAGCACCACTGCATCTGCTGAATCATATGGTGTTAAGTGGCAGTGCAGTTTTCACAGCAGCCTGGACCTGTCACAGAGCCTCCTCTGGTTCTGATGCTCACTCAAAACTAGCAACTTTTCTGGTCACCCAGTAAATTGGCTGGAGTAGCACACCCAAATAAGGAATACATTGTCTCTAAAATCTGAAGAGGCCACCAATGCATTGTGACTCTCTAAGGTCACAGGAAGGATCAAATTCAACAGCTTATCTCTCACTGTAGAATGGATATCTCAACATGTCTCATACCACTGAACACCTAGAAATTTCACTGAGTTAGAAGGTCCCTATATTTTTGTTGAATTTATCTTTCCACCTTTCTCTCTCAAAATGCCTTACCAATAAGTTCAGATAACTGGTTAGTTTTTGTTCACTAGGTCAGTTCAGCATGATTTCATCAATATAATGGACCAGTGTGATATCTTGTGGAAGAGAGAGATAATCAAGTTCTCTTCAGACAATATTATGACAGAGGCCTGAAGAGCTGATATACCCCTGAGGTCAGTTAGTGAAGGTGTATTTCTGGCCTTGCCAGATGAAAGAAAATTGTCCTTACTAACAGTAATTGAGAAAATAAAGCATTTGCCAGATCAGTAACTGCATACCAGGTACCAGGAGATGTGTTGATTTGATTAAGCCATGATATCATATCTGGGACAGCAGTTGTGACTGGTGTCACCACCAGGTTCAGTTTTTTAAATTGTAGTGTCAACTTCTAAGATCCATCTATTTTTTGCACAGGCCAAATAGAAGAGTGAGAAATCACTTGTTTGGAGATTTGGACCCAAAGTGTATTGGGAATGAGAGAAAGAGGAAAAGGAGAGTGAAAGAAAAAGAAAAGAAAAGAAAAGAAAAGAAAGAGAGAGAAAGAAAGAGCGAGCTGGGATCAGGCGGTCTACAAGTAGAGACTCATCAGACAACTCTATTGTTTACAAGGGGCTCTCTATATACCCTAGTCTACATGACAACAAGCAGCAGCATGCAGTCTACGAGACAACAAGCAGCAACATGCAGCTAACTGTTAGCATTACTAAGGAACTCTAAGGAACTGAAAAAATCTTATCTCAAGGTACAAAGTCTAAGTGTTCTATTTACTACAAAAGATATGTGCTCATTGTTGAACTCGGTTAGACGGAGTAAAGCACGACACTCCGGAGACCAGTTCAAGACACGAATCTACTTTATTGCGCAAGATCAGCGCCTTATATAGAATGAATAGCGAGGTGTCAGTTAGCTATTGGCGCTAGCGCAGTGTAGCTTTTGTGTAATTTTTTAATTGGACAGTATGCTAACAGACAGAGGCAGGAGGGTGGTGCTTGATCACTTCCGCTCTCTGCTGGTGCACCATCTTTAGAGTGTGCCCTAAAGTGTGTATGCCTGAGAGTTTGCTCATCTGGTGGTGTGCAGCATGGCAAAGCTGAAGGTTTCAGCAGCACTACCCACAGCTCATCTTTCTTTCAGCCTTTAACAGCTTCATCCCATTTGCCAGAAACTCTTAATTACTGCATTCCTTAGGTTGCCAGCGTAGCCTTGGAGACAGCACATCTCTCCTTGTGAGGCCACTGTGCCTCACTTTCCAACAATCACTACCTTGCATCCTTCAAATCCTTGAGGGTGGCACTGATCTCTGAAACCCCTACAGGAATCCAGTAAGTTTTTATTTACTATTTTGCTAGGTAGGGACAGTTCTACTGGCTTCCACTTGGCCTTTCCTACAATAATATCCCTCACTCCACAAGTCAGAGATTCAATGTGGAGATTCTGCTTGTTACTGAGTATGTCTATTATAATGATGCATTCTCAAACTTGAGAAATAACCACAGAATTGTGGACCAATGGTGAGATGGGCCTGAGCTAAAATTCCTTCTACCACAGGACTACCGTAGACCCCTATTCTGACTGGTAAACTACAGTGACATTTGGGGACATCTGGAATGAATGTCACTTCTAAGCCAGTGTCTAATAATCCTCAGAATGTCTGATCATTTCTTTTTTCCCAATGCACAATGTACTAGTCAGTCAAAGGGGTGCTGATGCAAAATACCAGAAATCAATTGGGTTTTCAAAGGGTATTTATTTGGGGTAGAAGCTTACAGTTACCAGGCCATAAAGCATAAGTTACTTCCCTCACCAAAGTCTGTTGCCATATGTTGGAGCAAGATGGCTGCCAATGTTCAGCCATCCTCTTTTTCTTAAGGCTCCATGGTCCCAGCTGCTTCCAATATCAACTGTAGGCTGGGATACATCTTGTCTCTCTCCTGGGGCTCTTTTCAGTCTGGGCTTAGCTGCTCTGCTCTCTCCCATGTGTTTACTTTCCAGGCTCCAGCTCAAAACTCTCTGTGGGTATGTGGTACAGTCCCTTTGTATGTTCCCACCCACCAAGGGGGTGGGGACTCAATGTCCTACTGATGTGGCCAAATCAAAGCCTTAATCATTATTTAATCAAGTAAAAGTGAAACCTCTGAATCCAAAATAATCTAATATGCCCAGAGAAACAAACCAGTTTACAAACATAATCCAGTATCTATTTTTGGAATTCATAAACAATATCAAACTGCTATACTCTACACTCTGAATCCCAAAAAGACATTACAATATTTTTAAAAAAAACCTTAAATCAGTGCAATGCTAAATACTGTATCATAGCACAACCTGTTTAAAGAAATAGTTTGTTTTAAGGCAAAGTCCTCTCTGAAACTTACAAAATAATTTATCTCCTTCCAATACACAAGCAGACAAAGGATAAACATTTTCATTTTCATAAGGAGAAATTGGGAGGGAAACATCAGTCAAGCGTTCTCTGCAGTTCAGGAAACCTGCAGGGCATACTCCATTCAATTTCAAAGTCTGAGAGTCATTCTCAAGATGATGGTTTCTTCTCCTTGAGGCCACATGGGGACCCACTCTTTCCACAGGTTTGCCCAATGACCATTTTCTTGGTTCGACCCTCATCAAGCATCTGTGTGGTGACCAAGCTCCAGACTTCACCCTCCAAGAACACTGGGGAGATGGTCACACTTTACTGAATCTTTGGTAAAGAGTCTTAACCCCCCTAGTAGAGTGAAGTGAAGACAACATTCTCCATAACATTAGGCATAGAGGTTCAACCCTCTCACAGCAACAGGAGGGTCTGGCCTTTTGTAATCCATGGGGGACAAGCCTACCCCTCTCAGATCTATGGGGCATTGACAACAACTTCCTTAATCCTTGGGAAAGTGATCCACCCTCTCTGTACCCTGGGGTGGCAAAACTCTCCCTGAACATTGGTCGGAACATCCACCCTCTTCAACTGCAGGGGCAAATTCACCTTCTCTGTAAATATATGGGGTTCCTCTCTTGGCCCAAGGAGATGTCTTAATTCCAGATCTCAGCTTCCTTGTTTTTTCTCCTGAAGCCGTTTCTCCTTCAATATCCCCCTTCCATGTCCTTTTTTAGTCCAAGTGGACAGTGATATCAAACTGCTACACATGGTTACTCAGGTAAAAGACCATACCTCCTTTGGGGAAAGGTGAGAGATAGCTTAACAGTAAAAAAAATTTTGGCAGTGTAACAGGATCCTTCCTCATGGGGACCCAGCCTTCCCCTCATTCACAGGGCTCTGGGTCTGTAAACCGTCTCAAATCTGGGAATTGATTAAGGGCCTGCAACATTCTGTTTCTGTAATTCAAGTTGGAGTTTTGTTCACTTGGCCTAGAACTCTTCTGATTGTACAGATCAAGTAGGAATTTAATAGACTGTCCATGTATTTTACTTGTAGGTATCCCACTGTACTATTAGCCAATGCCATAAATCTATGCTATTCAGACCCTTTTAATTGCTGCTTTGAGTCTGCCTTTCATTGGGGTAACCACACCCACCTTTTCTTTGGCAATTAAGTGCTGCTACTTGGTTTCTGCCAGCCCAGGATCCAGGAACTAAGGATCCTAGTTCCATGACAGCAATTTCCCCAGTAATATCCAACCTACAGAGAAGAGCAACCACAGAGCTCTACAGGGAAGATGGAGTTAGTCTCAGAAATTTATTCCTCACAGTCCAAGTGAAAGGTATGTCCTCTGGTCATTACTGGGGTGTGTGGGCAGGGCTTAAATGGTGAGTGCATTCTAGCATTCCAATCTTTCTAAGCCTTTGGATCCCCTCATCCACAATATACCAAGGTAAACCTGGTGTGATGGTTAAGCTATTGTGTCAACTTGGCCAGGTCAAGCAAGCACTGGACTAGTTGTAATACAAGGGCATTTATGGACTTTAGTCACCATTGAATTTACTGCAGTGGTAAATCATAGATAGCTGATTACAGTTATATCAGTCAGGGAGATTGCCATCAGCAATGAATGACCCTCTATTCAATCAGTTGAATGCCTTAAAAGGAGAAGTGATTCCAGCATTGAGTGAGAATTTCCCAGCTCATCTTTGGAGAGCCATTGTCTCCCAGAACTCATCAAGTTCACTGGACTTTCATTGGAGTCCCTGTTTGCAGCCTGGTTGCAGAATCTGGACTTGTGCATCCCCACAACTGCATGAGAGACTCTTATAAAATCACATACTATTGACAGATATCTCTTGTTGATTCTGTTTCCCTAGAGAGCCCTGACTAACACCCCTGGCATCTTGACCTCAGGCATTGTAGGCCATCTTTTGGTCCAAGATTCAGTCATCCACTCAAACACACTGTTAGAAGCCTTTCTAAGACCCAAGCTTGAACTGCAAATTTGAAACCTTCAGATAATCTCCTTATTTTGTAACTGTATCCACCATATTTAGGAAAAGCCAGCCAACATCATTGTACCTCTTAACACCACAAAACTCTGTTAAGGTGGTAAAAAATACTCTCACCCAGGTCCTTGCTTCTGAAAGCATGGAAGTAGTCATACCTAGTGGTGATATTTTGCATATCTGTATTGCCAACTCATGCCACAGACTGTCAGTGGCCTCTTGGCCATCAGAAACAGAGTCATTAGTGCCCTTGAATTTAATCAAAGTAGAGAGCCAATTGCAAAAATCCCAGAACCAATTCAGAAATCCCATGTACAAAATTCTGTTTCTCAAGCATCCTTCTAGTACAAGCTGTAATAGTTAGGGTACTCTAGGGAACTAGAACTGACAGGAGATATCTGTAAAGAGTATGAGATTTTATGAAATTGTCTCACATGACTTGGGGAGGCACAAGCCAAATTCCGTGGGCAGGCTGCAAGCCAGGGACTCTGATGAAGGTCCTCATTGAGCTCCTCAGAAGATAGGGGCTCTCTGAAGTAGAGATGAGGATTCTCTCTCTGAATGCTGAGATCACTTCTCCTTTTAAGGCCTCAACCAACTAGATGAGACTTCACTCATTGCTGATGGCAATTTCTTCAGTTGATTATAGGATATAACCAGCCATCTCTGCAATCAACTCACTGATGATAAAAGCCCATGAAATGCCCTTGCATTACAATTAGCCAAGTGCTTGCTTGACCAAACAAGCACTATTACATGGCCACATTAATACATTAGCCTAACCTTCACAGCAATTCAATGAAGGAAAGGTAAACTTTTCAGTAAATAGTGCTGGAACAATTGGACATCCATAGGAAAAAATTAATAAACCTGAAGGTAGGTCTCAACCTTACAAAAATTTTTAAAATAAACTGTAGACTTTAATGTAAAATTGTAAAAATTTTAGAAGAAATATCAGAGAAAATCATTATGAGCTAGAGTAAACCCAGAGTTTTTAGAATTGACAGCAAAAGCACAATCCATATCTATTAGTCAGCCAAAGTGGTGCTGATACAAAGTACCAGAACTCTTTTAGCTTTTATAAAGGGTATTTATTTGGGATAGAAGCTTACAGTTACCAGACCCTAAAGAATCCAATTCAAGGTACCATAAGAGGTACTTTCTTACCCAAAGTCTGTTGCCATGTGTGGATGCAAGATGGCGGGCGATGTCTATTGGGGTTCAGCCTCCCTCCTTCCTCTTAAGGTTCTGTGGTCCCAGCTTCTTCCTATCTCAGCTGTAGGCTGGCATAAGACTCATCACTCTCCTAGGGATCATTTCTTTCTGGGCTCAGCTGCTCTGGTCTCTCCACAAGGTCAGCTGTAGACTATTAGGCTCATCTTTCTTCTTAAGTCTCTTCTTGTTCATGGAGCACTCTCTCTTCCTGCGTATCTGCTTCTGTGTTCCCCTTCTCCATGTGTTTACTTCTGTTTAAGCATCTGTTTTACCCCCAAGGGGGATGGGACTTGACACTGAGTCACACTCTAATGACAAGGTTTAATCAGAGTCCTAATCGTAACATAATCTAATCAGATGTCTCAGCTGAATCTAATATGATCAAAGGGTTATCACACCAGAAAAACTGACCAGTTTACAAACATAATCTATATTTCCTTTTGGAATTCATAAATAATATCAAATTGCTATACCATAAAAGGAAAAATTAATAAATTGGACCTCATCAAAATTTTTAACATTTGCTTTGTGTGAGACTTAGTTAGTAGGATACAAAGATAAGCTACAAAGTGGAAGAAAATATTTGCAAACCACATATCTGACATAGTACTTGCATCTAGAATATATAAAGAATTCTCAAAACTTAACAGTATAGTGGAGCAAGTGTAACCCAGTGGTACATGCTTCACATGTCCAAGGCCCCAGGTTCAATACTGATTACCTCCCAAAAAAACAAACTCAACACTATAAAAATAAACAAGCCAAATAGAAAATGCACAAAATACAATAATGTATATTTTACCAAGAAGTATATAGAGGTAACAATTAAGCAGATGAAAAGATGTTCAACATCATTAGTCATTAGGGAAATGTAAATAAGAACCACAAACCCAATCAAATCTGCTACAGTCAAAATATAGTGATACAATCAAATTCTGACAAAATTGCCAAGAAAACGGATGCCACATACATTGCCGGTGGGAATAAAAGTTGGTACAGTCATGCAGGAAAATGATCTGGGATCTCTTAGAAAACTAAATAGGAAACTACCATGTGACTCACCAACTGAAGTCCCCGACTGAACCCCTGAGATCCGCTGGCCCCGCGTCCCGCCTCTGGGTGACGCGTCCCTCCAGGGGTGTAGACGGAGCCTCTGGATATTGTTTCCACTCGCGTTTCAGGCCCTCGGGGCAGATCGTTTCCCCCAGGGCCCAGCTTTGGCCGCCCCTCACCCTCGCCCCCTGCTCCGCGCTCTCAGCCCTTCAGGCAGGCGGCCTGTCCACAGCGCAGCCTGCGCCGCGGTCGGTGATGTGCGCCCAGGGCTGCTGCGGACACGGAGGCTCCTTGGGGGCTGGTCCTGCACCCCAAGACTCTCCCGGGCCACCCCACGGCGATTCTTCCCTCGGCCTGGGTGGCCCTGGAACCTGCGCCCGCCCCTGGCGTCTCAGCCCCCTCAGTAAGAGCCGGGCAGGTGCCTCTCAGCCCCCATCGCCCAGGGGACCCGCTTCACGGCTCGTCCTCGTCCTTCCCCCTGCAGGCCCTGCGCTCCCCCTGCCACTGGAAACGTGTGTGATCAGGGGATTCTGCTTGAGGCCCCTTTCCATAGCCAGGCTCCTGCGAGGTTTAAAAGAGGATTTGGTTCCCAAAGTCCCGGGGAAGTAGGGAGCCCCTCACCCCACCTCAGCCCCTGCAACACGCAGGGGCAGGAAGCTGGAGTTGGCCTCTCCCAAGGGAACCGCAGCGCAGACAAGGCAGGCTGGGGGGTGGGCCTGGACACGGGTAAACCACCAGTGCTGCGTCCACTCCTTGGAACCCGACTCGGCAAGAAAAGGAAAGGACTGGTGATGCCCCCGCCAGCTGGAGGGTCTCCAAGCACCTGCTGAGTGCACAGAGCCAATCCAAACTTTTATGTCACTTCTTGAAATGAAAAACCCACAGTAATGTGGAGAGGTGAGAGGCTGCCAGGGATTGAGGGGCAAGGACGGGGAGGGGGAGGAAAGGGGCGTGGCTCTGAAGGAGCAGGAGGGTCCTGGCCTTGGAATGTTCTATAGCTCAATTGTGTCGACGTCAATGTTTCCATTGTGATGCTGCAAGATGTTATCCTTGGGGGAAACTGGGTGATGGTACATTTGATTTATCTGCATTATTTCTCACAAATACATGTGAATCTACACTTATCAAAATAAAAATATAAATCATTAAAAAGCACAATAAGCCAATATTTTTTAAAGTGCCTGTAATGTATAGGATGGTTTTCTATTGATATTCAGTGGCACCCTAAAAACTGAGTTCCCAGTGACTCTCACAGGCATCCAGCAGTCAGCCCACCTGCCCTCAGGAGAGGAAGGGGGCTTCCTTCTTGGCAGGACTGGCCTGAGTTCCCCGCCTGCTGGCCCCTGCCCTCACTCGGACCAGCTCCAACTTTGGGCAACACCAAA
This sequence comes from Dasypus novemcinctus, assembly GCF_030445035.2. Classification (NCBI taxonomy): domain Eukaryota; kingdom Metazoa; phylum Chordata; class Mammalia; order Cingulata; family Dasypodidae; genus Dasypus; species Dasypus novemcinctus. The sequence goes on along the minus strand of NC_080680.1, from coordinate 127,597,346 downwards.
AATTTCTCCACCATCCAGTGGGCTCCAACCTTCTCCAAGGAGTCTGAGCACTGTCTTGGGGTGGGAGCTCCCTGCCAAGTTTATTTCTTCCTTTGATACTCTCCAGAGGCCCCAGGTTACCATTTTGTGTGGTCTTCACATCTTTATACCTAATCATTCATTGTACAAATGACCCTGTTCAATTTACTCTGTGGTTTCTACACCTAATTGAACACTGATTGACATTATCAGCAATTCTTTTGAAAGCTACCAAGGGCTCTGAGGAAAAGCAAAGTGGAACAAGATGTACAAGAAGTGCCTGGGCAAGGGAATTGCTTGTGTTTTCAATGGAATGGTAAGTGGCAGCCTCAACTGAAGGTGACATTTGAACACAGAACTGAAGGCACTGGAGGAAATGACCCATGAAATGGCAGGTTCAAGGGGATTCCAGGTGGAAGGAGCAGCCGGTGTAGCCTGAGTGGAGACTGCTTGGCAGGGTCCATGGGGCAGCTTGGCCAGAGAGCCTGCCCCTCCCAGGGGGTGGGGAAGGCAGGGCCCGAGGTCTCAGGTTGAGGTGGGCAGAAGGGTCAAGGCCCCTTGTGCACAGGAAAGGTCAGGCTGCCGTCCTCCAGGCTCCAGAGAGGTCATGGGCCCTCAGGTGGGCACACCCAGGTCCTGGACCTTCCAAGTATTGTTCCTTCACTCAGGGCTCGTGAGAGGCTGGTGTGTCAGCCAGGGGTAACAGACGAAATTCAGGTGAGACGACAGACCCCTGATAAAATGGGGCAAAACTGGCACTTTTCCTTCTTGATCTTCCTCCAAATCCCCACGACATCCTGGAGAAAAACACCAGTCACATCCCAAATGAGGCTCATTCTACAAAACACCTGACCTGCTCTCCTGAAAACTGCCAAGGTCATAAAGAAAAAAAAGTCTGGATCCTGTTATGGAGGCAGGGCAAGATGGCATCTGAGTGAGCACACCTCATAATCTCACCTGCAAAGAAGCAGCTGAGTGGGGCTGGAGTCCTGCTGGACCAGGCTGTTTCAGGTGCTTGCAGGGCAGGAGGTGTCTGAACATCGATTTGGTGGGACGGTGACAGAGGAGATTCTAGCAAGAGGTAGAATTTTGGGTCTCTTTCACGGAGGTTGGGGTTGTGGACGGGAGCCTTCCCCCTGGGGCTGGCGGCCTGGTGGCCGTGAATCCTTTGCTGTGCTGGGGAGTTCCCAAGCCCTGAGTGGGCTGTTTCAGGGGCTTGCAGGGTGGGAGGTGTCTAGAAGTCGATTTGGAGAGACAGTGACAGGAGATTCTTGCGAGAGGTGGAATTTTGGGTTTCTGACTTGGAGGTCAGAGGTTCTGGGTGGAGCCCCTCCCCCTAGGGCTGGCGGCCAGGCCCAGCAATCCCTGGGATCTTTGTTGTGTGGGGCATTCCCAAACCCTGAGCGGGCTGTTTCGGGGGCTTGCAGGGCAGGAAGTGTCTGGATGTCGATTTGGTGAGACAGTGACAGAAGAGATTCTTGCAAGAGGTGGAACTTTCAGTTTCTGACATGGAGGTCATAGGTTGTGGGCAGGATGCCTCCCTCTAGGGCTGGCGCCCAGCTGCGGGGATCCCTGAAGGCTGTGTTGTGCTGTGGTGCTCCCAAGCCCCCTGTTAACCGGATGCGTGGTTCCCAGGTCTGAGTCCCCTAAACCCTGGTGGCCCACACTCCAGAGATTCACACACCTTGAGTCTGCAATATCACAGACTTCCCATCCCTGAATCCACCGCACCCTGAGGTCCATCTGAGGTCCTTGATTACCCTAGCCCTCGGCATTTGTGGTTTGTTTTTGTTTGTTTGTTTTTTTGTCTTGGTTGCTAATATTGCATTGTCCCCTGCTCTTTTCTCCTGTTTTATCCCCCAAGGTCCTTTTGCATTTTTCTTTTTCTTTTTCTTGCTTGTTCCCCTCCCCCCCCCCACTTTTCTTGCCCACCCCCTTTTCCTCCTCTCTTTTTTTTTCTTTTCTCATTTTATTTTCTTTATATAATAGGTGCTGCAGGGAGCACTTCACACTTGCTGTGTTTCCTCAACCTCCATTTCCTCTTTTCTGTCTGTATTAATTTTGGTGACCTACACTACCGCCTTTCCCCCACATCTTGCTGTCCTCCATCATCCACTGTTTCTCTTACATTCCACCTCCCTTTCTTTGGCCCCCAAATTGTCTGACTTTTATTTCTAATACCTTTGTTCTGTTTTCTGTCTTTTATCAACTCTTGATATTATTGTCTTTCTTTTCTCTTTCTCTCTCTTATGAAAACACTGGTTTTTAATTCATACTATATTCCTCCCCATATTCACTTGACTGTGTCATTATAGGTACTCTACTTACTGCTATAACTCTACACAAATTACATGAGTCTAACATCCATTCTCCCAGATCTCACACTGTTGCTCTGTTAACATTTATTACCAATACTACTTTATACATTTTCTTTTCTTACTCATTTTGCTTTCCCTGGCCCTGATATTTTCCTTCAAAGTGAACGTAGCCAGCAACAAGAAAATAGAGTAAGAAGAAAAAAGTAACAAAGAGAAGGCATAACACTTATGCATGAACAACAACTAATTAATCCCAAGACTAGACAAAGAAGCTAAGGAACTGATTAAACCTGTCAAGATAAAATGCTGACCACACAGCAACAAAAAACTACACACCAAACCAATAATCAGGAAAACATGGCTGAATCCAATGAACAAACTAAAAACCAGGAAGGGGAGCAGAACATCGGACAAGTAATTAAAGAACTCAAAGCATATATTAGAGACCAATTTAATGAAGTAAAGGAAGAGATTAACAATATGAAGAAAACATTTGGAGAGGAAATTGCAGACATATGCAAAAAAAAAAAAAAAGAGAGAGAGAGATATGATGGTGATGAACACCACAGTTCAAGAAATCAAAAATACACTCTCAGCAAATAGCAGCAGATTAGAAGAGGCAGAGGAGAGAATTAGTGACGTGGAAGACAGTACATCTGAAATCAAACAGATAGTAGAACTGATTGATAAAAAGATTAAAAAAATCCAGCAGGAACTTAGGGATCTGAATGACAATGCAAAATGCACAAACATACATTTTATAGGCATCCCAGAAGGAGAAGAGAAGGAAAAGGGGACAGAAGGGGTTTTGGAGGAAATGATAACTGAAAACTTCCCAAATCTACTGAGAGATGGATGTACATATCCAGGAAGCACAATGCACCCCAAACACCATAAATTGCAACAGGCCCACCCCAAGACATATACTTGTCAAATTATCCAATGCTCAAGACAAAGAGAAAATTCTAAAAGCAGCAAGAGAAAAGAAAACCATCACATATAAGGGAAGCTCCGTAAGATTAAGTGCTGATTTCTCATCTGAAACCATGGAGGCAAGAAGGCAGTGGTATGATATAGTCAAGGTACTGAAAGAAAAAAATTTCCAACCAAGAATACTCTCCCCAGCTAAACTAGCATTCAAAAATGATGGAGAGTTCAAAATATTCACAAATAAACAGAAATTAAAAGAGTATGCCAACAAGAACCCTGCCCTTCAAGAAATACTAAAGGGAGTTCTGCAGGAAGAAAGGAAAAAACAGGACAGGCAGAGTTGGAGGAGAGTGTAAGAGCAACAAAAAAGACAAGAGAAGGAAAAAAACAAACAAAATATGACAAACACAAGTCCAAAGAAATTATGGCTAACATAAATAATTCCTTGAAAGTAATAACACTGAATGTCAATGGATTAAACCCACCTATCAAAAGAAGCAGACTGGGAGACCGGATAAGGAAATATGACCCATCTATATGCTGTCTACAAGAAACAATCTTAGACCCAGGGATTCATGGAAGTTGAAAGTGAATGGCTGGAAAACAATAACCAAGAAAAGGCAGGAGTAGCTATATGAATATCAGACAAAATAAGCTTTAAATTTGAAACAATTGTGAGAGACAAAGAAGGATACTACATATTAGTGAAAGGGATAATCTTTCAAGAAGAATGAACAATCATAAATATTTATGCTCCTAACAAGGGTGCCTCCAAATACATGAGGCAAACACTGGAAAAACTAAATGAAAGAATAGGTGCCTCTACAATTACAGTGGGAGAATGTAATACACCACTATCGACTTTGGACAGAACATCTCAAAAGAGAATCAATAAAGAAACAAAAGCGTTGAACATTATATTAGAGGAGCGGGATCTAATAGACATATACAGATCATTACACCTGAATACAGCAGGATATACATTTTTCTCAAGTCCACATGGATCATTCTCTAAGATAGACCATATGCTAGTCCACAAATAAAGGCTCAATGAATGCAAAAAGATCAAAATCATACAAAATAATATCTCTAATCATAGTGGAGTGAAGCTGGAAGTCTGCAAGGACCAGAGGGCCAGATTTCACACCAAGATATGGAAATTAAACAGCACACTCTTAGAAAAACAGTGGGTCAATACGAAATCTCAAAAGAAATTGATAACTACCTTGAAAGTAATGAAAATGATAACACAGCATACCAAAACTTATGGGATGCAGCAAAAGAAGTACTGAGAGGGAAATTTATAGCTATAAATTCATACATCAAAAAAGAAGAAAGAGCAAAAATTGAAGAACTAACTGCACATTTGGAGGAATCAGTAAAAAAGCAAAAAAGTAACCCCAGAGGAAGAAGAAAGAAAGAAATAACAAAGATAAGAACAGAACTAAATGAACTAGAAAATAAGAAAGCACTTGAAAAGATAAACAAAACCAAGAGTTGGTTCTTTGAGAAGATCAATAAAATTGACAAACCCTTAGCTAGACAAACAAAGAAAAAAAGAGAGAAGATGCAAATACACAAAATAAGAAATGAGAAAGGAGATATCACCACTGACCCCACAGAAATAAGGACTATCGTAAGAGGATACTTTGAAAAACTATATTCCAACAAAAATCACAATTCAGAGGAAATGGACAAATTCCTAGAAACACATAAGCAGCCTATATTGATGAAAGAAGAAAGTGATGATCTCAACAAACCAATCACAAGTAAAGAGATAGAATCAGTCATTAAAAACCTCCCAACTAAGAAGAGCCCAGGGCCAGACGGCTTCACAGGTGAATTCTACAAAACATTCTGGAAAGAACTAACACCAATCCTGCTGAAACTATTCCAAAAAATCGAAACAGAAGTAACATTACCTAACTCATTCTATTATGCCAACATTACCCTGGTACCAAAGACAAACAAAGACACCACAAGAAAGGAAAATTACAGACCAATTTCTCTAATGAACCTAGACGTAAAAATCCTCAACAAAATACTTGCTAACCGTATTCAACAACACATTAAATGAATTATACATCATGACCAAGTGGGATTCATTCTGGGTATGCAAGGATGGTTCAACATAAGAAAATCAATCAATGTAATACACCATATAAACAGATTGAAGGAAAAAATCACACGATTAGCTCAATAGATGCAGAAAAAGCATTTGACAAAATACAGCACCCTTTCTTGATAAAAACACTGCAAAAGATTGGAATACAAGGAAATTTTCTGAACATGATAAAGAGTATATATGAAAAACCCACCGCCAGCATCATTTACAATGGTGAAATCCTAAAATCCTTCCCTCTAAGATCAGGAACAAGACAAGGATGCCCACTCTCTCCCCTTCTATTTAACATTGTCTTAGAAGTCCTTGCTCGAGCACTGAGACAAGAACCAGATATAAAAGGCATTCAAACTGGAAAGGAAGAAGTCAAAATTTCATTATTTGCAGATGACATGATCCTATACATAGAAAACCCTGAGAGGTCTACAACAAAGATTCTAGAACTCATAAATGAGTTTAGTAAAATCGCAGGTTATAAGATCAATGTGCAAAAACCAGTTGCATTTCTGTACACCAATAATGAGCAAGCTCAGGAGGAAATCTAGAAACAAATACCATTTACAATAGTAAATTAAAAAATCAAATATCTAGGAATAAATTTAACTAAAGATGTAAAAAACTTATACACAGAGAACTACACAACAGTGTTCAAGGAAATCAAAGAAGACCTAAATAAATGGAAGAATATTCCCTGTTCATGGATAGGAAGACTAAATATTATTAAGATGTCTATCCTACCAAAACAGATCTACACACTCAATGAAATCCCAGTAAAAATCAACACAGCATTGATTAAGGAACTAGAAAAACTAGCTATGAAATTTATTTGGAAAGGAAAGAGGCCCCAAATAGCCAAAGGCATATTGAAAAAGAAAAACAAAATTGGAGGAATCACACTACCTGACTTCAAAACATACTGCAAAACTACAGAAGTGAAAACAGCATGGTATTGGTGCAAGGAGAGACACACAGACCACTGGACCAAATCGAGAGTTCTGATATAGACCCTCATATATATAGTCATATAATATTCGGTAAAACCACCAAACCCTCTCAACTGGGAGAGAATGGCCTATTCAACAAATGGTGCCTGTAGAACTGGATATTCATATGTAAAAGAATGAAAGAAGATTACCATCTCACACCTTATACAAAAATCAACTCCAGATGGATAAAAGACCTAAATATAAGAGCCAAGACCATAAAGACTTTGGAAAGCAGTGTAGGGAAGCATATACAAGACCTTGTAATAGGAAATGGCTTCATGAACTTCATACCAAAAACACGAGCAGCAAAAGAACAAACAGATATATGGGACTTCCTCAAAATTAAAGCCTTCCATACCTCAAAGAAGTTTGTCAGGGTAGTGAAAAGAGAGCCTGTTGGAATCTTGGTCAGTGACCTGAGGTATCGGGAATGAAAGACAAAGATTGGGTTCAGGGGATCTGAGAGCATTGATTTCTCAAGCTCATCAGATGACTTTATTGAGTCAAGGGGCTAGTATATATACCCCTAACATACGTGACATTCAGCACAAAATCAAGTTACCTATTACCCTTACCTCATTCTATATTAACTAGTGATTGATGAACACCAACAAACTTTACTGGAACTATTATTATAAAAATCAGTAACTATGCTCATAAATCTTGTTACTCAGGTTGTTCTGTTCTATATGTATTGTTCTGCCTGTAGGTGTGCTTTCCCAGCCAAGATTATGATCCGCACCGATAATCACAAGGGACAGTTTGACTCAGTGGTCAAGGAAGTAACTTGCTTCCATGGAAACAACATGCCTTTGTTTCCCACAAGAGCCTACACAATGGGAGAAAATATTTGGTAACCATTTATCTGATAGGAGACTTATATCCTACATATATAAAGATCTCCTATATCTTGAAAATAAAAGGCAAACAACCATTTTAAAAATGGGAAAAAGATTTAAACAGACACTTCTCCAAAGAAATACAAATGGCTAAAAAGCACATGAAAAAATGCTCCAAAACTCTAGCTATGAGGGAAATGCAAATCAAAACTACAATGAGATACCATCTTACTCCCATAAGATTGGCAGCTATGAAAAAAAACAGAAGACTACAAATGCTGGAGAGGATGTGGAGGAATGGGAACACTCATCCACTGCTGATGGGAATGCAGAGGGATCCAGCCATTCTGGAGGACAGTTTGGTGGTTTCTCAAAAAACTAACCATCCAGCATCCATGTGGAATCTGAGCCTCCTCTTGACATAGAGGTGCAATGGACACAACCAATCCAATGTCCACATAAAAAAGGTGGCATTGGATTGGGAAAAGTGGACATGATGGCTGATGGGTATGGGGAAAGGCAGGAAGAGATGAGAGGTGGAGGCGTCTTTGGGACATGGAGCTGCCCTGGATGGTGCTTCAGGGGCAATCACCAGCCATTGTAAATCCTCACAGGGCCCACTGGATGGAATGGGGGAGAGTATGGGCCATGATGTGGACCATTGACCATGAGGTGCAGAGGTGCCCAAAGATGTACTTGCCAAATGCAATGGATGTGTCATGATGATGGGAAGGAGTGTTGCTGGGGGGGGGGGGGGGAGAGGTGGGGTGGGGGTGGTGAGGTTGAATGGGACCTCATATATATATATTTTTTAATGTAATATTATTACAAAGTCAATAAAAAAATTAATGATTAGAAAACAAACAATCCAATAAAATAATGGGAAAAAAAAAAAACTAACCATAGATTTGCCATATGACCCAGCAATTCCACTGCTGGGTATATACCCAGTAATACTGAAAACAAGGACACAAACCAATATATGCACACCAATGTTCATAGCAGCATTGTTCACTATCGCCAAAACTTGGAATCAACCCAAATGTCCATCAACAGATGAATGGATAAATAAAATGTGGTATATACATACAATGGAATACTACTCAGCTTTAAGAATGAATACACTACAAACACACATGATAACATGGAGGAATCTTGAGAACCTTACGTTGAGTGAAGCAACCCAGGCAATGAAGGACAAATACTGCATGACCTCAATGATATGAAATAAGTAAACCAAGCTACCTCAGAGAGCTAGAGACTGGGTGATAGGCTTAAAGGATATTGGGGGGTAGAGGAAGGATGTAAGCAGACACCTACATGGGTGAAATCTATGATAAGCTGGAGGTAAGTATTTGTACAAGGAAGGGATAAACTGGGGGTATAGGGTTACCTTTGGGTGGGGCTTTGTGGACTTGGGGGGGGGGCTAGAGATGGGAGGATGGGTAATATGGCCCAAGAAATTGGGGGAAGAGTGGGGCAACATACGAACATAGGAGATTGTCAGGTATTTGGTTGAGGGTATAATGCCAAGAAATTTTTTTCAAAAATATAATAAGGAAGGTTACCTGTTTAAAATCCTTAAAGGGGATAATCTGATGCAGGACAGGCTCCTAGGGTGTGAATGCTCATTTTGCCATAATGGGTTATATCATTGGATAGAGACCCATATAGTGAGAGTGAAGGTATACCCACATCCTAGGGAGGACTGATGCCCTCAAATAGAGGGAATTGTATCTCTCAGGAGAAATGGTGGCTCCCAGTGCATTAGGGCAGTTGATCATGTCAAGCCCTCAGCACTGTTGTAAGTATCTCTGAACATGGTCCTTTAAGCAATGAAGATTGACTGTCACTGTGGGCCCTAAGGGGAGGGGGAAAGAGGTATTGAATAGATGGAACCAATGTAACTGTGTGGGCAATAGAAGTGTTCCACAAGAGTATGCAAGGATGGATACAAGACATGTAAAATTACACCAAAAATATATAGGGGCTGATAGGCTAAAATGTAAATCGTAATGTAAAACATAATGTAAAACATACTAAAAATCTAGAAAATTGTATAGTCTAAAATATAAACCACAATGTAAACACAAATGTTACCTTGTTTGAAAGCTATTGTCTCAATATCTGTACATCAGTTTCAGTAAATATAGTATGAATATGTAAAAAGATTATTGCTATGGAAGAAAAAAGGTTTTATGTGGGATATGTGGGAGTACTGTATATTGTATAGATGAATTACTGTGATCTAAAACTTTTGTGAAGATAAGCTTAATAATTGGAAAAAAGAAAAGAAAAAGATAGGACATAGACACTGAGGGAAAGACGTAAGTAGTTGCCTTGCCAATTTGCATACAGGGCCACACTTATTGCAGTGATGGAAGGAAAAACATCAAAAACAAAGCTCTTGCATTTTTAAATTTTTTGATACCCCAGTTTATTTTTACCTTAATTTTTCTAAATTGATATGTATTCTATATCTAACCTTTAAACTCATCACTATATTCCATTTTACTATTAATGGAACCTGGCAATATATTGGGCTTCACTTTTCAAGAAGTTTTGGATCACAGAGAGGTTCAACAATGGCAGGGGAGGAATACTGGTGTGGGATGTTATTGACAGGGGACACATGGCTGGCGGGAGTTCTCCAGGGCATATATCCAGGGTACATAAAAATGTTTGGATATTTTCATAGTGGATACAATTAAAAACAACAACTGAGGGAGTGCTGAGTTCCTAGCCAGGGGAGCTCTATCAGAGCTCTATCACAGTCCCTAAAGGAACAGCAACAATCCCCCAAGTGCAAAAGAAAAGATCAAAAGAGAATGAAGGTCCAACAATGAGCCCTTGATACTAATGACTATGTTTGTGAGCCTGTGCACCTGAAATAAGAACAAGGCCTAGAGCTGCAGGGGGCCTAAGAGTTACCTCCTGAGAACCTCCATGTTGCTCAAATGAGGCCAGTCTCAAAGCCAAACCAGCATGTAAATGTGTTGCCTTCCCCCCAGTGTGGGATATGACTCCCAGGGATGAGCCTCCCTGGTGCCGAGGGATTACTACCAAGTACCAGCTGATGATGTAACAAGAAAATGACCCTCAATAAAAAGGTCAACTCGGACCAGCAGAATATCTCAATCTTCATATAATACCAGGAGTTAAAAATGCTTTTTGACCTGAATCAAAGGGGAAAATGGAAAGGACAAATAAGCTGGGAGGTTATCAGAGAGGTTGCCCTTATGCACACCTCAGCAGAGTCACATCGACAGATAAAGTACATACAACCCTGGGTATTGGTTCTTCTGAGGGCTACAGAGACCCACAGGTTCTATGGTCATGGCAGATGGAGTTCAGTGCCATGTCAGTTGGCCATACTTTGGAGTTTGGATTTCTGTGTGATGGAGCTGGACTCAGATGTGATCTTTGTTCACAAGCCTCTCCTGTTACTTTTACCAGAACTGTAGTTGGTGCTGGGGTTTAATATATACCCAGCGGACCTGAATCTCTAGACTGACCATGTGTCAGACTGTCCCTGCACCTCAACAGACTTCAGTTCCTACACTCTGGTTTATTGGACTTAGCCCTCTCAGCTAATATGGAGTTGAAGAAGGGCAACCACCACACCAGGGAGCCAAAAGTGCCTACAGCTGAAAGCAGGAGAATTACACCCAGCATCCATATGGAATCTAAGCCCCCTCTTGATATAGATGTGGAGTGGACACAACAATTCCAAGGTCCACAGGATGGAGGAATATAGTATGGATTAGAGTGGACTTACTGATATTCTATTCATGAACTATTGTGATTAGTAATTGAAGAAAATGTGGCATTGGTGTGGAGAAAGTGGCCATGGTGGCTGCTGGGGGTAGGGAATAGGAGGAAGAGATGAGATGTGGGGGCATTTTTGGGACTTGGAGTTGCCCTGGGTGGTGCTGCAGGGACAGTTATCAGACATTGTATGTCCTCCCATGGCCCACTGGGTGGAATGTGAGAGAGTGTGGGCTATGATGTGGACCATTGACCATGAGGTGCAGCGGTGCTCAGAGATGTATTCACCAAATGCAATGAATGTCTCATGATGATGGAGGAGATTGTTGTTATGGGGAGAGGAATGGGGAGAGGGGGGTGGGTGGTATATGGGGACCTCATATATTTTTAATGCAATATTAAAAAATGAATAAAGACAAAAAGAAAAAAGAAAAAAAAGAAAAAACATAAGAGGTTCCCATATACCCCACTCCCCACCCCACCCCGCTCCTCCCACATCAACATCCCCTTTCATCAGTGAGGCACATTCACTGCATTTGATGAATACAACCCTGGAGCACTGCCACACCACACGGACCACAGTTTACATTGTAGTTCACACTCTCCCCTAGTCCATCCAGTGGGTTATGCCTGGATATACAATGTCCTGCATCTGTCCCTGCAATATAACTCAGGACAACTCCCAGCCCCCCAAACGGTCAAATCATACCTCTTCCTCCCTCTCCCTGCCCTCAGCAACTCCCGTGGCCACTGTCTCCACATCAATGATACAATTTCTTCCATTGCTAAAGTCACAACCAGTTCTATAGTAGAATACCAGCAAGTCCACTCCAATCCATATTATATTTCTCCATCTTGTGGACCTTGAAATGGTGGTGTCCACTTCTAAATTGAGAGGGGGCTTAGATGCCACATGGCTGAGGGATGGGATTCTCCTGCTTGCAGTTGTAGACACTCTCAATCCCCTGGTGTGGTGGTTGACCAACCTCACCTCCCTGTCATCTGATCTGGGTAAGTCCAATGAACCAGAGAATAGGTGTTGCAATTCTGCTGAGGCTCAGGACCCAGCTGGCACATGGACAGACCAGAGGTTCAAGTCTCCTGAGCATACATGTAACCCAGCACCAATCAGATTCAGTAAAAGTGACAGAAGATGCATGTGTAGAGAGGTCACATCTCAGTCCCACTCCATCACAATCAGGAGCACAAATTCCAAAGTAGGTCCCACTGGCAAGGCAATGAACTCCAGAGCCATCTGTCATGACCATAGAACCCATATGTCTCCATACTCCTCAGGAGAACCAGTTCTTGGGGGTTGTATCTACTTTGGCTGTCTCTGGGATCCTGCTGAGATGTGTGTAAGTGCAACCCCTCTGATGACCTCCCAACTCATTTTGAAGTCTCTTAGCCATATAAACTCATTTTTCTTTACCATTTCCCCCTTTTATTAAAGGTCTTTTTCTAATTGCATCATCAGCTGGTGATGGTAGTAATCCCTCATTGCCAGGGAGGTCCATCCCTGGGAGTCATGTCCCACACTGGGGGGAAGGCATGCTGAGTTTGGCTTAGAGAGTGGCCACATTTGAGCAACATGGAGGCTCTCAGTAGGTAATTCTTAGGCACCCTGCAACTCTAGGCCTACTTGAAATTTCAAGCACACAGACTCATAAGCATAGTCATCAGTATCAAGGGCCCATCAGGAAGAAGGACTATCCTTCACTGGTCTTTGCCCTTGCACTTGGGGGATTATTGCTGTTCCATTGGGGAATGCAACAGAGCTCCCCTGTATGGGAACTCAGTCCTCCCTCAGTTGTCATGTGGAACTCTATCCAATATGACAATACCCAATGAACATCCAAACATATCTATATATCCTATATGCATGCCCTGGAGAACTTCCACCTACCCATACATCCCCATCAATGACACCCCATACCAATGCTCCTCCCCTGACATAGTTCAACCCCTCTGTGATCCAAAATTTCTTCAAAAGTGAAGCCTAATATACTACCAAATTCAATTAGTAGGAAAATGAAATAGGATTGTCAGGTTTAAAGATTAGAAATAGAATACATAATAATTTAGAAAAAGTAAAATATAAATTGGGATATTAAAAAATGAAAAATATCATAAAGCTTTGTTTTTGACATTTTGCCTTTCATCACAGTAATAGGTGATGTCCTGTATGTACAGTGGCAAGGCAATCTCCTCCATTCCTTTCTCAGTGTCTACATCCTTTTTAAAATTTTTTAATTTTTAATGTTATCTTCTAAAAAGTTTTAGATCATAGTAAAATCACATATGCTATATAGGAGATCACCATATACCCAATATCAAACCCTTTTTCCACTTCCCCAGCAATGATCTTTATACATGTGGATGTTATATTTGCTACAGCTGATGTACAGATATTCTCAAACAGTGGAGAGGGTGTCTCTTGAGAGCATGGGTGGCTCCCAATGGGGGAGGACAGACTAGAGTGTCAAGCCCTCAGCATTGTTGTAAGTATCTATGAATCTTGTCCTTCAAGCAGTGAAGCTTGGCTGTCATTGTGGGCCACAAGGGAAGGGGGGAGAGAGGAATAGAATGGATGGAAGTGGGGGTAACTGGGGGGAAATGAAAATGTTCCACAAGTTCATGCAATGATGAATGTAAGTCATGTTAAATTTCACCAAAAATTTATAAAAGTGTATAGTCTAAAATGTAAACCATAATGTAATAAAAAATTCAGAAAAGTGTACCGTCTGAAATACAAACCATAATATAAGCCATAATGGAACCATGGTTGGTAGCTGTGTTTCAAGATATGTACTCTTTATCACATTGAGGAAATTTCCTTCTTTTCCTATCTTCTGAAGTGTTTTTATCAAGTAAACGTGCTGTATTTTGTCAAATGCTTTTTCTGCATCAATAGAAATGATCACATGACTTTTTTTTCTTTTGATCTGTTTATGTGGTGTATTACACGGATTGACTAACCCTAACCCTAACCATCCTTGCATACCAGGGATGAAATCTACTTGGCCATGGTGTATAATTCATTTCATGTGTTTTTTTTTTAAACAATTAGCATGTAATTCATTGAGAATTTTAGCATCCAGTTTCATTAGAGAGATTGGTCTGTAGTTTTCTTTTCTTGTGGCATGTTTATATGGCTTTGGTATTACGGTGACATTGGCATCATAGAATGAGTTACACAATGTTCCCTTTTTTGTTTTTAACTAAAAGTGCCTTCTAATTTCTTATCTTTTTATCATTTTATTATTTTTTATTTTTCTCTATTTTAAAAAAAGTTACACTCAAAAAATGTAAGAGGTCTCGATATACCCTCCATCCCCCTCACCCCACTCCTCCCACATCAACAACCTCTTTCATCATCATGGGCCATTCATTGCATTTGGTGAATACATTTTGGAACACTGTTGAACCACATGGATAATGATTTACATTGTAGTTTACACTCTCCCCTAGTCCACCCAGTGGGCCATGGCAGGACATACAACGTCCAGCACCTGTCCTTGCAATATCACCCAGGGCAACTCCAAGTCCTGAAAATGCCCCCACATAATATCTCTTCTTCCCTTTCCCTACCCTCAGCAGCTACCGTGGTCACTTTCTCCACATCAATGCTACAATTTCTTCCATTACTAATCACAATAATTCCATAGGAGAATATCAGTAAGTCCACTCTAATCCATACTCTATTCCTCCATCCTGTGGACCCTGGGATGGTTATGTCCACTCCACCTCTATATCAAGAGGGGGCTTAGATTCCACATGGATGATGGATACATTCTCCTGCTTGCAGTCGTAGGCTCTCTTGGCTCCCTGGTGTGGTGGTTAACCTTCTTCACCTCCCTGTTTGCTGACCAGGGTAAGCCCAATAAACCAGAGGGTAGGAGTTGCAAGTCTGCTGAGGGTCAGGGCCTGGCTGTCACATGGACAGTCCAGAGATTCAGGTCTCCTGAGTATATACCTACCCCATCGCCAACCACAGGCCCAGTAAAAGTGACAGAAGAGGCGTGTATAGAAAGGTCACATCTGTGTCCAACTCCATTGCACTCAGGAACACAAACTCCAAAGAGGGCCAGCTGACATGGCACTGAACTCCAGAGCCATCAGCCATTCATTTTTATTTTTTGGAAGAGTTTGAGAAGGATCTGTGCTAGTTTTTTTCTGGAATGGTTGGTATATTTCACCTGTGAAGCCATCTGGTCTTGGGGTCTTCCTAGTTGGGAGATTTTTGATGACTAACTCAATCTTGTTACTTGTGAGTTCATCAATTTTTCTTTCATCCATGTATGCAGCTTGTGTGTTTCTAGATATTTTCCATTTCATTTAAGTTATCCATCTGTTCGGCATATAATTTTTCAAAGTATTGTCTTAGGATACTCTATTTCTGTGGTATCAATGGTGATATCCCTTCAGTTGCAGTTTGACATTATTTATGAATTCCAGAAAAGAAGAATTACATTTGTAAACTTGTCTGTCCCTCTTGGCGTGATCCCCTTTGGTTATATTAGATTTGGCTGAGATGACTTGGATTAAATTATGTTAATACTGGGACTTTGATTCTACCTCTGTCACAAAGACACAGAGGAAGTTAAACAGGGAAAGAGAGAGCTCCATAGACAGAGGACAGAACTTTTCTCCTCAAACCCTGGGGAGAGATGATGGAAAGAAACGAGCGCTATGCCAACCTGTAGCTGAGAGAAAGGAAGGCTGAACCCTCACAGAGATCAGCAAACCATTTTGATTCAGCACATGGCAACTAACTTTGGTGAGAAACCAAACTGGCATTGGACTCTTCAGGGCCTTGTAACTATAAGCTTTTATTCCAAATAAATACCCTTTTTAAAATCCAAAGGATTTCCTGGACTTTGCATCAGCACCCCCTTGGCTGACTAATATACTTTCCCTCATTTTTTATTTTATGTATTTGCATCTTCTTTTTTTCTTTGTTATTTTAGCAGAGTTTGTCAATTTTTTATTTTCAAGGAACCAGTTTTTGTTGCTGTTAAGTTTTTCTAGTTTTTTTTTCTCAATTTCATTTAGCTCTGCTCTACTTTTTGTAATTTCTTCATTCTTGTTACTTTTGGATTCGTTTGCTGTGCTTTATCTTGTTTCTCCAGATGTGTAGTTAGGTCTTTAATTTTAGCTTTCTTCTTTTTTAATATAGATATTCATGGCTCTAAGTTTCCCTCTCAGCACTGCTTTTGATGCATCCTACAGGTTTTTGATACGTTGTGTTCTCATTTCCATTCATTTTAAAGTAGATATTAATTTATTTTGCAATTTCCTCCTTGACCCACTGATTGTCTAAAAGGGTATTGTTGAACTTCCATATTTTAATTCCTACTCTGGTTCACTGTCCCTTATTGATTTCCAGGATCATTCCATTGTGGTCAGAGAAATTACTTGTATAATTTCAATCTTTCTGAATTTGTTGTGAGTTTTTCTGTGACCTAGCATGTCATCTATGCTAGAGAATTATTTGTGTGCTCTTGAGGAGAATGTATATCCCACTGTTTTTTTGTGTGTAATATTCTGTATATGTCTATTTGTTCTAGATCCTTTAACATATTTTTCAAGTTTCTTTATTGACCCTCTCTCAAGACATTCTAATCAGGATAATGGTGTATTAAAGTACCCCAGTATAATTGTAGAGGCATCTATTTCTCCATTTAGTTTTCCAATGTTTGCCTTATTTATTTTGGGGAACACTGGTTGGATGCCTAAGTATTTATAGTTGTTCTTTCTTCTTGATAGATTATCCTTTTCACTAATATATAGGGGACTTCTCTGTCTCTTACAATAGTTTTGCATTTAAAGTCTATTTTTGTCTGATATTAAGATAGGTACAACCACCACACCAAGGAGCCAAGACTGCCTGCAACTGAAAGCAGGAGAATTGCACCCAGCATCCATCTGGAATCTAAGCCCCCTCTTGATATAGATGTGGAGTGGACACAACAATTCCAAGGTCCACAGGATGGAGGAATAGAGTATGAATTAGAGTGGACTTACTGATATTCTATTCATGAACTATTGTGATTAGTAATTGAAGAAAATGTGGCATTGGTGTGGAGAAAGTGGCCATGGTGGCTGCTGGGGGTAGGGAATAGGAGGAAGAGATGAGATGTGGGGGCATTTTTGGGACTTGGAGTTGCCCTGGGTGGTGCTGCAGGGACAGTTATCAGACATTGTATGTCCTCCCATGGCCCACTGTGTGGACTGTGGGAGAGTGTGGGCTATGGTGTGGACCATTGACCATGAGGTGCAGCGGTGCTCAGAGATGTATTCACCAAATGCAATGAATGTCTCATGATGATGGAGGAGATTGTTGTTATGGGGGGAGGAATGGGGGGAGGGGGGTGGGTGGTATAGGGGGACCTCATATTTTTTTAATGTAATATTAAAAAAATAAAGACAAAAAAATATTAATAAAAATGTTTAATATCCCAATTCTATCTTAATGAAAACTAAAGTTTACTCTCAATTCTATCCTTAAAGTAAAAATAAACAAAAATACTTTAATTGTTGTAGAAAGAGGTATTCTAATCCTATAAATTATTTCCATGGATGATGGAGTTCAAGTGTAGGCATTGCTACTTAAGTTCTAAAAGCTTCTAAAGTCATCACCCAATTTAGTCTTCTATAATTAACCAGTAAAATTTTTAAGATCACAAGAAATTTTCTACCATGCATATTATAGATTTCAATGAATGCCACTATTCCAACATAAGTAGAAATCATATTAAATACTCAAAAACAAGGGAGAAGTACATTGCTTCCAAAAAATACATTAGAAAAGGTCATTCAGTTTTAATTTTTTTTCACTTTTTCTTCATGATCCAAATATTTTTAAACGCAAAGAAAATTAATTTTCCATGATTTGTCAGGGACTGGCACTAAAAAAAATTTGTTTTACTGTAAATGACTTGTACAAATGAAAGTATCAAATGGAGATCCAGTTATCAAAATGATAGCACTCTATGCAAGTAAAAGTTCACAATTACTTGCATAGAACACATAAAAATAGTCAGTTTGCTAACTGTATTAGTCAGCCAAAGGAGTGCTGATGCAAAATACCAGAAATTGGTTGGTTTTTATAAAGGATATTTATTTGGGGTAGAAGCTTACAGATATCCAACCATAAAGCATAAGTTACTTCCCTCACCAAAGTCTGTTTTCACACGTTGGAGCAAGATGGCTGTCAACATCTGTGAAGGTTCAGGCTTCCTGGGTTCCTCCCTTCCTGGGGCTTGCTTCTTTTTCCTCTCTGAGCTTACTTCCTGGGGATCCAGCTTATGGCTTCAGCATCAAACTCCAACATCAAAACTCCAACATCAAAACCCCTCTAGCTCTGTCCTTTGTCATGCCTTTTACCAAAAGGTGGGGACTCAACACCCTACTGGCAAAAGAGGTTTACATAATTACTTAACCAAGTAAACCTATGAATCCAGTATAATCTAATAGGCCCAAGGGAAAAGATCAGTTTACAAATACAATCCAATATTTATTTTTGGAATTCATCAAAAATATCAAACTGCTACACTAAACAACTCTTGTGATTTGAAAGAACTACTGTTGAGGGTGAAGGAAATAGATTTATTTGTTAACTTGTAAAGAGATTAAAGAGCTTGAAACAAGTATTAAAAGGAAATTTGTGCCTATATATTAGAATGGTGTTAGGCTTTATATACACCAATTTTGATCATCAAATTATTGGTTTTTTTAGGAAGAAATGACACTACAGAACTGCAGCACTGGTCCAACAATCTTGTCTTTTTCTTTTAAAGCAAGAAACAGAATGCAAGTAATCCAAAGCACTAGCAGGCATCTATTAATCCAAAATACTAGCTTCTTAATTCTAAAAGCACTTGCAAAGAAATTCATTGAAAGGATGGAAGGGGATAGAAGCAATTCCTAATAACTGGAATTCCATGAGTGTGTACATCAAGTTGTATGAGGCTGTTTTTTTAATTTATCTTTTACATGGTCATTTTTTTCCTCAAATACTACAGTTTTTCTTGGACTTTTTCCTCAAAGTATAAAAAGAAGTTCTTTCATTGCACACTTAGAAGTGCACAATTCAAGCATTATAGAGCTATCTATATATTGATAAATCCCATCAAATCTTGGATAATTCAATAATATATAAAATATCAGAAAGCCCAGTTCTTTTTGTTACACATAAGGTTCAAATATTCAATCTAAAGAAAACCACTTAATCATATTTTAGCTTTCCTCTATATTTGCATGTTGATACACTTATCAAAACCCTGTATATTGTGTTTGGTCTTATGATTGTCAAGTTAGGTTTAAATCTCACAACCAGCCATCCAGACAAAACAGGTAATCAGAAAGATTCTCTCCTCTCCACTTCCCTAACCCCAGTAACTAGAAGTCAGTATTATGACATGACTCCAAACACTGGTCTGTGATGATAAATGCTAGGTCCAATTTTTTCTCAATCCTTGTTGGTGTAGCAAACTTGGTAGAACTCAGGTGTGGAGGCCATTTCTGATCCCCCAAACCAAACTGCATTTAGCTGCATGTGGTGTGTAATCACTTGTACATCAATAAGCTTTGGCTTCAATCTACCATCACTCAGTTCTTCACTTAATTTCAGCCTGGCATCTACAGTCTTTTTCAAATCGCTGCAAGAGATGTCCAAAGTCCCTGAGCATGGTTGAACCTCCAGAGAGGACAATGTTCTTGTAGAGAGGAGGACAATTCTGAGTCACTTCATTTGCAACTTCTGAGATAGGTTGTGTGAAGTCTGGATTAGCAAACTCTGGGTGAAAAAGGATTTCAGGTCCCAAGAATCTCTCAAAACCAACATCGGTGGAAAATTTCTTCTTTGAGATGGCATTGATTCCATATACTGCTTAATCCCCATTCACCCATCTGTGTCATATTTGTTAAATTCTTTTACTAAATCTGGGCAGACATGACTATAGCTCTTCTTTATTGCCTTAGCTGTTTCCAAGGATCGCTCTGGAGGAATTCCTACTTCTCAGTCTCTCAGCAGTGCTGAATAAAATACATTATATCTCGTCCTGCAATTGGGATGTGCTTGAAGCATTGGCCAATCACCTACCCCTCAGCTGCAGGAGTAAGGAGTGACACCATCTCCACTGTCTAGCACTATACTGGTCAGTGTCTGTTCTCCTAACTTTCTTGAGGTCCAGGATACAGCTAAGGCATGAACAGCCTGCACACCAATGTACGAGCCTGGAACAGAAAGACCCAAACATTATTTCAGTAGTGTATTTCCTGTTTTCTGGAGTATTCAATGGAGGTGCAGCAAAAGAAAATAATGGTCTTCAGGTTCTGCCCATAAGTATTTAAAGGTCACTTGCTCCATAAACCTTTGCATCAAGCCCCAATCTCCAACTCTTCCATCGCAGATTGGCCCCTTTGCTGCACTGCAGGTTCTCCTATTGCTTTACCACCAGTGAAGAAGTCTAGGTCCTCCACACCTTTCCTTCCCCTCCTCTGAGCTGGATCACCCACTTTTGCTGACCCCTTAGTAGCAATACAGGAAGGGATGATAAACTGTGGTTCTGTATTTCCAGCGTATCCTAGCTTTGTGTACCCTGTGCCACAGCCCACCACACAGGCTGGCAGCTGCCCACCATCCTCCTCCTCACCTGCTGCTGCCACTGCTGGTGCCAGCTCCAAGCTGCTTGAGGCCTGGGATTAGCAGCAGGAGCTGGGGGCTAGCTGACTGTCCACAGCTGTGCTACCCCCTCTGTCCTGGGGGGAAATCAGGAAGCTGAAACCAATAGGATCTTTTGATGAGTTAAAGCATGGCCCTACAGCCTCAGGACGGTCCTGGTCCTATTACCCAAGGCCTTATAGGGAAGGCCTCAGAGAAGGAAAAGCCTGGGGAGCAGCCAGGAGCCGGAAGTCAACAGAACCCAAAGGCAGGAAAGGCTGCAGGACGCACGAGACAGAGGAGCCAAGGACCAGGATCCCTGGAAGCCGTAGCCCCCCGGGAGGGAGCATGGCCTTGGTTCTGGACTCCAGGAAACCAGGAGCCAATAAATTCCCGTTGTTTAAGCCCACCCAGTGCATGGTATTTGATTTAGCAGCCAGAAACTAAAACACTGATACCAAAAACTTTCAAAGGTAGTACAAAAACGTGAAAACTATAGACTGATGAACATAGAGCCAACAAACTTTAACAAAACATTAACAAACAGAATCTAGCAATATATAAAAAGAATTATTCACCGTAGCTAAGTGGGTCGATGCCAGGGATGCAGGCTGGTTCAATGTTTGAAAATCAACCAGTATAACCTAATGAAGGAAAATCATGTGATCATATAAATAGATGCAGGAAATGCATTTGACTAAATCCAACATCCATTTCGTGATCTTTTTTTAAATTTCAGAAAAATAAGATCAACTTGATAAAGAGCATCTACAGAAACCATACAACTAAAATTATACTTAGTGATGAGAGACTAGATGGCTTTCCTCTAAAATTCAGAACATGGCAAGGAGGTCCACTCTCACTTCAACATAGGCAGGAAGCGATAGCCAGTTCAATAATCAAGAAAAGGAAACAAAAGTATGCAGAAAAGAAGAAATGAAACTGTCTCTATTTGCAGATAATATGTTGTCTACATAGAAAATCCCAAAGAATCTACAAAACAAAATTCCTAGAACCAATAAGTTCAGTAAGATAACAGGATACAAGATAAACATGCTAAAATCAATTGCATTATGCATACTAGCAATGAACACACAAATACTGAAATTGAAAATATAACACCATTTACAATCATGTCAAAAAAAGTGAAATACTTAGGTGTACATCTAACCGAACATTAAAGAATCTGTATCCTGAAAACCACCCAACAGTGATAAAATAAATCAAAGAAGTGCTAAACAAATGGAGAGACATACCATGTTCCCATACTGGAAGGCTCAATATAGTAAAGATGTCAATCTCTTCAAACAGATAGGCAGTTTTAAGGTAATTCCTACCAAAATCTCAGCAAGATTTTTTGTACATAAGGCAAGATTACTCTAAAATTTATATGGAATGGCAAAGGAACTAGAATAACAAACAATTTTGAAAAGGAAGAATAAAATAGGAGGAATCAATCAGTTTATCTGATTTCAAGTGTTATACAACTACAGTGTTTAAAGAAGTATTTTCAGAGGCATAAATACACAGATTAGTGGAACAGAGCAACAAGCCTAGAAATGGACCCACCCAAGTAGACCCAACTTTTCTTTCTTTTTTAAAATTCAAACTTTATTTCAAATTCAAAAAATAAAATAACAGACAAAAGGCAACTTAATAAGTAGTTATGGAAACATTGCTCCAAAACAGTTAAGTCCAGCCACTTTTAATCTCACCTAATCCTAAAACCAGAATCAGTTGTTCCTCCAGTGTTCAGAAAGATAGCACATGAACACAGACTGGTTAAATGACATAATCAGGGTCTCCTTGTTAATGAAGAAAATGAAGAAGGGGAAAAAAATCTTAGTCATATACATACCTCATAAAACTAAACCCCATTTTTTTTACCTTTAGCACTAATATAGTACCTTCTTTGCTTTTGCTACAAAATATTACAATCTTTTGTTAACTGTAGTCTATAAATTATGTTAGTTATATTTCCCATGTATCACATTCTTAATACCCTGTAGTAGAACTTTCCTGTATTTATATTAACCAAAGTCCTCATCTACTGTCCAAATCACTGTTATACCATCCCTACATTATCCTCTATCTGTCTTCCAACTAAGATTAACCTCCCTAGAGTACCCATTTCAGCCGCAATCACATTCATAAATCAAGTTTATTATACCCATTAGAATGCGCTACCATCAAATCCATTACCATTGTAACGGAGGAGGTGGAGTCCTGGGCAGTGGACCAAGGACTCTGATATTCCAAAGAAACCACATGAAGGGACAGCAGCTGTCATATCACTTTTTACCCAGAAGTCCAGATGACAGCCATCATGCAGCCACCCTGCCAGACAGCAGGGAAACCAAGATTATATGGGCTAGACAGCACAAAGAGGGGGTCTGGCTAATGTGCATGGCAGCTCGAGGGTGCACATAGACCAGTAACGATCAGCAGTGAGTGCATGCCTATGGGGGCTGAGGGGAGAAGCGGAATGTGTAGGTTCCCAGAACGGGAAACCAAGGGTTTGAACACTTAACATTCCTTTGAAGCAGAATGATTGCTCTCCTGGCCTCAAGTTCTCTGCTGCTGATACGGCCATCTCCATCCCAGCCCTTCTGCCCTCAAGTTATGGAAAGGGAATTCCTTCTATATACCCTACAACCACATATTTACAATTGACCTTATTAAACACTCTACATATATCCAGCATCAGTTCCCCTTCTCAACCCACATTCCTTCTCCCACCAACCTACACTCCATAGTCCAAGTCCAAAAGCATATTCATCCTATTTAGTTCATATCAGTGAAACTATTCAACAATCATCCTTTTGTGTCTGGCGTATTTCACTCAATTGTAATACCCTCAGAGTTCATCTATGTTGTTATCTGCTTCCCAAATTGATTTTTTCTTACAGCTGAATAGTATTCCATCATATGTATATACCACATTTTGTTTATCCATTCATTGGTTGATGGGGACTTACGTTGTGTCGACCTTTTAGCAATTATGAATAAAGCCGCTATGAACATCAGTGTGCAAATGTCTGTTTGTATCTTTGCTTTCAGTTCTCCTGAGTATATTCCTAGTAGTGAAATTGCTGGATCATGCAGCAGGTTTATATTTAGCTTCCTGAGGAATCACTAAACTTTTCTTCCACAGAGGCTGCACCATTCTACATTCCCACCAACAGGGAAGGAGTATTCCTTTTTCTTCACATCCTCTCCAGCATTTGTAGTTTTCTGTTTTTTAAATAATGGCCATTCTGTATGGTTAGAAATGATATCTTATCTACATTTTCCTAATAGCTAGTGACATTGAGCATCCTTTCATGTGCCTTTTGGCCATTGTATGTATTTTCTCTTCAGAAAAATGTCAGTTTAAGTCTTTTGCCCATTTTTAAATTGGGTTCCTTGTCATTTTGTTGTTTAGTTCTGTTATCTCTTTATGTATAACATGGAAATGAAACCTTTATCGAATATGGGATTTCTGAATATTTTTCCTATTGAGTTGGCTGCATTTTCAGCTTCTTAACAAAATTGTTTGAAATACTAAAGGGTATCTACTTTTTATCTCATTGCTCATGCTTTGGATGTAAGGGCCAAGAAACCACCACCTAACCCAAGATCTTGAAGATGTTTCCCTACATTTTTTTCTAGGAGTTTTATGATCTAGTTTTTCAATTTTGTTTTTATTTTATTTTATAGTTTTATTTATATTTTTCTGCCTCTACTAATTTCCAACTTTATTCCATTATGATCAAAGATAGAGCTTGTATAATTACTATATTTTAAGATTTACTGAGATCTGACTTATGTCTCAACATAAGGTCTATCCTGAAGAAAGATCCATGAGCACTTGAGAAGAAAGTATATCCTGCTGTTTTGTGGCGTAAAACTCTATAAATGTCTGTTAGGTCTAGTTCATTTACTGTATTATTCAAGCTCTCTGTTTCCTTATTTATCCTCTGTCCAGATGTTCTACAAAATGCTGGTAGTGGTGTGTTGAAGTTTCCAACCATTTTGTACAGATGATTATCTCTCCTTTCAGTTTTGCCAATGTGTGTCTCACGTATTTTGGGGCACCTATGTTAGATGAATAAATACATATTATTTTTATTTCTTTTTGGTGAATTGTCCCTTTTAATAATACATAGTAAACTTCTTCATCACTTATAATTCTTTTGCATTTAAAATCTATTTTATCCAATAATGGTATTGCTACATCTGTTCTTTTTGGTTGCTATTACCATGATATAACTTTTGTGTGTTTTTTGTTGTTGTAGCTTTTTAAACTTTTTTAAATTTTTTTTATTTCTCTCCCCTCCCCCCCTCAGTTATCTGTTCTCCGTGTCCATTCACTGCACGTTCTTCTTTGTCCGCCTCTGTTGTTGTCAGCGGCACGGGAATCTGTTTCTTTTTGTTGTGTCATCTTGTTGTGTCAGCTCTCCATGTGTGAGGCGCCATTCCTGGGCAGGCTGCAATTTCTTTCTCGCTGGGCGGCTCTCCTTATGGGATGCACTCCTTGCGTGTGGGGCTCCCTTACGTGGGGGACACCCCTTTGTGGCAGGGCACTCCTTGTGCGCATCAGCCCTGCATGTGGGCCAGCTACACACGGGTCAAGGAGGCCCGGGGTTTGAACCGCAGACCTCCCATGTGGTAGAAGGATGTCCTAACCACTGGGCCAAGTCCGCTTCCCGTAACTTTTGTTTTGTTTTGTTTTGTTTTGCATGGTTCTATTTTTTATTTTATTTTATTTTATTTCTTCATTTTTAAAAAAAATATTACATTCAAAAAATATGAGGTCCCCATTCACCACCACCACCGCCACCCCACCACTCCCCTCACAGTAAACACTCTCCCCCATCATCATGACACATCCATTGCATCTGGTGAGTACATCTTTGGGCATCATTGCACCACATGGCCTGTGGTCCACACCATAGCCCACACTCTCACACGTTCCATCCAGCGGGCCATGGGAGGACATACAATGTCCGGCAATTGTCCCTGCAGCACCACCCAGGACAACTGCAAGTCCCGAAAATGCCTCCACATCTCATCTCTTCCTCCCATTCCCCGCACCCAGCAGCCACCATGGCCACATTTTCCACACCAATGCCACATTTTCTCGATTATTAACCACAATAGTTCATGAATAGAATATCATTAAGTCCACTCTAATCCTTACTGTTTTCCTCCTTGCTGTGGACCTTGGCTTGGTTGTGTCCATTCCACATTTATGTCAAGAGGGGGCTTAGATTCCACATGGATACTGGATGCAATCCTCCCGCTTTCAGTTGTAGGCACTCTAGGCTCCCTGGTGTGGTGGTTGACATTCTTTAACTCCATGTTAGCTGAGTGGGGTAAGTCCAATAAATCAGAGTGTAGGAGCTGAAGTCTGTTGAGGCTCAGGACCTGACTATCATATTGTCAGTCCAGAGATTCAAATCCCCTAGATATATCTTATAAACCCCAGCACCAACTACAATTCCAGTAAAGTAGCATGAAAGGCTTGTGAAAAGAGATCCCATCTGAGTCCAGCTCCATCACAGAGAAACACCAACTCCAAAGAAGGGCCAACTGACTTGGCAGTGAACTCCATATGCCATGACCATAAAACTTGTGGGTCTCTTTAGCCCTCAAAAGAACCAATACCTGGGGTTGTATCTACTTTATCTGTCTCTGAGACTCTGCTCAGGTGTGCATAAGGGCAATCCTTCTGACAACCTCCAGACTCTTTTTTAGAGACTCATAGCCATATGAACTAATTTGTCCTTTCCATTTCCCCCTTACTTTCCATCAAACAGCATTTTAACTCCTGTTATTATATGTAGACAGGGATATTCTGCTGGTCCGCGTTGAACCTTCAATTCAAGGTCATTTTCTAGTTACATGATCAGCTGGTACTTGGTAATGATCCCTCGGTGCCAGGGAGGCTCATTCCTGGATGTCATGTCCTACACTGGGGGGAAGGCATTGCATTTACATGCTCAGTTTGGCTTCGAGACTGGCCATATTTGAGTAACACGGAGGCTGTCAGAAGGGAACTCTTAGGCACAGTGCTGCTCTAGGCCTTGTTCTTATTTCAGGTGGATAGGCTCACAAGCATAGTCATTAGTATCAGGGGGTCACTGTTGGACCCTCATTCCTTCCTGGTCCTTGCCGTTGCACCTGGGGGACTGCTGCTGCTCCCCTTGGGACCACAACAGAGACCTCTCCTGGCCAGGAACCCAGTAACCCCCCAGCTGTTGTTTTTAATTGTTGCCACTATGAGTATATCCAAACATTTCCATGCACCCTGGACACATGCCCTGTATAACTCCCTGTCAACCGTATGTCCCCTGTCAATAACATCCCATACCAGAATTCCTCTGCTGCCATTGTTGAACCACTCTGTGATCTAAAACTTCCTGAAAAGTGAAGCCCAATATAATGTCAGGGTCCCTTAATAGTAAAATGGAATACAGTGATGAGTTTAAAGATTAGATATAGAATACATATTGATTTGGAAAAATTCTACATCCTATCTTTTTCTTTTCTTTTTTCCCTAATTATTGAGCTTCTCTTCACAAGAGCCTTAGATCACAGTAATTCATATATACAATATACAGTACTCCCACATATCCATTATAAAACCTTTTCCTTCCACAGCAATAATCTTTTAACTTATTCATATCATATTTACTGAAACTGATGTACAGATATTGAGACAATAGTTTTCAAACAAGGTAACATTTGTGTGGTTTATGACTTTAGGCTATACAGTTTTCTAAATTTTTTAGTTATCCTATGTTTTACATTATGGTTTACATTATTAGTCTGTCATCCCCTATATGTTTTTGGTGTAATATTACATGTTTTAAATCCATCCTTGTGTATTCTTGTGAAATGCTTCTTTGCCCTCACATTTACTTTGGTTCCATCTATTCAATATCTATTTCCCCCTCCCCTTGGGGCCCACAGGGACAGTCAATCTTCATTTCTTGAGGAGCCCTGTTCAGAGATCCTTGCAACAGGGTTGAGGGCTTGACTTGCTCAACTGCCCTAATGCCCTGGGAGCCACCATTTCTCTTGAGAGATACTCTATTTGATGACATTAGTCCTCCCCAGGATGTGGGTCTACCTTCACTCTCATTATATGGGTCTCTACCCAATGGTATAAACCACTCTGTCAAAATGAGCATTCAGATATTCCCTAGGAATCTGTCCTGTGTCAGATTATCCCCTTTGAGTATCTTAAACAGGTAACTTTCCTAATTACATTTTGAAAAGGTTTTCTCAGCATTATACTCTCAACCAACATCTGACAATCTCCTATGTTCATATGTTGCCCCACCCTCCCCCCAATTTCTTGGGCAACATTACCCATCTGCCCATCCCGATCCCCCCTCAACTCCCCAAAGCCCCACCCAAGGTAACCCTATGCCCCCATTTTGTACTTTCCTTGTACACATACTTACCTCCAGTTTATCATAGATTTCACCCATGGAGATGTCAGCTTACATCCTTCCTCTACACCCCGATTTCCCATAAGCCTATCTTCCAATCTCTAGCTCTCTGAGGCAGCTTGCTTATTTCAAATCATTGAGCTCATGTGATATTTGTCCTTCAATGCCTGGGTTGCTTCACTCAACATAAAGTTCTCAAGATTCATCCATGTTATCACGTGTGTTTGTAGTGTATTTGTTCTTAAAGCTGAGTAGTATTCCATTGTATGTATATACCACATTTTATTGATCCACTCATCTGTTGATGGGCATTTGGGTCGATTCCAACTTTTGGCAATAGTGAACAATGCTGCTATGAACAGTGGTGTGCATATATTGGTTTGTGGCCCTGCCTTCAGTTCTGCTGAGTATATACTCAGCAGTGGAATTGCTGGGTCATATGGCAAATCTATGGTTAGTTTTTTGAGAAACCACCAAACTGTTCCCCAGAATGGTTGGATCCTTCTGCATTCCCACCAGCAGTGGATGAGCGTTCCCATTTCTTCACATCCTCTCCAGCATTTGTATTCTTCTGTTTTTTTCATAGCTGCCAATCTTATGGGAGTAAGATGGTATCTCATTGTAGTTTTGATTTGCATTTCCCTGATAGCTAGAGATTTGGAGCATTTTTTCATGTGCTTTTTAGCCATTTGTATTTCTTCTTTGGAGAAGTGTCTGTTTAAATCTTTTTCCCATTTTTTAAATGGGTTGTTTATCTTTTTATTTTCAAGATATGGGAGTTCTTTATATATGCAAGTTATAAGTCTCTTATCAGATATATGGTTGCCAAATATTTTCTCCCATTGCATAGGTTCCCTTTTTACTTTCTTGACAAACTCCTTTGATGTGCAGAAGGCTTTAATTTTGAGGAAGTCCCATTTATCTATTTGTTCTTTCGCTGCTCGTGCTTTTGGTGTGATGTTCATGAAGCCATTTCCTATTACAAGGTCCTGTAGATGTTTCCCTACACTGCTTTCCAAGGTCTTTATGGCCTTGGCTCTTATATTTAGGTCTTTGATCCATCTTGAGTTGATCTTTGTATAAGGTGTGAGATGGTAATCCTCTTTCATTCTTCTACATATGGATATCCAGTTCTCCAGGGACCATTTGTTGAATAGGCCATTCTCTCTCAGTTGAGAGGGTTTGGTGACTTTATCAAATATTATATGGCTATATATAGGAGGTTCTATATCAGAACTTTCAATTCAATTCCGTTGGTCTGTGTGTCTCTCCTTATGCCAATACCATGCTGTTTTCACTACTGTAGCTTTGTAGTATGTTTTCAAGTCAGGTAGTGTGATTCCTCCAATTTCCTTTTTCTTTTTCAATATATCTTTGGCTATTTGGGGCCTCTTTCCTTTCCAAATAAATTTCATAGTTAGTTTTTCTAGTTCCTTAAAGAAGGCTGTGTTGATTTTTATTGGGATTGCATTGAATGTATAGATCAGTTTTGGTAGGATAGACATCTTAATAATATTTAGTCTTCCTATCCATGAACAAGGAATATTCTTCCATTTCTTTAGGTCTTCTTTGATTTCCTTGAACAGTCTTGTATAGTTCTCAGTGTATGAGTTTTTTACATCTTGAGTTAAATTTATTCCTAGGTATTTGATTTTTTTATTTACTATTGTAAATGGTATTTGTTTCTCGATTTCCTCCTGATCCTGCTCATTATTGGTGTACAGATATGCTACTGATTTTTGCGCATTGATCTTATAACCTCCAACTTTACTAAACTTATTTATGAATTCTAGAAGCTTTGTTGTAGACCTCTCAGGGTTTTCTATGTATAGGATCATGTCATCTGCAAATAATTAAATTCTGACTTCTTCTTTTCCCATTTGGGTGCCTTTTATATCTGCTACTTGCCTCAGTGCTCGAGCAAGTACTTCTAAGACAATGTTAAATAGAAGGGGAGACAGTGGGCATCTTTGTCTTGTTCCTGACTTTAGAGGGAAGGATTCTAGGATTTCTCCATTGTAAACAATGTTGGCTGTGGGTTTTTCATATATACTCTTTAGCATGTTCAGAAAATTTCCTTGTATTCTGATCTTTTGGAGTGTTTTTATCAAGAAAGGGTGCTATATTTTGTCAAATGCTTTTTCTGCATCTATAGATAGAATCATGTGATTTTTTTCCTTCAATCTGTTTATATGGAGTATTACATTGATTGATTTTCTTATATTGAACCAACCTTGCATACCTGGAATGAATCCCACTTGTTCGTGGTGTATAAATCATTTAATGTGTTGTTGAATATGATTAGCAAGTATTTTTTTGAGGATTTTTGCATCTAGGTTCATTAGAGAAATTGGTCTGTAATTTTCCTTTCTTGTGGTGTCTTTGTTTGGCTTTGGTACTAGGGTAATGTTGGCATCATAGAAGGAGTTAGGCAATGTTCCTTCTATTTCAATTTTTTGGAAGAGTTTCAGCAGAATTGGTGTTAGTTCTTTCCAGAATGTTTTGAAGAATTCACCTGTGAAGCCGTCTGGCCCTGGGCTCTTCTTAGTTGGGAGGTTTTTAATGACTGATTCTATCTCTTTACTTGTGATTGGTTTGTTGAGAGCATCACTTTCTTCTTTCATCAACATAGGCTGCTTATGTGTTTCTAGGAATTTGTTCATTTCCTCTGAATTGTCGTTTTTGTTGGAATATAGTTTTTCAAAGTATCCTCTTATGATAGTCTTTATTTCTGTGGGGTCAGTGGTGATATCTCCTTTCTCATTTCTTATTTTGTGTATTTGCATCTTCTCTCTTTTTTTCTTTGTTAGTCTCACTAAAGGTTTGTCAATTTTATTGATCTTCTCAAAAAACCATCTCTTGGTCTTGTTTCTCTTTTCAAATGCTTTCTTATTTTCTATTTCATTTACTTCTGCTCTTATCTTTGTTATTTCTTTCTTTCTTCCTGTGGGATTACTTTGTTGTTTTTTTTCTAATTCCTCCAAATGTGCAGTTAGTTCTTCAATTTTTGCTCCTTCTTCTTTTTGATGTATGAATTTATGGCTATAAATTTCCCTCTCAGTACTGCTTTTGCTGCATCCCATAAATTTTGGTATGTTGTGTTATCATTATCATTTGTTTCAAGGTAGTCATTGATTTCTTTTGAGATTTCCTCTTTGACCCACTGTTTTTCTAAGAGTGTGCTGTTTAATTTCCATATCTTGGTGTGAAATCTGGGCCTCTGGTCCTTGCAGATTTCCAGCTTCACTCCACTGTAGTCAGAAATATTATTTTGTATGATTTCGATCTTTCTGAATTCATTAAGCCTTTCTTTGTGGCCTAGCATATGGTCTATCTTGGAGAATGATCCATGTGCACTTGAGAAAAATGTATATCCTGCTGTGTTTGGGTGTAATGATCTGTATATGTCTATTAGATCCAGCTCCTCTAATATACTGTTCAAATATTTCATTTCTTTAGTGATTCTCTTTTGAGATGTTCTGTCCAGAGTTGATAGTGATGTATTAAAATCCCCCACTATAACTGTAGATGCATCTATTCTTTCACTTAGTTTTTCCAGCGTTTGCCTCACCTATTTAGAGGCGCCCTTGTTAGGAGCATAAATATTTATGATTGTTCGTTCTTCTTGACAGATTGTCCCTTTCACTAATATATAGTATCCTTCTTTGTCTCTCACAATTGCTTCGCACTTAAAGTCTGTTTTGTCTGATATTAATATACCTACTCCTGCCTTTTTTAGGTTATTGTTTGCTTGTAAGATTGTTTTCCAACCATTCACTTTCAGCCTCCATGAATCTCTGTGTCTAAGATGTGTCTCTTGTAGACAGCATACGGATGGGTCATATTTCCTTATCCAAAGTCCCAGTCTGAATCTTTTGATAGGTGAGTTTAATCCGTTGACATTCAGTGTTATTACTTTCAAGGAATTATTTATGTTAGCCATATTTTGATTGGACTTGTGTTTGTCATATTTTGTTTGTTTGTTTTGGTTTTTTTCTTCTTATTTTTTCTTTTTTGTTGCTCTTACACTCTCCTCCAACTCTGCCTGTCCTGTTTTTTCCTTTCTTCCTGCAGAACTCCCTTTAGAATTTCTTGAAGGGGAGGTTTCTTGTTGGCATACTCTCTCAATTTCTGTTTATCTGTGCATATCTTGAACTCTCCATCATTTTTGAATGCTAGTTTAGCTGGATGGAGTATTCTTGGTTGGAAACTTTTTTCTTTTAGTACCTTGACTATATCATACCACTGCCTTCTTGCCTCCATGGTTTCAGATGAGAAATCAGCACTTAATCTATGTAGCTTCCCTTATATGTGATGGTTTTCTTTTCTCTTGCTGCTTTTAGAATTTTCTCTTTGTCTTGAGCATTGGATAATTTGACAAGTATATGTCTTGGGGTGGGCCTGTTGGGGTTTATGATGTTTGGGGTGCGCTGTGTTTCTTGGATATGTACATCTGTCTCTTTCAGTAGATTTGGGAAATTTTCAGCCATTATTTCCTGCAACTCTCCTTCTGATCCCTTTCCCTTCTCTTCTCCTTCTGGGATGCCTATAATACGTACATTTGTGTGTTTTGCATTGTCATTCAGGTCCCTAAGTCCTAGCTGGATTTTTTCTATCTTTTTATCGATCAATTCTACTATCTGTTTGATTTCCAATGTACTGTCTTCCACATTGCTAATTCTCTGCTCTGCCTCTTCTAATCTGCTGCTATTTGCTGCGAGTGCATTTTTGATTTCTTTAACTGTGGTGTTCATTCCCATCATATCTCTTATCTTTTTGCATATGTCTGCAATTTCCCCTCCAAGTGTTGTCTTCATATTGCTAACCTCTTCCTTTACTTCATTAAATTTGTCGGTGATATATATTCTGAGATCTTTAATTATTTGTGCAAAGTTCTGCTCCCCTTCCTGATTTTTAGTTTGTTCATTGGATTCAGCCATGTTTTCCTGATTACTGGTTTGGTTTGTAGTTTTTTTGTTGCTGTCTGGTCATCATTTTATCTTGATGGGTTTAATCTGTTCCTTAGCTTCTTTGTCTAGTCTTGGGGATTAATTGGCTGTTGTTTTTGCGTAAGTGTTATATCTTCTCTTTGTCACTTTGTTCTTCTTATTCTAATTTCTTATTTCTGGCTGCGTTCACTTTGAAGGAAAGTATTAGGGCCAGGGAAAGGCAATTGTGTAAGAAAGGAAAATGTGTAGGTAGTATTGGTAATAAATGTTAACAGAGCAACAATATGAGATCTGGGAGGATGGATATTAGATTCATGTAAGTTGTGTAGAGTTATAGCAGTAAGTAGAGTACCTATAATGAGGTAGTCGACTGAATATGGGAGGAATATGGTATGAATTAGACAGCTAGTGTTTTCATGAAAGAGGGAAAGAGAAAAGAAAGGCAATAGTTTCAAGAGTGGATAAAAGCAGAAAACAAAACAAAGGTATTAGAAATTAAGAGCTAGACAATTTGGGGATCAAAGAAAGGGAGGTGGAATATAGGAGAGACAGTAGATGATAGAGGATATCAAGATGTGGGGGAAAGGGGATAGTGTAGGTAGCCAAAATCAATTCACACAGAAATGAGGCAACAGAGGATGAGGAAACTCAGCAAAAGTGAGGTGTTCCCTGCAGCACCTATTGTGTAATTAAGATAAAATAAGAAGAAAATGAGGGACAAGAGAAAAGAGAGAAGAAAAAAAAGAGAGAAGAAAGAAATAAAGAGAAAGGGGGTGGGTAAAGAAAAGGGAGGGGAACAAGTAAGGAAAAGAAAAGAAGATATAGAACACTGATGTGGGCTATGGGTGGGAGGCTCTGTCTCTTCAGAGATAACCTAAACTATCTGTGACTTGTGGGTGTGAGATGATAAAAGGCTGCATTCCTGCCCTTCGTGAGCAGGAAACAGTTTAACAATGCAAGGTCTATAAACTTTAAGTATTCAGGGGAAATGCAAACAAAATATGCTAAAAGCTTATCTAGAATGCCTGGGGTCCATGCTAAAAGCTTAACCTAAGATGTGGAAGATATATATGCTAATTCAAGCGTATTGAACTGAAACAAAAGGACCATTTGGCCTTTCCTCTCTGTATAAAAAGGACTCAAAAATCTTGTTCAAGGCTTGGGATTGAAACAGAAAGCTCCTGAGTCTGGCCAGCCATCAATAAACCATTTTTCCTTCTCAAAATCATTCCTGAGTCCTGGCCTCTCTATACACAAATAATTGAACCTCTCTCAAATTCTACAACAACACCAACAACAACAACAACAAAAACCCCTAAATAAATGAAAAAAAAAAGACCTTGGGGGATACAGTGGGAGAAAAGACTAGGAAATAATGCAATATTAGCAACCAGGACAGTAAAAAATTAAAAATTAAAAATTAAAAATTTAAATTTAAATTTAAAAAAACGCAAACTTTGAGGGCTAGGACAACCAAGGACCTCAGATGGGCCTCAGGGCATGTGGATTCAGGGATGGAAAGTCTGTGATATTGCAGACTCAAGAGGTGTGAGTCTCTGGGGTGTGGGCCACCAGGGTTTAGGGGACACAGACCTGGCAACCTCAAATCCAGTGAACAGGGAGCCTGGGAGCACTGCAGTGCAACACAGCCTTCAGGGATCCCCACCGTTGGGTGCCAGCCCTATGGGAGAGGTCACATCTGCAAACTCTGACCTATGTGTCCGAAACCCGCAATTCACCCTCTCACTAGGGTCTCTTCTGTGGCTGTATCACCAATTCGACTTTGGGACACCTCCCGCCCTGCAAGCCCCTGAAACAGCCAGTTGGGGCCGCCTCTATATTGCAGCCAATTTAAGGATGCTGCAGATCCACAGCCAGGCCTAGGGGCGGGGCTCTAGCCAGAAGCGTTGTATCAGTGTCTGAAACCAAAAATCCCACGCCTGGCAAAAGATTCCCCTAATCGGCTTCCAGACGCCTCCCACCCTGCAGTCCCCCGAAATAGCCTCCTGATGACATATCTTTACTGCGAGTGATTTAAGGCTGCTGCAGATCAGCAGCCGGCCTTGGAGGCAGAGCTCTAGCTAGAAGCGCTATTATTCATGTCAGAAATCAAAAATTCCCCACCTCGCAAAAAACTCCTGTCTGTCTGACCAAATCAGTTTGCGAAGGCCTCCTGCCCTGTTAGCCCCTTAATAGCCCGCTCAGGGCTTATGAATTCCCCAGTACCGCAGAGCCTCCAGGAATCACCGCCGCAGTGCTGGTGCTGCGGTTCCGCCCGTCCCAGGGGGGAACGTCCCAAACACAGCCCCTAACTCTGTGTAAGAGAGCCTCAATTTTATCTCTTACACGAATTTTCTCTGTTACCTTCCCATGAAATCGATGTCCAGACACCTCCTGCCCTGCAAAATCCCAAAACAGCCTGGTCCTGAAGAATTCTAATGCTGCCCAGCTGCTTCTTTGCAGGAGAGACTATAAGGTGCACTCACGCAACCACCATCTTCTAGCAAAATATAACTTTTTTCCAACCTTCACTTTCATTTTGATTGTGTCATTGCTTCTAAGGTAAATCTCTTGTAGACAACAAGTAGGTGGCTCATTTTTTTAATCTATTCTATCAGTCCTTTGTCTTTTAATTAGGGACTTCAATCCATTAACATTCAGTGTTACTACTATAACTACTGAACTGTATTACTGTTACTTCATTTTATCTCTTGGTTTTCTCTTGTCATATCTTACTATTATCTGTCTTTTGACACTTTCAGTTTCTCTTATAATCTTCATTTCTACACTCTTCTCCAGGCCTCTCACCCTCCTTTTTGTTCCTTTCAGGCTTTAACACAGTCTTTAATCTCTTCTAGATCTGGTCTCTTAGTAACAAACCCTCTCAGTTTTTGTCTATGAAGACTTTAAACTCACCTTCATTTCTGAAGGATAGTCTTGCTGGATGAAGACTTCTGGCTGGTAGTTCTTTTCTTTCAGTACCTTAAATATATTGTACCACTGTCTTCTTGCCTCCATGGTTTCTGATGAGAAATTAGTGGTTAGCCCCTTGTAAGTGATACAATTGTTTTTCTCTTGCTGCTCTCAGAATCTTCTTTTAATGTCTGGCCTTTGACATTCTGAATAGTAGATGTCTCAGGGTAGGACTATTAGGATTTATTCTACTTGAAGTTTGTTGTCCTTCTTGAATATTGATATTTCTGTCTTTCATAAGGGTTGGAAAATTTTCCAACATTATTTTCTCAAATATTCTTTCTATCCCTTTTCCATTCTCTTCTCCTTCTGGGATACTGTAACACATATGCTTGTGTTTCGTGTTGTCATTAAATTCCCTAAGATCCTGTACAATTTTTTCCATTCTTTTCTTTGTCTGTTCTCCTATCTTTTCAAGTTCAGATGACCTGTCCTTAATTTCACTTCAAATCTGCTGTTACATGCCTCTAATGTATTTTTTTTTTTAATTTAATTCCCTTCCCCTCCCCTGGTTGTCTGTTTTCTGTGTCTTTTTGCTGCGTCTTGTTTCTTGTTTCTTTGTCCGCTTCTGTTGTCGTCAGCGGCACGGGAAGTGTGGGCAGCGCCATTCCTGGGCAGGCTGCTCCCTCCTTCACGCTGGGCGGCTCTCCTTATGGGTGCACTCCTTGCGCGTGGGGCTCCCCTACGCGGGGGACACCCCTGCGTGGCACGGCACTCCTTGCGTGCATCAGCACTGCGCATGGGCCAGCTCCACATGGGTCAAGGAGGCCCGGGGCTTGAACGGACGCCCTAACCACTGGGCCAAAGTCCGTTTCCCCTCTAATGTATTTTTAATCTCATCCATTTTGTCTTTTATTCTTATAAGATCTGCTACTTTTTTGCGACTTTCAAATTGTTCTTTGTGCTCACACAGTGTCATCCTAATACCCTTCATCTCTTTAGTCATATTTTCCTTCATTTCCTTATATGGATTAAGCAAGTTTGTATGGACATCATAGATTAAATGCTAAATCCTGTGTCTTGCCTGGAGTTTTGGTTTTGCCTTTGGCTGGGCCTTCTCTTCCTGTTTCTTAGTATTGTTTATTATCTTTTATTGATATCTAGTCATCTTATTATATTGGTGATTTTGTTCTGTTGATCAATTTCTCTCTCTTGCCTAGTGGTTTTCTTTCACAGCTCTTCTTAGATATTTTAGTTCAATTTTTAAAACTTTAAGACTGTCCTGTTTAAGTTATCAAACATGGGCAGGGAGCCACTAATGGGGCATAAGCCTGATTTATAGATACTGGGAAAGAAATGGGAGAGATAGCCTTGTTCGCCTTCACCTTCCTGGGTGTCCATCAGGTGGTATACTTCAAAAAACTTTTCCACTGATATGAATCTTTCAGTTTCCACTAACTAGTCCTTCAGACCTAGTGATTTAAGTTATGGTGATTGCATTTACAAAAGAGAAACTACACTCAACTTTCAGCCATACCCTCCCTCTTCCCAGGGAAGAATATATCTTTTTGAGCCTCAGGTGTTACCAACGTTGTTTGCCTCAGGGGTGGGGGGCGGGCAGTATTCCCAGACAGGGGACATCAAATCATGGGTTTCCCTGGGTCTCTCCATCTGTTTGTTTCCAGTCCCTCTTAGATGATGTGCATGGCACTCTCCTGGTCTTTTTTTTTTTTTTTTTTTTTCTTTTTTTTTAATATTTATTTATTATTATTATTTTTTAATTACATTAAAAAATATATATGAGGTCCCATTCAACCCCACCGCCCCCGCCCCCCACTCCCCCCACAGCAACACTCTCTCCCATCATCGTGATATATCCATTGCACCTGGTAAGTTCATCTCTGAGCATCACTGCACCCCATAGTCAATGGTCCACATCATAGCCCAGACTCTCTCACGTTCCATCCAGTGGGCCCTGGGGGGATCTACAGTGTCCCGTAATTGTCCGTGAAGCACTATCCAGGACAACTCCACGTCCTGAAAATGCCTCCACATCTCATCTCTTCCTCCCGTTCCCCACACCCAGCAGCCCCCATGGCTACCGTTCCCACACCCATTCCACATTTTCTCTGTGGACATTGGATTGGTTGTGTCCATTGCACACCTATGTCAAGTGAGGGCTTAGATTCCACATGGGTACTGGATGCACTCTTCCCGCTTCTAGTTGTAGACACTCTAGGCTCCATGTTGTGGTGGTTGACCTTCTTCAACTCCATGTTAGCTGAGTGGAGTAAGTCCAATAAGTCAAAGTGTAGGAGCTGAAGTCTGTTGAGGCTCTGGGCCTGGGTGTCATATTATCAGTCCAGAGATTCAAATCCCCTACATATATCTTAAACCCAGCACCAACTACAATTCCAATAAAGTAGCATGCAAGTCTTGTGAAAAGAGATCCCCTCTGAGTCCATTTCCATCACGCAGAAACACCAGCTCCAAAGAAGGGCCATCTGTCATGGCAGTGAACCCCTTCTGCCATGACCATAGAACCCGTGGGTCTCTTTATCCCTCAAAAGAACCAATACCTGGGGTTGTATCTACCTTATCTGTCTCTTAGACTCTGTTCAGTTGTACATAGGGGTATTCCTTCTGACAACCTCCAGACTGTTTTTTAGAGACTCACAGCCTTATAATCTCATTTCTCCTTTCCATTTCCCCCTTACATTAGGTCAAACCGCTTCCCGAAGTCATGTTATTATATGTAGACCGGTATATTCTGCTGTTCCGCATTGAATCTTTAATTCAAGGTCATTTTCTAGTTGCTTCTTCAGCTGGTATGTGGTAGTGATCCCTCGGTGCCAGGGAGGCTCTCCTGGTCTTTGGATCCCCAAAATGACTGAGCACCTGCTTCCCACATGGGAGGGCCTGGGTTCAATTCCCAGTGCCTAAAAAAAAAAAAAAAAAAAAGACAGCAAACAAAAGGAAAAAACTACTCAGTGGAGCTGATATGGCTTATTTGTTGAATGAAACTACTCAGTGGAGCTGATATGGCTTATTTGTTGAATGCCAGCTTCCCACATGCAAGGTCCCAAGTTCAATCCCTGGTCCAGTACCTCAAGAGAGAGAGAGAGAAGGGGAGGGGAGATAAAGAACTTCACTCAGAGTCTTACACTTTTTAAATAAATTATCAGGTTGGATCATACATCTATATGTAAAATGTAAAACTGTAAAACTTTACGTGCATAAACAGGAGAGGGAAGATGGTGGGGTAGGGTGCTCCAGGACTCAGTCCTTCCACCAGAACAACTATTAAATAGGCAGAAACTGTCTGGAACAACTGTTGTAAAACTGTGGATGCCAGAACACTATACAGCAACCAGAGAAGACCAGGAGGAGGAGGTTGATAAATTACAGTAAATAAATGTAAATTGCTTTCTGTGTGTGGTGCTACCAGCACCTATTCCCCACACAGTTCTCCCAGGGGGCCCAGTCCTTGGCTAGCTCACTGGTGACAGCGAGGGGCATAAACATCCTTATTGATCATTAATCATGGTTACTGATTGACACTCAGAAGGTCACCATAATTTCAAATGGCCCTGGACAAGGGCAGCAGCTACCATTGTTTCAATATGCTAAACAGGGGCAGCAGCAATGGAGACTTATGGACATTGAGCTTTATCAGGACTGTGAGGGACAGTTAGCTGAGGGCTACATTTGCTGGGCAGGCCAGGGAAGCTCAGCTTTGGGGAACCCTGGTAGAGGTGACTGGCACTCCTCCTGAGCCCCTCCCCAGGACACTCTGGAGCCAGTCTCTCCCCCTTCATGTGTCCCTGGCTCTGGTTCAGCTGAGAAAGACTGACTTGGGAAAGTCCTCTCCAGTGTTCCCCTTCTGCAAGGATTTGCCCTCCAGGCAAAAAAGCAGCATGAGATAATGAAAGGAGTATAAGAAACATGAGAGGTAGAAAGGCTTACATACTTCTGCTTTTTGACATTAAGTAGAAGGGGGAAATGGCAAAGACAAATGAGTTTATATGGCTAAGAATCTTTAAAAAAGAGTCAAGACATCAACAGAGGAGTCGCACTTACAGGACCACAGAGACAGCCAAAGTAGATACAACCTCAGGTACTGATGTTCCTGAGGGCTACGGAGACTCACGGGTTCTATGGTCATGGCAGATGACTCTGGAATTCAGTTCTGGGTCAGCTGATCCACTTTGGAGTTTGTGTTTCTGAGTGTGATGGAGTTGGACTCAGAGGTGACCTTTCGACAAATGTCTCTTCTGTCACTTTTATTGAAACTGTGGTTGGCATTATGGTTGGTATCTATTCAGGAAACTTGCATCTCTGGACTATTCATGTGCCAGTTGGGCCCTGAGCCTCAGCAGACTTACAACTCCTACTCTCTGGTTCATTGGACTTACCCAGGCCAGCCAACAGGGAGGTGAAGATGGCCAACCACCACACCCCCTATTGTAAGGTGCTAGCTGTATGCCTGATAACTCAGTGGATCACTCCCTGGGTCCCTTCTCTTAGAAGGCAGTGGGACTTGAACCAGGGACCTTCTTCATGCAAGGCAGGGATTCCTCCACTGAGCTACACAGGCTCTATAGGTTAGCAAGGCTTCTGAAAGCTTACCCTGTTTCCCTTGGGTGAGTTTGGCTTCTGTCAGCTTTCAGGGGTCTGAACTAGTTCCTCTCTCCCAGGGTGGCTGGGTGTGACAGCCTGCCTGAGCAGACCCCCTCCTCTCTCCCTGGGACCACCTCAGTGCTGGCTGGGGTCATCCCCAAAATTCAAAGGGGGCTCGGGTGGCTAGATCTCTCTTCTTCCCAGGGAGCATTCCCTCCCACTCAGCTGGCTGATGAGAGCCAGGACCTCCATGGAGGCTATTTGCCTTGAGGTGGGGGCTTACATGCCTGCTGTTTTCAGCCACGGGTGAGCAGCTCCTAGTTTTCCCTTGGCCTCTTTGTCTCTTTGTTCTGCTCCCTTCTGAACCCAGGACCTGTCAGATGCCTTTTGTCAATCTGAGAAGGCCTGGAAAGGAAGATCTTGGCTCCAGATCTGCGGGGTGTGCTGGAGGAACTGTCCTCACAACAGGGTTTTCAGGACAGTCCGATTTCCAATGACCCTTGTGTTGACACATCAGGCAAGGTGTAGATGGGGGCCTTGTATTAGGGCAGAAACATGCCCAGTGACCTTCCTTTCCACATTTTAAACAGGGTCCAGGTGGTGGCTGAGGGGAGGAAGGGGGAGTGGTTCGAGAACTGATTTTGAGGACAGCAGCAAGGAGGGAGGCTTTAACCTGATCTTGCTTATGTTTTCCAATTTGGCTTCCTTCTCTCTATAGTTAAAGACCTTGAAGGCAGCTTTTTCTCTTTTTAAAGATTTGTTTATTTATTATTTCTTTATTTCTTTATTTCCCCTTCCCCCTACCCCCACCCAGTTGTCTGTTTTCTGTGTCTATTTGCTGCATCTTTGTCCGCTTCTGTTGTTGTCAGCAGAACGGGAATCTGTTTCTTTTTGTTGTGTCAGCTCTCTGTGTGGGCAGCACCATTCTTAGAATCTGTGTTTCTTTTTGTTGCATCATCTTGTGTCAGCTCTCCATGTGGGTGGTGCCATTCCTTGGCAGGTTACACTTTTTTTTGCACTAGGCAGCTCTCCTTATGGGGCGCACTCCTCGCACGTGGGGCTCCCCTATGTTGGGGACACCCCTGCATGACACGGCACTCCTTGCGTGCATCAGCACTGCACATGGGCCAGCTCCACATGGGTCAAGGAGGCCCGGGGTTTGAACCGCGGACCTCCCATGTGGTAGACGGATGCCCTAACTACTGGGCCAAGTCCAGTTCCTGAAGGCAGCTTTAATTAGGTTTTTTTGAGGAGTTTGAGGGCCATTTTCTAACTTTTGTAGTTTTTTCCTCATATTGGGATAAGATTGGATAGTGAAGTGGGTGTGTAAATATAGCTGACCAGAGTCCGAGTCAGGATTTAAATTAG
Source organism: Dasypus novemcinctus (assembly GCF_030445035.2). Taxonomy (NCBI): domain Eukaryota; kingdom Metazoa; phylum Chordata; class Mammalia; order Cingulata; family Dasypodidae; genus Dasypus; species Dasypus novemcinctus. Next base: position 127,555,406 of record NC_080680.1, on the reverse strand, counting down.
TATATTTAAGGAGAGACTCAGTTAATCTGTTCATGAGGGCAGCTGGATTTTCATCAGGCTTCTGTGAGATTTCTTTAATTTTATCATAATTAACTGCCTTAAGAGCAGCCTTTTTCATACCTTCTATTATGCAGATTAAGAAAAGGGCCATATGAGCAAGGTCAGTGGAGTCTGGTTGGTAATCCCAGGAGGGGTTAGTGGTGGGAACTGCAGTGGGACTGGCCAGATGCCTATTGGGATCCTAAGTATGCATGGAGCCTGCAAAAGCAGTAGCTGCAGCCCAAATGTGGTTTTTTTCTTCTGAAGTCGTGGAGGAGGTAAGGATAGCATATGTGTCCTGGTATGTGAGGTCATATGAGCGAGTGACGTGTTGAAATTCTTTGATGTATGTAGCAGGGTTTTCAGAGAAAGATCCTAACCGGTCCTCTATTTGGCTTAAATCTGAGAGTGAGAAAGGAACCTGTACTCTGACTATTCCTTCAGCTCCTGCTACCTCCTGGAGGGGCAAGAGAGGAGCTGGTGTCTGTGTGGAGTTAGGAGCCTGGTGCTGGCAGAGGTGGAGGGTGTGGTGCAGAAGGAGGGGTGGGGAGTCCTCACAAGTGAGTATGAGTGGGAAAGAAAGGAGGGTTAGAGGGCGGCGGTGATGAAGGGGGGAGAAGAAGGGATGGAGTGTGAGTTCAGGGATAACACTGGAGGGAGGAGGCACAGGTGGAGCGTGATCGAGGGATCAAAATCGGAGTTTTCACAAGTTTTAGGTGGTGGAGTTGATGAGGAGGGAGATTTCTGAGGAGGTTTCTGGTGTAAAAGAAGAATTTGGTAGGAAGAACAGGATTGGCAGAGGGAGGGGTGATTTCGAAGATAGAAAAATGCCTGACTGTTAGGGATCTCTGGCCATCTGCCATGGCACTGGATAAAGTTCTCTAAGTCTTGGAGAACTTGGAAATCAAAAGTGCTATTTTCCGGCCATTGACTTTCATTGTCCAATTTGTATTGCGGCCACACAGAAGTTGGATAGAAAATGAGTTTTTTAGGTCTGATGTTTCCTTCTGGGTACAGAGTTTTAAGGTTATGAAGGAGACAGCCCAGAGGCATGGATTTTGGGGGAGCTGAAATTGAATTCCCCATTTTAGGTGGCAGGGGTGAGACTAAGGACCTCTAGAATGGGGGAGATTCTGAATGAGACAGGCGTCCCCGAATCAGTCAGATATCTCCAAGGAAACGGGAAACCACTCTTGGAGCCAAATGTCTCTGGAGTCAAGGGGCTTCTTCCCATGAGAACACAGGCACACCACCCACTGTGGCCCTCAGGAAATGGTGAGGATCCTGACCTAGTGCTAGTTTTTCCTGGTGGGTTGTCCTGGACAATGGAAAAGGAAAGAGAGACAGCCAGATCCTCTGGCAGAGAAATCCTTAACTCACCAGCCGAGATTCAATGTCCGGGGTTGGACGGGTGCTCAGCCCTGGCAGAGGGGAGAGTCCTCACTAGTCGATCAGTCTCAACATGACCCCCATCCCGGATTTTGGCATCATATGTTGGAGAAAATACGGTGCTCACTGGGACACGGAGACTGATACGAATATAGACAAAGAAAGATTTATTGAGAAGCTCTCCCAATGGAGGGGTGAAGAACAGATTTCAACCCATTCCTGGAAGGGGGGGATTTGAATTTATACAGAATTTTCCTAGGTGGGGAAATGATAGTTGGTGGGAGGGGTTGAGGGTTCGAGTGAGGTGCAGGGGCCAATAGGAAGCCCTAGAGATGAAAACTTTCCCTGGCAGTGACTAGAAGATAGGGGGTTAGGGAGTTATGGTTTCTTGGAATGTTGCAGGAACAGATGTTTCTTTGTTCTGTAGGAATTTTATCTCCCTCTGATATGTAGGTAGGGAAGATTTCCATTTTCCTTTACTCCCATCTCTATGTGGTTTCTTTATTTAACCTGTGGGGAAGTGCCATGCCCTTGGACACATAGGCTTATGGGGATGGGGTTAGCCTTTTCCCAGTGCATATCAAGGGAAACTGAGCTACAGCTTGTTAATTATTGCAAACCTCTAACAGTAATAACATTGAATGTTAATGGATTAAACTCTCCAATCAAGAGACAGATTGGCAGAATGGATAAAGGAATATGTCCCATCTGTATATATGACCCATTTATATGCTATCTACAAGAAACTCACCTTACACCCAGGGACGCAAGGAGGTTTTAAGTGAATGGTTGGAAAATGATTTTACACACAAAGAATAACCAAAAAAGGGCATGAGTAGCTATACTAATATTGGACAAAATAGACTTTAAAGCAAAATTATTGTAGAAACAAAGAAGGCCACTATATAATAATGAAAGGGGTAATCTATTAAAAAGAAAGAACAATCATGAACATTTATGCACCTAAACAGGGTGACTCAAAATACATGAGACAAACACAGAAAAACTAAGTGGAGAAATAGATGTCTCTACATATAGTGAGGGACTTTAATACACCATTATCACCATTAGACAGAACATCTCAACAGAGGATCAATAAAGAAATATAGACCTTAAATAATATGTTAGAAGCTCTGGACCTAATAGACATTTACAGAACATTACACACAGATATAGTGGAGTATACATTCAACTCAAATGCACATGGATCATTCTCCAAGATAGACTACATGCAAGGCCACAGAACAACTCTCAACAAATTCCAAAAGATTGAAATTATACAGAGTAATTTCTCTGACCAAAATGGAATGAAGCTGGAAATCAGTAAGAGGCAGAGAACCAAATTAGGCACAGAGATAGGGAAGTTAAACAACACACTCATACAATCAGTGCATCAAGGAGGAAATTGCAAAAGAAATCAATAACTACCTTGAAATGACTGAAAATGACAACACAACATAAAAGAATCTATGGAATGCAGCAAAAGCAGTGCTGAGAGGGAAATTCATTGCCAAAATTGTCTATAGTAAAAAAAAAGAAAGTGAAAATCAAAGACCTCACTGCTCACCTGGAGGATTAGAAAAAGAACAACAAACTAACCCAAAAGCAAGTAGAAAGAAGGAAATAACAAAGATTAAAGCAGAGCTAAATGAAATTAAAAATAAAGAAAGCACTAAAAAAATTAACAAAACCAAAAGTTGGTTCTTTGAGGAGATTAATAAAATTGACAAACCCTTAGCTAGACTAATAAAGAAAATAAGAAGATGCAAATATGTAAAATAAGAAACAAGGAAGGAGATATCACTGCTGATCCCACAGAAATTAAGAGTATCAAAAGAAGATAATTAGAAAAATTCTATGCCAACAAGATGGGTAACTTAGAGGAAATGGATAAATTCCTAGAAAAACACAAGCAGCCTACATTAAGGAAAGAAGAAATGGATGCACTCAACAGACCAATCACAAGTAATGAGATTGAATTAGTCACCAAAAACCTCCCAAATAAGAATAGCCCAGGACCAGATGGATTCACAGGTGAATTCTACCAAACATTCCAGAAAGAACTAACACTAATCCTGCTTAAACTCTTCCAAAAAATAGAAGTGGAGGGAACATTGCCTAACTCATTCCATGATGCCAACATCACCTTAATACAAAGACAAATAAAGATGCCACAAAAAAGAAAACTACAGACCAATCTCTGATGAAACTGGATGCTAAATCCTGTACTTGCTTAAGCACTTAGTCAAGAAAAAGATATAAAAAGCATCCAAACTGGAAAGGAAGAAGTAAAAATTTCACTATTTACAGATGACATGATCCTATACATAGAAAGACCTGAGAAATCTACAACAAAGCTTCTAGAGATGATAGATGAGTTCAGTAAAGTGGCAACATATAAGATCAACATGCAAAAGTCAGTAGCATTTCTGTACACCAATAACGAGGAATTTGAGGAAGAAATCAAGAAAAAAGTTCTATTTACAATAGCAACTAAAAGAATCAAATACCTAGGAATAAACTTAACTAAAGATGTAAAGGTATTGGTTCTTCTGAGGGCTACAGAGACCCACAGGTTTTATGGTCATGGCAAATGGAGTTCAGTGCCATATCAGTTGACCCTTCTTTGGAGTTGGTGTTTCTGTGTGATGGAGCTGGACTCAAATGTGATCTCTTTTCACAAGCCTTTCCTGTTACTTTACCAGAATTGTAGTTGGTGCTGGGGTTTAATATATACCCAGGGGATCTGAATCTCTGGACTGACCATATGACAGCCAGGCCCTGAGCCTCAACAGACTTCAGCTCCTACACTCTGGTTTATTGGACTTACCCCACTCAGCTAACATGGAGGTGAAGAAGGTCAACCACCACTCTATGGAGCCAAGAGTGCCTACAACTGAAAGCAGGAGGATTGCATCCAGCATCCATGTGGAATCTAAGCCCCCTCTTGACAGAGATGTGACATGGACACAACCAAGTCAAGGTCCACAGGATGGAGGAATAGAATATGGATTAGAGTGGACTTACTGATATTCTATTCATGAACGACTGTGATTAGTAATCGAAGAAAATGTGGCATTGGTATGGAGAAAGTGGCCATGGTGGCTGCTGGGTATGGGGAATGGGAGGAAGAGATGAGATGTGGAGGCATTCTCAGGACTTGGAGTTGTCCTGAGTGGTGCTGCAGGGACAATTACCGGACATTGTATGTCCTCCCATGGTCCACTGGATGGAACGTGGGAGAGTGTGGGCTATGATGTGGACCATTGACCATGAGGTGCAGCTATGCTCAGAGACGTATTCACCAAATGCAATGAATGTCTCATGATGATGGAGGAGAATGTTGCTATGGGGGGAGTAGTGGGATGAGGGGGGTGAGGGGTATATGGGGACCTCATATTTTTTTAATGTAATATTAAAAAATGAATAAAGACAAAAATTTTTTTTAAATGAAAAAGTAAAAACCCTAAAAAACAACAACAACAAAAAAAGATGTAAAGGACTTGTATGCAGAAAACTACATAACATTGTTAAAGGAAATCAAAGAAGACCTAAATAAATGGAAGAATATTCCCTGTTCATTGATTGACTAAACATCATTAAGATGTCTGTCCTACCAAAATTGATTTACAGATTTAATGCAATCCCAAGAAAAATTACAACAGGATTTTTTACTGAATTGATAAGGTTAAGTATGATATTTATTTGGAAGGGCAAATGGCCCTGAATAGCCAAAGACATGCTGAAAAAGAAAAATGAAATCAGAAGAATCATGTTACCTGACTTTAAAATATACTACAAAGCTACAGTGGTCAAAATTGCATGGTCCCTACACATAACTGGAGCCCAGGGGAGTAGATCATGTGCGTGCATGAGAGCCAGCATGCAGCTGCAGCACCAGCCACCCAGGTCTTTAACTTTCAAGTCAGCTCACATTTTGCAGTATTACAAGAGTTCACATTTGTGCTTGCTCATGTATTCAACTAAAAAGATTACTGGCCATCTCCTATCCATCACCGTGTTAAGAGCTGGGTATAGAGCAGTAAATAAGTCTTAGAATATTTAAGATCTGGCAGGGAGACAGGCATTGTGTGTGCATGTGTGTATGCATGTGTTTTATTGTGGTAACACATATACATATACGTAAATATAATGTAAAATTTGTCATTTTAACCATTTTTAACTGTACAGTTTGTTAATACATCACACTTACAATGTTGTGCTACTGTCACCACCATTCATTACCAAAATGTTTTCTTTCATCACCCAAAAAAGCAGCTCTGTCTCCATTAACATAACTTTGTTTGTTGTGGATATTTCCTATAAATGGAATCATGCAATTTTTTTTTAAAAAACCGCATGGTAGTGGCACAAGGATAGACATACTGACCAAATGAACTGAGCTGTGAGTTCTGATGTAGATCTTTGTATACACAGCCAACTGATACTCAACAAGGTCACCAAGCCCACTTGACTGGAGAGAATGGTCTCTTCAGCAAATGATGCTTGGAAAACTGGATATCCATATTGAAAGAATGAGAGAGGTCCCCCATCTCACACCCTACACAAAGATTTACTCAAGATGGATCCAAGATCTAAATATAAGGGCCAAGTCCATAAAGCTCCTAGAATATTACGTAGGGACACCTCTACAAGACCTTATAGTAGGAAATGGTTTCATAAAGTTTACAGCCAAAGCACAAGTAACAAAAGAAAAAATAGATAAATGGGAGCTCCTCAAAATTGGAAATTTTTGTGCTTCAAAGGAGTTTGTCAAGTAAGTGAAAAGGTAGCCAACTCAATGGGAGAATATATTTGGTAACCAACTATACAATAGGGACCTAATATCCAGCATATGAAAAGAAATCCTATTCTCTAAAATAAAAAGACAAACAACCCATTTTTTAAATGGGCAAGTGGTTTGAATAGATACTTCTCCAAAGAAGAAATAGAAATGGCTAAAAAGCACATGAAAATGTGCTTAACATCAGTAGCCATTAGGAAAATGCAAATCAAAACTACAGTGAGATATCACCTTACACCCACAGACTGGCAGCTATTAAAAAACAGAGTCCTACAAGTGTTGGAGGGGATGTGGAAGAAAGGCAATGCTTATCCACTGCTGGTGGGAAAGTAGAATGGTGCAGCCATCGTGAAAGACAGTTTGGTGGTTCCTCAGGAAGCTGACTATAGAACTGCCATATGACCCAGCAATCCCACTGCTGGGCATATACCCAGAGGAGTTGAAAACAAGGACCTGAACAGGTATATGCACACCAATGTTCATAGTGACATTATTCACTGTTGCCAAAAGTTGGACACAACTCAAATGTCCATGCACAGATGAATGGATAAGCGAACTCTGGTATATACATGCAATGGACTGTTACTCAGCTATAAGAAGGAATGCAGTATTAACACATGGGATACCACAAATGAATCTTGAGGCTGAGTGAGGTAAACCAGTCACTGAAGGACAAATATTACATGACCTCATTGACATGAATTAAGCAAAATGAGCAGACTCACAGAGCTAGAGTCTGAAAGATAGGTTTACAGGAGGCAGAAAGGGAGTAGAGTGTGATGAGCTAAAGCCCATAAGAGCAAAATCTATGATAAGGTGAAACAGTGTGTTTGGGCAGTGGAGGGGCATGACAGTTGTGCAGTGACATGATTGGGTTTGGCAGTGCTGGTCTGTGAGGGGAAGTAAAGTGGGGGGGTGGGTTGGACTATCCATTGGACTGTGGGAAGGGAAATGGGAGGGAACAGGTGAACTCTGGGGATTTACAGGTCTGTGGTTACACCTATAATGTTGGAAATTATTTTTTGGCAAATATGGCAATGGATGATTACTGGTATAGCACGTCAGGTGGGTGGGGAATATACAGGATAGGGTGCACCTGGGGCAGGCTTCTATGGAATATCTAAGTGTTCACCTTGTCATAGTGTGTTATATCAGTGAGTGGAGACCCACACAATAAACAAGAAAATATTAAACTCCCATACTGTGGGGTCTGTTATGTTCTCAATTAGAGGGACAAGAATCTCTCATGAACATAGTGCCTAATGAAAGAAAAGACAATATGTCAAGGCCTCAATATTATTACAAGTAACTACGAATCTTATTCTTCAAAAATTGAAACTTAGTGATTACCATAGATTCCTAGGGGAAGGGGAGGGAAGAATAGAATAGATGTAATGTAGGGCATTTTTAGGGCATTAGAATTGTTCAGTTTGATCTTGCAATTATGGATATAGGCTACTTCAAATTTTGTCAAAACCTATAAAATCGTATGATCCAAAATGTAAACCATAATGTAAAAAACTGGCCATGGTTATTAGCAGTGCTTTAATATTTGTACATCAATTGAAACAAATGTACTGTCTGCATGTAAAATGTTATTAATAAGGGAGAGGGGAATGCGGGGAGGGCATGGGCTATATGGGAATCACTTGTATTCTCTATGTGACTTCTCTGTATCCTACAGCTTCTTTGAAGATAAAATGAAAAAAAAAAAATAAGACACTGGGGGAATATATGGAAGAAAGTGTCACTGAACATGCAAGACAACAAATCTTACAGTGATGAAAGATGCAATGTCTAAATCTTTTTAATTTTATTATTTCAAATTGTTTTTATTTTTTTATTTTATTGGTTTTTTAATATTTCATTTTCTTAATTTTAATCCGTTATTTTGTTGGCTTCATTTTTGGAGAGATTTTGGATCACAGAAGGGTCACAGCAGTGGCAGGGGAGGATCACTGCTGCAGGGTGTCAGTGATGTGGGGATCCTTGGGAACGGGTTCACCTGGAGCATGCCTCTAAGACATATGAATATGTTCAAGTGTTCTGGGACATTGTCTCAGTGGGTGGAGATTCACACAATTGCCGTCGGGCTGGAGGGCTTAGCCTCGCTCAGACCCAAGAGTCGGGGGGGGGGGGCTCGCTCCTGCCGAACCGCCGGCGGGGGGTACTCCCGAAGGGAGCACCGGTTCTCCAGGCGTGGGGGACACGCGGTTTGGGAAAAAACCATGGAGACCGCTTGAGCACAAGAACAGGTCTGCTTTATTCTGGAAGTGCACTAGGTTATATAGGGTTGAGAGGGAGGAGTAAGATGGAGGGAGGGCTAGCTACGGGGCAGTAGTGGACAGGCTGAAGCTGATGGACAGCCCCGAGGTAAGCAGTTACCGGGGAAGAGGGCAGATTGTACGTTGGCAATATGGGCGGGACTGGCGGGAAAGATAGCGACGGCTGGAAAGGGGAGGAGGGGTGGCGAGAGGCAGCAACACACAATAACCAAAAGAATATTGAATCCCCATCCTGGAGAGTTCTGCTATATTCTCTGGTAAGATAGCAAGAATCCTCCGAGTGCAAGGGCAATGTCTAGTGAAGGAAGGCAGACCATTATTCCAGGCCCTTGCCATTGATGATTGTACTTATGAAACTTGTCTTGTGAAAATGAAACTTAGCCTAGTATTACATACTGCCTAAGAGTTACCTCCTGAAAGTCTCCTTGTTTCTCTAATGTGGCCTATCTCCAAGGCAATCTCAGCATATAAATGCACTGCATTCCCCGCCAGCATGGGACATGACTCCCAGGGTTGAGCATCCCTGGCATTGAGGAATTATTACCAAGCACCAACTAGCAAAGCATCTGGAAAAAGACCTTGACCAAAAGGGGGAAATGGTAAATACAAATGAGTTTTTATGGCTAAGAGATTTCAAAGTGAGATGGGATGTCATTCCAGAGGTTACACTTATATGAGTCTCAGCAGGATCTCACTGACAGCCACGGTAAACAATGCCCCAAATAGCGGGGCTCCAGAGGACTTGAGAGATATCCAGAAACTATAAACAAGGTAAACAGTTCAGGAATTTGGCACCCTGTTAGTGGGCCTTACTTTGGAATTTATGCTCTCCAGTGTAACGACTCATTTATAGGTTCTCTACACATGGCCCCTTTTACTTGAACCCATAATTAGCACTCTACTTGATAAATATATGCTGCAGAGACTTAAATCTTTGGTCCATTCATATGCCACTTGAGCCCTGAATTTCAGCAGAGTTGCAACACCTACCATCCAGATCACTGGACTCACCCAGGACAACTAACAAGGAGATGATGATGGACAACACCCATCCCAAGGAATAGAGAGTGTCTGTGACTACAAGCAAGATAGCTCCATCCATCTGCCCCCTGGCATCTAAGCCCCCTCTCAAGTAGAAGGAGAGTCAGCATCACCACCCCAAAATCCTCAAGATTGGGGAATAAACAATGGACAAAAGCAGACTTATTATTCTACTATAGACATTATTATTCTAACAATGGAAGAACTCTTATCATTGATGTAAAGGCAGTAGCCACCAGAGGTTCTGTGGGATAAGGGAGGGAAAAATAGGTATAATATGGGGACATTTTCAAGGCTTTGGATTTGTCCTGCATGACATTGCAGTAATGGATACAGACCATGGTATAGTTTGTCAAAATTTACAAAATTGAGTGGGGCAAAGTGTAAACTCTAATGTAAACTATAATCCATGGTTAGTAGCAATGCTTTAATATGGGTTCATCAATTGTAACAAACATACCACACTAATGAAGAAAGTTATGAATGTGGGAAAGTGGGAAGGGGGAGGGAATGGGACATATGAGAATTCCTTATTTTTTAATGTATCATTTATGTAATCTAAAGCTTTTTAAAAATAAAATTAATTAATTATAAAAACAATAAATATTTTGTGTGATTTATCTTTTAAAAAGATAATAAAATAGAATAATAAAATTTTTTAAATTTTTAAACAATAAATAAATAAATGCCAGTATTATTGAAGTGCATTGTTTGGTATATAACTCCACTTCTTAATTCCTAAAGGTGTTAAAAAGCAAATGCATAAAAGCTAATCATAAATAAATGGTTATGGACATTCAATGTGTAAAGATATAAGTGGTATTAAGAACCAAAAAGGTAGGAGGCAGAGAGGTAAAGAAAAAGTATATGTGTATCCTATTGAGTTTAAGTTGTTATCAAATCAAATATGATCGTTATATATTTAGTATGTTAAATTTTTACCCCCTGGTAAGCACATTAAAAATTGATGAAAAATATACCTAGACAGGAAATGTACTCAATATGGTACAACATAAACAAATCAAATAAATACAACAGTAGGCATTGCAGAAGAATTGAGGGGCAAAAAGTGGTACAAGATATACAAAGGCGGGAAATGGACTTTGGCCCAGTGGTTAGGGCGTCCGTCTACCATATGGGAGGTCCGCGGTTCAAACTCCGGGCCTCCTTGACCCGTGTGGAGCTGGCCATGCGCAGTGCTGATGCGCGCAAGGAGTGCCATGCCACGCAAGGGTGTCCCCCGCGTGGGGGAGCCCCACGTGCAAGGAGTGCGCCCGTGAGGAGAGCCGCCCAGCGTGAAAAGAAAGAGCAGTCTGCCCAGGAATGGCGCCGCCCACACTTCTCGTGCCACTGACGACAACAGAAGCAGACAAAGAAACAAGACGCAGCAAATAGACACCAAGAACAGACAACCAGGGGAGGGGGGGAAATTAAATAAATAAATAAATCTTTAAAAAAAAAAAAAAAGATATACAAAGGCTAAATAGCAAAAGTGGCAGAATATTGTCCTGAATTATCAGTAGTGATTTTAAATGTAAATGGATTTAACTCTCCAGTCAAAAAGCAGAGATCAACAGAATGCACAAAATAGCATAACCCAACCATGTACTGTCTGCAAAAGACTCACCTTAAATTCAAAGATACTGGTCGGTTGAAAGTGAAAGGATAAAAAAATATATACCATGTAAGTAGCAACCAAAAGAGAGCTGGAGTAGCTATACTAATATCAGATAAAAATAGACCTTAAGTCAAAAACATTATGAGGGATGAAGACAGTCATTAGCTACTAATAAAGAGAACAATTCAACAAGAAGACATAACCATTATAAATATATATGCACCTAACAGATTTGAAGGGAGAAAATGATGGTTCTACATTAATAGTAGGAGACTTTAATACACCACTTTTAATCATGGATACAACATCTAGTCAGAAGATAAATAAGGAAATAAAAGACTTAAATGATAGTCTATATCAACTAGAACTTACAGACATATATAGGGCACTTTACCCAACAAAAACAAAATATACATCCTTCTCAAGTGCACATGGATTATTCTCTAGGATGGGTGATCTGTTAGGTCACAAAACAAGCCTCAATAAATTAAAAAGTATTGAAATCATGCAATGCATAGTCTCTGACCACAATGGAATGTAGCTAAAAATTTTTAACAGAAAAATGGAGAAATGGAAAACTCACAAATTTGTAGAAATTAAACAGCATACTCTTTAACAACCAATGGACTAAAGAGGAAATCACAAATGAAATTAGGAAATATCTTGAGGTAAATGAAAATACAACATACCAAAACTTATGGGGGCAGCAAAGGCCATGCTGAGAGGGAAATTTATAGCTGTAAATGTTTACATTAAAAAGAAAGACTTCAGGGAAGCAGATCTGGCTCAACTGATAGGGCATCCACCTACCATATAGGAGGTCCAGGGTTCAAACCCAGGGCCTCCTGACCCATGTGATGAGCTGGCCCACCTGCAGTGATGATGCATGCAAGAAGTGCCATGCCATGCAGGGGTATCCCCCATGTAGGGGAGCCCCACATGAAAAACGTGCAGCCTGCCCAGGAACAGTGGCACTGACACAGCAAGATGATGCAACAACAACAAAAAAAAAAAAAAAACACAGATTTCTGGTGCCACTGAAAAGAATACAAGTGGACACAGAAGAACACACAGCAAATGGACATAGAGAGCAGACAACTGGAGGGGGAAGTGGAGAGAAAGGAAAAGAAAGAAAGAAAAGAAAGAAAGAAAGAAAAGAAAGAAAGAAAGAAAGAAAGAAAGAAAGAAAGAAAGAAAGAAAGAAAGAAAGAAAGAAAGAAAGAAAGAAAGAAAGAAAGAAAGAAAGAAAGAAAGAAAGAACTTGAAACCAAAGACCAAACCTCAAAACTGGAAGAGCTAGATGAAAGAAGAGCAAACTAAATGCAAAGTGTGCAGAAGGAAGGTAGTAACAATGATTAGAGCAGAGATACATGAAATAGAAAAAAAAAATAGAATCAACAAAAACAAAAGTGGGTTCTTTGAAAGGATCAAGAAAATTTTAAAACTGTTAGCTAGATTGCAAAGAAAAAAGACAGAGGATACAAATAACAAAAATCAGAAATATAAAGTGGGGCATTACTACCTACCCCAAAAATATTTTTAAAGACTGTAAGAGGATGCTATCAAACATTGCAAGCCCATAAATTAGATGAAATGGACAAATTCTTAGAAACACACAAACTAAATACATTGACTCAAGAAGAAATAGAAGATCACAAAAAAACAATTACTAGTAAATACAGTGAATATTTCAGAATAAAATAAATATTTCAGAATCAGAATAAAAAACCTCCCGACAAAGAAAAGCCCAACAGCAGGTGACTTCACAGGGCAATTTTACCAAACATTACAAGAAGACTTAACTCCACTTCTGCTCAAAATCTTCCAAAAAATTGAAGAGGAGGGAACACTCCCTAATTCATTCCTCAAGGCCAATGTCACTCTATGCTAAAGCCAGATAAAGATACTTCAAGAAAAGAAAACTACTAATAGCTCTTATGAAAATAAATGCAAAAATCCTCACCAAAATACTAACAAACCAAATCAAACAAAATATTACAAGAATTATATACCACGATCAAATGGGACTTATCTCTGGTATGCAAGGTTGGTTCAACATAAGAAAACAAATTAATGTAATACACACATTAACAGAAGGAAGGTGAAAAACACCTGATTATCTCAGTTGAGGCAGGAAAGGCATTTGACAAAATCCAGCACCCCTTATTGGTAAACAAACAAACAAACAAACTATAACACTAGGAATAGAAGGAAACTTCTTTGATATGATAAAGGGCATATATTAAAATCCCAAAGCTAACTTCCTTCTTAATGGTTAAAGATTGAAAACTTCCCTGCTAAGATCAGGAACAAGACAAGGATGCCCAGTGTCACCACTGCTATTCAACATTGTTTTGGAAGTTCTTGCCAGAGCAATTAGGCAAGAAAAAGAAGTGAAAGGCATTCACATTAGAAAGTAAGAAGAAAAACTTTCCCTATTTGCAGATGACATGATCCCATATACAGAAAATCATGAAAAATCCACTTAAAAAGCTCCCAGAACTATTAATAACTGAATTCAGCAAAGTGGTAGGATACAAGAGCAACACCCCAAAATCAGTAGAGTTTGTATACACAAACAATGAACAATCAGAAGAAGAAACCAAGAAAAACATTAATTCACAATAGCAACTAAAAGTATCAAGTATCTAGGAATAAATCTAACCAAGAATGTAAAGGATCTGTACACAGAAAACTACAAAAAACTGCTGAAAGAAATGAAAAAAGATCTAAATCAATGGAAGGACACGCCATGTTCTTGGATTGGAAAAGCAAATATCATTAAGATATCAATGCTATCCAAGGCAATATATAGATTCAACACACTATCAATAAAATTCCAACTATTTTCTTTGCAGAAATGGAAAAGCCAATCAACCAATTTATATAGAAGGGTATAGGGCCCTGGATAGCTGCAGCCATCTTGAAAAAGAAGAATGAAGTTGGAGTACTTACACTTCCTGAAATTAAGAATATATTACAGGGAAGTGGATGTGGCTCAAGTGATAGGGCCTCCACCTACCATATGGGAGGACCCAGGTTTGATCTCTGGGACTTCCTGGTGAAAAAGAAGAGAAAGCATGCCTGTGTGGTGAGCCAGCACCCACGTGGCAAGCTGAGTGCCCACACAGTGAGCCGAATGCCTGCACAAGAGCCCACATGGTGAGCCAGTGCCCACATGGTGAGCCAGTGCCCACATGGTGAACTAAGTGCCCATACAGCAAGCTGAGTGCCCATGTGGTGAGCCAGTGCCTGTGCAAGTGAGTCATGCAGCAAGATGATGACACAGCAAAAAGAGAGATGAAAGGGAGAGTCAATGTGAAGTGCAACAGAGACCAGGAACTGAGGTGGTGCAATTGACAGGGAACCTCTCTCCACATCAGAGGTCCCCAGGAAATCCTGGTGAATCCTAGAGGAGAAAGGTGAGAAGACAGGAAAAAAGGAGAGAAATAGATACAGAAGATCACACAGCAAGTGGACACAATAGCAAAAACAGCAGGGTGGGGGGGAGGGGAAGAAAAATAAATAAATGGATGTGTATTCATACACACTTTTTAAAAAAGAATATATTACAAAGCCACTATAATCAAAACAGCATGGACAGACATATAGACTGGAATTGAAATGAAAGCTCAGAAATCAATCCTTACATTTATGTCCAACTGATTTTTGACAAGGGGACAAAGACCACTCAATTGGGAAAGAATAATCTCTTCAACAAATGGTGCTGGATTTCCATTTGAAAAAAAAAAAGAGTAGAAGAACCCCTACCTCACTCCTTGCACAAAAATCAACTCAGAACAGATCAAAGACTTACATGTAAGAGTCAGAACTATCAAACTCCTAGAAAAAAAAAAATAAGGAAGCATCTTCAGGGCGTTGTGTTAGGCAATGGTTTCTTAGATTTTACATGCAAAGCACAATCAACAAAGAAAAAAGTAGATAAATGAGACCTCATCAAGATTTTAAATGTTTGTGCTTCAAAGGACTTTATCATGAAATTAAAATGACAACCTACAGAAATTGGAGAAAATATTTGGAAACCACATATCCAATAAAGGTTTAATATCCATAATATATAAAGAAATCCTTCAACTTAACAAAAAGACAAACAGTCCAATTTAAGAATGGGAAAAAGACTTGAATAGACATCTCTTCAAAGAAGATATACAAATGGCAGAAGGCACATGAAAAGATAGATACTCAACATCATTAGCCATCAGGGAAATGTTCATCAAAACCACAATGAGATGCCATTTCACACTCATTAAAATGGCTACAGCAGGGACAGTTGCTGGACATTGTATGTTCTGCCATGGCCCACTGGGTGGACTGGGGGAAAGTGTAAACTATAATGTAAACCATTATCCATGTGGTGCAGCAGTGCTCAAAAATGTATTCACCAAATGCAATGCATGTCCCATGATGATCAATGAGGTTTTTGATATGGGAGGAGAGAGGTGAGAGGGTGGGGCATATAAGGGGAACTCATATTTTTTTAATGTAACATTTAAAAAGATAAATAAAGACCAAAAAACTGAAAATTACAAGTATTGGAGAGGATGGGTAGCTATAGAACACTCATTCATTGCAGGTGGCATTGTAAAATGGAGCCAAGGATGCAGAAGACAGTTTGTCATTTCCTCAGAACGCTAAGCATAGAATGACCATATGAACCAGCAGTCCCACTCCTGGGTATATACCCAAAAGAACTGAAAGCAGAGACTCAAAAAGATATCTGCACACTGATGTTCACAGCAGCATTATTCACAATTGCCAAAAGATGGAAGCAACCCAGGTGTCCATCAACCAATGAATGGGTAAACAAAATGTGGTACATGCATACAATGGAATATTTTTCAGCCCTAAAAAGGACAGAGGTCCTGACACATGCAACAGCATGGATAAACCTTAAAGAAAACCTCTCGAGTGAAATAAGTGAGACACAAAAGGACAAATATTGTATGATCTTACTGATTTGAAATAATTAGAATAAGCAAACTCATAGAGTCAGAATCTAGAACACAGGTTACTGGGGGATAGGGTGGGGCTAAGGAATAGGAAATTAAAGCTTAAAATGTACAGGGTTCCTATTTGGAATGACAGAAATGTTCTGGTAAAGGAGGGTGGTGTTGGTAGCACAACATTGTGGACACAACAGCACTGACTATATATATATATATATATATATATATATATATATGTAGTTAAAAGGGGGAATGTTGGATTGTATAGATATATAACAGAATTTTTTTAAATCCATGGAACTCCCCTACACAGACAGTGAACCCTAAATTTAACCACTTTCTAGTACGGTTATAAAAGTGTGCTATCATCAGTGGTAATAATCCGTGCCAGTGTGAGGCATCGACAATAGTGTTGTATATGGGAGTCCTGTATTTTATGTATGATTGTTTCATAAACCCACAACTTTCCTAATAAAGAAAAAAACATGGAGAAAAGTTTAGATTTGGGACTAGCGAAGAATTCTTTGACTTGACCCTAAAAGCCTGATCCATAAAACAAAAAACAATTGATGAATTGGACTGCATCAAAATGAAAGTTTTGCTCTATGAAAGACCCTGTAAGAGGATGAGACGAGTTGAGA
This sequence comes from Dasypus novemcinctus, assembly GCF_030445035.2. Taxonomy (NCBI): domain Eukaryota; kingdom Metazoa; phylum Chordata; class Mammalia; order Cingulata; family Dasypodidae; genus Dasypus; species Dasypus novemcinctus. The sequence continues at coordinate 127,538,622 of NC_080680.1, read as the reverse complement.
GGAAATATGCTGACAGAGGACTAGTATCTAGAATAGACAACAAACTCCCAAAACTCAAAAGTGAAAAACAAAACAATCCAATTAGAACGTCATGCCAATATGTGAAAAGGCGTTTCCTAAAGAAGACATACAGATGGCAAATAAGCCCATAAAAAGATGGTCAAAATCACTAGCCATTGGGGAAATGGAAATTAAGACCCCAGTAAGCTGCCACTATTTAACTATCAGAATGGCTAAAATATAAAAATAGGGACAACACCAGATGCTGGAGAGGGTGCTGAGAAACCGGCTCACTCCTCCACTTCTGGAGGAATGTAAGATGCTGCAGCTGTTCCAGAAAATAGTTTCGCAGTTTCTTGCAACTACCATCTCACCCAGCAGATGCACTCCTGGGCATTTTTCCCAGAGACATGAAAAATGGTAGCCCTGGAAAATCCTCTACACTATCATTCAGAAGAGCTTTATTTTTAATAACCAATAATTAGAAACAGTCGAAATATCCCTTAGCTAGTGTGTTGGAAAGAAAGCTGCACCTGTAACAAAACAAAAGCTGGCCTGATGGTGGAGGAGAAAAGAATTGTATTAAAGATCTTGCAAGAACAGGCTCTCGACCTGGATGAAATTGCTCGTGCACCAAACAACAAGAAACAGTGATATTTATAACCTAAACCTAGCACACGGGTGCCTCCCCTGCCCCTGTTGATTGGATACTTGAGGGGTTAGAGCCTACCCCAGAGACCTAACTTGCAGGTTCCACTCTGATTCCGTTCCGGATCCCCACACTCCTGTGGGCTGGGGGTGCTCAGCGCTGCTTTCGCCCCTGGCGAGCTTTTCAAATGTGGCCACCCGATGTTTTTCTAGCCAAAATACAGGGCAGATGAGGATTGGCTCTGTGCCAACCTCGCTTTCATAATTCTTTTTGTTTTTCTGTTTGTTCAGTGTGTGTTTTAATACCTCTGGGTGACAATATTAAGTTGACAATGAAATTCTTAAAAGAGCTGTATTTGAATGGCTAAAAATAATTTTTAAAAAAGGAACTTATTAATAAAATAGGAAATATTGAAATGCCTAAATTAAGAAGAAAAGTTTATTATCTTTTCACAGAACAGAATGAGGGATATGAGACTTAAGTAGATACAGAAAGGCATAAAAGGTTTATGAGAGTGCTAACTAAAATTTGATAAGTTTGTTTGAAAGAATGTGTTTTTTCCTAAGATAAGATAGCTGGTTTTCATAAAATCTGGGTGGAAGTATGTAGGACAAAACTTGAATGCAGGACTTTATATATCTGCCATAACCCACTGAATGTACTGGGGGAGAGTGTCAACTACAGGGTAAACTTTTATCTATGTGTTGCAGCAGTGCTCCAAAATGTGTTCATGGAGTGCGATGAGTGTGCCACAATGATGGGAGAGGATGTTGGTGTGGGAGGAGTGCAGTGGGGGGGTGTGGGTATATGGGAACCTCATATTTTTTAATGTAACATTTTTGTGTGTGTGATGAATATATCTTCCCAAAAAAATACCATTAGGGAAGCAGACTTGGCCCAATGGATAGGGCATCTGCCTACCGCATGGGAGGTCCGTGGTTCAAACACCAGGCCTCCTTGACCCATGTGGAGTGCTGATGTGCACAAGGAGCGCTGTGCCATGCAGGGGTGTCCCCTGCATAGGGGAGCCCCATGTGCAAGGAGTGTGCCCTGTAAGGAGAGCCAAGAGCCACCCAGCATGAAAGAAAGTGCAGCCTGCCCAAGAATGGTGCCACACACATGGAGAGCCAACACAACAAGATGATGCAACAAAAAGAAACACAGATTCCCAGTGCCATTATAAGGTAGAAGCAGCCACAGAAGATCACACAGCAAATGGACACAGAGAGCAGACAACTGGGGTGGGGGAAGGGGAGAGAGATAAATTTAAAATCTTTAAAAAAATACCATTTACAAAAATGATTTGGTGGGGGGGTGGTGAGTGGGGCATTTGGGAAACTTGTGTTTTTTTATGTTTTTTAATGTAATGTTCTTTGTGATCTATTAACCTTAATTTTAAAGTGTAAAAAAAAAAAACTTGAATGCATATGACAAGTTGTAGAAGGTATTGTAGAAGGAAGCATCGAGTAAGGGGATGTGTTTTGTGACGGCGGAATTTGTCTTCAGATGAAGCAACTATTGTCTAAGTGGTTATGGATAGCTAAAAAAAGTTTGTAGAAGGAATGTTTAAACCAAAATGTTTGAATGGCTAATTCCAGTAAGTCATTATTAAACAGAAACTGAACTGATTTTAATAACAAAAAGTTAGCTTCATGACAGGAAAAACTGTCAGAGACCACCTCAATCTGCATATTAAAGTGGTAGTAGGGAAGCGGACTTGGCCCAGTGGTTAGGGCGTCCGTCTACCACATGGGAGGTCCACGCTTCAAACCCCAGGCCTCCTTGACCCATGTGGAGCTGGCCCATGCATGGTGCTGATGCACGCAAGGAGTGCCGTGCCATGCAGGGGTGTCACCCGTGTAGGGGAGCCCCACACGCAAGGAGTGCGCCCTGTAAGGAGAGTCACCCAGCACGAAAGAAAGTTCACCCTGCCCAGGAATGGCACCGCACACACGGAGAGCTGACACAACAAGATGACACAACAAAAAGAAACACAGATTCCCATGCTGCTTACAACAACAGAAGTGGACAAAGAACACGCGGTGAATAGACACAGAGAACAGACAACCAGGACGGGGAGGGGGGGGGGTGGGGAAGAGAAATAAATAAATAAATCTTATAAAAAATAAAGTGGTGGTAAAGGAAGATAATCTTGATTCCATTGGGCATCTGTATTGCTGAAGGAAAATACTTATTAATGTCCTCGTGGTGAAGGTGTAGAAGTAAAAATCTCCATGATGCTGAAGGGTGCTATGCATCAGGCCAGTGCAATACTGGAGCCTACCATCCTAGCTTCTCTCAGGTCAACAGTGCTGCAACACGCTGGCTGTGTGAAGGACATGCTAAGTGGAGCAGCGATTACCAGAGTATTGTGAGTATAATAGAAACATAATTAGCATCATGGCCTGCACCATGTAGAGACAACTCGTATGGTGTTGGAAGCCTGGAGCTTAAATCTGTTAAATGCAACTCAAAAAGAAACATATACATTCACTAGTGCATTGATTGGTATTAACTACTGTACCTGTATTTCTCCTATTCTAGACATATGCTTGATGATTATGATGATATCTTTTCTAGATCATATGCAGAGGGATATTGAACATGTTAAAAAGGTCCTGGTGACTTTGTTTTCTAAGTAGTTAATGAGCATACTTAATCCAAGTCTATTCTAAAACCTGTCCCACTCATAACGTGGGGAGGACTGGCAAACCCACATGCCATCCTGCCAGGGCTAAGCATTTTCCCACCAGGAAGGAAACAGCAAGTGAGGTGGCTGGGATCCACTTCAGCTTAACCCCTTCAAGATAGTCTATGGGTAATCTTTCCTCAACCAGGACCTGGAAACCAGTTTCTGATGAAAACCTGCAAAATAAAGCCCATCAACTTTGAGAAGGTGCAGCCTTTAGGCACCTGGCCTTTTCTAATTTTGTGGCCCAGTATCCTTTCAATGATACTCTATATCCTCAAAATTCTAATTAAGTTTATTTCTTCCATCTTGTTAGCCGCACAGGGATTTCAGCTAGTTTCACCCAAGGTGCCATAGTCATCTTCCTCCAACCATGATAGAATAGCAAGAGGGTTTCCCACCTTGTCAGGATGACTGGAGATCTCCTTTCCCTAGAGTTGAAGGATCTCTTAAGAATTATATACTGACTTTGTCCTCTACTTTGTCATCCCTCAGGCATCGTGGTTTGCTCACCCAGATCCCGCCTCTCGAATTCACTGTCCATCAACACCAACGCAGCAGGTGGGTCCTGATCAAGTCGTGGAAAGAGTCCAAACTTCAGCCTACCTGGGAAGGACCCTATCAAGTTTTGTTAACAACTGAGACTGCAGTCTGAACAGCAGAAAGAGACCCACTACTCTAAGGTAATATGACCAGTGCCCGACCTGGGTGATAAGTACCCAACATCACCGTCCAAGTCCTGGGAAATAACTCCAACTGCAGATCCCTTAAGGATCACTCTGAGAAGACAATCGTTGAGAGGGCATATCAGAAAGGGGGAGTGAATGGTCAGACTCTACATCGTGAGCTTTGTGGGAAGATATCCCTCCACTTAGAGGGAAGGCTATTATCTATATCCACCTTGTCTAGTGCCTTAAGAAACTAGCAGATGAGGGATTTAAAATTTCTGAAAATGAGAATAATTATACTGACTATGATGTTTCAGAATCTGGTCATGACAAGCCCCATTAAATTGGTAGTAAATGTAACTGAAGGCCTAGAGTCTCAGACTGTGCAGTTTGATACCTGCCAAGTGATAAGGTGTGGAGATTTAGGACAGCAGTGGCTGCTGAGTGGGTGAAATAAATATCTATGCCTGGAGTCACTCAGAGGTTATTTCAACCTCCCTCCACCACCTTGATTGGAGCTCTGTGTGGGGGACTACCAAGTACAAGGAGGGGACTACCCCGGTAGTAATAACCATTAGAAAGGCAGACAGATTAGGAAAAACAACCATTATTCTTCCCCTCACAGTCTATGGGCTGGGGGTGGATGTCACAGGTAAAGATCCTCTGGGGAGGTTCTGTATTCGTGTCCTTCCTCCCCCTGTGGATGTGATGTCAACAACGTCCCCTCCAGCTAACCCTTCAGAGATGCCGAGGGAAAACCCACCAAAGGCCAGTTCTCCAATGCAGGATGATCCCAAAGCAGTCAGGATACTGAAGGCAGACGATTTAAAGCAGAACATAGAAACAGAGACAGGATATGGAGACACAAATGCCTGGGTAGAATGGGCCAAATATACAGTCCAGAGTCTGAACAAAAGCAGTTGTTACGCTTGTGCACCAGGCCGGCCACCGCTTATATTGTACCCTTTCCACTATGTATGGAAAAACATGAAAGGGAGTTTAAGTGCATGGTGCTCCTCTTCCAGCTTTCTACTCCTGGTGAAAATTGTACTGGGTTGTCCTCTCTCTTCCCTATTGTTGAAAGGGAAACATCAAAGGCATACCAGCTTCCTGCCTTGGTCAAGGAAGTCACTCTGCCTCTCTGGATGGGAAAGGGGATCCAGGACCTTGGGACAATGGCCCTGTGTGCACAAGTATGGAACGTGAGTGAGAATAGTATGGGCAAATTCTCCAGTTTGGCCATACCTTGAGCAGACCTTTGGTGCTGTGGAAAGTGCATCTTCCAACCGGTATGACCTGAGAAGTGGGGAGGAACCTGTGCTCTGGTGCAACTGGCCATCGCATTTACCTTGGCATTTGAAAAAGAGGAGAAACACAAAACCAGGGAAAGAGAAAGAAAAGGGGTTTACTTGGTTCCATTAATGACTGAATGTATCTAGATAGTATAGGAGCTCCCTGAGGAGTCCCAGATGAATTTAAAGCTAGAAACCAGGGAGCTGCAGGATTTGAGTCATTCTTGTTCTGGTGGGTCACCATTAACAAAAATGTGGATTGCATTAACTATATATATTATAATCAACAAAGATTTATCAATTACACCAGGAATGCAGTTAAGGGAATAGCAGAACAGCTGGATGCTCCTAGCCGAATGGCCTGGGAAAATAGGATAGCCCTAGACATGATGCTGGCAGGAAAAGGAGGCGTCTGTGTTATGATTGGAGGTAGGTGCTGCACCTTCAACCCCAAGAACATGGCCCCAGACGGGACGATCACCAAGGCCTTGCAAGGCTTAACAGCCTTATCTGAAGAGTTGGTAGAAAATTCTAGCATTGACAACCCACTCACGGGATGGTTAGAGCTGGTTTGGAAAATGGGAAGGAGTGGTCCTGTCTGTCCTGACCTCCCTTGCCAGTTTCTGAGGGTCAGCTCAGAAACTCATTGAAATAGCCCAAACCAAACAGATGCCCTCACAGCACAAACTAAATAACCTGTGCCCCTTAAAGAGGAAGATCTCTGTGATGAAGAATGTGAGGAGCCTCTTAGGAGATTTTAGAAACTAAACTGTGAAAACTTTTTAAAAGAGTCTAAAAGAAAGAGGGGGGATTTGTGGGAAAGAGTTAAGTTTAATTTTCACAAAGGAAAAGCCGGAACCAGCTCTGCTGTTCAAGGAGGGAGGGTAGGGGTTCCAGCGACTTTGGCACGTCAAGAATTTGAAAAGTGGCCCCGAAATGGGGAGAGCCAATGGTGAGTGCTGGGGGCGGGGCCAGTAGTGAAAGTGGCGCCAAATTTGAAAAGCTCGCCAGGGGTGAAAGCGGCGCTGAGCACACCCAGCCCAAGGAGTGTAGGGGTCTGGAACAGAATCAGAGCGGAACGCTGTAAGTTAGATGTCTCGGATAGGCTGTAAGCCCTGAAGTACCCAATCAATGGGGAACAGGGGAGGGACCTGCGTGTTAGGTTTAGGGTAGAAATGTCACTGCTTCTTGTTTGGCGCTGGCCATTTTATCCAGGTCGAGCACCCGTTCTTGCAAGATCATTAATCAAATTCTTCTCTCCTCCACGTTCAGGTGAGCTTTTGTTTTGTTACAGGTGCAGCTTTCTTTCTAACACGTGAAACACAAAAATAAAAAATAAGTAAAACCACCTTGGAAATAGGTTGGCAGTTTCATGGCTGTTTCTTACCTGTGCTAGCCAGCAGTCCCACTCAGATGTACCTGCCCTTTTGTGCCCACCAAGACGGGCATGTGGTAGCAGCTTTCTTCCTAATGTGCGGTCACCCCTCGGGCTGAAGTGTGGTTTGCTGGCCTGGCGGGGGAGCAGCCGCGGCAGGCCAAGCCGCTGCCCCCATAATAGGGTGGCTGGTCGGACTCACCGCCACCCCTGAAGGGAGCTCGGCATGGGCGCAGAGTGCCCTCGGGTCCCCCCTTCTCGGCAGCCATGCTTCCGCGGCCGCCCCTCCTCCCAGATGGCGCCACCCGATGCCTGTGGGGCGGCACCCTTCTTCTTCTTTCTCCCTGCGCAGGCGCAGGGCGGAAAAATCCAGTCTGCCCTTTTCCCTCCCCCCGACAGCAGCAACAGCCAGGCGTGGGCGGGAAACTCAAGTCTGCCCTCCACCCCAGCAACAGCAGCCACCAATCCCTAAACCCTACCCCTTCCCCCAGCAACAGCAACAGCCAATCCCTAACCACCACCCCTCCCCCATCCAGTACCGCCCACTGACCTTTCTCCGGCAACCAATCAGAACAGGGCGTGGCTTCGACCAATCAGCCTTCCGCAGCCCCTATAAAACTGTTGCCTCTCCCTCAATAAAGTTGGACTTGCGTGTTTACCTTGTCTCCGCGGTAGTTCTTCTGCCATGCGCCCTCCAGTCCTGAGAGCCCCCGACAAGGGCCTGGCCTCCCTTGTCCCCAGTTCATGGCCTGCTTCTCCGGGTGACCCCTTCTTCGCCGGCTTTGCCGGGCGACCCTGTCAGCCAAACCCCTGTGAGACCGACCCCTCGTCTGCTGCCGGACCGACCCCTCGTCCCAAGCGGGACCGACCCCTCATCCAAAGCTGGACCGACCCCTCGTCCGCAGCCAGACCCCACCTCTACCGACCGAGCAAGCCGCCGCAGCTGGCGCCCAACGTGGGGCAAGGCAACCCCACCTCTACCAACCGAGCAAGCCGTCGCACTAATGCCCCAAACGGGAAATGACATGAGGTCCTCCCACAGGTGAGCGGTTAGACGGACTGAGGACCATCTTGACCACGGAATGCTGCCCAGTCACAAGGCAATATGGCATCTTTTACAACCAAGCAGTCTTCGGCATTCCTTGTAAAAGCAATTGGGCAGCAGGTATTCTCCTTTTCTCAGGGAGCTCGGCACGGCACGCAGGCAACAGAGCCTTCCAGATCAACACCCAGCTCTGCCCAGCCAGCCTCCCACAGCTGCTGAACTGCTCCAGCTGAGCCAGCAGCTGCCCTTCCTGTCTGCTGGGCTGAACCCCTGGACTGGGGAATGCCCTGTCCTGACCGGACCGGTGCCCCCTGCACGCCCCTGTTGCGGTGTTTTCTATGGATGACTCCTATCGTTAAGATAACTGAAGTGCTGGCATGCGGCTTTCCAGAGCGCAGAGCCGGAGGCTGCCTCTAGCCCAAGTCCCACCTGCCGGCCAGGTGGAGCCGGTTTTCTCACCTGCACCCTGTTGCCACCTGCTGAGGTTTCAGAGCTGCCACCTCCAGGGATGCTGGCTCTGCCTTTGGGGCTCTCAGAGGCATCAGGCTGTGGAAGCAAAGAGATTTTTTAACTGTCTTTGATTATCCCAATCAAAAAGAAAAAAAAAAAGTAATGCCTTAATAGAAGCAATGTGATATCCAAAGGAAACAGGAGTTAATACTTTGAGCCTGAAGACAATGTTCTAGCTGCATATCAAGGAAACAAGAAGCCCCTGCAGATTTCATCACTTTGAATCCATAAGGATTTAACGCAAACAAAATTCGCTGCAACAGAAGAAAGATGGGCAACTTCGAGGCAGCAATGGACCGTTCTGCAGATGGCCACTGGGGGGCGCCGCCTCCCGCTTGAGCCATCGAGGAAGCCAGAGATTAATAGGACACCTGCAGGGAAGCTTCAGACACACGACCCCTCCCGCTCGTGCTCGCATCATATGGAGGGAAGCTTCACAGACACACGGCCCCTCCCGCTCGTGCTCGCATCATATGCAGGGAAGCTTCACAGACACACGGCCCCTCCCGCTCGTGCTCGCATCATATGGAGGGAAGCTTCACAGACACACGGCCCCTCCCGCTCGTGCTCGCATCATATGCAGGGAAGCTTCACAGACACACGGCCCCTCCCGCTCGTGCTCGCATCATATGCAGGGAAGCTTCACAGACACACGGCCCCTCCCGCTCGTGTTTGCATCATATGCAGGGAAGCTTCACAGACACACGGCCCCTCCCGCTCGTGCTCGCATCATATGGAGGGAAGCTTCACAGACACACGGCCCCTCCCGCTCGTGTTTGCATCATATGGAGGGAAGCTTCACAGACACACGGCCCCTCCCGCTCGTGCTCGCATCATATGGAGGGAAGCTTCACAGACACACGGCCCCTCCCGCTCATGCTCGCATCATATGGAGGGAAGCTTCACAGACACACGGCCCCTCCCGCTCGTGCTCGCATCCTATGGAGGGAAGCTTCACAGACACACGGCCCCTCCCGCTCGTGTTTGCATCATATGCAGGGAAGCTTCACAGACACACGGCCCCTCCCGCTCGTGCTCGCATCCTATGGAGGGAAGCTTCACAGACACACGGCCCCTCCCGCTCGTGCTCGCATCATATGGAGGGAAGCTTCACAGACACACGGCCCCTCCCGCTCGTGCTCGCATCATATGGAGGGAAGCTTCACAGACACACGGCCCCTCCCGCTCGTGCTCGCATCCTATGGAGGGAAGCTTCACAGACACACGGCCCCTCCCGCTCGTGCTCGCATCATATGCAGGGAAGCTTCACAGACACACGGCCCCTCCCGCTCGTGCTCGCATCCTATGGAGGGAAGCTTCACAGACACACGGCCCCTCCCGCTCGTGCTCGCATCCTATGGAGGGAAGCTTCACAGACACACGGCCCCTCCCGCTCGTGTTTGCATCATATGGAGGGAAGCTTCACAGACACACGGCCCCTCCCGCTCGTGCTCGCATCCTATGGAGGGAAGCTTCACAGACACACGGCCCCTCCCGCTCGTGCTCGCATCATATGCAGGGAAGCTTCACAGACACACGGCCCCTCCCGCTCGTGCTCGCATCATATGGAGGGAAGCTTCAAACACACGGCCCCTCCCGCTCGTGCTCGCATCATATGCAGGGAAGCTTCAGACACACGGCCCCTCCCGCTCGTGCTCGCATCATATGCAGGGAAGCTTCACAGACACACGGCCCCTCCCGCTCGTGCTGGAATCATATGCAGGGAAGCTTCACAGACACACGGCCCCTCCCGCTCGTGCTCGCATCCTATGGAGGGAAGCTTCACAGACACACGGCCCCTCCCGCTCGTGCTCGCATCATATGGAGGGAAGCTTCACAGACACACGGCCCCTCCCGCTCGTGCTCGCATCCTATGGAGGGAAGCTTCACAGACACACGGCCCCTCCCGCTCGTGCTCGCATCCTATGGAGGGAAGCTTCAGACACACGGCCCCTCCCGCTCGTGCTCGCATCATATGGAGGGAAGCTTCACAGACACACGGCCCCTCCCGCTCGTGCTCGCATCCTATGGAGGGAAGCTTCACAGACACACGGCCCCTCCCGCTCGTGCTCGCATCATATGGAGGGAAGCTTCACAGACACACGGCCCCTCCCGCTCGTGCTCGCATCATATGGAGGGAAGCTTCACAGACACACGGCCCCTCCCGCTCGTGCTCGCATCCTATGGAGGGAAGCTTCACAGACACACGGCCCCTCCCGCTCGTGCTCGCATCATATGGAGGGAAGCTTCACAGACACACGGCCCCTCCCGCTCGTGCTCGCATCATATGCAGGGAAGCTTCAAACACACGGCCCCTCCCGCTCGTGATCGCATCATATGGAGGGAAGCTTCACAGACACACGGCCCCTCCCGCTCGTGTTTGCATCATATGCAGGGAAGCTTCACAGACACACGGCCCCTCCCGCTCGTGCTCGCATCCTATGGAGGGAAGCTTCACAGACACACGGCCCCTCCCGCTCGTGCTCGCATCCTATGGAGGGAAGCTTCACAGACACACGGCCCCTCCCGCTCGTGCTCGCATCATATGGAGGGAAGCTTCACAGACACACGGCCCCTCCCGCTCGTGCTCGCATCATATGGAGGGAAGCTTCACAGACACACGGCCCCTCCCGCTCGTGCTCGCATCCTATGGAGGGAAGCTTCACAGACACACGGCCCCTCCCGCTCGTGCTCGCATCATATGGAGGGAAGCTTCACAGACACACGGCCCCTCCCGCTCGTGTTTGCATCATATGCAGGGAAGCTTCACAGACACACGGCCCCTCCCGCTCGTGCTCGCATCCTATGGAGGGAAGCTTCACAGACACACGGCCCCTCCCGCTCGTGCTCGCATCATATGGAGGGAAGCTTCACAGACACACGGCCCCTCCCGCTCGTGCTCGCATCCTATGGAGGGAAGCTTCACAGACACACGGCCCCTCCCGCTCGTGCTCGCATCATATGCAGGGAAGCTTCACAGACACACGGCCCCTCCCGCTCGTGCTCGCATCCTATGGAGGGAAGCTTCAGACACACGGCCCCTCCCGCTCGTGCTCGCATCATATGGAGGGAAGCTTCACAGACACACGGCCCCTCCCGCTCGTGCTCGCATCCTATGGAGGGAAGCTTCAGACACACGGCCCCTCCCGCTCGTGCTCGCATCCTATGGAGGGAAGCTTCACAGACACACGGCCCCTCCCGCTCGTGCTCGCATCATATGCAGGGAAGCTTCACAGACACACGGCCCCTCCCGCTCGTGCTCGCATCCTATGGAGGGAAGCTTCAGACACACGGCCCCTCCCGCTCGTGCTCGCATCATATGGAGGGAAGCTTCACAGACACACGGCCCCTCCCGCTCGTGCTCGCATCCTATGGAGGGAAGCTTCACAGACACACGGCCCCTCCCGCTCGTGCTCGCATCCTATGGAGGGAAGCTTCACAGACACACGGGTCCTCCCGCTCGTGTTTGCATCATATGGAGGGAAGCTTCACAGACACACGGCCCCTCCCGCTCGTGCTCGCATCCTATGGAGGGAAGCTTCACAGACACACGGCCCCTCCCGCTCGTGTTTGCATCCTATGGAGGGAAGCTTCACAGACACACGGGTCCTCCCGCTCGTGTTTGCATCATATGGAGGGAAGCTTCACAGACACACGGCCCCTCCCGCTCGTGCTCGCATCCTATGGAGGGAAGCTTCACAGACACACGGCCCCTCCCGCTCGTGCTCGCATCATATGGAGGGAAGCTTCACAGACACACGGCCCCTCCCGCTCGTGTTTGCATCATATGCAGGGAAGCTTCACAGACACACGGCCCCTCCCGCTCGTGCTCGCATCATATGGAGGGAAGCTTCACAGACACACGGCCCCTCTGGCTCGTGCTCGCATCCTATGGAGGGAAGCTTCACAGACACACGGCCCCTCCCGCTCGTGCTCGCATCATATGGAGGGAAGCTTCAGACACACGGCCCCTCCCGCTCGTGCTCGCATCCTATGGAGGGAAGCTTCACAGACACACGGCCCCTCCCGCTCGTGCTCGCATCATATGGAGGGAAGCTTCAGACACACGGCCCCTCCCGCTCGTGCTCGCATCCTATGGAGGGAAGCTTCACAGACACACGGCCCCTCCCGCTCGTGCTCGCATCATATGGAGGGAAGCCTCACAGACACACGGCCCCTCCCGCTCGTGCTCGCATCATATGGAGGGAAGCTTCACAGACACACGGCCCCTCCCGCTCGTGTTTGCATCATATGGAGGGAAGCTTCACAGACACACGGCCCCTCCCGCTCGTGTTTGCATCATATGGAGGGAAGCTTCACAGACACACGGCCCCTCCCGCTCGTGCTCGCATCCTATGGAGGGAAGCGTCACAGACACACGGCCCCTCCCGCTCGTGCTCGCATCATATGGAGGGAAGCTTCACAGACACACGGCCCCTCCCGCTCGTGCTCGCATCCTATGGAGGGAAGCTTCACAGACACACGGCCCCTCCCGCTCGTGTTTGCATCATATGCAGGGAAGCTTCACAGACACACGGCCCCTCCCGCTCGTGCTCGCATCATATGGAGGGAAGCTTCACAGACACACGGCCCCTCCCGCTCGTGCTCGCATCCTATGTAGGGAAGCTTCAGACACACGGCCCCTCCCGCTCGTGCTCGCATCATATGGAGGGAAGCTTCAGACACACGGCCCCTCCCGCTCGTGCTCGCATCCTATGGAGGGAAGCTTCACAGACACACGGCCCCTCCCGCTCGTGCTCGCATCATATGGAGGGAAGCTGCACAGACACACGGCCCCTCCCGCTCGTGCTCGCATCATATGCAGGGAAGCTTCACAGACACACGGCCCCTCCCGCTCGTGCTCGCATCATATGCAGGGAAGCTTCACAGACACACGGCCCCTCCCGCTCGTGCTCGCATCCTATGGAGGGAAGCTTCACAGACACACGGCCCCTCCCGCTCGTGCTCGCATCATATGGAGGGAAGCTTCAGACACACGGCCCCTCCCGCTCGTGCTCGCATCCTATGGAGGGAAGCTTCAGACACACGGCCCCTCCCGCTCGTGCTCGCATCATATGCAGGGAAGCTTCACAGACACACGGCCCCTCCCGCTCGTGCTCGCATCCTATGGAGGGAAGCTTCACAGACACACGGCCCCTCCCGCTCGTGCTCGCATCATATGGAGGGAAGCTTCACAGACACACGGCCCCTCCCGCTCGTGTTTGCATCATATGGAGGGAAGCTTCACAGACACACGGCCCCTCCCGCTCGTGTTTGCATCATATGGAGGGAAGCTTCACAGACACACGGCCCCTCCCGCTCGTGTTTGCATCATATGGAGGGAAGCTTCACAGACACACGGCCCCTCCCGCTCGTGCTCGCATCCTATGGAGGGAAGCTTCACAGACACACGGCCCCTCCCGCTCGTGCTCGCATCATATGGAGGGAAGCTTCACAGACACACGGCCCCTCCCGCTCGTGCTCGCATCCTATGGAGGGAAGCTTCAGACACACGGCCCCTCCCGCTCGTGCTCGCATCATATGGAGGGAAGCTTCAGACACACGGCCCCTCCCGCTCGTGTTTGCATCATATGGAGGGAAGCTTCAGACACACGGCCCCTCCCGCTCGTGCTCGCATCCTATGGAGGGAAGCTTCACAGACACACGGCCCCTCCCGCTCGTGCTCGCATCCTATGGAGGGAAGCTTCACAGACACACGGCCCCTCCCGCTCGTGCTCGCATCATATGCAGGGAAGCTTCACAGACACACGGCCCCTCCCGCTCGTGCTCGCATCCTATGGAGGGAAGCTTCACAGACACACGGCCCCTCCCGCTCGTGTTTGCATCATATGGAGGGAAGCTTCAGACACACGGCCCCTCCCGCTCGTGCTCGCATCCTATGGAGGGAAGCTTCACAGACACACGGCCCCTCCCGCTCGTGCTCGCATCCTATGGAGGGAAGCTTCACAGACACACGGCCCCTCCCGCTCGTGCTCGCATCCTATGGAGGGAAGCTTCACAGACACACGGCCCCTCCCGCTCGTGCTCGCATCATATGCAGGGAAGCTTCACAGACACACGGCCCCTCCCGCTCGTGCTCGCATCATATGCAGGGAAGCTTCACAGACACACGGCCCCTCCCGCTCGTGTTTGCATCATATGCAGGGAAGCTTCACAGACACACGGCCCCTCCCGCTCGTGCTCGCATCCTATGGAGGGAAGCTTCACAGACACACGGCCCCTCCCGCTCGTGCTCGCATCCTATGGAGGGAAGCTTCACAGAAACACGGCCCCTCCCGCTCGTGCTCGCATCATATGCAGGGAAGCTTCACCGACACACGGCCCCTCCCGCTCGTGCTCGCATCATATGCAGGGAAGCTTCACAGACACACGGCCCCTCCCGCTCGTGTTTGCATCATATGGAGGGAAGCTTCACAGACACACGGCCCCTCCCGCTCGTGTTTGCATCATATGGAGGGAAGCTTCACAGACACACGGCCCCTCCCGCTCGTGTTTGCATCCTATGGAGGGAAGCTTCACAGACACACGGCCCCTCCCGCTCGTGCTCGCATCCTATGGAGGGAAGCTTCACAGACACACGGCCCCTCCCGCTCGTGCTCGCATCCTATGGAGGGAAGCTTCACAGACACACGGCCCCTCCCGCTCGTGCTCGCATCCTATGGAGGGAAGCTTCACAGACACACGGCCCCTCCCGCTCGTGCTCGCATCATATGGAGGGAAGCTTCACAGACACACGGCCCCTCCCGCTCGTGCTCGCATCCTATGGAGGGAAGCTTCACAGACACACGGCCCCTCCCGCTCGTGTTTGCATCATATGGAGGGAAGCTTCACAGACACACGGCCCCTCCCGCTCGTGTTCGCATCATATGGAGGGAAGCTTCACAGACACACGGCCCCTCCCGCTCGTGCTCGCATCCTATGGAGGGAAGCTTCACAGACACACGGCCCCTCCCGCTCGTGCTCGCATCCTATGGAGGGAAGCTTCACAGACACACGGCCCCTCCCGCTCGTGCTCGCATCATATGCAGGGAAGCTTCACAGACACACGGCCACTCCCGCTCGTGCTCGCATCATATGCAGGGAAGCTTCACAGACACACGGCCCCTCCCGCTCGTGTTTGCATCATATGGAGGGAAGCTTCACAGACACACGGCCCCTCCCGCTCGTGTTTGCATCATATGGAGGGAAGCTTCACAGACACACGGCCCCTCCCGCTCGTGTTTGCATCATATGGAGGGAAGCTTCACAGACACACGGCCCCTCCCGCTCGTGCTCGCATCCTATGGAGGGAAGCTTCACAGACACACGGCCCCTCCCGCTCGTGCTCGCATCATATGGAGGGAAGCTTCAGACACACGGCCCCTCCCGCTCGTGCTTGCATCATATGGAGGGAAGCTTCACAGACACACGGCCCCTCCCGCTCGTGCTCGCATCATTTGGAGGGAAGCTTCACAGACACACGGCCCCTCCCGCTCGTGCTCGCATCCTATGGAGGGAAGCTTCACAGACACACGGCCCCTCCCGCTCGTGCTCGCATCCTATGGAGGGAAGCTTCACAGACACACGGCCCCTCCCGCTCGTGCTCGCATCCTATGGAGGGAAGCTTCAGACACACGGCCCCTCCCGCTCGTGCTCGCATCATATGGAGGGAAGCTTCACAGACACACGGCCCCTCCCGCTCGTGCTCGCATCATATGGAGGGAAGCTTCACAGACACACGGCCCCTCCCGCTCGTGCTCGCATCCTATGGAGGGAAGCTTCACAGACACACGGCCCCTCCCGCTCGTGCTCGCATCATATGGAGGGAAGCTTCACAGACACACGGCCCCTCCCGCTCGTGCTCGCATCCTATGGAGGGAAGCTTCACAGACACACGGCCCCTCCCGCTCGTGCTCGCATCATATGGAGGGAAGCTTCACCGACACACGGCCCCTCCCGCTCGTGCTCGCATCCTATGGAGGGAAGCTTCACAGACACACGGCCCCTCCCGCTCGTGCTCGCATCATATGGAGGGAAGCTTCACAGACACACGGCCCCTCCCGCTCGTGCTCGCATCATATGGAGGGAAGCTTCACAGACACACGGCCCCTCCCGCTCGTGCTCGCATCATATGGAGGGAAGCTTCACAGACACACGGCCCCTCCCGCTCGTGTTTGCATCATATGGAGGGAAGCTTCACAGACACACGGCCCCTCCCGCTCGTGCTCGCATCATATGGAGGGAAGCTTCACAGACACACGGCCCCTCCCGCTCGTGCTCGCATCATATGGAGGGAAGCTTCACAGACACACGGCCCCTCCCGCTCGTGCTCGCATCCTATGGAGGGAAGCTTCACAGACACACGGCCCCTCCCGCTCGTGCTCGCATCATATGGAGGGAAGCTTCACAGACACACGGCCCCTCCCGCTCGTGCTCGCATCCTATGGAGGGAAGCTTCACAGACACACGGCCCCTCCCGCTCGTGCTCGCATCATATGGAGGGAAGCTTCAGACACACGGCCCCTCCCGCTCGTGCTCGCATCATATGGAGGGAAGCTTCAGACACACGGCCCCTCCCGCTCGTGCTCGCATCCTATGGAGGGAAGCTTCACAGACACACGGCCCCTCCCGCTCGTGCTCGCATCCTATGGAGGGAAGCTTCACAGACACACGGCCCCTCCCGCTCGTGCTCGCATCCTATGGAGGGAAGCTTCACAGACACACGGCCCCTCCCGCTCGTGCTCGCATCCTATGGAGGGAAGCTTCACAGACACACGGCCCCTCCCGCTCGTGCTCGCATCATATGCAGGGAAGCTTCACAGACACACGGCCCCTCCCGCTCGTGCTCGCATCATATGCAGGGAAGCTTCACAGACACACGGCCCCTCCCGCTCGTGCTCGCATCCTATGGAGGGAAGCTTCACAGACACACGGCCCCTCCCGCTCGTGCTCGCATCCTATGGAGGGAAGCTTCACAGACACACGGCCCCTCCCGCTCGTGCTCGCATCATATGGAGGGAAGCTTCACCGACACACGGCCCCTCCCGCTCGTGCTCGCATCCTATGGAGGGAAGCTTCACAGACACACGGCCCCTCCCGCTCGTGCTCGCATCATATGGAGGGAAGCTTCACAGACACACGGCCCCTCCCGCTCGTGCTCGCATCATATGGAGGGAAGCTTCACAGACACACGGCCCCTCCCGCTCGTGCTCGCATCATATGGAGGGAAGCTTCACAGACACACGGCCCCTCCCGCTCGTGTTTGCATCATATGGAGGGAAGCTTCACAGACACACGGCCCCTCCCGCTCGTGCTCGCATCATATGGAGGGAAGCTTCACAGACACACGGCCCCTCCCGCTCGTGCTCGCATCATATGGAGGGAAGCTTCACAGACACACGGCCCCTCCCGCTCGTGCTCGCATCCTATGGAGGGAAGCTTCACAGACACACGGCCCCTCCCGCTCGTGCTCGCATCATATGGAGGGAAGCTTCACAGACACACGGCCCCTCCCGCTCGTGCTCGCATCCTATGGAGGGAAGCTTCACAGACACACGGCCCCTCCCGCTCGTGCTCGCATCATATGGAGGGAAGCTTCAGACACACGGCCCCTCCCGCTCGTGCTCGCATCATATGGAGGGAAGCTTCAGACACACGGCCCCTCCCGCTCGTGCTCGCATCCTATGGAGGGAAGCTTCACAGACACACGGCCCCTCCCGCTCGTGCTCGCATCCTATGGAGGGAAGCTTCACAGACACACGGCCCCTCCCGCTCGTGCTCGCATCCTATGGAGGGAAGCTTCACAGACACACGGCCCCTCCCGCTCGTGCTCGCATCCTATGGAGGGAAGCTTCACAGACACACGGCCCCTCCCGCTCGTGCTCGCATCATATGGAGGGAAGCTTCACAGACACACGGCCCCTCCCGCTCGTGCTCGCATCATATGCAGGGAAGCTTCACAGACACACGGCCCCTCCCGCTCGTGCTCGCATCCTATGGAGGGAAGCTTCACAGACACACGGCCCCTCCCGCTCGTGCTCGCATCCTATGGAGGGAAGCTTCACAGACACACGGCCCCTCCCGCTCGTGCTCGCATCATATGGAGGGAAGCTTCACAGACACACGGCCCCTCCCGCTCGTGCTCGCATCATATGGAGGGAAGCTTCACAGACACACGGCCCCTCCCGCTCGTGTTTGCATCCTACCGCAGGGAAACTGAACGTCGTGCGCGACTCAGCGCTTCCACCTGAAGGACCCCGTGAATGCTGGCAAATGATTTGATTGCTTTGCCCAAACCGCTGGTCTGGTACCAGCTTGTAAATGTTCTCGTTGGATGCGCTTTTGGGGTGGCCCAAAGGCTGACGCTCAGACTGTTGCAGGAAAGCGTGTGAATTTTGTTTTTCCCACCTGGAGAATACCTGTAATTTTTCTCTAGCGATAAAGAAACTCTCTTTATAGGTAAAGCACTTAGGAAACTATTTTCCATAAAACAGAAACCTAACTGCTTCAAACCCAAAGCTCTTGGAAGTGGGAAAAAATCAAACCGACCCCGTTTTCAGAAGTGTTTAAGGTGCACGCCCTGAAGTCCTCCTCTAGCCCTAGGGACCTCCCGGTGCCGGGGACCCCACAGCAGCACCTCGGTCGTCTCAGGAGGACGAGCGGGGCCCAGAGGCCTCACCTTGCCGTCCCGATTTGGCAGGTGAGCTCCCTTGACTACTTGAAAAACGGGATCCCCACCAAGGCAGCCAACCGCATTAGCCATTTGACCAAAGACAGAATAAAGCCCACCTGCCCGAAACCCGCCCCACGAGATGGCCCCACGCTCCCATCAGTAGATTCCAGCTAACCCTTTTTATGCCCATAAAAATCACTCGCCAACTCTAGAAGCTCGACGCTGCTTCCCTTTCGGCCGAGGGATCCTCCTTCCCGGCTACAGGAATGAAATGCTTTGGCGTGCCCCCTCCCCGCCTCGGGGGGGTCAGGGACGCCCCGGGCAGAGCCCCAAGGATGCAGTGCCAGGGGCTCTCAGAAGTGTAGCCCAGCTCCCAGATGAGAGCAAACACTTCCGTTCCTTGTCCCTTTTACGGGGGCAGGGCCTCGGGCGGGCACAATTGCTGGGGCAGCAGCGCCTCCGACCACCCCCTCCCCAGGGTGGCGCTGCGGAAGGGGGGAGAGGGAAGGGGAGGGGGAGAAGAGGAGAGGGAGAAGGGAGGGGAGGGGAGCGGGGTAAGAGCTGGCCTGGACTTTTTCTGAACATACACAACCAGCAACATGGAACAGCGACGAGTGCGACCATTGCCTGACACCGTAGGGGGTTCGTGTCAAGTCGACACCCTCTTCCAGCCGACAGAGACCCCCAGGAAGGCAGGCAGAAGGCCGCAGCCATTCCCCGGGGTGGGGGCGCCGGCACAGCACCCCTCCCCCACCCAGCCGCCAAGCCCAGGACCCCCAGGCCGGGCCCCGGCAAGGCTGACCTGTCCTTTCCCTGCCCCATCTTCCCCCTGCCGCTGTCCCCAGAGGGGAAAGGGCCACGCACAAGGCCTGGACCGCAGTGGGGGGCCCCACCCAGGCCCACCCCTTCCCCAGTCCCAGAGCGCAAGTCCCAGAGGCTCCAGAGCCGCCACATTCGCCCCTTCAGCCTCCCCCGGCCTCCCGGGGCCCTGGTCCTTTTCGCCTCGCTGGCCTGGGCAGCTAGACTTGCTGCCAAGGGGGCCGCCCCCAGGCGCCAGGGCTTCCAGGGAGGGGCTCGGGGCTGGACCACCAAGGGCTTGGCCCCCTCCCGCCCTCCGCGCACCTTCTCTCTGTGCCCCAGCCCCGGCCCCGGCCCTCTTGGGGTCTCTTAGGACCTGGACCTAACTCGAGGAGGGGCCAGCAGAGCCGCCCCGCAGCCCCCTGTGCAACCACCGACACCCCTCAGAGTGACCCGGCCCGGGGGCTGCTCCCAGCCCGGTGGGATGGCCAGAGCCAACGTGGGGAAGGCCTCACGCTCATGGAGGTCACAGGCCCCGGGACCCCACGGCCGCCTCTCCAGAAGGCCCCCCCACACACACTCGGCCGTGCCGGCAATTCTGGGGCCTCCCGGCCTTTCTGAGCCCCTCCAGGACCCCAGGATAGCCCTGGGCCCTTCCTGGTCGGCAGCTGAGTCGCCCAGGGCCCCTCAGCCCCACCCCTGACTTTCCAGTAGGGCTGGACCCACTGCCCAGGGCGGCAGCGGCTGTGTCCAGCTGCTCCGGGCTCTTCCAAACGTTGCACTCCCCCCCTTCCTCCCAGGCTCCCCCACCGCAAATACAGTCCCCATGTACCCTCCCATCAGCTCACAGACCCCCCCATCCCATTCTGCACACAAGGAGACTCTGCCCCTCGCCCCATGTCCAGCTGGGAGGTGGCTTAGTCCCCGCTGGGGCTTCAGCTTCCTGGCTGCTCAAGCAAAGGCCACGCGGGGCATCGGCTAAGCCTGGGCTGGAAGTCGTCGGCCCACGGTTTTGAGGCTAGAAGAAAATGCAAAGCAGGGTGCCCTCACGGCGCGGCTTTCTTCCCGGAGACGGGCGCTCTGGGGCCGGCGCGGGCCGTCCTCGGGCCTGGGCTCTGCGGGCACCCGGCGACCTGCTGGCGGCCACTCCTGGTTTCCACGTCCCAGTGACGTCGGCTTGGCTGGTGCCGGGTTCGCTCCGTCTGAACCTCATTCTGCTTCTAAAGGCTCTGCTGATGGGATTTTTTTGGTCTTTATTTATTTTTTTAATGTTATATTCAAAAAATATGAGGTCCCCATATGCCCCCACCCCCCTCACCCCACTCCTTCCCCCATAACAACAACCTCCTCCATCATCATGAGACATTCACTGCACTTGGTGAATACATCTCTGAGCATCGCTGCACCTCATGGTCAATGGTCCACACCATAGCCCACACTCTCCCCCAGTCCACCCAGTGGGCCATGGGAGGACATACAGTGTCTGGTAACTGTCCCTGCAGCACCACCCAGGACAGCTCCAAGTCCCAAAAAAGCCTCCACATCTCATCTCTTCCTCCCGCTCCCTACCCCCAGCAGCCACCATGGCCACTTGCTCCACACCAATGCCACATTCTCTTCGATTACTAATCACAATAGTTCATGAATAGAATATCAGTAAGTCCACTCTAATCCATACTCTACTCCTCCCCGCTGATGGGATTTTAACACCCCTCCTGGCTGACACAAGGACCGTGACAGAAGTGGCCCGCCCCCGGCCCGCCCCACGCTGGGGTCGCGCTCACAGAGGTGGGCAAACTTAAGGGCGTGTTTTTCTGGGGTACAGGCAGCGCCAAAAACCACACCGAGGTCCACTCTCGTCCCGAGAGCCGCGGGCTCTGACGTCAGCCCAGGGAGCGGGGACCAGGGGGCGACAGCCCCCCAAGAGGCTAGGACCCTGCCACGCTGTCCCAGCCCCCCTCGGGGTACGCCTGGCCCCCCTTGGGGTGTGCCCTGCACAGGCTGCCACAGCAGCCAGCCGGGCCGTCGGAGGAGCCAGGACACGAGGCCTGGCCGGCCCCCCAGCCCTGAGGGCCCCACGTGTGGGCATCACCTTCCGCCTGTTGGGAACCCCACATCCAGTGCCACAGGGACTGGCTGGACAGGGCCCCGGGAGCCTCCGCCCGATTCAGGCACCTGTGTCGGCCACGCTGCCGTCTGGGGTGCAGGGAGCCCCCGGCTGGATGGCTGGCCAGTGGACACCACTGAGCTACCAGGGTCAAGTGCCTGGTCTGGCTGTCCCTGGAGGACGGGGGTCTGCGGCCCACCCGCCGTGGCCCAGGTAGGCTCTGGGTGGGGTCAGGGTTGACCCTGCCAAGGGAGCAGCCCCACGATGGGCTCGGAGCTGACCGCGGGCGGACCAAGTCACCAGGGCCGGGGCCGGTGAGGCAAGGCCAGCGCTCGCTGCCAGGCCCTCGGAGCACGAATTCCAGGGAGCTCCGCACTCGGGCCGTCCACCCCGGAGGAGGCCCCGCGGGCGTTTCCAGCTGGTCTCAAGACCCCAGCTCGTGGCCGCCCGCACGTCCCCCAGTTCCCTGGTCAGCCCCCTGGCCGCTGCGTTCTCCAAGCCCAGAGCACCGCACACCTGGCCTTCCCCCGTTCTCCCAGGAGGCTCCCAAGGCTCACGGCCGCCCCCCATGCCCCGTGGGCCTGCTGCTTCCCCCGGAGGCCGGGAGCGGACCCGGTGCTGCGTGGCTAAAGCCCGGGCTGGGCCGGCTCAGGTCGGTGGTGGCGCAGCTCAGCAGGAGGCCGGCTTTCCAGAGAAAACGGGAGCCACTCGAGGATCCTACCCGGGAGCAGCCCGCAGCCCGGCCGGCGCGAGTTTGAATGTGAGTGGAGGTGGTGAGCTGCAGGGAGCACGTTGCTCCCTCCCCGGGCAGAGGGCGGAGGGCGGAGGGCGGAGGGCGGAGGGCAGAGGGCGGAGGCGGCTGGTTCTCCACGCAAGCCTGGCGCAGGTGGGAGGTTTCCAGAGGGACGGCAGAGTCAGCGAAAGCAGCCTCCTAGAGCAGCCGCTGCTAAGCTGTGCCCCAGACCCCAGGAGCCCCCGGCTGGCTTGTGGGCGGCCCCCTCCCCTGAGCCCCTGCCCAGCCAGCATGGGTGGAAGGGGACAGCAGGAGAGCCCAGGGCCCCCCCACCAGCCCAGGGCCTGCCACCTTGGAAGGTGCCCTCTGGGAGGCAAAAGGCTCTGACATCGGAAAACACCCTTTTTTCAAGCCGGGTTTGGAGGCTCTGGACGTGGGGGAGGAGGAGTGCAGCTCACCACACCCCCACAGCGACGCGGCCACGGTCCCTGGAGAGACCCCCATCCCTTCCTCCCCTGTGCCCCCGCCCTCCTCAGCCCTCCCGCCTGGCCCCGCACCCTAGCATCTGCCCACAGAGGACCTGAGCCTTGCGGAGCTGGGGTTCAGGGAAGACAGAGACACAGAGACAGAGAGACAGGGAGACAGAGAGGGAGTGAGAGAGAGGAAGAGAGAGGGAGAGACAGAGAGAGGGAGAGACAGAGAGATGGAAAGAGGGAGTGAGAGACAGGGAGACAGAGAAGGAGGGAGAGAGAGGGAGAGACAGAGAGAGACAGGGAGACAGAGAGGGAGGAAGAGAGAGGGAGAGAGAGGGAAAGACAGAGAGAGACAGGGGGAGAGAGGGAGAAACAGGGAGAGAAAAGAGACAGGGAGGGACAGGGAGACAGAGAGGGAGGAAGAGAGAGGAAGAGATGGAGAGAGGGAGAGACAGAGAGAGGGAGGGAGAGATGGAAAGAGGTCGTGAGAGACAGAGAGAGAGAGACAGGGAGACAGAGAGGGAGAGAGGGAGAGACAGAGAAAGACAGGGAGACAGAGAGGGAGGGAGAGATGGAGAGAGGGAGAGACAGAGAGAGACTAGGAGACAGAGAGAGACCGTGGGGAGAGAGAGTGGGGGGGGTGGCCACAGTGGGGCCAGTGCTCAGGGTCTGGCCGGCGGGAGGGCTGACCATCCAGGGGTGGGTGGGCTGGGGCTGGCTGGCCATCAGGGAGAAGGGGCCCCGGCTGGCGGGGAGAGCAGAGTGAGGCAGGGCTGGCGGGGAGGGAGTGGGCAGCACCCGCCCTCGGCCTCGGGATTTGCTCTGAGGGGCGGCACCCGTCTGCCGGCCTTCCCGGGGCCCAGGGGCCATCGCCCAAGCTCTGCCGTCCCCTCAGAGGCCCCGATCGGGTGACATCGGAAGGAGAAATGGGCTGGCCCTGCAGGACGAGGCTCTGCGCCCCAGGGGGCTCTCTGGGGGACTCCCCAAGCCTTCTGCGAAGCTGACTTTTCGCAGGTGCGTTTACCCGCAGGAAGCTGATGGGGGCTCTGGAAGCTCAGTGAGAAAGTAAGAGGAGGAGGAGGAGAGAAGCGTAGGGGGAGCCCACGGGAGCGGGGCTGGAGGGGGTCGAGCAGGACAGACCCACCTGGATGGAGACCCCGGGCAGGTGAGGGCCCCGGGCAGGGGGCAGTGAGGTGGGTGGGAGACTGGACCCACTCCCCCTTGCGGGGCCTCACTCCCTCGGGGCATCCCGAGGTGGCCGCAGCCCCCCCACACCACCACCCCCCCGTGCCTGCACCTCGGGGCAGCAGGCGGCGGAGCTTGGTGGAGTCCCGGACAGAAGCTGTGCGCGGAGCTCGCACACCAGGCGCGGGAGGAAGGCCTGTGACCACTCAGGCCTCAGCACCCGCTCCCGCCTCCTCTCGCTCCCCGTCTGCACCACGTCCACTGAAAAAGGCCAGGGCGAGCTCGTTCTCTGGGGAACCCCCCCACAGACCAGGGCCCTCAGGCAGCTGGGACGGCTGGACGGTCATCTGGGGCCAGGGCTGGGCCCTCCCGCTCCGTGGAGCCCCCCAAGCAAAACCCCAGCCCTGTCCCGGGGAGGGGTGAGTGGGTGCCTGCTGGGGCCAGGGTCCCCCTTCCAGAAACTACACCCTGAATGTCAGGAGAACGAGGCCGAAGCTCCTCCCCTGGCTGGGAGGCTGCGGGGACCCCCCCCCCACGCTCCTGCCACCGTGTGGACCCCCAGCCCGGCCGTGGCCTCTCACCGAGCTCTGCCTGGCACTTCCTGCTGAGCAGAGCCCCCCAACAGGCCGTCCCGGAGACCCTACGCCTCTCGACCCCACTGCCTGGGAAGGCCTCCAGCCTCAGGCACCCGCAAGGGCCCCCACCCCTAGACATCCCCCTCCCCCTCGCCCTCCCCTAACCCCCCTTTCCTCCACTCTGTCCTCCCTGGCAGCAGGCGGAGTCCCTAAGCCTCTGTCTGGCTCAGCGGCCGGGCGTCCCACCACCCAGGGATCAGGGCAGGAGGCCGGGCGGTGGGGGGCTGGGGGTCTGCAGACCCCAAGGGCCCTGCAGCCTCGGGATGGGGGAGCGGCTCAGAGCAGAGGCTGCCCCATCCCGGGCAATGGGGTGCAGAGCTGGGGTCAGGAGGCTGGGTGGACAGGGCAGGCCACAGAAGGCGATTCCCAGGGACCCCGGCCAGGGCCAAGGGCTGCCCAGCAGGGGTGAGGGGAGGGGGCAGCCCCTGCAGCCGGAGGACCCCGCAGCCCGCTGCCCAGCTGTAAACCTGCACCTCACTGCGGCTTGCTTCTCTGCACCCCGGCAGGGCCGCTGTCTGATGGGTCCCCTGGGAGCACGAGGGCTGGGGAGACCCACCTGCTTCCCCGGAGGCCGCATCTCGCACGGGCGGGCTCCAGCCAAGGAGGGGGCAGGGGCTGCAGGGAAGGTGCCAGCAGTGGAAACCCCCGGCCCGGGGCAGCAGCGGGCACTGCAGGGCCCGGAGACCCTCCCTCCTGAGCTGGCAAAGGCCTCGGGCCCATGCCCGGCCTCACCATGGAGTCCCTAAGGTACCCAGGGTCAGGATGCCCCTACCATGAGCCCTTACCAGGCCCAGAACCTTCCAGAATCCTGCTACCAGGGCAGTGCCAGTACAAGGGCAGCCCTCCCTGGGGGCGGGGGGAAGCCGGAGGAGAGCAGTGGGAGCCGAGACGGAGAGCCGCTCAGCCAGTGGGGCAGGCGAGGCCTCAGCCCACCCTGACCCCGGAGGCCGGGGTCTATGGACAGGACGCAGGTGGGGAGGGCGTGGGGTGGGGGCGTGCTCCCCACTGCTGAGAAGGGCCCAGCAGCCTGGGGAGGCCACCAGGACGGAGGGGGCTCCCCACATCCGGGAGCCTGGTGCTGAGGGGGGCTGGGGGACCTTGAGGGCAGAGCAGGTGCCCAACTGAAGAGGGCTTCCTGGAGGGGCGTGGGGGATGAGCCCCCTCGGAGGGGAGGGGCAGGAGCCGGGGAAGAAGGTGCCGCGATGGAGGGCACGGGGGCTGGCGGGGAGGGGGCGCAGGGTTACCCCTGACTCTCATCACCGCCGAGGCCGCAGCTGGGGCTGAGAGCCAAGAGGCGAGCGGTGAGGACGGAGGGAGCTGGCCCAGCGGCACGGGCTCTGGGGACGGCTGAGGGAGCTGGCCTGGTGTCACAGGCTCTGGGGACAGCCGGAGGGAGCTGAACCAGTGGCACGGGCTCTGGGGCGGCCGGGGGCTGGGGCTGGGCTTGAGAGCCGGCAGGCACCTCTGGTCCTTCCCCGGCCGGCGGCCCCCGCCCAGGGCAGACGCGTGAGGTGGTGGGACAGTCCAGGTGCCTGGGTGCTCGGGGCGGGCACAGGGGCCGCGTCACGCCTGCGGGATGCCTGCCGTGCTTTGGGAAGGCGGTGGGGCGGGCACGGCACGGGGCGGGGGCGTGCGTGCGGGGCTGGAGGGCATATAGGGCGGCGGGAGCCTGGGAGGCGCCGCCCACCCCGCCCTGCAGACATGCCCCTGCAGAGAGGCCGGCTCCTGCTGCTGGCCCTCGGCCTGGGCCTGGCCGGTGCCCAGAGGACCCTGGAAGAGGTGCCCCTACAGAGGGGCTTCGACGCACGGAAGGTAGCAGTGGGTCGGGTCCCAGGGGCAGCCTGGGCGGGGACTTGGGCGCAGGTGGCACTGCAGGACAGGGGCCCCAGCGGGGAGGGGAGAGGGGGGATGCGGGGAGGAGCGCGGGCAGGGGCCCCAGCCTCACGGGACCCCTGGGGAGCTCAGGGGGGCATCTGTCCCTGGGCCTGGGGCCGTGAGGCCCCCACCCTCCCGCACTGGGCCCTGGGCCCTGGGCTGCCCTGGGGGCGGGGAGCGCAAACTCCTGGCTCTCCCCGCGGGGCCGCGTGGGGAGGAGGGAGCCCGGGGGGTCGGGGTCAGCACGGGCAGCACCCACCCTGCAGTGACACGCAGGCGCCCATCCCGGGACACAGGGACCCAGAGTCCCTCCCCCCCTGCCTGACCTCCAGCTGCCCGTGACCGAGCTCCCTCCACCTCCCCTGGACAGCTCCACGCCTGCAGCGGGTGGGGGGCCGCTTGGAGCAGGTGGGGGGCCTGGAGCGGGTGGGGGGCCGTGGACTAGACCCAGGGGAGCTGGAGGGGGCAGGAGATGGGCAGACGGACAGTGGCCTCAGAGAGAAGAGGGAGGCAGGAAAGTGCACAAGGAAGCAGCGGCCTCTCCGCGGCCTGGGGCTCACGCACCTGCCTCCGGGGCTGCCGAGTCCGTCCTCAGCGCGGGCATGACCAGCCCCACCGGTCTGGCCGAGGCTGGTGCCCCCCGCAGCGCCCAGTGCCAGGAGCTAAGCTGACGCCTGATGCCACCCGGGTTGGGGCCAGCAGGCCCGGAGACTCCCACCCATGCCGCACGCTGCGCCCGCAGGTGGAGGGGCGCTGGCTGACCCTCCGGCTGGCCTCCAGCAGCGCCGACCTGGTCTCCCCAGATGACCCCCTGCGGCTCTCGCTCCACTCCATACGGCGCAGGGACAGCGGGGACATGGACTTCGTGCTGTTCTGGATGTAAGCCTGGACCCTTCGGCCCCGTGGGGGTGTCCGGCTCAGACCCTGGTGACAAGAGACTCGGTCAGAGCAGAGGGACACAGCTGAGCCGGGGGCTTAGGTGTGGGTGCTGGGAGGGCGGAGGTTCAGCGCTGTGGGCTCACAGCGCTAAGAGGAGGGGCTGCGGGAAAGAGAAAGGAGGGGCACAGCGGCCTGGCGGACTGGGGGGCAGTCCATCTACCGGGTGGGCTGGCAAGTGGGGGGCACAGCCCATTATGGGGCCCAGCCGGACAAACGGCCAGTGGAGGACGTAAGCTGTTTTGTCACGAGGCCCGACCGATGCATCCAGAATTCCGGAAAAGACAGATCTCCCCGCCTTCAAAGGGCCTTGCCCCCGGGGGCGCCAGGCTCCCGCCTGCCGTGAGCAGCCCTCGGCCACGAGGCCCCTTTCTCCGCAGGGCAGAGGCCCGGAGGGGGCGGCTCAGGGCGGGGAGGCCGAGGCCCCTGAGGTGGACACGCCCCCGAGGGTCTCCGTGTGCCTCTGGCCCCTCCTCCCGCCGGAGCGGCCCCGCACGCCCCGCCAGCGCTCAGACCCCTCCCGCGCGCCTGGGGGTGGGGGCCGGGAACACGCCCCCAGCTGAGGAACTGATTCCTGGGGGCGTTTGGCCCAGGGCTGCTGCCGAGGCCCCTGCAGCGCCTCGCGTCCCGCGGGCAGCGCCCTCCTCCCACGCGCCGGCGCCCAGGACTGCTCCGGGGGCGGGGGGCAGGGGCGGCCCACCAGGCCCCTCCAGGCCCTCCATACCCTCCCGGGCAGGAACGCCTCCTGGGGGGCGGCAGGGGCTCGCCAGGGTCACTGCGAACTGCGCGTCCTCTTTTCCCAGGGGAGAGGGCGTGTGCGAGGGGCTGAACGTCACCCTGCGCCCCACCGCGCTGCCAGGCCAGTACCGCGGCTCCTGTGCGTGCCCAGCGCGGGGGGGCGCGGGGAGCTGCCGGGGGGCGGGGGTGCGTGCACGGGGCTGGGTGCTGTGCAGGGGGGGGGCTGTGCACGGGGCGGGGCGTGCACGGGGTGGGGCGTGCACGGGGGGGGGGGGGAGTCGTGCACGGGGGGGGTCGTGCACGGGGGTAGCGTGCACGGGGCGGGGCGTGCACGGGGCGGGCCTTGCACGGGGGGGGGAGTCGTGCACGGGGGGGGGTCGTGCACGGGGGTAGCGTGCACGGGGCGGGGCGTGCACGGGGCGGGCCTTGCACGGGGGGGGGACGTCGTGCACGGGGGTAGCGTGCACGGGGGCTGTGCACGGGGGGGGGGGGTCGTGCACGGGGGAGGGGCTGTGCACGGGGGGAGGGCGTGCGCGGGGCGGGGACCGGGGCCTCAGCCGGTGGTCTCCCCAGGGTCGGGCGGCGGCAGCGCGGTGGTCCGGTTCGTGCGCGCGGACGAGCGCAGCCTCATCCTGTACGCGCGCGGCGGGGGCGGCGAGGCCCGCAGCCTCTGGGCGCTGCTCGGTAGGTGACGGGGTCTCGGCTCCCGGGCCGGGGCGGGGGTAGGGGGGCCCCTGGACACCCGCGTCCCCCCCAGGCTCCGGGAAGGAGCGGCGCGCTGAGACGGGGACGGCGGCGCGGGGCCGGCTTGGAGCTGCCTGGTCGGCGCTGCGCCGCTCCCCGGGCCTCAGGGTGGGCGCGCCTTCATTCATTCGTTCATTCATTCGTTCACTCACTCGCCCAGGGAGGCCGCGGCTTCCGCGCTGGCGCCGCCGGGACGCCTCAGGGGAAGAAGCCGAAACCCCGCGGCAGAGCTGGGCGGCGGCGGAGGGGGCGGAGGGGGCGGAGAGGCCGGAGGGGCGGTGCGCGGCGTGGGGGGCCTACAGGGCGCAGAACCGGAAGTGGGGCCGCTGTGGTCTAACTTGCTCGTGAAGGAGCGCTTGCTGCCCTGCTCAGAGCAGACTTCCTGCTAGAGGAGGTGGGGGGAGGGGGGAGGGAATGGGAGCGGAGGAGGGGGGAGGAGGTGAGGGCAGCCCTGGCGGGCATCCAGGCAGGCGAGATGGGGTCGCCCAGCCTGGGAGGTGGCTCGGGAGGGGGCCACGTGGGGGGATGGGGGCGCGGGGGAGAGGTCCTCAGCGGGCACGGGGGCAGCACGCGCCGGGGGCTGGGGCCCCCTCCGCGGGCCTTGAGCCTCCTCACCTCCAGCCCTTCTGGTCTCAGCCAGGACCAGGCGCCGGGACCCCCAGGGGCTGGGGAGATACCTTGAGCTCGTCAGGAGGTTCCACCTGCAGGAAGCCCCGGCCTTCAGCCTAGACGGTGAGCCCTGCCCCGGCTGGGCAGGAGGGTCTGGGCCTGCTTTCCCGGGCTTGGGCCCCGCATTGGAATAATGAGGCCAGGGCAGCACGGGTGAGGCCCGCCAGCGCCCCGAGCTCCTGAGGATCAGGCGGGCAGGGCGCTCGACCCCCCACCTCCCAAGGCGACAGGGGCTCTGGACAGGAGCCGGGCTCAGAGAGGTTCAGTGCGGAGCCCAAAGTCCCACAGCTGGGAGGGCCCCCTCTCTGCCTGCACCACCTCCCTGTGAATCGCTCAGTCGATCAACAAACACTGGGCTTGGGCAAGACACAAATTCCGCAGCCCTGATAGAAGCACCCTCTGAGCAGGGATGGGTGAGCCATAAAATGAACAGTAATTAGGCAGAGTATATAACTCATTCGAGTGAAATGCGGGCGTGGAAATGAAATCCCAGAGCGGGGTGGAGAGGCCAGGGTGCGGCAGCGCCTGCGCTGGCGGCTTTGGGGAGGTGTGCCAGGGGGCCAGCAGGAGCCCCCCCGGTGCGCCAGGAAGGGAGGTCCGAGGGCGGGCGGGGCGTGCTCCTGTGTGGGGTTCCGTGGACATGACCGGGCTTCCAAGCGACAGGAGCCGCTGAGGGGGCGGGCGGGGGGCCAAGCGGCCGGAGCGGGGGCGGAGCACAAAGGCGGGGGCTCCTCTAAGGGGGGACAGTTGCCCGTTGTGTGGGATGCGCTGTGTTCAGAGTGGACAGATGACGGGCTTTGGACTCATCGCCTGGTTTCTCCCCCCTCAACAGGCCGCTGCCCACCCCCCCCCCCCCCCCCCCCCGCCCCAAGCCCAGGCGTCCCCCTGAGCTCAGCCCCAGCCCCTTCCACCCAAGCCGTGCCCTCCGCCCTGCACTCCCCCAGGAGCCTCCTCTGCCTCCCAGGGTCGCAGAGGAAGCCCCTCCAGCGTGCACGGCCCCCCACTCTCCCCTTCCCCTCTCCCCCTGCCGGGAAGAGCCTCTTCCCAGGGGCTGCCCACGGGCAGCTAAGAGCCCCCTGGCCCGTGGGCTTGGAGAGCGCTCCCGGTGCTGAGAAGGCGGCCCCACTGTGCCCCGACACACACCCCACAGCTGACGAGGCCACGCACACTGCGATTCCAGCAACAGAGAATCGGTTCCACAGACGCAGCTCCAGGGGGTCCCGCTGCCTCCTCCTGCCCACAGGCTGGACCTGCTCCAGGAGGGCTCACGGTGGCCGCGGGGCCTGAGGGCTGTGCAGCACTAACTGGCCCAGTTCCTGGGGTACTGACCACCGCCCCCTCCCCAAGCCCTGGCCTTGCGGGGTCCAGGGAGGCCAGTGCCCTCTCCTGGGTGTCGACGGCAGCCCCACCTCCGCCCAGGTGAGCCGGGCCGCCCACGGGCAGGGCAAGCTCTCCAAGAATTGGGTCAGGGGCGTGAGCCCTCACGGTGTGGAAATGCTTGGGCAGGTAGGACCAGATGCCGGCCTAGAAAACACTCAGCAACGCCTCCAAGGGGCGCCCACACTTCAGTGCTATTTCCTGAGCGCCCCAAGATCAGCTCCCGTTCAAGAAGCACGCGGGAAGCCAAGCCAGCCAGCTGGGCACCGTGCGGGACCTCTGGGGAGCCGGACTGGAAAACAATCACACAAAGCACGCCACTTCCCTATAAACCAGCAGGCCCGTTTGATCAAGCTGCCACCACCAAGCACACAAACCTACGTTTAAGGAGACCTTTTATTTTTTCATTAAATGAAAAAAAACCAAAATCTTTTACTCTGGGGCACCCTAAAATAGCAGACACGTGATACTCCTGCACATTCCTCGACATCATAAAGGTTTATCCTCAAATTGTTCACATGCCAAGCAATGCAATCAGTATTCCAGTGGATATTTCCCCCACACTTCAAACCAGAATCTAAAATTTGTGTGAAAGGATAAAAGCTTGGAAAGATTTTTAAAAGAGTGATACAAGTCAATCTGCCGTTCTACCCTAACTAGTGAGAAACCGCAGTCCTGAGAACAAGTGGAATTGGCTCAGGGACAGAAAGGAGAGTCCAATGAAATGGAATATAAAGTCAAGAAATAAACAGAAGCGAGTGAAAGCATTTACATACATACAAATGGAGCTTTATTCACTATACAGTATTGGAGGAAATAACCAGACCACTGGGGGTGCGGGGGCGGGGAAGATTAAATACCCAGCCCTACTCTTTATCTGACAATAAATTCCTAATCAACGCCTTGAGAACATCAAAACACCATTAACAAAATTAAAACACAAATGACAAGTTGAAATTAATATTTGCAACAAATTTGGCAAAGGGTTAGTTAACTATTGCACACATAAGTATATATCAGAAATCTTAGCATGACAAGGATCACAGAGAACTGGGCTAGATCAGAAAGAGGTCATTTGTGCACACACAAATCAAATGGTTGGTAAATAATGCTTAAAGGAAGGTCCAATGTCAGATGGAATCAAGGAAAAGAGAAGCTATTCTTGCATATTAAAAGGCAAAACTTTAAGTTTAAAAATAATAATTTAGCACCCATTTGTGGGAAGCACACTCTTGCAGGTAGGAAGGGAAATCAGACAGGCCTTTCTGGGGTGACCTGGTTTTCATACGTCTTATTTTTCTTTTTCACTTTATTTTTTAAAAGATACTTTGATTACATAAATGTTATGGAAAATACATAGTGGATTCCAATATCTACACCTCCCACATTTTCCCACATTATCTTCTCTCATTAGTGTGGTCCGGTCATTGCAGTTGATGGACGCGTTTTGGAGCATTGCCCCTCAGCGGGGAGTATAGTTTACAGTGTAGTTTACACTCTCATAAGTCTTTTTAAATAGTATTGCGCTGACCTAGAAATTCCCTTTGAGACATGCACTGTAAGGAAATATTTATGAAGGTAGCCAAGATTTTGCTTGAAGCAGGTCAGTCACATGTTATAATGATGAAAACTAGAAATAAATTTACCTTGCCCCAGGGGCTACTGTTAGGTGCTTGGCAATTTGTCCATAGAGGACTTCCTGTCCAGTGCTGCCCTGCGGTGGGAGCCACGGAGGGTTTTTGAGATTGGGGGGGTGGATTCCCCAGGACCCACATACAAGGGACCCTCTCTCCGAGGAAGTCGCTTCCGCCTGCTCGGACCACCCTAGCAGACGGGTTCTGGGAGACCTCGGCCCTGCATTCCCGGCGGCACTCCTCTCCCTGCCAGAGGTGGGCTGGGAGGCCGGCTCTGCACAAAGCTTCCTTCACCCAGGCTTGGGCCCGTCCTCCTCCTGGGGTCCCAGGCTGGGTCTGGACCCCTGAGCGCAGACCGAGACTGGGGGTGGGGGCAGGTGCCCGGCAGCCGACCTCCCTCCACCTTTCCTCTCCTGGCCTCCCCCCCGAGCTTCCCAGCTGTCCCCCGGCTCTTCCCCCTTCCCACGTTTTTTTGGTGAAGGGCTGTGGCTCTCCTTTCTTCAACACTTCAGACGTGCACCTGACGTTCTGCCATCAGCACGCTGGGCGGTGATACATTAGCCACTTTATAAATTGCTGGTTCAACTTACTTATCTGTTCTTAAGAAATTTTGCTTTTTTGTTCAGGAGTTACCGCTGTTTACAGCTTTCATTTCTAGAAATGTCTTTGGTTTGATATCAGAGTAATTTCTGTTCTTAGAATGACATGGCAAAGATTCCTTTACATTTTGGAACCACTTGAGTAAAACTGGTATTCTCTACTCCCAGCTGCTTGGGAGAACTCACCAACGAAGCTGTCAGAGCTGGGAGCTACCTTTATGGAAAGATTTTAATTTCAGATTCAATGTTTTTAATAGACAAAGGCTTATGCAGGCCATTTGTTTCTTTCCAAGTGAGCTTTGGTAGGTTGTGACTTTCCAAGAATTTGTCCCTTTCATCCAAATTCTCATATTGATTTGTATAAAATTACTCATTGTATTCATTTTTAACTTTTCTATATTTATGGGATTTGTAGTGATGCCTCCTCTTTCTTTTCTGATACCAGTCATTTGTCTCCTCGCTCTTCATTTTTTTTATTCGTCTGGCTAGAGATTAATCCATTTTATTGAACTCTGAGATCACCTGGCTTCCCTTCTCTGCTGAGTTTTGTTGCTTTCAGCTTCTGGCTCCCACGGTGTCCTCTCTTTGTCTGCATTTCATTCTCTTACAAAAGACTCCAGTAGGAGGATTAAGAACCGGCCTCCAGCCACACCTTAACTGAAGTGACCTCGTCAAAAGGCTCGACAAAGAGGCCACTGACACAGGAACCGAGGCGCTTCAAGGAGGATTTTCTGAGGCACATAGTTCCAGACCACCGTAGTGTGGTGTATCTTCTTCCACATTTTGTTTTTAATACGTCAAGGTCTTTATATTTAAAATATGATTCTGACTGGCAACATATAGTTGGGTTTTTATACATCTAACAATCTCTGACTTTTAAATGAAATGGAAGGAACTATAACTGACAATTTATATTTTTTGTAACTCTTATACTTTGGTTTATATCCACTATCTTCCTATTTGTTTTGTATTTGTACCATCTATTCTTTTTTCCTCTATTCTTGATATCTTTTGGATTAAATGAAAAATTTTTATGATTCCATTCTATATCCAATACTGGCTTATTGGTCAGTACCTTGTTCATATTTCATGGTTGCTCTAGATATGAATAAATATCTTTAACTTAGACCACAGGCCTAGTTGCAAATAATATACCACTTCACAGATAGTGTAAGGACTGCAATAATATACTTCTACTTCTCCCTCTCATCATTTGTACTATTGGTTTCATACATTTTATTTCTATATAATTATGAATCCCTCAAGACAATAGTATTATTTATACTTTAGATGGTAAGCTAACTTTTAAGGAGATAAAAATATGGAACGTGATGTCTCTTGCATTTATCCTCACCTTACCATTTCTGGTGCTCTGTATTTACTGGAAATTTGGGTAGCTGCTGTTATAATCCTTCTGCTTGATAAACTTTCTAGTAATGAGAGTCTGACAGAAATGAATTTTCTGAGATTTTTTTCATGTGATAGTCTTTTTTCTCCTTAATTTTTAAAAGGAATTTTTGCTCAATGAAGTTTTCTAAGGTGAGTTTTTTTCCTTTCCGTATTTTGAAGATATTGCCCCATTGTCTTGTGCTTTGCATAGTTTCTGACCTAAGCCTGCTTTGTTTTTCTGAATACGATGTTTCCATTTTTCCTTGGTTACCTTCCAGATTTTCTCTATTTCAGTATTCTCAGTTTTTCTAAGGTTTCTGTGGCACAGGCATGCACTGTATTTATCCTTCTTGGCACACATCGGACTTCTTGGAGGTGTTCTTAGAATGGTGCTTTTATCAGGTTTGGAAAACTGCCATTTTCTTTTTAAATATTTCTTCTTCCCTATACGCTCTTCTTTCAGGAGTTCAATTACACATACGCTGGGCTATTTGGAAGTCTTCTCAGCCCTGGATATTCATTTCCCCCACACTCCATCTCTCGTTGCTTCAGCGTGGGTACTGTCTGTTGACCGGTGTCCACGTTCTCTGATCTCTCTATTGTGTCCAGTCTACTCACAAGCATGTCGAAGTTTTTGTCGAAATCTCTGATACCGACTTTCCCCCAAAAAATTCCATCTTTCCCTTTGTCATAGTTTTCCGTCTCTGCTGGAATCCCCGTCTGCCCCTGCATCTTGTCCACCTTCTCCAAAAGCTTTCTAAAAATTAAATTATTTTAAAGTCCTTGTCTGATAGTTCTAGCCCCTGGTACCTTGCGGTCTGGTTCTGGACCGCTGGGTTGTGTGCTGCGTAACTTTTGGCCCAGGGCGGAACGGCTCGTGAAGGACGTAAGCCGGAGGCACGTGGGCACAGCTCTTCCACCACGTCCCGTGACCCGGGGTTGAGTCGTCCACACCAGGGTTCTGGCCACACCCCTTTGTATGTAAAGTTTAGGGGGCTCTCTTCTAGGCTTCATCTAAGTCCGAGCCGAGTAATTGTGAGGTCAGAAGGCCAGGACCCCAAAGCCTAACCCCGCTACCATCTGGCTTCTGCGGAAAAGGTTTCCTGAGCCCCGGTCTGCACAGCCCCGAGTGTCAGGCTGATTCTCCCCGAGAGGGTGGTGGGAGGGCCACCTGTGCCTTCACTAGGGGAGCAGGGCTCCTGGCGGAGTCAGGGCTCCTGGTGGGGTGCAGGGCTCCTGGCGGGGTTGCCCCCAGCGCCAGACCCTTCTGCTCTTGCCTCCCCTTCAGCCTCAGTTTACCTTTGCCTGGACCAATGGTGGGAGGTTTTCCTGCCCCCTCCCCGCAGTGTGGAGGTTTGCCTTTTGAGCCCCCGCCCCAGCAGACATCTCTTTTTCTACACCTCCCAGAACTTTGCCTGGAGCAGGCGATGAAAGTCACCAGACCCTCCTCCAGCAGTTCAAGGCTCTTCCTTCCTAGGAGAGGTCCTGGGACAGGTTTTACACCCGCATGCTGCTGCGTGACACAGAGCTTGCACTGCCAGGCCTCCTGTCCTGGCCCCAAGCACTGGAGCCCAGTGGGGGCCCCTGGACTCCCTTGCATGGCCCTTGCACTGCCCCCACCCAGCGATCAAAACCTCTCGTGCCGCCCACACTCGGCTCCCAAAATTCTTCACGTTCGCCGTCTTCTCCTCGCCTGCTCCCGTGGCTGCCTTTCCCCACGAGCTCTGGCACAGGTGCGGCGGGTGGCATGCCATCCGTCCTCGAGGGCCTTGCCACCTGTCAGTCTCCTGCCACAGCAAAGTACCACGAGCCGGGCGGCCTCACACAGCAGAAGCCGTTCCCTCTCAGCCCCGACGGCCAGGGGTCCCAGGCCAAGGCGTCGGCAGGGCTGGCTCCCCGGGGGCCCGAGGGAGAAGCCGCTCGCTCCTCTGTCCTCGATTGGGCGGCCGCTGGCAGTGCCGGTGCCTGATCTTGCAGGCGCGTGGCCCCCTCCCTGCCTCCACAGGGGCTTGCGTGTGCCCCCCTTCCTGTGTGGACACGCTCGCTGGACTGAGGGTCTCACCTTGGCCACATCCTCAAAGGCCTTGTTTCCAGCTGAGGTGGCTTTTTGAGGGGCGCCGTTCAGCCCTCGCCCCCACTTTCTGGTCCAGGCGTCTTGTAGCTTTCGTGACGCTGTGACGGGTCACCGGGTCCTTCCCACTGTTAGGAGGCGGTCCTCCTGCACATCCTCCACCTTCAGAGGCGGAACTGCTGCTCTCTTCTTTCCATTTTTTCCCATTTTCAATGGGCAGTTCCTGTTGCTGAGTTCTAAGAGCTCCTCTGCCCACAAGCCCTTCATCAGAGGGATTTGCGAATCCTTTCTCCCCGTCCGTGGCCGTCATCCATTCCTAGGGCGTCTCACAAAGCAGAAGGAAGCCCCAGTTTATTGCTCTTTTTCTTTTATGGGCCGTATTTTGGCATCACTTTCAAAAAGGCTTTTCCTAACCCAAGACCACAAAGATTTTCTCCTATGTTTTCAAGCACACGTTGTATAGTTTTATGTTCTACATTAGGTCAGTAACCCATTCTGAGTTCATTTTTGAGGTGTAAGTTCTAGGTTGAGATCCACACATGAGCGTCTCATTGTGCCAACACCATTTTGTCGGAGGACCGTCCTTTCTCCACTGGGTTGTCTTTTTACTGTCGTCAAAAATCAGTTAACCCTGTTTCTGTGGTTCTGTGTTGGAATCTCCGTTCTGTTCTGTGGATCTGAGTGTCTACCCTTTCAGCAATATCCTGTTGATTACCGTAGCGATGCAGGAGGTGGGATGGAGATGGTGTGAGCTATCGGACATTATTGTATTTTTTAAAAAGTGTTTGCCTAGTCTAGTTATTTGGCTTTTCAATATAAACTTCAGAATCAGCTTGTCAATATCTACAAAAACCTGGATAGGATTTTGATAAGAACTATGTAGAATCCATAGCTCAAATTTTCATTTCTACAAACCTGCTTTTAATTATGTTGGTCCTCTCCTTTGTTTCATTTATTTATATATATATAAACATATATATGTACAGGGGATTGAACCTGGGACGTCGTACATGCAAAGCAGGTGCTCAACCACTGTGCTAGTCCCACTCCCCTCTATTTTATTATTTTTCACTCATATCTTTATTATTTTCTCTTTTTAGTTTTTGGGGTTGGCCATCTTCTTTTTTTAACTTTTGGAGATGAATTCTCAGCTCTTTAATTTTCAGTCTTTTCCAATAAATTAATTTAAGACTGTAAGTTAATGCTATAGCTGTATCTCACAAATTTGATATGTAAGTTTGGTCTTAAATATTTCTAATTTCTTCATGATTTCTTCTTTGACTCATTATTTTTAAAGTATGCTTTTAAATTTCTAATCGCATGAATTTGTCTATATTTTTTAGAAGAGTTTCAAATTTTATTTTTTTTAATTTAGTCTTCCTGATAATTATTGTTTGCTATCTATGGGAGACTTGCTTTTGAGCTATACTTATCTAATTTCTGTAAATGTGCCACATATGCTTCCAAAATGCATATTTCATTATAGATGTATAAATGTCTCTATTAGATCTAGCTTATTGAGTTCAGTTCTTCACTCCTTCTAAAGTTTTTGCTTGATTGATCTTTCAGTTATCAAGAGAAGTATGTTAAAATCTTCCATTAGGATTGTAACGCTATCTAATGCCCATTGTAATTATATATTTTCCCATTACTAGTCTGTCAATTTATATATACATATGCATTAAAAATTAAAATAAGTGAATATGAATCAAAGTTTAACAGGTTAACTAATGTAGTTAGATGAACACACTGCATGACAAAATAGATTTTAAGAGAAAAAATAAATAGGTATGAAAGGAAACTTCCTAGTAAGATACAAAAATTTTGAACTTGTTCATTTCAGATAGGCAGATATAGAGGTAGATACGAATATATAGATATAACTCTGAACCTAATTCTAAGTTCTGAACACATCCTGGGTGATTTTATGCACGCACACACACACACACACATACACACAAGTTGTGGGTGGAGTGAGCCCGAGCTCTTGGCAACCACTAACCTGTTCTCCATCTTTATGGTTTTGTCCTTTTGCATTGTTATGTAAAAGGAGTCATAAAGTATGTGGCTTTTTGAGATTGGCTTATTTCACTCAGCATGATGCTCTTGAGATCCATCCAATTTGTTGCATATTCCAATAGTTTGTTCCTTTATATTGCTGAGTAGTATTCCATTGTGTGATGGTACCCATTTATTTAGCCATTCACCTATTAATGGGCATTTTTGGATGCCTTCAGTTTAGGGCTATTAAAAACAAAGTTGTCATGAACATCCATGTATAAGTTTTTGTGTGAACTTGAGTTTTTATTTCTCTGGGATAAATGTACAGGAGTATAATTGCTGGGTCAAATGGTAAGTGTATGTTTTATTATTGTAAAAACTGACAAACTATTTTCCAGATGGGCTGAAACATTTTACATTTCCACCAGCAATGTCTTAGAGATCTAGTTTCTCTACATCCTAACCAGCATGCTGTATTGTCAATTGTGGATGTGTTTGCTTCTCATTCCATCTCTATCATTCCTGCTCCATGTAATTTGCAGCTCTGTTGTTTGGTGCATGCACATTTAGGGACGTAATTCTTGGTGTGTTGGCCCTTTTATCATTACATTATCTCCATCTCTGTTCTAGGAAATATTCTCTGCTATGAAGTCTATTTTATCTGACACTATGATAGCCATTCCTGCTTTCTTTGATGGATTGCTTGGTATATACTCTTCTCCATATAATATGTTTGTCTTAAATATTTCCTCTCCATATATTGAAAACTACATCAGACAGTATTATAATTTTTGCTTCAACCAAAATATAACTTAGAAAATGTAAGAGGAAAAGAAAAGTCTATTGTATTTACCCATGATTTTACTCTTTTCTCTGCTTTTTCTTTCTTCTGTGATGTTCCAGGATTCATTCTTTTATCATTTTCTTTCTGTCTCAAGAACTTCCTTTAGCCATTCTTCTAGTATAGGTCAGCTAGAGACAAATTCTTTGTTCTTCTCCATCTGAGAAAGTCCTAATTTCCCCTACATTTCTGAAGAATAATTTTGCTGGATATCAGATTCTGGGTTGGCAGTTCTTTCAGCACTTGAAAAATGTGCCACTCCCTCTGACCTCCACAGTTTCTGATGAGAAGTCTGCTCTTATTCTAATTGTTTACCCCAGTGGGCCATGCATCATTTCTCTCCAACTGCTCTCAAGACTTTTTCTTTATCTCTAGTTTTCAGAAGATTGATTATGATGGGTCTTGGTGCAGATTTGGGAGGAATTATCCTGTTTAGGGTTTGCTCAGCTTCTCGAATCCATAGATGTGTGTCTTTTGTCAAATCTGGGGAGTTTCCAGCCATTATTTATTCAAATACTTTTCCAGTCAAACCCCCTTTCTCCTCTCCTTCTGCCCTTGGATGATGCAAATATTGGACATTGTAATATACCACAGGTCCCTGAGGCTCTGTTCTTTTTTTTTTTTTTTTTTTTTTTGCAACGTTTTTCCTTGTTGCTCAAACTGGGTAATTTTTTTGTTCCATCTTCAAGTTCATTGTTTCCTCTTCCTCTCCATTCTGCTGCTGAGCCCATCCATTGAGGTCTTTATGTCAGTTATTGTGTTTTTCAGTTCTGCAATTACCTTTTTATTCTTCTTTAAATCTTATGTTTTCTTTGTTGAGACATTTTTCATTTGTTTCAAGTGTGTTCTTAATTGCTTATTGAAACATTTTTATGAGTGCTGTTTTCACATCTTTTTCAGAAGACTCCAACATCTGAATCATCTCAGTGTTGGTATGTCAATTGCCTTTTCTCACTCAAGTTGAGATTTTCTCAATTCTTGGCATGATGAGTGATTTTTTATTCTATCTTGGACATTTGGGATATCATGTTTTGGGGCTGTGCACTTCATTAAAATGTTTTAACAGAACTTCTCTGCCACTGCACTGGTGGGGGGAGGGGGTCTACTGCCAAGTTAGAGTAGAAGTCTGGGCTCCCCCTTGGCCTCACTATGGCTGGAAAGAGGTGGGAATCCAAGCTCTCCGCTAGCCCCCCGATGATAACGCCCTGTCGTGGGGGACCTCACTACTGCTCTTCACATGGTCTCTGTTGACACCAAAGGTGTGGGGTCTCCTCAACCCGGGGCAGAGACCAAAGTCCAGGCTCTGTGCTCAGCCTTTGTTGGGGCTGGGGTGGGGGAGGGCGGGGGGAGGACACAGCCTTCTCTATGGGGTCTGGATGGAGAGGAGTGGTCGC
Organism: Dasypus novemcinctus; assembly: GCF_030445035.2. Lineage (NCBI taxonomy): Eukaryota > Metazoa > Chordata > Mammalia > Cingulata > Dasypodidae > Dasypus > Dasypus novemcinctus. The sequence goes on along the minus strand of NC_080680.1, from coordinate 127,497,523 downwards.
TGAGTGAAGCTTCCTGTCTACCTGGGCTGCCCCTTCCCTGGTCCTTTTGTTGGAGAGATCAGGTCTTCCTTGGGGACTTTTTTTGGTCTCCACTCATTGGTATTTCCAGGTTTCTGACATCTCCAACCCTCAGGCCAAAATATAAGAAGTAAAAAAGAAAACCCAGGAACTCACCAGCATGTGGACCCTCAGGTTTCATGGCCCCTAGCCAGTCTGCCACCTTCCCTCCACCTTTCAGAGCCCTCTTGTGTTTGTTTTATATAATGTACAGGGTGTTTACCTGTAATTATTGGAAGGGAGATGTGTTAGTCAGCCAAAGGGGTGCTGATGCAAAATACCAGAAATCAGTTGGTTTTTATAAAGGGTGTTTATTTAGGGTAGAAGTTTGCAGTTACCAGGCCATAAAGCGTAAGTTACTTCCCTCACCAAAGTCTGTTGCCATGTGCTGGGGCAAGATGGCTGCTGATGTCTGCCAGGGTTCAGTCTTCCTGGGTTCCTCTCTTCCTGGGGTTCATTTTTCTCTGGGCTCAGCTCCTCTGTTTTCTCCACAGGGTCAGCTGTAGACCATGAGGCTCTCTAGGCTTTGCCTCTCTCCACAAGGTCAGCTGTAGACTAACAGGTGAACAGCTCTCTCTCTCTCCCGGGGCCTCTGCCATGTCTAAGGTGCCACCTCTCTTCCTCTGTGTTCTTCTCCAGTGTGTTCACTTTCTGGCTCCAGCTCAAAACTCCAGCATCAAAACTCCCAACTCTGTCCTTTGCCACGTCTTTTATCTGTGAGTCCCCACCCACCAAGGGGCGGAGACTCAATGCCCTAATGACGTGGCCCAATCAAAGCCCTAATCATAACTCAATTGTGCCCAGTAATAGACCGGATTACAAACATAATCCAATATCTTTTTTTGGACCATATCAAACTGCTATGGGGTAGGGGAGACTTGTATCTACTCCACCTTACCCAAAAGCAGAAAACCCTGTGTTTTATTTTCTCTTATAAACTGAGTTTTTCTTTCAACTGATAGATTTAGTCTGCTTACATATTATATATATAATGTAACTGTGCCTGTTTCTACCATCTTATTTTGGGATTCTTATTTATAATGCTCGTTCTTAGCTCCTCTTTTTGGCCTTTCTTGTTTTCTATGGAACCAGTGGAATTTTCCTTATTTGCCTTTCACTGGATATGTGTGTGTATGTGTGTGTGTATTGCTTTAGTGGTTACTCTTACAATTTTATAATGCATACTTGACTAAACACAGTCTAAAAATTAGTTTATCTTTTCTCCTCGGAAATATATCAAGGAACTTAAAATATTTTAAGCTGAGACTATGATTTTTGTAAAGGTAAATTTCAGAAACCCTCTCAATAAGTTTCCTGGCTTTATCCATAAGTTTGCAAAAAACTAGATGTTTTTAAATATAGTACTTAAATCATACTCTTCTTCCCTTAACTTATAATAACTATAGATGTGGAATTTGTGGTCGTTTAATATCTGTACTAGCTCCTTTGAAATGCTTATAGATTATTTTAAAAATCAAGAGCCACTCTGTGATCATGAAAGAAAAATGGGACACTGGAAATATCATCTTAATGTAGTCAAAGGAGATACTGCAAGAAGGAAATAGGGTTAGATCATCTGTGACAGAGACATTCTTTAAGAAATTCATCATGCTCTGGATTGTAAAAGAGAGTGGCTGTCAGTGAAGGGGCCGTGGACCTCAGCTCCTGGCCTCTCCATGAACCAAAGAGCAGCTGATGTGCGCCATGAACGCCGCCCGGCCTCTGTCTCCTGCTCCACAAAACGGCTGTCGGCGTTCCTTACGATCTTGGTGTTTTTGGAACATCGACTAAACCGGTTTAGGACCCCATAGAGGGGCTTAAGCCCAGCATCTTCTGGTGACTCCCAAAGCTCCAGTTTTCATAGCTGGTGGATAATCCTTACGTCATGAACAACGAGCAGCCAAGTGCACACGGAGCCCCTGCAGGAGCCGTCTTCCCTGCTGTGACTGTGCCAACACCTTAGCCATGGACTCCTGGGACTTCTTATACTTCTGAAATGTTTACAAACAATCTCATCTCCCTGCTGCACTGGAGCCACTTAAGGACACAATTGTTTTTTTTTAGGCAATTTTCTCTCCCTGATTGCACCTAGCAGAGTGCTTTTTGCTCAGGAAATAACTTTTTTAAAAAAATAATAAGATGTCTATAGCTTTTTAATGAAATTAACACCTTTTTGTAACAATAAAAGTAAGATACAAAATGGGTAGGATGATTCTAATCCATCCATGTCCAATCGTGCACTGAACTGACTGAAGACTAAATGAGGAGAGTAAATAAAATCAACATATTAAAAACGTGACCCAGGGAAGCAGATGTGGCTCAACGGATAGAGCGTCCACTTACCACATGGGAGGTCCAGGGTTCAAACCCAGGGCCTCCTGGCCCGTGTGGTGAGCTGGCCCACGTGCAGTGCTGCCGTGCACAAGGAGTGCTGTGCCATGCAAGGGTGTCCCCCACATAGGGGAGCCCCATGTGCAAGGAGTGCACCCCACAAGGAGAGCCACCCAGCATGACAAAAGCGCAGCCTGCCCAGGAATGGTGCCACACACACGGAAAGCTGACACAGCAAGATGATGCAACAAAAAGAGACACAGATTCTCAGTGCCGCTGACCAGAATGCAAGCGGACACGGAAGAACACACAGCAAATGGACACACAGAGCAGACAACGGGGGGCAGGGGGGGAAAGGGGGGCAGAAGGGGAGAGAAATAAAATTAAAAATACATGCCCCGTATGTAAGGAGTGAGATGAGAAATACTCTTTTTTCCTTTCTATATAACACTGTTGCCCTTTTATGGTTTTTTCCCTGGAAAACATTAAAAATTTAATAGTGTATTTGTCCATTAAAAATTTCATTTTATGCCTCCAAAAGTATTTCCACATTTTGTACAGTCTCTGTGCATTAACATTAAATAATCATCCATTTATTCTTTATACCACACTGGCTGAATTGGACAATTCCAAATTGCAAGGAGACCCAATCTCCCCTGGAAGGGTGTAAATTGTTCTGTCTCTAAAAAATAGAAAGTTTCAAGATGTCCCGTGTCTGCGAGGCATTGCTGTGGTTCGCGTCATCGGCCGTGGGTCCACGACATCACCCATAATTGGCTTCCGAATGTTGTCCTACTTTCACGTGTCTGATCTGCGGCGGGGGGCGAAGCATGAGGTCCCAGTTGTATTCTGGGGATAACAGCTTGGTGGGCTTGTTAAGGAAAAAGTACTTGTTGAGGTGGCTTTCGTACGTGCTGTTGAGCTGCTGCTTCTTGTCATGAACAACCCCCTTTAAGATTTCATTAATGAGCTTCAAAATCTCCCCCGGCGTGCCGCCCAGGACGGCGCCGTCGTAGTAGAAATCTCCCTGTCCGAAGGGGATGCAAGCCGTCGACTGAGGCCGCCTCTCATAGGGGACGTTCTCGGTGTTTCTAAAGTACCACCACGCGTGGAGCTGGGCCACCGACAGGCCCAGCGTCTCCGCCCCGACGTCGCTCCGGAAGACCTGGCGCGCGGTCATGCTGACGAGGAACTGGACGTCGTGCCGGATGTCGGCCTCGATGTGCTCGCCTAAGCTCTGCAGGCGCACGAGGTCGGGGTCGGCCGGGCCGTCCGGGCTCAGCGGGTAGAACTTGAACGTTCGCCCAGGGTCCAGCTCCATCCCGGCGAGGCTGACGGGGCTGTCGACTGTGACGTACAAGTTGACCTTGTAGCCAGGCATGAAGTGCTTGTTCGCAGAGTGAAGGAATAGATCCAGGTAATCGTCTTCAAACCTGTGGGGCATGCACGGGAGGAAGAGGGCGGTTTTACTAAGCGCTATGTCCAGAAGGCACGGGGTTAAACGCGCAGTCCGGCCTGGGGCTGGGGAACCGGCGCGGTGTTGGTGGTGTTGGTTAGAGAAAGAGAGCTGGGGGCCCGGGAGGAGCCGCAGCGTTTGGGAACGGCTGTTGCGGAGAAAAGAAAGGAGTTCTAAATGGATATCTGCAAAAAGATCCCCCAGTAGCATGCACCCCCAGCTGACGGTGGAGAAAGCACAGCTAGAAGCACGACGATGCCTCCTCGCTCCTCGGCACGGGCTGCTCTGTGGAGTGGGAAGTCCGCCGGGGCTCACCCACATCCTCCCGAAAGGCCGCAGCGCCTACCTGCCGGCAGCAAACACGGCCAGGCCCACCGTGATGTTCTGCCTCCTGTAGTAGTTCTCGAGGACCCGCCTGTCGTAAGTCCCCTCCCACACGATGGGGGCCTGCCAGTCTGTCACCGCTATGACATCGGGGCGTTTTCTGTTGAACAAACAGTGACAAACTGAAGCAGGTGCCCCTGACTCCGAGAGCCACAGCTGTGGCCCACGCGAAACGAGCTGAGCTTGGCGGTGCGGACAGAGGCGGGCACTGTGTGTCAGCTCCACGCAGCGCTCAGCCCCGGCGCCCTCCCGTTACCACCGCACTCAGCCCCGGCGCCCTCCCGTCAGCACCGCACTCAGCCCTGCTTTCCACCTGAGAAGCCACAGAGCAGGTGGGTTGAGGAGCTGCCTGGTCTCTTGCAGTTAATGCGGGCAGAGCAGGTGGCAAGCCCCAGCCGGCCCACCTCGCCCAGCCCTGCCCTCAGAGCCCAGGGCCACCTCCTGGGAGTACAGACTTCAGCGTAGACCCAAGCAGCCCTGGTCTGAACATTTCCCAGGTCACCGCCTAAAGCAAGCCCTGCAGGCACAGCGCCTTGTGTTTTATTCTTCCCACCCTCCTCTTTTCCCGGAAGATGCCCTTTCGCGATGCTTCAAGCCCATCAGTGCAGCCAGGCAGAAAGAGTTTTTTCCAAAAAGAAGAAAGATATTAGTCTTACGGAATCCCAAATACACAAAACTGGCTCAGCATTTGAAAATCAATCAATGAAATCCACCATAACAAAACAGTAATGAAAAATCCTATGACCATATTGGTGGACAGAGAAAAAGTGACATGCGAAACCCAGCATGTGAGCGTGATAACAACTCTTTAAGACTGGCATAGAGGGTGCTTACTCCAGTTTGCTATTACTAAAGAGAATCTACATAAAACAACAGCTGAGGATGACAAACTAGCAGGCAGAGCTGAATGCACTCACAGAACAATGGAGAAAGAGCCAAAAGCTGTCCGAGGGACCTGCTTTGGGGGTCAGCAGACCAAGACAGTGCTGCACAACTCCCAGGAGGGTGAGGGACAGAGAGACAAAGAAGCTGAAATGACAAACCTGAGTTACCAAGCCCCCATGGCATCCGGGAAGGGCTCCCCTTCCCCACCCCCAAGATAATAAGCTGGGGTAAAAACCCCTGGCTCACTGCAGCCAACTGAGATGGGAACAGACATCTTCCTAACTGTTTCAAGAGGCATGGGAGGGGATGTCGGGGTGCTTTTCCTCAGTGAATTTGCCCAGCAGAGCCCACTTCGAGTCTCCCATCTGGAGATTCAAAACAAGAACAGGGGGAAGCCAAGACTGAAACACTTCAGTGGAATGGTATGTTGATGAGTGCCATCTGCTGGCCGGTCTGGAAACTGCAAGGACAAAAATTTCACGCTGTCTCTATCCAACCCCTGGGAGAAAATCTGCACCCCACTCATGAGTCCCTAGCCCAATTTTGAAAAATTAAGCTGGGGAATTTAAAAGACTGAGAATTTCTAAGTTAAACTAAATATCAAAGAAAATATGAGAAAAAAAATAATAGGCAAGAGAGACATTGGCCATCAGAGTAAATTTGCCAATATATTCAGATGCCTAGATATCAGCAAAAAGTTACAAGCCATACTAGGAAACAGGAAGAGATGGCCCAGCCAAAAGAACAAACCAAATATCCTGAAAAGATACAGGATTTAAGACAATTAATCAGTGATAATTACACAGCTCTCCTAAATCACTTCAAAGAATTTATAGAAAATATGACTTCTGGGTACAGCTGCTGCAGAGGGTGGGGCACCCCCACCCCACGTTCCTATAGGTATGAGCTGCAGAGTATGGGGTACCCCCCCACACCACATTCCTGCGGGTATGGCTGCTGCAGGGGAGAGCATGCCCACCCCGTGTTCCTATAGATATGAGCTGCAGAGGATGGGGCGCCCCACCCTGCATTCCTATAGATATGAGCTGCAGGATATGGGGCACCCCTGCCCCACATTCCTGTGGATATGGCTGCTGCAGAGAATGGGGCACCCCCCATCCTGCATTCCTGTCATACGGCTGCTGCAGAGGATGGGGTGACCCCATGCTGGTGCTTCACCATCTTCAGTCAAAAGCAGGGACCTGGACCTGTGTTTCCTGGATACAGATCCCAAACTCTCAAGCAAAATATTAGCAAATTCACCCAGTTCTGTGGGAAGAGCAAATGCCAGTGCAGGAAGGGCACGAGGATCCTTTGGGGATGGAAGAGGGGGTCGTCTCACCATAGCGATGGTTTCAGCACATGCACATCAGACAGCATGCCTTAAATGTGTGCATTCACACTTGGCTACCCCTACAGAGCACCTGGTAAGGGCCACATTTTGAGTCATTAAAGCAGGGTAGTGTGTGTGCAGGAACAATACACTGATCAGCTGAGCAGAGTCCGCAAATGGAAATGTATTTAGCAAGAATGTCTGCGCTTCGAATCTCTAGAGAAGATGGACCACGCAATAAATGGTATTGGGCATTGATTCTCAACTGGTAGAAAAGGAAGGCATAACCCTACCTCAAACACAAAGTTAGGTCTCAGATGGATAGAATGACTAAAATAAGACAAAACACTGAAAAACAAACCAAAACATATCCAAGCTTTTAAATAATTAGAAAAAATACAGAAGAATGTTTTCATACCCCTGACGTTGAAAAGGACTTTCAGGGAAGGACTCAGAGGCTGGCAAACATCAATAGTATGGACCACATGAAAAAAAAAAAGGACTTCTAAAGGTCAAAATACCCAGAAAAGTTAGAAGACTGTGACTACTGGAAGAAGCAGTATGAACCCTTTGGCTCTATCATATCTACACCTCTGTTTATCTCCATCTCTATCCATACCAGCTTCTCAGTATTTCTGTATCTGTAGCTAATCTCTATATAGGGTAGACCGCAAACTTGGCCAAGCTTCCCACCACTTCTCTTTGCAATGTGACTTTGCCACCCCTCCCATCAGGAGGTGGGGTCTCTCTCCCCTTTCCTTACACCTGGACTGGCTTTTGATTTGCTTTAGCCAAGAGAAAGCAGCAGAAGTGTCATCAGCCCCAGGGGCTCACTTCCTCTGCTCGTCCTCTGGGGCCACTACCAAGCTGGCACAGAACAAGCCGGGAGTCTTGAGATGATGGAGATGATGGCCCAGTGGCCCCATCCTCCTGGCCGATGGCCAGCAGATACCAGACACGTGGGCACAGCCAACATGGCTGAGCGAAGACGCACAGGGGGCCTGGGTCTGTCTCAGTGCCAGCAGCACTGCCCAGCCAAGCCCAGTGCAAATCGCCTACTGCCTAGGCTGCTCAAGCAAATACTGTGAACTGGATCGGGTTACACAATGGGAATTTATTCACTCATGGCTTGAGAATGGGAAAAATCCAAATCAAGGCATCATCAAGGTGATGCTTTCCTCCCAAAGGTTGTGGTGCTCTGGGGCTGGCTGCCAGCGATCCTTGATCCTTAGCTCATCACATGGTGAGGCACATGGCAGCATCTCTTGGTCTCTCCCTTCTCCTCTGGGCTCCATTGATGGTCAGCTCTGGCTTCCTGTGACTTTCCATCCAACAGCAGGACTCAATTTTGCCAAGTCCTCTGCCACTTAAAAACAAGGATTGCCTTTCCTCCAGTTTCCAGGGACACATTCATCATTTTCTCCTAACCTCTCAGAAGTACCTTTACCTTCATATTTCTAACAAAACTCTCTTCAAAGACATCTGGGACTTTTCTGATCAATCACCTCAAGTTCTTCCAGCCTCTACCCATTACCCCATTCCAAAGCCATTTCCACATTTTTCCTATTTTTAGTTGCATCACCCCACTTTCCTGGTATCAAAATCTGCGTTAGTTAGGGTTCTCAAAAGAACTGACGGGAAATAGATACATAGATATATAATGTAAATATTATGGCTTGCATGACTGTGGGGATGGCAAGTTCAAATTCCATCAGGCAGGCTGCCAGCTGAGAACTCTGATCAAGGTTTCCATGAATTTTCCAGGAGAACTGTCTGAAGTAGAGATAGAAATTCTCCCTTCTGATTGCTGAAATCATCACTTCTTTTAAGCCCTTCGACTGATGGGATGAGACTTGACTCACTGCTGAAGGCGATCTCCTCAGTTGAATATCGATGTAACCAGCCATAGATGTAATGAACTAAATGATTATTTAAGTCCACAAAATAGCTTCACAGTAATAATCAGACCAGTACTTGCTTGACCAGACACCAAAACCTGGCCGTGTGGACACGTGAACTTAACCATCACAGATGGCAAGCTAAGTAAAGGATGTTGCTTTAAGTCACTAGGTTTTGGGGTGATGTGTTATGTAGCACCATCCTATCTATCTATCTGTGCCCATAATTGGTATAGAATTTGTTTGGGGTGTTGGAAAATTTTGGGTAATGGATGTTGGTGATGGTTGCACAACATTGTGAATATAATTAATGTCGCTGAATTATATATTTGAATGTTGTTAAATTCAAGGTGCATATTTAGACTATATGTTACTAGAATAAAAACTAAAAAAAAGAAAACCAACGTAGAACTGTTACCATACAAACATGTAAACTATGTAATGTAAACCATGGGCTATGGTTAATAGTATGATTTTATCAATAGTGTATCATCATTTGTAATAAAGGCACAACACTAATGCAAAAAGTTAATAATAGGGAAAATTGGTGTATGGGGGGGAAGGGTTGTCTTAGTCAGCCAAAGGGGTGCTGAGGCAAAACACCAGAAATTAGTTGGCCTTTATAAAAGGTATTTATTTGGGGTAGGAGCTTACAGTTACCAGGCCATAAAGTGTAAGTACTTCCCTCACCAAAGTCTGTTGCCACATGCTGGGGCAGATGGCTGCCGACATCTGCAAGGGCTCAGGCTTCCTGGGCTCCTCTCTTCCCAGGGCTTGCCTCTCTCCAGGCTCAGCTGCTCTGCTCTCTCCACAAGGCCAGCTGTAGATCATCAAGCAAAAAGCTCTGTCTCTCTCCCCAGGGCTCGATTCTCTCCAGGTTCAGCTGCTCTGCATTCTCCCATGTGTTTAATTCCCAGGCTCCAGCTCAAACCTCCAAACTCCTTCCCTGCAGTGCAGTTTCTCTGTGGGTCCCCACCCACCAAGGGGACAGGTGCTCAGCATCCCACTGATGTGCACAATCAAAGCCTCAATCACTATTTAATCAACTAAAAGTGAAACCTCTGAATCCAATATAATCTAATATGCCCAGAGGGACGGACCAGTTTACAAACATAATCCAATATCTCTTTTTGGAATTCATATATAATATCAAACTTCTACAGGGGTATATGGGAACTCTGTATATTCTGCATGGTTTTTCTGCAAACCTACAACTTCTTTAATTTAAAAATGTTTTAAATAAACAAGAAAGCAAAAAACAAATGTATAAGTAGGATTTACTGAACCAATGATGACTGTGTTTATGATCCATGGATAATTAGTATAATTCTATACACCTGAGGTCCATTAAAAACTAGACACAAGAAAAAAGGAATTTACAGAAGATGAAATGCAAGTGAACAGCAAATATATAAAAAGATGCTTAAGCTCAACAATTGCATAAAAGCAAATTGAATCGAGATATTTAAATTAAGAGGTTTGCCAAGAATAACAGATATGATAATACTTTAGTTTCTCCACTGGAGGTAAGGAAATAAAATGTACAATTTTTAAAGGCAAATTAGAAACCTAAATGAAAACATCAAATGTCTATGTCCTTTGACCTAATGACTCCAGTTTAAGGATTCCTCTCACATCACAGAGGACAAAAGTGGACACTGATAGTTACTGAAGCATGACTCGCAATACTCCTGAAACTGGAATCAACCCCAGGCCAGTAGAGACCTGGTTAAGTAAGTCATAGCACACAGCCTAAAAGAGACTTCTAGGAGCCAGGACAGAGGAGGAGGAGGAGGGTCCCCAAGTGTTGATGACAAAATTGGGGGGCATGGGCATGAGTGATATTTTAAAGCTGCTCCAAAGAGATTCCTTCTTTGGCCAAACAAACCAGGTAGAGTGTGCAAGCTTTCTCATCTGCACACCTAATTGTCCAATTCTTGACAAATAGACCCTAGGTTTGTATTTAAAAATTAAAAACTCAACTTCTGGAAACCTCCCAGTTCAGCTACAATTTGGTGATGGAAATAAAAACAAAACAAAACAAAACCTACTACTTCCAATTTATTTTGTGTGTAAGAGAAAGAGCAGGAATATTTGTTCTTACCTAGGATCAAACCATTTTGAATGCTGAAGTTCTCTTTCTTTTTGATTCCTAGGTACAAAGAGAAATATTATTACAGGTAATCCATTTGTGAGGTCAAGTTTGTGTGTCACCTTGGCTGGCCTATGGTGTCCAGTGGTTTGGTCGAGCAAGCTCTGGCCTGATCATTACTGTGAGGGTATTTCATAGATGGCTTTGCATCTACAGTCAGTTGATTGCATCTATGGCTGTTTGCATCTACAGTCAACATAGGAGATTGTCCTCATCCAATTCTTTGGAGGTCCTAAAGCCGGAATTGAGGATTTCAGCCCTTCCTCCATTGTTGTTTTTGAGAGCTGAACCCTGCCACCTTCCCAGAAGCCTCAGTGAGGTTTGTGCATCACTTTTGTGATGCAGTTAGAGTGTTTTGTCACCACATTCTACCTTCCATCCTGAGCTTCCCCAACACCCTAAATGACTCCTTAAAAGTTTCCATACATGAAGCTTCACCCTCTTCCTGTAGGGTTCAGCTGGCTTTGATGAATGCATGGTGTCATGAATCCACAATGACAGTATCATACAGACTCGTTTCACAACCCTAAAAACTGTCCTGTGCTCCCCCTCATCACCTCTCTGCCCCCTGCCAAATCCCTGACAACCACCAAGCTCTACAATCATCTCTAGAGTTTTGCCTTTTTCAGAACGTCATATAATTGGAGTCATGCCATGTACAGCCTTTTCACATTGGCTTCTTTCACTTAGCAACATGCATTTAAGATCCATCCATGTCTTTTTTAAGGCTTGAATTTTTTTTTGTCTTTATTTTTTAAATCACTGAATAATATTCCACTGTACAGATATATCACAGTCTTTATCCAGTCACCTTTGAAGAACATCTTGTTGCTTCCAGTTTTTTGTGATTGTAAATAAAGCTGCTATCAACATTTGCATGAAGGTTTTTAATTTTTTTAACTCTGGTAAAATATACATAACATCAAAATCATTGTAACCAGCTTAAGTGGACAATTGTCTGACTAATTACATTGGCAATACTATGTAACTTTAAACACTATCTATTCCCAGACTATCTTTATCATCCCAAACCAAAACTCATATGCAGTTAGCAATAACTCCCAATATACCCCTCCCACCACTCCTGGTAACCACTCTTCTGCTCTCTGTCTCTATGGATTTGTTTATTCTAAGTATTTCATATAGGAAAAACAATAAAATAATTGTCCTTCTGTGTCTGGCTTCTTTCACTCAACATGATGTCATCAAGGCTCATCCATGGTATAGTACACACCAGGACTTCATTTCTTTTGCTTTGTTTTTGTTTTTATTTTGTTTTGTCTATTAGAGAAGCTGTGGATTTACAGAACAATCAACTTCATTTCTTCTTACAGCTGCATCATATTCATTGTGTGGCTATAGCACATTTGGTTCACCTATTCGTTTTTTGATGGAGACGTGGGTTATTTCTACCTTTGGGCTCTGGAGAATAAGGCTGCAGTGAACACTGATGGACAAATACCTGTCTGAGCCCCTGCTTTCTATTCTTTGGGGTACACACCTAGGAGTGGATTGCCAGGTCATGCTGTAGTTCCGCATCTAACTTTCTGAGGAACCACCAAACTGTTTGCCTCAGGGGCTGCACATTTTACATCCCACCAACAATGTTCAAGGGTCCCCATTTCTCCACAACCTTACCTACACTCGTTATTTCCAGTATTTTTAAAACAATAACCAGCTTAACGGATGTAACGTAGTATCATATAATTTTAAGCGATGCTGAGCATCTTTCCATACATTTATTGGTCATTATAATATCTTCTTTGAAGAAATATCTATTCATGTCCTTGGCCCATTTTAAGTTGGGTTGTTTTGCCTCTGTAATGTGAGTGGTAGGAGTATCTTTATATATTCTGGATATTATACCTTTATCACATATATGGCTGCCAAATATTTTTCCCGCTTTGTAGATTGTCTCAACTTTCTTAATAATGTCCTTTGGTGCACAAAAGCTTTTTATTTTAATGATATCCATTATAAATATAATTCCTTTTGTCACTTGTGCTTTTGGAGTAAAATCTAAATCTCCATTGCCTACTACAAGGTCCTGAAGATATTTTGCTATGTTTTCTCGTAAGTGCCTTATAGTATTTGCTATTACATTTAGATCACTGATCCTTTTTTAATATATATTTTTATGAGAGAAGTTTAGATCACTGATCCATTTTTAATTAATTTTTGTATATATTGAGAGATCAGAGTTGACCTTTGTTCTTTGCGTGTGTGTACCCGGTTGTCCCAGCAGGACTTTTTTTTTTTTTCTTTTTTTTTTTTTTCTCTTTTTTTTTTTTATTGACTTTGTAATAATATTACATTAAAAATATATATGTGAGGTCCCATTCAACCCCACCCCCCCACCCCCCCCTCTCCCCCCCCAACAACACTCGTTCCCATCATCATGACACATCCATTGGATTTGGCAAGTACATCTTTGGGCACCTCTGCACCTCATATACATTGGTTCACATCATGGCCCATACTCTCCTCTATTCCATCAAGTAGGCCCTGTGAGGATTTACAATGTCCGGTGATTACCTCTGAAGCACCATCCAGGGCAGCTCCATGTCCCAAAGACGCCTCCACCTCTCATCTCATGACTTTTTGAAGAAACTATTATTTCCCCAACGAACGGCCTTGGCTCCCTTGTTGAAAATCAATTGGCCATAAAAACTTTACTCCGTTAGTCTTTATCTCTATCCTTATTCCCATAGCACACTGTGTTAATTACTGTAGTTTGTACTCAGTTTCAAAGTCAGTAAGTATGAGTCCTATAGCTTTCTTCTCCCTCTTCTAGATTGTTTTGGCTATTTGTGGCCTCTTCAATTTGTGGATTCGTTTTTACATTTATGCGGAAAAAAAGGCTACTAGATATTTGTTGGCCTATTACATTGAATTTGTAGAACTCTTTCAAGTCTTTCAATCCATGAGCACCGGACGTCCCTCCATTTATTTTAGTTTTCTTTCATTTCTGTCAGTATTGTTTGTAGTTTTCTATGTGCAGGGTCTTTACTTCCGTGGCTAAATTTATTCCTAGATATTTGATTCTTTTAGTTGCTATTGTAAATGGAACTTTTTTCTTGATTTCCTCCTCAGATTGCTCATTACTAGGATATAGAAACACTAGTGATTTTTGTTTGCTGATCTTGTTACGTTACTGATTTGTGATCTTTCACCTTCCCTCCCCTCAGATGGCTCTGTCTGCTCATTGTTTTTGCTTGTTGTTTTCTCATTGTGTGCTTGTTGTTTTCTCGTTGTGTGCTTGTTGTTTTCTCGTTGTGTGCTTGTTTCCTCTTTAGGAGGCACCGGAAACCAAACCCAGGACCTCCCACGTGGGAGGCAAGCACCCAGCTGCTTGAGCCACATCCACTCCCTGCTCCTGTTGTTTTTGCTCACTGTCTGCTCGTTGTCTTGCTTGGCTTGTCGTAGTTTTTTTCTTGTTGTCTGCTCTTTTTTTTTTTTTCATTATTTTTTCTCAATGTCTGCTCATTGTTTGTCTCCTTTAGGAGGCACAAGGAACCAAACCCAGGACCTCCCCGTGTGAGGCAGGTGCCCAACTGCCTGAGCCACATCTGCTCCCCTCATCTTTTTTAATGTAGGCATTAGAGCTATAAATTTCCCTCTGAGCACTGCTTTCACCGCACAGGCCAATGGGTCAACTCGGCCAGGTAATGGTGCTCAATTCTCTGGTCAGGCAAGCACTGGTTTAATTGTAATACAAGGCGTTTCATGGACTTTAATCGTCAGCGAGGTAATTGCATAGATAAATGGTTATATCTACAATTAACTAAGGAGACTGCTGCCAGCAATGAGTGATATCTCATCCAAGCAGTTGAAGGCCTAAAAAGAAGTGATTTCAGCATCCAGAGGGAATTCCCATCTCTACTTCAGACAGGCAGTGTCTCCTGGGAACTCGTCAAGGACTTTTATCCGAGTCCCTGACTTGCGGCCTCCCCTATGGAATTCGGACGTGTGCGTCCCCATGGTCGCACGAGACAATTTCATAAAACCTCAGTGTTCACAGCTATCACCTGTCAGTTCTGTTTCCAGGAGAACCTTGACTTCTATAAGAGCCAGTTCCCAGGGTTTCCTGCACCACCATCTTCTAGCAATTACGTGCAGGCTTTTGTGTAGACGTAAGATTTCTTATTGGCAGCAGACTTGGCCCAGTGGTTAGGGCATCTGTCTACCACATGGGAGGTCCACGGTTCAAACCCCGGGCCTCCTTGACCCGTGTGGAGCTGGCCATGCGCAGGGCTGATGCGCGCAAGGAGTGCCCTGCCACACAGGGGTGTCCCCCGTGTAGGGGAGCCCCACGCGCAAGGAGTGTGCCCCATAAGGAGAGCCGCCCAGCAGGAAAGAAAAGTGCAGCCTGCCCAGGAATGTGCTGCACACACAGAGAGCTGACACAACAAGATGATGCAACAAAAAGAAACACAGATTCCTGTGCCGCTGACAACAGAAGCGGACAAAGAAGACACAGCAAATAGACACAGAGAACAGACAATCGGGATGGGGGGGAGGGGAGAGAAATTAATTAATTAATTAATTAATTAATTGATTAATCTTTTTGTTAAAAAGTTAGTGAATAGCAAATTAGAAGAAAATTTTTTAAAAAAAGATTTCTTATGGTTAATACCCAGGAGCACAACAGTTGTATCATATGGTAAGACTAAGTTTGTAAGAAACTTCTGGACTATCTCCCACAACTGCTGTACATTTTGCATTCTCACCATCAGTGAGAGTTCGCCTTTCTCTGCACCCCCGTCATCCTGTGGTATTATCAGATTTTAGCCATTTTAATGGATGTGTAGCCGTATCTTACTTAATTTGCAGTCACCTAATGGCAAATCATGTTGAGTATCTTTTTATGTACTTCTTTGCTGTCTATACATCTTCTTTGGTGAGATGTCCCGCTCTTTTGCCCATTTGTAAAATTGAGTTCTTCGATTTTTTTCATTGAATTTCAAGATTTCTTTTTTTTTTTTAAGATTTATTTATTTATTTATTTCTGTCGTCGCCCCCCCCACCCCAGTTGTCTGTTCTCTGTGTCTATTTGCTGTGTGTTCTGCCTTGTCTGCTTCTGTTGTTGTCAGTGGCACGGGAATCTGTGTTTCTCTTTGCTGCGTCATCTTGCTGTGTCAGCTCTCCATGTGTGCGGCGCCATTCCTGGGCAGGCTGCACTTTCCTTCGTGCTGGGCGGCTCTCCTTACGGGACGCACTCCTTGCGCGTGGGGCTCCCCTACACGGGGGACACCCCTGTGTGGCACGGCACTCCTTGCGCACATGAGCACTGTACATGGGCCAGCTCCACATAGGTCAAGGAGGCCCAGGGTTTGAACCGCGGACCTCCCATGTGGTAAACGGACGCCCTATCCACTGGGCCAAGTCTGCTTCCCAAGATTTCTTTTTATATTTTGGATACAAGTCTTATATCAGATATATGTCTGCCAAGGGTTAATTTTTGAAGACAGTATCTCTCACAATACACCTGAATTTTAAGTAACATTTGGAAACATTGCATCACTTAAAAAGGAGTCTGTGTGTGGAGGGGGCATGGAGGAGGTAAGAATTAGTATTTTTCTGTATGAGGGAATTTTAGCAGGCTAACAAATTTGCCCCCAGTACACTATGTTTCTAAAGTAGGTTTTTAGGAGAGTTTACATTAGCCACAGAGATGGAACTTTGAGACAGTTTACAATTTATCTCAAAGAGCCAGCCAGCACTCTTTATTTTTGTTTTCTCTTTATGGTATTTATTAAATAAAGTATAATATCCCTGATAATATATTTTATGTTTGTTTATTGCATCTCTTCGCCACCTAGAAGGCAAGCTCCGTGACGGCAGGGTTTTCTTTGGGTTATTGCTGTTTCCCTAGTACCTAGAGCAGGGCCTGGTACCAAGAGTGTACTCAAAAACACTCATCTGATATTTAAAACTGAAAAATTGAAATATGGATACTTTGCTGTGTCCCCCAAATAGAAGATAACTTCAGACCGGCTTAGAAATCATTACGAGCGTCTCTCAGCAGGACCCAGCGGTTTGGCTCATCCTCCGAACCCTGAAGGTTTACCAATAGATCGCATTTACCTGAAATAACGCCCCACCAACATCACTGATAAAACAAGTGAAATCAGCACCAGCTTCCTTCTTTTATAATGCATTCTCTCCTGCAGGAAGAAGGAGAAACAGTAGAGTTTTAAAAGTAAGCCACGACGTCCTTGTCACTTCCCAAAAGCCCGAGAGCCTGCTTCCAGAAGGTTCAGCCTTAGGGCGAAGGCGGCTGGAGTCGGGGACGCGCGCGTGAAGCGCCTTCAGAGCCCCCCGGGCGCTGACTCAGGCTCTGCCGCTGAGCGAGGCCCGGCCCCCCCGGCCCTGGCCTGTGGGGTGACCCGTTTGTCAGCTGGACCAGTGGATTTTGTTTGTTCAGAGGCCCACACTGAATGAGTGTGGGCCTTGGTCCACTAGGGCTGACGTCCTTCCGAGCACAGGACACTGGACCCAGAGAAGCCACCGGGAGCAGCCGGAGCCGGAGGAGAAAGGAGAAGAGGCCGCACATGCCTGCCCCGCGACGGGAAAGCTGGGGACCCCACGACCGCGCCAGGGAGGCCGCACCAGGGAGGCCGCGCCGGGCCCAGGCCCCCTCCCGGCCCTCAGCATGACCGCGCTTCCTGCTGCTGAGCAGAGCCAAGGACGGGTGGGGGGCAACGCGCCTCCCGTCCTGTCCAGGGGGCGTCCAAGGCCAAGCCTGGGGCATCCGGACTCCCACGCGGCCCCTTTTACCTTGGGTTAGGGCTGGAGAGAGCCCGCGGGGTGCCCTGGAGAGGAGGTGCTCCCCGAGCTGCGTGCCTGCGGGCCTTGTGGAATCACAAAGCTGACCCCGTGGCCCCCTCGGGGGCGTTTGAGCCTCCTGCCCATGGTGACATCACTGACTCTTGATGATGCAAGCGCTGCAGGAAGTCACAATGCAGCACCTGCCACCAGAGCACGGAGCTTGGGAAACACCCTCTTGGGGAAGTGGATTTGGCTCAATGGCTAGAGCGTCCGTCTACAACAGGGGACGGACCCCTGTGGTAAACCCCAGGCCTCCTGACCCGTGTGGAGCTGGCCCACGCGCAGTGCTGATGCGCGCAAGGAGTGCCGCGCCACGCAGGGGTGTCCCCCACGCCCCACACGCAAGGAGTGCGCCCCATAAGGAGAGCAGCCCCACGAAAATTGTGCAGCCTGCCCAGGAATGGCGCCGCACACACGGAGAGCTGACATAGCAAGATGACGCAACAAAAAGAGACACAGATTCCCAGTGCCGCTGACAAGAATACGAGTGGACACAGAACACACAGCAAATGGACACAGAAAGCAGACACCTGGGGGGGAGGGAGAAATAAATAAAAAGTAAATAAATAAATCTTTAAAATAATTAAAAATTTTAAAAAGTAGTAAAACGCCCTCTTGTTTTTCTTCCTTTCTCAGGACCGATTCTGACTTCCCGGTACTTTGAAGGGCGTGAGTGTGCACAGGCTGCTGTGAATGTCAGAGGCTAAGTTCAGCCTCCTCTCTTCCTTCAGCCTCTCGAAGCGCCGCCCAGTTCCCCGGGCAGGGCCCGTCCCTTCTCACGCATCCTTAGTGTGTTTGTCAAGTCCTTATTTTTCTATTATAGGAAAAGCACATGTTCATGATCTGACAGATGTCTGAAAGCTCAGGAGGAAAGTGAGAGCTGGAAAATGTGCTCATGAACATTTCTTAAGCAGCTCTGGGATTCTAAAAACCAGTGGAGCTGGTTTTCTATTCACCTAATTTTAGAAGTTTCCTCTTTGCACGTAGTTCCCTGAAAGACACTGACCAGACCTTCCCAGTCTTGCTTACAGGAATAAGGCAACGTCTCAAAGCGAGACCAGGCAGAACAGTGTGACTCTAACTTTTCTCGGAGAACCCTCGAGCGGCTGGCTGAGAAAGGAGCGGCGGAGGCCGTGCCCCTGCACAACCTCGTCCTCACTGTGGCCATCAGCCCCCGAAACCAAGGACGAGCGGAACGTGCTCGAGACGGCGCAGGACTGACAAGTTGCACGTACCCTCCTCACAAGACCCTGGCGTCACTTGTGTTTCTCCCCTTTCCTTTTTTTCGCCTATAAAAACCATAGCTCCATTCTCACACTGAACTGGTTTCTCAAAGATTCCCCCAGTTCTTGCTTGTGCTCTGGCAATAGATCGCCTTCTCACTGAGAGACGTGCTTCTCCTTTGTGGCTCCAGACTGCGTGGGCCCTTCCACTGGAAGTAGCCGTGCTGACGGGAACAAAATTAACCACCACGTGGAACCCCCCGTTTCAGGTTCCTGGCTGCCACGACAAGCGCCACGTAACGCGTTGGCTCAACACAGGAACTGACTGCTCCGGGGTTCGGAGGCCGGAAGGCTGGAGGGGCTGGGGCCCTCGGCTCTCCCGTGGCTGGACGGCGTCCTCTCCTCTCTCTCCTGGTCACGCTGGCGTCTGGCTCCCAGCATCTCCCCGTGGCTTTCTCCCTATTAAACCGCAATAGTAGGATCAACCTGGGCCACACCTTACCTGAAAACCGCGTCTTCAAAAGGCCCCACTTCCGTGGGTTCACGGCCACGGCCACGGCATTAAGCTTGAGAAGTTTTCCTCTGGGGTGCACAAGTCAACTTGCCACACCCACCATCCTGGGGTACCCCTGGTACCCCTCAGCCTGGCTCACAGCACACACCTTTCTAAATTTCCTCTCCCCTTTATAAACAAATTTTTCTTATGGAAGAAGTAGCATATATACTCGGTCAAAAACATCTAACGGTAAGAAGGGTTTTGTAATGCCCGCCAGAGCCCCCGTTATCCCACCCCCAGGCCTGCCCAGCAGCCCTGCAGGTTTCTCCCATTTGGGGCCCAGGCAGAAGTGGACATTTTGTCTGCCGGATGGTGGCCTACGCCTCCGCACCGCAGGTTTCTCACTCGGGATATTTTGAAGGTCGTGTCCTTCGATCTCGTTCTTCCTCTACAGTTGCACAGTATCCCACTGCATGAGAAACCAGAACGTATCTCACCAGTGTCCTGAGACCAGACGGTGTGATCGTTCACTGACGTTGTTTTTACAAGAAATGAGCACAAGCGGAGCCACGCCGCCGGATGGATTCCGTGGCAGTTTGAGGTTCTTATATGAATCCGAAATAGAGACAGATCATATTTTCAATCTGTTCCTGTGGGTGTGGTACCTTCCGATTGCATTATGTCGGGCAGAGGACCCTTTGATTCGATTACGGGGTAGCCTCGATTTAGGGCTTTCTGTTGCCCCGCGTCAGCCAGGCGTGCGTCAGCGTGAGCCTCCCCCCTCTTGCTGGGCCTGATAAACCGAGTCACGGAGAAAAGGGCACAGGAAAGGGAGCTGCCGAGTTTGATCCTGCAGGTGAGAGGAAGAAGTCCCGTTTCACCGCAGCAGAGCTGCAAGGAGAGCTGCGCCCAGAGGCTGGAGGAGGCCGGGCCCACCGAGCAGCCCAAGGCGACGCGCCCCACCTGGTGGCCCAGCTGAGCTCAGACCTCGGGAGGAAATCGGAGCACGAGACTGACGGAGGAGGCCCGAAAGAGACAAGCCCCCGCCTGGTGCCCACAGCGCACCCCGCAGGGACCGGCGGCCATCGCGCTCCGCCACGTGGCCGCCGACCGCGGGAGAAGGCGCCCCTGAGGGTGCCTGGCGCAGGCTGGTCACGGCCCGGGCGCTGTTGGCTTTTACCCCAGGGAAATCCCCTTCACAAAAGCCCGTGTCTGGCACTTGGCGTCAGCAGTGCTTTGGCAAATAAGAAGAGAGTCCTCGAAACAGAATCGTGCAGTTAGAGACAGACGTAAATGCTGCAGGAGCGCGGTCCACGGAGGCCAAACCGCGTGCACCCCCGCCATCGCCCCCCAGAGTGCCCGCCTCCCGCCCCGCAGCGGGGCGTGTGCCAAGACGCGGCATCGCCACCCGCCTGTGTGAATGACCTCTCGGTGCAGTTTCGATTTGCATCCACTGCGTCGTGCCCAACGCTGAGCAACTTGCCTGGGGTTGAAGAGTTGACGTGTCCCTTCTCCACGGAGTGTCGGCTCCCGGCATCTCCCCATTTCCTATTAGGTTCTTTACCTGTTTTTTTTTTTTTCACTTATTTCACCACCACCCCCAACTGTCTGCTCTGTGTCCACCTGCTGTGTGTTCTTCTGTGATCCTATCCTTATCAGTGGCACAGGGAATTTGTGTTTCTTTTTGCTGTGTCATCTTTTTTTGTTTTTTAAATATTTTTTTAAGATTTATTTATTTATTTTATTTCTCTTTCCCCCTGCCCCCCCGCCCCAGTTGTCTGTTCTCTGTGTCTATTTGCTGCATGTTCTTCTTTGTCCGCTTCTGTTGTTGTCAGCGGCATGGGAATCTATCTTTCTTTTTGTTGCGTCATCTTGTTGTGTCAGCTCTCTGTGTGTGCGGCGCCATTCCTGGGTAGGCTGCACTTTCTTTTACGCTGGGTGGCTCTCCTTACAGGGCGCACGCAGGGACACCCCTGCGTGGCACGGCACTCCTTGCGCGCATCAGCACTGCGCATGGGCCAGCTCCACACGGGTCAAGGAGGCCCGGGGTTTGAACCGTGGACCTCCCATAGTGGTAGGCGGACGCCCTAACCACTGGGCCAAGTCCGCTTCCCCCTCTCTTTACCTTCTTAAAAGCTCAGTGGTCCCACTCATCCAATGCCCCTCCCAGCACTCCAGAACCGCTCACAGGGCCCTTCTGAGGCCCACTCTCACAGTTGAACCACCTGTCTTTTTCAAGGTGAAGTGCCACATTTATTGTAGTACAAGATTTCCTCCATGTTCCTTAACCATTTAACATGCAAAACTGTGCTCCCATTTTATTATGTTCCCATCTTTTTTACGTGTTACTGATGGAGTTTTAAAATCTTGTGCTCCTAACCCCGTTTTTCCTACAGCACAGTGATTTTTAGGCACGCATGTGTCACATTACAGTAGAAATAACCGTACAGTAAATGGAAAATAGGAAACACTGAAAAATAGTAAGACTACAGCAGTAATTACAATAAATCTAAGTTGGCTATTCTTCCTAGCTTCAAGATAGACACTTAGATTGGATTTTTAAACTCCAATAATACCTTGTTTACAAAAGATATGCTTGAAACACACAAATAGAAAATTTGAAAATAAAAAGATGGAGAAAATTTTACCTGTCAAACATGAACCAAAAGACTGCTGGGATTTCTTGTGGGACTGTTTGCCTGTTCTGGGGGTTTTTGGTACACAGGTTCTGAGCACAGTTAATTTAGGTTTCAGGATTTCACTTCCGTGTTATTTTAAAAGGTGCTAGCCTCTGATTTTGCAAAGCCCACCCACCAGACTTCCCCAGTTCCTGTGCCTCAAGGGAGTGTCCAAAGACTGCAAATGGAGTGAGGTTTACCATAATAAAATGGAAGAAAATGAGCAAGCAACAAGGCCGAATAAAAAATTACCAGGCAAATTCGGAGGGAGAGAGAGAACTTCTAGAGATGAGGATTTGATGACTAGAATCATAAACTTGGTGAATAGTTCTGGAAAGCAGGTGCACCGCAGCTGGAGAGAACGTGGATCTGACCATGTCACCCAGAACGCAGCCCAGGAAGACAAATGCAAAGAAGATACAAAAGCGAGATTAAGAGACCACGAGACACGGAGTAGAGAGGCCTGATGGACATCCCACCAGATGTCTGAAAGAGGACACGAGGAGGGAAGGGATAACGCCCAAAGAGACGACGTCAGCAATCGAAAGACAATGACCCTCCAGTCCAGGAATCCCAGTGAGTTCCAAGCAGGATAAATTGGAAGAAATGCACACTCAGACGCATCGAAACGAGAGTGCAAGACACCAAAGACAAAGAGCAGCAGCCAGAGAACAGCAGCCCGCGCCGTGGAGAGAATCGACGTGGGGGGAACGGCATCTTCAGCCGTGAAGAGAAAATAACCGTCGACCTGGAATTCCGCATAACCTGAGGATCCCTCTTCCAAGAGCGAAATAGTCATATTTAAATAGACGAACCGCACTGAGATACGCATCAGGAAGGTCTGAGGTTCAAGAAGAAATGGAAGCAGATGTGGCTCAAACAGATGTGGCTACCATATAGGAGGTCCAGGGTTCAATCTCCAAGTGGAGAGCTGGCCCACGTGGCCAGCTGGCCCGAGCGGAGAGCGGGCACACAAGATGACACAACAAAAGGAGACACAGAGGAGAGAATAAGAGACACAGCAGACCAGGGAACTAAGGTGGTGCAAGAGATTGAGCACCTCTCTCCCACTCTAGAAGGTCCCAGGATCAGTTTCTGGTGCTGCCTAAAGAGAAGATAAACGGAAGAACGCACAGCCAAACAATGAGGGGAGGGGGAGAAATAAATAAATAAATCTTTTAAAAAACGAAAATAAATTTTTTTAAAAAGAAAAGAAATGGCCTGGAAAGGAATTGTTATGTGTGTAGATAAGCCTTGGTTACTCTAGAAAAAAAATTAAAAACAGACTCCAATGTATCATTTTATACCAGAGAAATTAAATAAAAACGGAGAGGAAGTACATAATTTTCTAGGAAAACAGAAGCTGCTGAAATAGGTCAGGGGTAAGTAGAACGCCCAAAAGGCTGGAAACCACAGCACCGAGCCCTGCCGGGCACAGACGAGGCCCCTGGACCACGGCCGGGCGCGCCACGCCCCCAGCCCCAAGGCGCAGCTCTCCAGGGAGAACAGACGGAGCCTCGGAAGGAGGGCAGAGGCCGTGCCCCCCGTCCTGCCATGACCAGGGCCCTGGGGCAGACTCAGGCAGCTCAGCCGAGGGACAAGCGCCCCACGGCCTCCCCCGGCACCCTCGGGGTCAGCCACACCTGCCTGGCTCCGTCTTGGGACCCTGCCTCCCGGGGAGAGGGAGCCCAGCGCTTCCCCAGCCGGGCTGGCTGAGCCAGGGGCGCGCCCTGCCCGGGTCCCGGCCCCATAATGCCCTGTCCTTGGAAAGCGCGGCGGAGCGGCTGGCTCCTCACGGCAGCCAGGTCCGTGCCCGCTGCACCTCTCCAAACCCCCGCCCCGTGCACTTGCGATGACGTGAAGCCCCTGAGCTGGCCCCGGCGCGGCCGCCTCCCAGGCCCCCCACCGCCCCCACTCGCCGGCCTCTCCCGCCTCCCCCCCCAGCCCCCCAGCTGCTCTGCGCCTGTGTGCACCGGCCCCCGCTCGCCTGCTCCTTCTCATAAACGCTCTGTGCACGGGGGCCGCCTGGACCCGGCTCAGGTGCCCCAACGCCCGGGCGCCCGCCGAGCTTGCCCGGCTGCACAGCGCGTCGCGCCTACGCCTGCATTTCCTTGCCCACGTGTCCCCGGCCAGGGGTCTGCCCAGGACAGACCTCGATCTGACGCTCCGCGGCCACGCTGCGCCAAGGACGGCGCACCCTGCACGGCCTCCACAGCATTCGCAGGACGCCTGGCCAGCAGGGAGTGCAGACTTGGGGGCCAAGAGGAACGGCGCGGAGCCTGGAGACCCCAAGTGAGGGGCCAGCTGTGCGCCGGCAGGCAGCAGGCTAGGGTGAGAAGGGGCCACGCGGGCGCCAGCCACGCCCACCCGCCACCCTCTCCCTCGGTGGCCCAGAGTCACAGAGGTCCGCTCCTTCCACTGACCGGAGCACTGGACTCTGAGCGGGAGCTGGAAGGACAAGGACCCCACGGCCCAGAGACATGGGGCTGGGGGAGGGCTGGAGCGGGCATGGGGAGGGGGGGACGACGGCGCTCTGCCCCTGAGACACCGCCACCCCCCGCTGCGCTGCAGGAGTGGAGCGGACAGTGTCCCTGCCGTCGGGACACGTCGCCCGGAGGGGACAGGAGAGCCCTTTGCTCCCCGATGCCAGAGGATACCTGGAGGGCGCGGGGAGGGGGCCGCCTTCCCTGCCTGAGCCGGAAGCAGGCAGGGTCGCTCTGCTTCCCCCACCCCCACCTTGGCGCACGCCCCCTCGGGGGTCCCCTGCCCTCCTCTGGAAGCGGGGGTTGGGGCTGCCCCCCTGCCCAGGGCCCAGAGAGGACACAGGCCACTCCAAACCCCCCAAGGCTGTTGGAGGCCACCAGAGGCCCCTGGACAGACAGCAGGTCGTAGTGGGGCCCCTGGATGGACAGCCGGTCACGGCGGGGCCCCTGGATGGACAGCAGGTCGTAGTGGGGCCCCTGGATGGACAGCAGGATGCAGCGGGGCCCCTGGACAGACAGCAGGTTGTAGTGGGGCCCCTGGATGGACAGCAGGTCGCAGAGCCCTGGGTGACGGCGTGAGAAGCATTTGGCTTCAGGGTGACGCTGTCCCCAGCCGGGCTGCCTCCCCACCTGGCTCTTGGCTGAAGCAGACGCAGGAAGCTGCTGGGGAAGGGGGAGGGTCGGCCCTTGGCCTGGCTGGGGGGTGGAAGGAGAACCCCTGAACCCCAGGGCTTGTTCCACTGGCGGTGTGTCCTGGGGGCCCTGTTGGACAGACCCTGGATTGTGGAGGTTGCAAGGGTGCTGCCCGCGGGAGGGGCCTCCTCGGGGCTGCGGGGGCTCTCCTGCCAGAGAATCACGGGGGCACAGGTGGGGGCAGCTACCTGGACACCCGGTCCTGCCTGGGACAGGGGTCCCTCTACTGCTCCCTGCACAGTGATCCGTCCGAGGGCCGTTTCTAAAGCCTCTTTATTAGAAGTCACCAGCAGGTGGTCGCGGAGAATGTGGGGCGGAGGACAGGAGGAAAAGGGGATCCCACCGCGAACCCCAAACGCTCCCCTCCCCCACACATGCCTGGAGAGCCTCCCTTCACCCAAGGTCTGGAATCCTGTGGACCCCAGCCCGGAGGCAGCACTGGTCACCGTGCGGCGGGAGGGTCTGCTGGGCGGCCGCGGGGGTTCTTGGCCATCTAAATGGGAAGGAGGGCGTTCACAGTCTCAGCAGGCACAGCTCAGATAAAGCTGGCCCGGGGGAGGCAGAAGCCACCCCCCACGTCCCACAGCCCTCGGGGTGGGGGGGCAAGGCGGGGCCATCACCGGGGGGCTCCCCGGCCGGGCGGTGGACAGCAGAAGCAGCCCGGGGTAGAGGAGCGCGGGCGCTTCGTGTCCTCAAGGAGGCGGGAGGCAGGGGCCGCCTGCGCAGGGTCTCCTGGGGGCTGGAGTCTCCAGCCCGCGCGGCGTCCAGAACGCGGCCGCGTCGGAGCTGCCCGAGTGGCTCTGCGGGACGTGCGCTCCCTCCTCCGGGCAGTCGGCAGGTGGGCGTCCCTCCGGGCCCACCCAGCCCGGGCACCCCAGGTGCTGCTGGCGCCAGCCGCCCGGGGGTCCCAGGCCCAGAAGTGAGCCCGCCCCAGGCGGACCTGTCTCCCCAGGGGTGGACTGAGCACAGTGGGGTCCTCTGCGGGGGCAGGGGCAGCCTCCACGAGCGGCTGGTGGCGTGGCCGCGGGGTTTGCAGTTACACACCCCAGGGGGGGCTGCCCTCAGCGCTGCGGGAGGCCCCTCCACCAGCCAGGGACACGGCCAGCCAAGCGGGGTTCGGGGTACCAGGGCTCCTCCCACCTCTGCACTGGCTCCTGCAGGCGCTTCCGCCAGCCCCCGGGGGAACTCAGGCTCAGAGCGCCCAGCGCCACGCTGACCGCTGCCCGCGGCCGCCCTGCGGGCCTGGGTTTGCCAGCACCCACGTCCCGGGGGGCTATTCCGCGTGGTAAGCGCGTGGCCGTGGGCTGCCACTTCTCTTTCCCTGGAGAGACCCGGCGGTCCAGGCGCCCAGGGCAAGGTGCCCGCTGGCATCCGCCCTGCGTCGTGGGTTCGGCCGGGGAGCCCGAGGGTGGGAGCCGCCCCACAGCAACGCCCCCCCCATCCCCCCCACCAGAATATTCCTGGTGCTTCCGCCTTTAGAAACGGCCCTCGGAGCAGTAGAGGGACCCGTGTCCCGCGCAGGACCGGGTGTCCAGGTAGCAGGGCCTGGCTTAGCCCGGAATTGCTGCCTGGCCTCCAGACGGGGTGGCGGGCTCCCCGGGAGCAGGGGAGAGTTTTCCACACCGGGACGGGATCTGGGAGCAGTTTCCCCAGGGCACCCGAGTGCCCCGTGGAACCCTCAGGCAAGGTCCCTGGGAGTGATTTGGCGCAGGAAGGGTGGGGGGTGCCCTGGGGAA
Organism: Dasypus novemcinctus; assembly: GCF_030445035.2. Classification (NCBI taxonomy): domain Eukaryota; kingdom Metazoa; phylum Chordata; class Mammalia; order Cingulata; family Dasypodidae; genus Dasypus; species Dasypus novemcinctus. The sequence goes on along the minus strand of NC_080680.1, from coordinate 127,470,887 downwards.
ACTGCACAGGGCTCAGGCCCTCAAGGCGGACGCGGGTGCGAGCAGGGGGCTCGGAGCCCCCCTTGCCTTGGCTGCATTTCCCACACGAGGCCTCCCAGCCCTTCTTTCCTCCCTTCCCAGCTGTGCCGTGAAGGCGGGATTTGCCTCCCTCTGCCCCGCTTGTTGTGCACTTTGAGTTTGGAAAAGGGAAATTCCGTGATGCTGCTCCATCTTCCCCTAAAGCTGAGATATTTTTTTTAGCTATTTTCTGTTTTCTCCCTCGTTTTCCTCATTCCCTTTCCCCATTCAAGCCGGTCGTGGGCGCTGTGCTGGGGGAAACTGAGGAAAAGCGGGAGCTGGCTCAGCTCGGGGGGCGGAGCGGCCAAGGCCGAGTGGGACTGAGGGGGTGTGTGTGTCTGTGTGTGTTTGTGTATGTGTGAACGTGTGCGAGGGTGTCAGTCTGTCCGGTGAGCAAAATCTCCATCGGGGCCTCAGGGGGAGGGGCCTGCAGGGACAGAGTGGGGCGGTGGCCCCGAGGGCGGTGGCCCCGAGGGCGGGCAGCGGGTGCCAAGGCCCAGGAGGGCCGGCCTTGGCTGGGGCCTCCTCGCTTGGAGCAGAAGAGACCCCTGAGGACGAGGAGGGAGCGGCCCGAGCCTCAGGTTAGAGCCCGGCCCACCCTGTACCCCCAAACGCTTGCACAGCCACCTGTACCCCCAGGAGCTGCTCCCCTGGGGCCCAGGGCCAGTGGGCCGTGCTGGGCGAGGGGCGTGGTGAAGGAAGCCCCCCGCTTTCAGCCCCTCGCCCCCAAATGCAGCCTGCTGCAAGGCCTCTGCTCTCCCTTCGCCTCGGAGACGTTAACTCGGCTCGCCCTGCAGGGCCCCACCAGGTATCCTTTGCTCACTCGTCCCTCGGCCCGGGTGCTATGCTGGCCCGAGGCCTCGGGTCCCGTCCAGGCCCCCTCCCGGGCCCCGCGGACATGCTCTGTGGTCTTTGCAGCACCCCCTGGGGCGTAGGCAAGCTGTTTCCTCCCACGCGGGCTCCGCTGTGAGGCATCGGTCTTCGTTGTTTGCTTTGTTTGCTGCGATCCCGTTTCCTGTCGGGATCCCCTTTGAATTTTGGGAAAGGCTCCCCTTGGCCACGCGCTGGCCACTGTGGCCATAAGTCGGGGGGCACAACCTCACTCGAGAGCCCCCGGAACGCCAGGGGCCCTTGGGAACCTGCGGGCTCCGCGGACTGACCCACCTGCCCCAGGTGAAGCCTGGCCCGACCGGGAGCCGCCGGGGGCTTTACGCGAGTCGGGGGAAATGAGAACGCAGAGCGCAGCGACCGGGAGCGCCTAATCCCTGGACGGGCCGTGTGCCAGCTGGGCCCTGGGCCTCAGCAGAGCGGCAGCTCCTACTCTCCGGTTCTTTGGACTTACCCAGGTTGGCTAACAGAGACGTGAAGAAGGTCAACCACCACACCAGGGAACCGAGAGTGCCTACTCCTGCAAGCAGGAGAATCACATCCATCATCCATGTGGGATCTAAGCCCCCTCTCGATTTAGAGGTGGAGTGGACATCACCATCCCAGGGTCTACAGGATGGAGGAATAAAATATGGATTGGAGTGGACTTACTGGTATTCTACTATAGAACTATTGTGCCTCTAGCAACGCAAGAAATTATATCAGTGGCCACGGTAGTTGCTGAGGGCAGGGAGAGGGAAAAAGAGGAGTAATGTGGGGGCATTTTTGGGACTTAGAGTTGTCCTGAATGATATTGCAGGGTCAGATGCAGGACATTATATATCCTGCCATAACCCACTGAATGCACTGGGGGAGAGTGTAAACTACAGTGTAAACTATAATCCATGCAGTGCAGCAGTGCTCCAAAATGTATTCACCAAATGCAATGAAAGTCCTACAGTGATGAAAGAGGTTGCTGATGTGGGAGGAGTGGGGGGGTGGGGTATGTGGGAAGCTCTTATATTTTTTGTGATCTGTGTACCTTAAAAAAAAAGACAACTTAATAAAAAAATAAAATAAAAATAAAGAGCTGTAAAAACCCAGCTGTGAGGCTCCACGCACACCGTGCTTGCGTACTCGTGTGAATTGTACGCTTTGTTAATGTGAACCAATAAGATTGATTCATTAAAATCTTTAAAAAAGAGCTCGAAAAGGCCGGTCAAGTAACAAAGACCCAGGACAGGCGCTGTTCAGTTCCAGTATAGATTTGCCAGATCCGAGGAGGGTCGACCTCGTGGACGACGGGGTCCCGGGGCCGCGGCGGGGTCCAGCTCACTTCGGCCAGCCGCGCCCGCACCCCTGTGGCCGCTCTCCCTTCAGGCCGGGCCTTTTCACTGTTTTCCTCTGACCCCGGTGACACGCGTACCTCCCCGGGTCGTGGTGCGGGGCCGGGGCTGCTCCGCACCAGGGCCACGTGGGGAAGGAGGCGTGATCCCCACGGCGGAGCAGCCTGGGGCGTCCTGGGGGCGCAGGGGCAGCGGCTGTGCGCGGGCAATGCCGGGCGGGGCACACGGGGGAGCCCCCTCCCCGGGCGCTGGAGAAGGACGCGGGGGCTCTGTCCAGCGGGAATGTGCAGATGAAAAGAGCACGGGGTGGCAGAGCGGCCAAGGGGTGCCCGGAAACCTGCATGGCCAAGGTCAAGCAAGGGTACAGCAAGGCGGGGTCTTTGAGGGGTGGGCGCTGGCGGGAGGCTGGATGCCAGGACGCATGAGGCGTTTTCCCCGTGTAATTGGACTCCTGGGGTCTGGAAAGCTCCAGAGGAAGGAGATGAGACCCCTGGAAGGTGATGGCCAGGGGCGGGGGTCCTGGGTGGAGTGAGAGACCGGGGCCAGGGGTGGGGATGGGGGGTGGTCCCGGATGGAGCTGGAGGCTGGGCTGGCAGCCGGGGCCAGGCCTGGGGCCAGGGGGAAGCTGCCCAAAGCTGGGGCGAGCCAAGGGCCAGCGAAGGCCCTGTGGGCTGGGGGTGCCTCGGGTTGGGGTTCTGGCAAAGGAGCAGCGAGGGGCCCCCCGTGGGGGCCGAGGTGGCGGCGCGTGGGCTGGGAGAGCATGGCCAGGCCTGCTGGCTCAGCTGCCCGCACCGATGCTGCAGGCACCGAGGCAGACGTGGTCGTGGCTGCCCTCGAGTCGGGGCTCCTCACACCCCAGGAACTGTGCTGAGAAACGACACCGCGACCCCACGACCTGGCGACCCCACGACCCGCCCAACCTCGGCGTGTTTCACTTCGACGGCGGCGGGTTGCGGAGCCCGAGGCGGCGCGCTGAGGGGACACCACTGCGGGGACAGAGCCAGGACGCGGGTGCTCCAGGCGGGGTGGACCCAGGCATGGGGGCCGCCCTCCTGGCCGCTGACCCCCGACCCCAGCCCACATGTGACCGAGTCCTGGGCCCCCGAAACCAGCAGCTGGTCCCCGCTGGAGCTCAGCGGATGCCCCCACGTCGCCACGCAGCTGCTCCGGGTGTGCTCGGCCTCTGCACGTCCCAACCCCCCCCCTCCATCCTCCTGGTCACAGGGAGGGGGCCACGGCCAACCCAGGGTGATCGCATCCCGGGACCTTCAATTTCATCTGCAAACACCCTAATAGCAAATAAAGCTGCACGCACAGCTTCTGGGGGTGAGGACTTGGACGTGTCTTTGGGGGACACAACTCCACCCAGGGGAGTGGGGTGGCACGGCTGGGGTCTCCCGCGGGGCCCTGCAGGATGGACGCCCAGAGAGTAAGGACAGGGGCTCTGGGCCGCCGAGCAGACCCCACAGCCCGGCCAGCATTTTTAGAAAAAACACACAGGAGAAAATCTCCAGGACCTGGGGCTATGCAAAGAGTTCTTGGACTTGACACCAAAAAGTCTAATCCAAAAAAAACTGATAAATCAGTCTTCATCACCTTAGATGTTTTCTCTGCCGAAGATGCTGTGAAGAGGATGAAAAGACAAGCTACAAACTGGGAGAAAATATTGGCAATCGGAAAGAAATAAAAGCTGGTGTCTAGCATATATGAAGAACTCTCAAAGGTCAACATTAAAAAAAGAAATCCAATTAGAAAATGGGCAAAAGACATAGAGAGACATCTCATTGGAGAGGTGCTGCTGATGGCATGTAAGGTCGTGAACAGACGCGCAACATCGTTAGTCATCGTGGAAACGCAACCTAGATTCACAATGAGCCAGCGCCGCAGGCCTGCGGAAGGGCTGAATTTAAAAGATGTAGCTGACAACGCTAAGGGCTGGCGAGGACGTGGGTCGCCTGCAGTGCACCACCGGCGGGAGCGCGAAGTGGTATGTTCACTCCCGAAAGCAGTTTGGCAGATTTCTTCTGAAGATAAAGATTTGCTCTCTAACCCAGAAATTCCCAGAGAAGTGAAAATTTGTATTCACACAAAAAAAAGCTAATGCAAATATTTATAGTTTTATTCACAATTGCCAAAAACTGCAAGCAACCCAGATATCCTTCAAAGGGGGAACGGACGAGCAAACTGGCCGTCCTTACAAAGGAATCTGATTCCACAATAAAAGGAATGGAGAATGGACACACACGGCATGGAGAGAGAAGACCACTTAGCCGATTCCATTTGTGTGCTATTCTGCAAAAGACAGGAAAGGGGAGCAAGGAGCAGAAATCAGCAGTGAGCAGTGAGGTGGGGGCAGGGAGCCATCCACGGGCAGCAGGGGGCTGGGGGCTGGGAGGGACCTTTCTGTTCCCTGGGCTGTGGGGTGTTTCCATGTACATGTCACAGCTCATAAAACTATCCACAAGTGCAGTGAATTTTATCATATGTATTTTAAATAAATGTTTAAAACAAGGAATTAACTACTCAGAGCGGGCTGGCGCATCGCGCACTGAACCCCTGAGATCCGCTGGCCCCGCGTCCCGCCTCTGGGTGACGCGTCCCTCCAGGGGTGTAGACGGAGCCTCTGGATATTGTTTCCACTCGCGTTTCAGGCCCTCGGGGCAGATCGTTTCCCCAGGGCCCAGCTCTGGGCCACCCCTCACCCTCGCCCCGTGCTCCGCGCTCTCAGCCCTTCAGGCAGGCGGCCTGTCCACAGCGCAGCCTGCGCCCACGGTCGGTGATGTGCGTCCAGGGCTGCTGCCGACACGGAGGCTCCTTGGGGGCCGGCCCTGCGCCCCGAGACTCTCCCGGGCCCCCCAGGACGGACTCTTCCCTCGGCCTGGGTGGCCCTGGAACCTGCACCCGCTCCTGGCGTCTCAGTCCCCTCAGTAAGAGCCAGGCAGGGGCCTCTCAGCGCCCATCGCCAAGGGGACCCGCTCACGGCTTGTCCTCGTCCTTCCCCCTGCAGGCCCTGCGCTCCCCCTGCCACTGGAAACGTGTGTGATCAGGGGATTCTGCTTGAGGCCCCTTTCCATAGCCAGGCTCCTGCGAGGTTTAAGAGAGAATTTGATTCCCAAAGTCCCAGGGAGGTGGGGAGCCCCTCACCCCTCTCGGCCCCAGGCACATGAGGGGCAGGAAGCTGGAGTTGGCCTCTCCCAAGGGAACCGCAGTGCCGGCAAGGCAGGCTGGGGTGTGGGCCTGGGCCAGGCAGCCCCCCTCCAGGCCCTTCTATTTAAAAAACTTCTGGGAGGCACTGGCACCCGGGGCGCCTCTGTGCCCAGCCCCCACGCGACTCCGGCACTTTCTGCGACTTCAGGGCAGGAATAAAAAGACCAAGAGCCGCGGGGGCAGCAGGTGGGCCGGGGGGAGCAAGGCCTCTTCCGCTCGGGCCCCGCAGCGCACACAGAGCGCCACCCACCCCGGCCAAGAGCCATCCTGTCCCAGCGCCCACTCGAGCTCTCCCAGCCCCCGCTTGGAGGGAGCTGCCCGGCCCGCCAGCTTACCTGTGCACAGGTGAGTGCCTCGGAACCGGACACCTGCCAAGGAGGGGGCAGACGCTTCCTCCCGGCCCTGCCAGGACAAGGACGGGGACGGGGCGTTCAGGCCCCCCGCCCATCCGACCCAGGTCTGTGCTCCCCAGCGCTCGCTCCTTTGAGCCCCACCTGGGTTCCCCAACAGTGCCCCCTACCCCTTGGGTGAACACCTTAAGGAGATCCTGGAATCCAGGGGCCAGGCTGCCCAGGACCCCAAAGGGCCGCCAGGCAGGGCAGCGGGGCAGGGAGGGACGGCAGAGCCAGGCAGGGGCGGGGAAGGACGAGCCCAGCACCCCCGCTCCTCCCTTTCCAGAGGACCCTCGGTGGGAGCGGACTCCCGGCGCCAGCCCCTCCCAGGCCTGGCCCCGAGTCAGGCAGCGCCGTGGGTGGCGGTGCCATGGTCTGCGGTCTCTGGCGGTGCGTCCAGGCCATGGACGGGGGGACCGGGCAGTGCCCCTGAGGCCGGAAACCGTGGGCCCAGGAGGGTATAAAGGCTGCAGCCACGGCCCGGGCGGCCACCGCGGCCCCCGGCGGGCAATGGCGCTGCTGCTGCTGCTGCTGAGCCTGGGGCTGAGCCTCGCCTCCGCGCAGAACCTGGACCGCAGCTCGATCGTGCAGCAGGACTTCGACATGGACAAGGTGGGCCCCCGCCCGGCACGGCCCCAGCCCCCGGGGCCCCGCCCCCCACCGCCCAGCACGGCCCCAGCCCCCCGGGCCCCGCCCTCCACCGCCCCGCCCACCGAGCACCTGTCCCCAGGTGACGGGCAAGTGGCACTCCATCTCCATGGTCTCGGACAACATGACGCGCATCCAGGCCAACGGCGACCTGCGCATCTTCATGCAGGAGATCGAGCACCTGAGGAACGGCAGCCTGCAGTTCCGCTTCATGTTCAGGTGAGCGGGGTCTGCGCCGGGCGGGGGGCACAGTGGTCCACGCACCTGCTGCTCCCGCCCCCTCGCTCGCTTGTGCACACGGTCCCCCAGGACTCGACCCTACCCGAGGGAGGGGTCCTCCTCTGAGAGGCGGGGGCGTGCGGGGAGCAGAGCGGAGGCGCAGGGTGGCGGTGGGGGCAGCGGCGGTGGGGGCAGCGGCCTGGGCCCCTCCCGAGGAAGGCCGCGGGAGGCCAGGCAGGAGGGGTGCGGGGCGGCTCACGGGGTGCCGGGCCAGGGGCCGCTGGGACGGGCTGCGGGCAGGGGCAGGGGTGCCGCGGCGGCCACAGGCAGGCTCTGCGGTCAGCGCCGCCCCTGGCGGGGTCACCGTGCGCCGCGTTTCAGGGTGCAGGGGGAGTGCGTGCAAGTGGCCGTGGTCTGCGAGAAGACGGCAAAGAACGGCATGTTCACCATCCCCTGTAAGTGGCCCCTGCTGTGTACACCATCAGCTGTAGGTAAGGGGCACCTGCTGTGTACACCATCCCCTGTAAGTAAGGGGCACCTGGTGTGTACACCATCCCCTGTAGGTGGCACCTGCTGTGTACACCATTAGCTTTAAGGGGCACCTGGCGTGTACACCATCCCCTGTAAGTGGCACCTGCTGTGTACACCATCCCCTGTAAGTGGCACCTGCTGTGTACACCATTAGCTTTAAGGGGCACCTGGCGTGTACACCATCACCTATAAGTGGTACCTGGTGTGTACCCATCCTCTGTAAGTGGCACCTGGTGTGTACACCATCCCCTGTAAGTGGCACCTGGTGTATACACCATCCCCTGTAAGTAAGTGGCACCTGGTGTGTACACTATCCCCTGTAAGTAAGGGGTGCCTGGTGTATACACCATCCCCTGTAAGTAAGTGGCACCTGGTGTGTACACCATCCTCTGTAAGTAAGGGGTGCCTGGCGTGTACAGCACAGCCCATAAATAGCACCAAGCTCCTGCTGAATTCTGCCGAGTTGAGGCATCGGGCCCCATTTCCCCGGGGGTCTTGCTCACTTGCCGATTCCTGGGAATTTAGGGGGTACCTGGGCAGCTCCGGCCCCAAGCAAGAGGTCCCGGCCTGAACACAGCCCCGCAGGGCAAGGGGCTGGGGTCACTCAGAGCCAACCCACCCCCGGACTCCGCCCACTCTCTGGGGAAGGCCCCGCCCGCCTCCGCCAGCCCACCTCCTCGCACAGGGCCCCGCGGCGCCCCGAGTGACGGGCGCGGGGGGCAGCTCTGAGCCGCCTGTCCCCACAGACGAGGGTCAGACCACGGTACGCATCGCCGAAACCAACTACAGGCTCTACATCGTCTTCTACCTGCGGAACGTCAAGACCGGAAAGGAGACGCGCGTGCTGGCGCTCTACGGTACCCGGCACGCCCAGAGCCCCTGGGGAGGACCGCCCCCGCCCCCGCCCCGAGGCCCGCAGACCCCGGAGGAGGCCCAGCCGCGCCTTCTGTCCCCAGGACAGGTCCCGGAGCTGAGCTCCCCGTTCCTGGAGAGGTTCAAGGAAGTCTGCCTCCAGTACGGCTTCAGGCCTGAGCACATCATCTCCCTGCCCAGGAATGGTGGGGCCTCGGTGCTGGGACCCCGGCGGTGGGGGGGCGCGACCCCAGCGAGGCCTGACTGAGCACCCCGCCCTCTCCCAGATCTCTGCTAGCCCCCGCGACTGGAGCCCCGGCCTGCCGCGCGTAAGTGGCCACGGGCGTGGGGGGCGCTGGGGCGGGCAGGGGGGAGCGGGGAGGGGGCGGGGCCGAGGCCCGAGCTGCGTCCAGGGCTGGAGCCGCCTCGCTGGCCCCCTCGAGGACGGCGGGGGCGTCCTTGGCCAACAGGAGGGCGGAGCGCCAGGGGCGGCCGGGCTGCAGCCCGTCTCCTCTCCGAGCTCGTCTGTCCTCCTGAAGGGCGCTGGCCCTCCGGGCTCGGCGGTGAAGGCCCGTTTTCCAGACGAGGCCGCTTCATAGGTCAGGGCCGTGGCCAGGTTTCTGGGGCGCCCCCAGCCCACCCAGGCCCCTTCTCCAAGCCTGGCCCCCGAGACCCCACCGCCCCTCATGCCCCCCCACCAAGCCACATCGCCTCCAAGCGGGACCGAGCGCCCCCCCTGCGCTGGGGCTCCAGAGCTCTCCAGGTGACGGGTGGACAGGGCCACCCCGCCCCAGGACGAGGCGTGGGAGGGGCTCTGGAGACCCCTGCTCCCGCCCTTTCTCCGGGGCTTGGGGTCCCCTGGGCCACGGCTGGGGCGGGTCCAGGGGGGGTGCTGGCCATCCGGGCCAGTGTGGACGCCACATGGCCTGACAGGTCCACACTTGCTTGGAGCTGCCCGTCTGTGATCGCCAAAGCAGGGAGCACCTCGCGGGTGAGACCACCGCACCACGACACTTCTCAGCACAAAAGGAAAAGCGGCCACTGGCCACGACACGGGGGTCTCCCGGCCCCGCACAGAGGCCCACGCCAGCCCCAGCGGACGGCTCCGGAGGACGGTCATGCGAGGGCGAGATCACAGGAACGCAGGAGATGGGGGGTTCTGGGGGGGGCAGGAGGGAGGGGGAGCCCAGAAGAGCTGCACGGGACCCTTGTGCGATGGCAATGTGCTGAGTCTTTACGTTGGTGCCAGGTGAAAAAGGACAGACCTCAGTGCACTCACAACACACACATGCACACGTGCGCAAACACAGACACGTGCACAGGCATACTTACTCACATGCATACACAGACATACGCATGCACACACTCAGCAAGCATGTGTGCACACATGCACACAGGCATGCTTAAACATGCACATGTGCGCACAGGCACACACAGCACGCGTGTGCACACAGACGCACAGGCACACGTGTGTGCACCCACCTGCACACATACACACGCCTGTGCACACACGCCTGAGAGCACGTAAAGCTGGGGTCCCACGAGGCGGCCTCCGGAGAGGATGGGTGAGGGGCTCAGGGCCCCTGTCCCCTCCCACCGCTGTGAATCCACAACCTCCTCAAAATAAACTCCGGAAAAGCCGAGGAATGGCCGCACCCTCCGCTCTGAGCTCCGCGCTCCAGGCCCCCCCGCCTCCGCCCCCACCTCCCCGGAGATTCCCAGGAGCCCCTGCTGCCCCGCCTCCTTCCCCCCACGATCACGCCGCGTTCCCCCTGCGCGGCTCCAGGGGGCGCGTGGGGGGCTCTCCTGGACGGGTGCCCTGCCCCGTCTCCCCCACCCCCGCGAGCGCCAGGAGCTGCAGCCGCAGGGCCTGGCCAGGCCGCAGTCTGCTCAGGGGCGCCACCCAGGCCGACCCCTCCCCGGGGTCACACACACCACAAACCACACACACCACACACAGATCACATCACACACATCACACCACACATACCAGACATACCACACACCAATGCCACACACACAAAACTCACACCACACACCACATACCACACACACAAAACTCACACTACACACCACATACCACACACACAAAACTCACACCACACACCAATACCACACACACAAAACTCACACTACACACCAATACCACACACACAAAACTCACACCACACACCACATACCACACACAAAACTCACACCACACACCAATACCACACACACAAAACTCACACTACACACCAATACCACACACACAAAACTCACACCACACACCACATACCACACATGCACACCACACACCGCACCACACATAACACACATAGTACATGTCACACACCACAAACCACACATGGACACCACACACGACCCTCCACACACCACACCACAAACACACCACACACACACCACACGCAGCACTCGCCACACACCACACACATCACACACCACACACTACATACCACACATGCACACCTCACACCATACAAACCAAACCATACACCACACATACAAACCACATACCACACATGCACACCACACACCATAACACACGCCACACACAGCACACACCACATACTACACTAACCACTCCCCACATGCACACTGCACACCACATAACACACCACAATACCACATACAACACAAGCACATCATACAACACAACACATAGCACACACCACACACAGTAAACACCACACCACACAAGACACATCACACACACAAGGTGCACATACCACACACACTACAGAGAACACAAGCACACCATAAACCACACCACAAACACACCACACATCACACAACTCTTACCACACACACAGCATACACCACAAACACACAAATACCACTGCACACACACCACACATGCACACCACACACCTCCTACCACACGCACAAATACATCACACACAACACACACATACCACACACCCCACGCCACACATACCATGCACGCACCCCATACACCATATACCACACATGCACAACACACCACACATATCATATATACCACACTACACACATTACATACAACACAACACATCACACACAGCACACACCACACCATTACCACATGTGTACACCGCACGCCACACAAACCACACCACACACACCACTCACCACATACCACACAAATCACACCACACACACCTCACATACATCACACTAAACACTCCACGCACACCAAACACATCACACACCACACAAAATACACAATAAACATAGACCACAAACACAACACATACCTGATAGCGTATATGCACACCACATAACACGCTACAAACACCACACACCACATAACATATACTACCACATACCACACACACCCCATACACTTCACCACACACCACACACACACACCAGACGCTGACTCGACATCTCCAACAAGCTCTGCCGGGCCCGCGGCGCAGATCCCCACTGTCGCCCCTGCACAAATCAGAACCCCTCCCTGTCGGCAAACTTTATCAGGGGGTGCAGAGACCCTTGGAAGAGCCAGGGCAAGGAGGCTCCTAGGGCTCTGTATTAGTCACCAAAGGGGCGCTGCTGCAAAACACCAGAAACTGGTTGGCTTTATAAAGCGTATTTATTTGGGCAGGAGCTTACAGGTACCAGACCATAAAGCGTGAGTTACTCCCTCACCAAAGTCTATTTGGAGCAAGATGGCTGCCGACGCCTGCGAGGCTCAGGCTTCCTGGGTTCCTCCGTTCCAGGGTCTTGCTTCTCTCTGGGCTCAGGGCTCCTCTCTTCCTGGGGCTGGCTTCTCTTTCCTCTGTGAGCTGACTTCCCGGGGCTCCTGCTTAAGGCTTCAGCATCAAATTCCAACATCAAAAAACCCAACTCTGTCCTCTGCCATGCCTTGTATCTTGGTGGGCGGGGACTCAATGCCCTACTAGCACAAGAATCCATTATAATCTAATATGCCCAGAGGAAAAGACCAGTTTAGGAACATGTTTCTTTTTGGAATTCATCAACAATATCAAACTTCTCCAGGCTCCCGCCCTGGGGTACAGGCACCTGGGGGGCATCCTAGGGGTTTAGGGGACACCCCGCCTCATACTCTGGGCAAAGGTGCATTTACGACTGAGCTTGGCTTTTGGGTGAGAAAGGGTCAAAGGTGCCGTGACCCCGGAAAGGGGCATCTCCACCTGCCTGGCTGGTGAGCCCTGCAGGGACCCAGGGGCCGTGGGGGGCGGCCCCGGGGGGCTTAGGGGATGGGAATGGCACAGGCCTTGGCAGCATAGCCCCACCCAGAGCAAACTGTCACCACATAACACGCTACAAACACCACACGTTTCTTAGCCTGTGGGGGGCACTTCTGGAAAACCATTGGGGGGTTTCTAACCAAGAAGATTAAGCACAAGTCAGGGTCAGCGTCAGGGTCAGGTGAGGGCAGGAGAGGCCTGGCGTGCGTGCGCGTGCGTGTGCGTGTGCGTTTCCCCCAAACGCTTCTCAAAACCTGCGGCTTACCTGGCAACCCCGCGCCACTCGCCGTCTCGCGCATCTAGAGGACGCTTTGACCGAGCTGGGTCTGGGGTCCGGGCAGGAAGCCAGGAGCTCGCTGGGGACGGGGCGCTGCAGAGGAGGCAGCCGAGGGGGCACCTCTCCCCCCAGCCGGCCTCGGCCCCCCGCGGGCAGCCTCTGGACGCAGGACGCACCCCCAAAGCTGAGGCTCGCCGCGCACACCCTCCCCCGGGGCGCGCAGACCTTCCCTGCGCTGTCGCTGTCGTGTGAACTTCCCCTCAGGCCCTGCGCCCCCTCCCCATCGTTCCAGACGGGCGGGTGCCTCTCCCAGGCGGCACTGAGCAAGCCCTCCCCGTAAGCAGCAAGCCCCGAGGGCACGCACCCCATGAACAGGCGCCTTAGGCTGAGAGGAGCCTAAAGGTCGAGGCAGGAGAGAGCCCGCGTGGCTGCAACAGGCCGGCAGGCGTCCAGGCCCGGGCGACACGCCCGCTGGGGACAGGGCGCGGGGGCCGCATTCCACGGCGCCCCAGTCCAGGACGCCAGGTCTCCTCGGCAGACATGGCGGAGTCAACCCCCGCTCCCAGCTGGTTTGGCTCCTACTATCTCCAAGGGGGCTCAGGGCCGGAACCGCCCCAGGGAGGTGCCCTCCCAGCCTGCAGGGTGCTCTGGGCGGGTTCACGTGCCGTGGCGAGGACCCGTTTGTGTCACGGCGCCCTGGGGAGCCAGTAGGCGGGTTCACGTGCCGTGGCGAGGACCCGTTTGTGTCACGGCGCCCTGGGGAGCCAGTACGCCCCACTTGAGGTCCTTAACCCATTTTTTTTTTAATCTCTGGAAGGTTTTTTTTAAATTTATTTTTATTTATTTCTCTGCCCTCCCCCCCCCCCCAGTTGTCTGCTCTCTGAGTCCATTCGCTGTGTGTTCTTCTGTGTCCACTTACATTCTTGTCAGCGGCACCGGGATTCTGTGTCTCTTTTTGTGTTGTGTCATCTTGCTGCATCTGCTCTCCACGTGTGCGGCGCCACTCCTGGGCAGGCTGCGCTCTCCTTATGGGGTGCACTCCTTGCGCGTGGGGCTCCCCTACGTGGGGGACACGCCCCGCGTGGCAGGGCACTCCTTGTGTGGCAGCACTAGGCATGGGCTAGCTCCACACGGGCCTGGAGGCCCTGGGGTTTGAACCCTGGACCTCCCATGTGGTAGGTGGACGCGCTATCAGTTGAGCCAAGTCTGCTTCCCTTAATCCACTTCTGCCAAGAAACCTGCCGCGGAAGGTCTCGCTTCCAGTGCCAGGGAGGAGCCGGAGCCCCAGGGCCCTGGCCAGGCTCCTCGGTCTCCCGAGGGTGAGGATTTGCACACAGGTAACCGCTGCAGACACGTGCCCCAGAGCTTCCACCACAGGGGCTTCTGTAGCTTTTTTACAGCTAAATAATTTCCCATTGCATGAGCGTTACATAATTTAAGAGGGATATTCAAAGGAGACGTAGCTGACAAAAGGCTTCTGGGCAGAATATAGGAAGGATACCTGCGGATCAACACAAAACCCAACAAGCAGCAGCACCAGCGCGGAGGCCGCGCGGCAGGGGCTGAGCGCCGGCTTCCCACCAACGAGGGCCTGGGTTCGATTTCCCGAGCCTCAAAAAAAATAAAAACAAAAGCCCAAGTGAAAGAAGGGCGCGGCCTGGCTCGTTGCCGGGAAAACGCGCGGGAGGCCGAGTCGTGGCGCCTCCAGAACCGAGGTCCAGAAGCTCGGCTCTGGGCCGCACGTGGCAGGGGCGGGACGCGCGTTCCCCGACGCCCCGGCGTTGGGAGCAGCTTTGAGTTTTTACCGACACTAGAAGCCCCTGTGCGCGTGACGCGGCCGTTCCACGCCTAAATGTCCACAGCCGGGAGGCGGGTGCCCGGCGAGCAGCGAGGGGGCGGCCGCACCTGCTGGAGGGACACACCGACGCGGCCGGAGCGGGGCGAGAGGAGGGGCGCTGCGACCCCATGTATATAGATTTCCAAAAGGCCACATTCGGGGGTGGGGGCACCCCACTGTGTGATTAATGTCACCGAATCGTTCACTTGCAAGTAGCTAAAATGGGAAGTTTTGTGTTTTTATATACGTTACCGCAATAAAATAAAAGTGCAGAAAGAAAAAAAAGGAAATGTTTTAAAAAGGATAAAACATAAATAAAAGTGCGCAGAAAGAACTTACGGAGTTTACAAATGCAAATTAGCTAGTAAAGTGATAGCGGGGGGAGGGGCTGCCTGGGGGTGCCTCTGGGGGATGGGAGGGGTCGTTGGGGGAGGGGGAGGGGAGGGGAGGGGAGGGGAGGGGAGGGGAGGGGAGGGGAGGGGAGGGGAGGGGAGGGGAGGGGAGGGGAGGGGAGGGGAGGGGAGGGGAGGGGAGGGGAGGGGAGGGGCTGCCCCGGGGGGAGGGGTCTGGGCCGAGAGCTGCTCGAAGGCTGTGACCTTGCTGCGGCGCCCACCCAGAGACTCCCCGTTCTTGAGCGCGGGCTCAGGGCTTGGAAGGGACGCCTGCCGTCTCCCTGGTCCTTGCCGAGCCACCGGAGGTGCCGGCGCCCCGGGGCACAAAGCAGCAGGCCGCGGGGCTCCAGCCCCCTGCGGCGACGTCCGAGGTTGAGCAAAGGCTCCCGGCAGGGAGACCCCTCCCCGGAGTGAAGCCAGGGAGACGCCGAGACGGATTCCAGGAAGGGCCCCGACTGCGCTTAGGGGCAGGACCGGGCCTGGGGGGCGAGCCCGGCCGGGGGACGCTCGGGTCCGCGGGAGTGGCCGGCGCGCGCCCCTGCCTGACCGCGCGGCGCAGGTGCCCGGCTTCGCGCTGCAGAGCCGTGGGCGCCTCGCCGGGTGCGGACCGACAGGTGCTTTCCACGCCCCCAGCTCTGAAGTGACGGGGGCTCCGAGGGCAGGAGGAGCCCCACGCAGAGCGCACGGTGCCGGGCGCGCGGTGCCAGCCCCCCGGTGCCAGCCCCCGAGCCAGCCCCAGGCCGCCCGAGCCGCTCCAGGAAGCCGCTGTCGCGCGGCCAGCGTCTCAGGGTCGGGGAGGAGGGGCTCTTTGTACCCTGCGCTGTTTCTCTTTAAACCTCGCACTGCTTTGAAATTAAAGTTGTTAAAAATTAGCGTCCCAGACCCCTCCTTAAATGGGCCAGGAAGGCGGCGGCGCGGGGTGCCGCAGGGGCGGTGGAGGCTGCGCGCCTTCTCCGGGGTCCTACCGGGCGAGGGCCGCCCACCCGAGGACGTCGGCGGGAAGCCGGGCCGGGCCTCGGAAGGCGGCGGGAGCCCCCGTGCCCGCCCGCCCGGGGAGACCTTGCTCCCGTCCCGGGACTTCCCCACCCGTGGTCTAAAGACCCGCAGGTGGACACGGGGGAAGTCCGAGGGGTCAAGGCTCCAACCCCAGTCCCCACGCGTCCCTCCCTGACACGGTGACAGGCACCGAAGCGGCGCAGCCTACCCCCACCACGCCAGGCAGACACCCCAAACCCATCAGGGCCCCTGGGACCAGCTGCACAAGAGGAGGGCGCTGAGAAGCGCGGTGCTCCAGGGACCCACGTCAGGAGGCCACAGGAGAGGGAGCACACGGGGGGAGGGGGGGGCTGGAGGGGAGACCCTGGGGGAGCACAGAGGGGGCTGCTGGGGGGAGCGAGGGGCCAGACGAGGACCAGCAAACGGCACCAGCAGTGTCCTGATGAGGACGGCGTTGCGGGTGGAACCGCAGCTGGACAGGGCGTCGGTACGACCTGCAGGGGCGGCGGAGGGTCTGGGAAGGGCCAGTGCAAAGGCCCCGAGGCAGGATCCAGGTGGGCATGGGTGAGGGTGTGAAGTCACAGGTCATGCCCAGCCCAAGCAGCAGCCTTTGCCCACCCGCCACGTGCTGTCTGCATGGGAGGGAGGCTCGTGGGGCACAGAGCAGGCGCGTACGAGCACCGACTCCCCCATGGGGACATCCGCCAGGGCAGCCATACGTGTTCTGGGACAGCAAGTCTGGGACACAGGAGGCCACAGGAGGTCCCGGCAATGCTGCAGCTGCGACTCCCCAGGGCCCTCAGACATGCCGGCCGATGAACTGGGCCACGGGAGCCTGTGCAGGGCCGGACACCCCCACGTGGGCGTGAAAAGGCCGCGGAGGCGCGCCCAGGAGGGCGACGGGCTCACGGGGAGGGCCCAGGGCGTGCTGACACCCGCTGACGCCAGCGAGGGGCTCCTGTCCCTGCAGCCACCTCCTTCTCTTTAAATCAGGAAAAGCAAACTGTTCTCAATGTTAGCCGGAAAGGAACCCCCGCGCTGTGCTCCCGCCCGGCTCCTTGGGGCGCTGGGCCCGGGGCCGCCTCTGACCCGAGGCCAGCACGAGGGGCAGTGCCTGTGGACAGCTGTGCCCGGGCAGCAGGACCCTCGCCCAGAGGGAGGTGCCAAGGCAGCAGAGCCGGGAGCCCAGGCCGACGCCCCCCCCCCCCAGCCTCCGATGGCAGAACGGGTCAGGGCGGGGCCCTCAGACGGGGCGGGAGGCTGGCCTTCTCCAGGGGACCTGACGCAACGTCCAGTGATGAGCTGCAGACCCGCTGGCTCACCGTGAGTGTGTGTGAGAGAGACAAGAGGGGCAAAGAAAGAGAATGAGAAACAGACAGGAGATGCAGACGGGCGACAGCCTGGGCCGTGGGCGCGGCCCTTCAGCACGTCCCAGCGGGGGCCTGGCCGCCCACCCAAATTGGCCAGTTTGGACTAGTAGACTCTCCCGTGGGTAGCAAACCGCGGGCTGTCTTCTTGGGCCTAACTCACTGACCGTGCCACGCGGGCACACGGGGTCGCCTTTGGGAGGAGATGCCCAGTATTTGGGAGGCACTACCTCTCTGTGCCCAGATGCAATAAGGCCCCTTCTCCCATCCCGGGGCACCCTGACGTCTGTCCGTCTCCATCCCCTCTGCTGTGGGGGGCACCGGGCCCTGGTCTCCTGCTGATCTGGGCACCAGCAGGTGGGGTCCTGGGGTGGGGGTCCCCGGCACGAAATGCTGACGGCCTCGGCTGTGCTGTGCGACCCCCACGACGGGCTGGCCCTGGACGCGCCCTTCGGGGGCTTGCCCCTGCCCTCGGGACGGCAAACTCCCAGGGAAGGGCCAGCGGACCTCTGCGGCTGATTCCACAGGATGCCCGCCGCAAGCAGGAGCGTCCAGCGAGGCCAGTCAGGCTCCTGGGCCTCCCAAGGGCACGTCTGTGTTCAAACGAAAGGTGAGCGAGCTCTCGACGGCAGGGGCCTTTGCACGGGCCCGGGGGCCCCAGGGAAGTCCTCTCCTTGTTCTGCAGCACAAGGGCCCAAGGCTGGCACCAGCTGCCACTGCTCTTGTGGTTGTGAGGCTGGGTTGTGGTGTGGGAAAAAGTTTAGATTGTATTTGAACTTTGTATGAACGCTTCCTTATTGTAGATGTTGCAGCTGTTCCCTATTATTGTAGATGCTGTTGCAGTTCTGATGGCAAACAGCTGCTCGGCAGTTTCCAATAAATATGATGTAGAAACGAGGGTCAAGGCTCTCAGTTCCAGAAGCTGTGAGTTCCCTGGTCCCATCTTTAGCTCCTCTCTTGTGTCTTTCTCTCTGTCCTTTATTTCTATAAAGTTCTGAGTTGCCTTCCCTTTGAGCCAACCTATCGCTGAGCTGATCTCAGCATCTTAGTTGTTGAGATTGGGCTGTGGCTGTTGGGATTGGATCGTGGTTGTTGAGATTGGATTGTTGTTGAAACTGGATTGTAGTTGTGGTTGCTGTGGCTGTTGGGATTGAACTGTGGTTGTTGAGCGAGGATGAAATGTCTACGCCAGACCTCTCCACATCCCTCTCTCCCAGATCCCGCTTCATCTCCTTTGCAGGAAGAGTGGCCCAGGGCCCCCATCCCATCTCCTGATTTCAAAGCGGGCAGCGCGTTCATCCAACTCAGTGAATATCTGCGTCAGACACAGACAAGCACTGGCCGCTGTGGCCAGGCTGCAGGCCCTCTCGAGCGCCCACCGCACCGTCCCTGCGCCCCCACGCCCCCGTGCAGGGCTGCAGCGCAGCCCCGGAGCGGCCTTCCCTGGGTTCTCCCGGCACCCCCGCGACGGCCCCCGTATCAGTGCCCCACCAGCGGTCTCCTCTGGCCTCTCTTCAGCCGTCCTTGGGCGCGCTGCCCCACAGCCGGGGCCTGAGCTCTGGCTCTGGGGGAAGGCCAGCGCCCAGACTCTTCCCTCCCTTCCGGTCTTCAGGACCCGGCGCCAGGCGGGAAGGGCGGCCCTTCCCACGTGTCACTGCAGCGTCTTCTCCTGGTCCCTTCCTTTTCAACGTTCCGCCAGTCCTAAGCTGGATGAACTGTGAAAGCTTTACCATAAGCACAGAAACCTGGTAGAGCAAGTCCGCCTGAACCGAACTGCTTCTTCACAAGCCTCGTGCTTTTTAACCCTCACCATTTTCATTTTTTGAATAAGCCTGTAAGATTCCACACAAAAACATCCTGTTGTAGTTTTGAGACCTCCGTGATCACAGGGATCTAGGAGACTTTTGATCCATGCATGTGACATATTGCTTTGTTTTGTTTTGCGTATGTCTCTACTAATTTATAGCTTCCTGCGCCAAAGGACTATGATTTTTTTCTTGGATTTATTTCTAGTTACTTGCTATTTATTAATCAAAAACAAAGCAATGTTTCACTTTGCCATCTTGAGTTGCTTACATACAGAAACTGTTGGGTTTGGGGTATAGATCCTGTGGCCATTCAACTTTCTAAATCCACTTATCCATTTGGTTAATTTTTCTGCAGGTTGCTCTGGATATCCTTCATACATCATCGTATCATCTATGGACAACCTCAGGTCAATCACTTTCTTTCACAACTTTGTACTTATTTTGGTTCCCTTCCCATGCAGCAGCATGGGCCTTGCCGTTGACCCTCGAGGGTGAGTTGGTGCCACGTCACTGTTAGGAGTGTAGGCTGTTCAAGGCATTTTGTAAATCCTTAACCAGATTAAGAGCATTCTCTTTGATTTCTAGAGCTTTCATCATGAATAGTTCTTGAATATTATCAAAGATCTTTTCTGTAACTAATATGACAATAGGATTTTTCCCTCTATTCCGTTCATGTAACAAAATACATTGATATTACTCCCCAGTTGCTAAACCAACCTTGCATTCCTGGACCCACCCTCCTTGGCTGTGATGGCCTTGGCCTTTTCACACATTGCTGGATTAATTGTATAATAAATATTTGTGATTCTTGCACCTATATTCTTGGATGAATGTGGCCCTGTTTTCCTTTTTCATAATTTCCCTGTCAGATTTTAATATCAAGGTATGCTGACATCATAAAACAAGTTGGGGAGAATGCCACCTTTTTGTATTTTCTGGAAGAGTTTCTATAAAGTTGGTGTTCTCTCTTCCTTAAGGATTTAATCAAATTCATTGGTAGAGATACCTAGGCCTGGAGTTTTCTTTGAGGGTATGTTTTACTTGCAGATACAATTTCTATTACAACATATGACTATTTAAATTTTCTGTTTCTTCATATGTCAGCTTGGTGAATTGTTACTTTTGAGTAATTTCTCACTTTAAGGCATCTCTCCCGCCGCTGTCAGAACGGACCGTCAGAGCTGGGGAGGTCAACCTCAGGCCAGGGCAGTACCGGTGTGGGGGTGGCAAGCAGCACTCAGACGATGGGTGTGCCTTGAAGGGAGGGCCCAAAGACTTCTCTGATGAACTGCATGTGGAGCGAGAGAGAAGTGGGGTCAAAGGTGCCGCCAAGCTCTGTTGGCCTGAACCACAGAAAGGATGGAGTTGCCACCAACTGGGTGTCAAGGCTGACGGGGAGGGGGTGTGGGCAGGAGCGGATGTCAGGAGACCCGACTGGACACAATGACCCTGAGAGACCATTCACCACCCAGGAACTGACGGTGGACAGTGGGACCGCAGGTGCTAACTTGGGCATCATCAGCAGGAGATCAGCGAGGAGGTGGGCAGAGGTCTCCCAGGGAGCAAGTGGGTACTGGGGGGACGAGACCGGGAAGAAGGCAGGAAAGCGGATGAGTGCAGCCACCTGAAGGACGTGAGCTGGGTGGGGGCAACCGAGGCAGAGGCTGCCGGTGGCCGAGTGGACGAGGATGGAGAACCGAGCCTGGGCCGAGCGGCACAGTGCGGGGTGACCCGACAAGTGGGTTTGGAGGAGGGTGGAAGTGGGAGGGAGAGATGAGAAGGACCCTCTACTCCTTGGAAGAGATGGCAGTGAAGAAGCATGACGGCCAGCAGGGACGCGAGGGCCGTTACCGCCGTCTGAGAGACAAGATGACCAGAGCTCTGAGAGCCTCAGGACATGGCAGGTCAGGGGTGGGCAGGGGCTAGGGCCTATGCCTGAGAGCTCCATGCCCCCTGCCCACCCCTCCCTGTACCTAAGGGGTCTGGAACTCGGGCCAGGTCCCAGCCAGCCCAGCAGGGGAGAGGTCCCGAAACGGGCCAGAACCGACCATGCACACGGCCGCTGCCCCACTGCCTCCGGGCTCTCTCCTACTCTCCCAGGACCTGGGCCCCGGGCTGCCCAGCTCCCAGCTCCCAGCTGGCACAGAGGGCTCCACCCTCTGCTGAGAGCCGGGGTGCCCAAACCAAGCCCCCGCGTCTGGGTGGTCACCGGGAAGGGGGGCCTGGAGGGTCCCCATGCCTGCCACGCCACCGGGGCACTCGGCAGCATGGCTGTCAGAGGAGGAGAGCCCAGAGGGATGGGGGCTCCCCTTGACCCCAAAGGTCGTGACCGGCTGTTTTTAAAGCAAGCATTGAACGTAACGCTGTCAAAGAGGGACAGAGCGGGGGCCTCTAGGCCAGAGGCAGAGAGCCACTGCGGGCCGCAGACACACCAAATAGAGGGTAATTGTGGGGAGGGGGCTAAAGCCACGGCTCCCGGGCTGACCCTCTGGGCTCTCGCCTGCCATGCGCTTCCTGCGCCTTCACGGGGCAGCACACTGGCCATCCAGCACACTGGGCCTGGGACCCCACTTCAATGTGAAAATGGGAACCAGGGGTGGAGGGGCAGGGGCTGGGGGCAGCAGCCAGCAGGGACAGGCAGGACCGCGAGGAGGGCTCCGCAGGGGCCAGGACAGCCCCCGGCCCCCCCAGCGCACCACGGCCCCCCAGCACGCCCCCGCCTGCCCCTCCCTGCCCGTCCGGCTCCCCTGTCCTCGGCAGATTGCCGACATGTGGTTCTCGGTGGCTCGGCTAGAGACGGCGGGGCAGGAGCCCCCTGGCGCAGCGTCCAGGTGAAGCCCACACCTGTGCTTCCAGGACCACAGGAAGTTCATGTCACCGTGAGAGGGCGGCAGAGAGCCCCGGGGCCCAGGGTGAGCCCCCATTCCCGCCCTGCCCAGGGTCCCCGCTTCAGGGGGGTGAGGGGACCCCGAGGCCACACGGGGCTCACTGCATCCCCAGGCCCAAGGCTCCAAAGAGAGCATCTGAGCCCCTGGACAACAGGCCCCAGGGGTTCTTGCCACCCCCTCCCAGGATAAATGGGGCGTGTACCCCATCTATGATGCCAGGAGCGTCTGTACGTGATGGACTATGAAGGTAACCTGCCGGCGCCGTCCAACCCAAGAGCGGGGTGCCCCGAGGGCTGGGACAGGGGCGGGATCCAGCCAGGGCCTCGGCCACCGGTGTGCCCTGGACGGCCAGCCCTCCCCGGGGACGCTGTGGGGGGGGCAGGAGGCGCGGCTGCGTGCCTGGGGGGAGTGGGGGCTGCACTCCAGTCCTGGCCCGCTGGAGCAGAGCCGCTGGCCACCGAAGACACTGAGGCCCGGCGGAGCGTCCTGGCCCGCCCGCGGGGGTCTGCAGACACGGCGACAGCGCAGTCCATCTGGAGAGGGCGGCCCGAGCCTCACCCTGCTCTGCAACGGCTGCAAGAGCCAAGGGCGGAGCCATGCCTGAGCACAGCGGCGGGCCCCACCCCGCCCCTCAGCACCCCCCCAAGGGCCAAGCCCGCCCCGACAGCCCCTCGCTCCAGTCCAGCCCTGAGGGTCGCAGGGGGAACAGCAAGCACAAAGAGGAACCCCCACGACCTGGCCGCAGAGAAACCCCGCCACCAGGAGGCAGGCAGTGTGGAGCAGGCCAGGCAGGGGGCCAGCAGGCTGGGGGGCCGGCAGGCTGGGGGTCCTGCGCATCCCCTCCCACAGGGGTGCTGCAAGCCAAGCCCCTGGCGAGCCCCCTCCCAGGGCCGTGGCCCAGGAGGAGCCCGGGGGCACAGGCCATCTGACTCCCAGTACAAGTCCCCCAGCCCCCAGCCCCCAGCCCACGCCCCACGCAGCCCTCTCGCTCACAGGGCTCTGGGCGCTTTGCCACCTTCCCCAAAACGCCAGGACAGGGCCAGGGACCCAGGACACCTGCACTTCCCACCTGCCCCTCCCTCAGGGAAGCATCCCCCATCCCAGCCCCCCCAGGGCTCTCCTGGCGTGCCCGATAAACGATGTGGTCAGATTCTGCGCACTGGGGGGGGGGGGGGTTGGCGCCCACCAGCAGGATCTGGGGCTTTGTCCCAGACGTCAGCAAGCCCCTCAGTCGGCGCTGAAGCCAAACCAGGGGGTGCTGCGGTCAAGTGTGGGCAGGGGGCGCTTGAGGCCTCGTGGAGGGACGCCCCCGGGCGGCGGCTGGGGGGCTGGCCCGGTGGAGCTCACGAGGCCACGGGGATGCTTTGGAGGATTTTCCTTTATCCAGAGCCGGAGGGGAAGGGGCAGGCCCTGGGCGGGCGGCACACCTGTGGCGAGAGGGGCAGCGTCCGGCTGCGAGCTGGGGCCTAGAGCCAGACCTGGGGAGGGGCCTTCCAGAAGGAGGAGGGACCCTGAGCAGGTCCGAGGGAAGAGGTAAACTGAGGCACAGGCCCCGGGCTGGGTGGGGGCCGTTCTCTCCCCTCCCCCGCCTGCCTGGCTGTCACCCCAGGGGAACCCATCCCCTCCACAGGCCCCGGGGCTCCTCTGCTCCCCGGCCACAGGGAGCCCTGGTGGGGGGTGTCCAGCAGAGGGCAGCCCTGCTCCCCCACCAAGCTCTGGCCCCAAGTTCCCTCGGCACCCTCCCCCAAGCCACCCCCAGACACCAACCCCCCCTCCCCACTCTGGGAAGGCCGCCCCACCCCCACTCCCACCCCCGGACGCTGACTGCTTCCGGAGCTGTACACACAGGGTCCTGGGCCAGTGGGAACCCCCCATTCCCACTCAGTGTCCAGTCCCTGCAGTCCCCTGGGGCCCACTGGGTGTCCCCACCCCCACCTTAGATCGGGGTCCCCTGTGGGGAGGGCCCCTCTGGGCTTTGCTCCCCCGCAGGGCAGGGAGCGGGACGGGCTGGGGTCTGCAGAGGGTGGGCGTGGGCTGATCGAGGGAGGGAACGGCCTGGCCCCCTGACCACTGTGCCCGGCACTGGCCCCGCTCGAGGTCACCTGTTAGGCAGCCCCTGCCCCTCCCGCCGTCCCCATCCTCGGCCGTGCCCCGCTGGCCTCTCCAGAGAGGAGCGGTCTGTGCTGACCCCCGCCCACCCCCACCCCTCCCCTGCCGGCCTCTGACCCGCCCTCCCGTCCTGACACCACCCACCGCTCCTCCCAGCCCCGCCAGGCCGCGCCCCCTGCCCTCCTCCAGGGAGGACCCACAGCCGGGACCCTCCAGACAAATGCTCCCTTCCTGGAGTCCTCAGCCCCCCGCCCCCCACGTGGCCCTCTCCACGGGCTTTTCGTGCATCTCCCAGACATCCTGAGGCCCCCAGGAAAGCTGGGGATTCCTATCCTGGGTAGTGATGAGCGCCATCTGTATGCCTGAGCCCGCACGCTGTGGGCCGAGGAGGAGTGCATATGAGCCCGGGCCTGGGGAGGGCCGGGAATCCAGAGGGGTCGGGAGAGTTCCAGAAGCTTCTGGAAAGAGAACTGGGAGTGGACCAGACCCAGCAGCCACCAGCGACCTCCCCTCCTCTCCCGGCTCCGAGCCAAGCTGTGCAGCAAGCCCCCACCACCCATGCCCGGGGGCTGAGCTGAGCCGGGGTCCATGCCTCGAGTCGAGCCTGTGAAGACAGCTGTGGGTAGGGGGCTCCGAGCCAGCAGGGAGGCCGGGCGTGCCGACCTGGGGGCTTCCTCCTGCCGGGGGCTGTCGTGCCACGCTCGCCCGCTCTCAGGACGTGGGGCACAGATGGCGGGGCAGGTGGTGACGGGTCCGCTGGCCCCCACGTGGTGCCCCAAAATTCATGCCATGGCTGAGCCCGGTTTCCAGGCCCTTCACCTGGAACGGCGTGGGGTCCAGCCTCCAAGGCCGGGAGGGGAGGGTGGGGTCCCCGTGGGGAGCGCACCAGCGAGATGGAAGGGCCCCGGTCAAGCAGGAGTAGTGAGGGGGTGGGGGTGGGGTGGGGTCAACGGAGGAGATGGAGCCGGGTGGATGGGGAAGGGGGGCGGTCGGAGAGGTAAGTGGACAGCGTCGCAGTGGAGGACCTGCTGCTGCCCACCCCGCCCCCCCGCAGTGCCCCACTTCCCAGAAAAAAAAGACCCTCAGTTGGGAAGCAGGAGGGGGCGGAGGGAGCAGGTGGCCTGCAGTGGGGGACTGTGCAGCAACGCCCCCCACCCCACTCTGACACGAGCCGACGACGCCAGCAAGAGCCGCAGGGCCAGCGCCGCTGCCCCCCTTCAAATCCCAACCAGGGGCCCCCGGCGATTTCAGGCCGACAAGAGCCAAGAGCCGTAATCAGATTCACAAAGCAGCCCCAGGGGCCGGCATGGGGAAGGGGCTCCAGACTCCAGCCCCCGGCCAGGCCCAGGCGCCACCCCCCGCCCCCTCGCTACACGGCCCCAGGGTCTGCCTGCCGCCCAGACCACCCTCCAGGGACCAGGGCCAGGCCGGCTGTGGACGGCAGGCGCCAGGTCCACACCCGCCAGACGCTTCCCGCCGGCCGCCGGGGCCTGACCATGCGGGGACGGACGTGCGCCTGGCTGTGCGCCGGGCGGCGGGCGGGGGCTCGGGCGGCTCGCACTTCTGCCCTCGGCCTCGCTGCTCGCGGGGGAGGCCCCGGCTGCAGCGGCCGACTTGGGGGACCTACCACGGCACCGGCCAGTTCCCCCAGGGGCTCAGGGCGCTGGCCAGGCAGACAAGGTGCTCGTCCCCAGCCAGGGGCAGGGGGCAGGGGGGGCAGTGGGCGGGGCCTGGGGGTCAGACGAGGCCTGCAGTGCCCCCCCCCCACCAAGGAGTACCAGTGGCCTGCCCCCGACAGACACCCACAGGCGGGCGCTTGTGCACACGTGCACGCGGCTTTCAGGACACGCTGCAATCCCCGGGCCGACCAAGCTCACGTCCGGTGAGAATGTTCTAGCCTCCCCGCCCCTCAGGCAGGCACCACGTTAAAGGACGGGAATGGACTGCTCACGACACCGAGGCTCAGAAACGGCCCGAGCCACGGACCTGCCGGGCGACACGTCCACCCCCAAGCCTGGCGTCCCGGGATCCTGGGTCACACGGCGAGGCACGTGGCGGCGCTCACCCCTGCCCAGGTCCCGCTGACCTTCACCCTGGCTCTGTCCACGTCGCTCCCCTTCCAGAAGTTTCTGGCAACCAACCGGCCGGGCCACACCTCAACCGAAGCAAGCGTTCCCGCCCCCAGGAATGGAGCACCTTCAAGGATGTGTTTTTTTGGGGTACCACGCGCCAAGCCCCTAAAGCTGGAAGTCCTGCTCCCCATGCCCCCTCCGGGTCATCAGGACGGGGGGAGGCGCCCTGCGGCACGGGGGGCCGTCACCCACTGCCCACAGCATCCCCTGCCTCCACTTGGGAAGCAGGAATCGCTGGTGCCGGAAGGGCGGGGGTCCTAGAGATGGGGGCCCAGGGCCACTGGGACCTCTGCCACACCCACCCTGGACCCGGCCACCATCCTGAGACCACCACAGACCCCCAGGTCCACTCCTGCAGCAGGCCCCAGGGGCTGGGGAGACCCCAAAAGCAGGCAGGGGGGACCTCCCTCCCCCAGCCCCCCCCACCAGCTGCTGCTCAGGCCTCATCTCTGGGGTCCTGGCTGAGAGCAGGGGCCGGCGGCAGGCACAGGGCGGGCATGACAGGCCCCCGTGGTGTCCCCCCCCTTGGGGCTGCTCGGGGCCAAGTCCCTCCGGCCCCCGAGGCTCACAGTCGCCCTGGGAGGCACGTGGTGGCCCTGGGTCTCCAGCGTCTCCAGGGGACCAGCAGAGGGCAGAGCTGACCACCTGTGCCCAGGGGACTGGAGGATCTGGGGCAGTGGCCTGGACGGGTCACCCCAGGCCACCCCCAGAGATAAGCACCCCTTCCCCAGCTCCCAGGGCCCCACCCCGGGCCCTGAAGAGGGCAGAGGGGGCTGCAGGGGGGCCAAGGCCTTCCTTTGGGCGTGCGGGCCAGGAGAAGGGGCGCCAGGCCTTCCCCAAGACCCCCCAGGTGGCGTCACCCACACCAGCCCCGGCCAGGGGGGCTTCACACAGAAAAAACCGCCCAGACGTCTCCACAGCCACACAGCCTTTAATCCCGGGGGGCAGAAGGGCCCACCAAGCAGGAGCCCAGCCCGCCCCCTCCCCTCGGGCCCGGGCAGGTCACGCGGGGACCCCACGAGAACCTCGCGCCGCCCCCGCAGCTCTGAGCTGCCGTGAGTCATCTTCATCAGTCAAACACCACAGAAAAGTTGCTTCCTCTGGAAATTGCTTTCCCTCTTTAACACCCAGCCTCGCTCAAATTAGAGCACAGCTGCAAACCAAACACAAAATGAAGCGGCCACCGTGGCGGGTGCTGGGGCAGGGCGCTGTGGCGGGCGTCGTGGCGGGCACCGTGGCAGGCTGCTGGGGCAGGCACCGCAGCGGGCGCTGGGGCAGGCACCGCAGCGGGCGCTGTGGCAGGCACCGGGGCAGGCTGCGCCCGCTGGCACTCACAGGCAGCAGGTGAAGACGTCGGGGAAGCTGCCGTCCGCCTCCTCCCGCAGGGCCAGGCCCGAGCAGCCCAGGTCCGAGCCCCACTGCGCCAGGAGGCTGTCCTGCAGCAGCTGGAGGCCGGGCTCTGGCTCCGCCAGGAAGGCCGGCTCTGCCCGGTCCAGGGGGCTGCCCCTGCCCTCCGGGGGGCCCTGGAAGCAAGCGGGGGTGCGTCGGCAGGGTGGGCAGCTCCTGTCGGCCCCACACGAGCACCAGACTCAGCCGCGGGAGGCAGCGCGCGCCCCCCTACCCTGCCCAGGAGGGAGTCAGCGGCCAAACCCGGAGACCGGCCCCGCACCACCTCACCCCTACCTGCACGTCAGCCACGGGCCAGCGTGGGCCGGCGGGGTCGAGAGCCTTCCAGAGCCCGCCTCCTGCCAGGCAGTCGTGTCCACGGGCCACACACCCGCACACCGGCATGCACTAGCACACACCCACACTTTCTCACAAGAGACGAGTACTTATACTCACACTTACACAAGTACCTTACACACACGTGCTTATGTACATACACGTGTATGTGCTTATAAACATGCTCATGAGTACATGCTTACACACATCCTCTCCCACACCCACCCCGTTACACACTCACATACAGGCACACCACCTGTAAGTCACCTTTACCCTAAGAACCCTAACAAGTGCCCCAGCTGGCAAAGCGGGGGCTCGGAGGCCAAACTTGGGGTTCCATGTCACACCAGGCTGGGCGCGCCCACAGCCTCCCCCACTCCCCTGCCAGCCACCCGCCGGGGCCAGCCGCACACTCACCCAGCCACCAGTCAGGACTGGCGGTCAGCAGGAAGGGCGAGCTGTCCTCCACGGGGGACCCCGATGCAGGCCTGGACAGGGAAGAAGAGCCCACTGCCGAGGGAACCCCAACACCGCGGGGGGGGCCCGGGTCCAGGGCTGAACTGACCGCACGGGGCGGCAGCACCCGAGGACACTGGCAGTCGGCCACGCCGTCCCCAGCTCCGGCCACGCCACCGCTGGCTGGCCCCCAGCCGCCCCCCCCCCCCAAGCTGGTGTGAGTTGAAAAGAGACAAACGGCACACACCCATGAGCAACAGCTGTGCACAGGAGCGTGCACCCCCACATGGGCACACACCTGCCGTCCGGCGCCGGCATCGCAGCCCCATCTGCATCCTCTGGACCCTCGGGAGACGCCGGCCCCCAGCCCAGGGGCACCGCCCGGCCCGGCCAGCCCTGCGCCTCCAGGCTCACCAGGGGGGACACCGGCCGCTGCGAGAGGACGGGCCAGCGGGGCAGCAGCACAGGGGGGTCCTGGGCATCCCGGGCCTTGGAGACACTCGGGTCTGAGGCCACGGGGGCCAGGCCGGGCAGCTCTGCGGGTAGAAGCAGTGGACATCAGCCCTCGCACCCACAGCAGCACGACACCCGAGCCTGAGCGAGCCGCTCCTAAGGGGAACTCCATCCCCACCCACCCCCACCCCCGGCCACAAGCCCCGTCCACTGTGTCCTGTGCTGGAGAAGGAGGTGGAGGCCAGGTGGAGGCCCACAGACCGACACGGACCCAGGAAAAGAAAAGCACTGTTGGCAAGGCACCCAACCCTGGAAGGCTTCCTGGAGGTGGCACCTTTTCAACCTCAGCTCAACCCTGCAGGACTCAGCTCTGGGACCATGGGTGCTGCCTTCCCAACCACCTGCCTCAAATGCCAGACCTCACACCCCCGGTGACCCCAGCTCTGCCGCCGGCCCTGTCGGCAGAACCCTATCCTGGGTAGGGGCACGGGGGGAGTCCGAGGTGCTCCCCAGAAAGCAGCAGATGAGAGCAGGGGGCTGAAACCCAGTCACCAGCAGCTCCGTGAACCCACAGAGAGGCAGCCGAAGAGGGGCCGAGGGGAACAGGCCGCAGCAGCCATCGGAGGCACCCCACAGGACAAAGGCGCCGCCACGATGCAGAGCAGGGAGGCAACAGCGGGCCCTGGACCCACAGCCCCCACCACCCCTGGAGAGAGGAGCCCCTGGCCACCGCGGGGGCACCAGCCTCAGGTGGGCAGGGGAAGCGCAGCCTGGGCAGGGGTGGGGGCCCAGGGGGCTGCAGCCTGGGGTGGAGGCGGCTGCAGGAGCCCTGCCCGGCGGGCAGCAGAGGCGAGGACGGAGGGCGCCGGCCGGACACGGGTCCGTGGAGCAGCAGGACGGGGAACAGCTGCCCCCCTCACCGTCGCCCCCCGCCCGGGAGCACACGCCCGGTCCTCTAAGGGACGCTGAGGGAGAAGGGGCTCCCCAGCCCCAGACGCCGAGCACAGAGCCCGGCGGCAAGAGCGCCGCCCAGCTCAGCACAGCAGAGCGCAGCCCACGCTCACCCAGCGGGGCCGTCCGTCTGTCCGGCACCTCCCGCTCGTCCTCACGCACAGCTGCACAGCTCGGGGGGTCCTGCCGCCTGAAAGACACAGAACTGGAGCACGTGGGTTCAGAGGGCGGTGACGAGAGGCTCCCCACCGGCCACCCTCGGGGGCTCAGTGGGGCTCTCTAGAAGCGAAGGACAACCCACAGGTGCTGCGGCCAGTTAACGGGCCGCGCTGGGAGCACCCACCTTCCCAGGCCAGGAGCTGGGGTCCCTGATGACACCCGCCCAACCTCCCCTGACACCTGAGAAGGGCAGCCCCTCGCCGCCCCCTCCCGCGGTCGCTGGAGAGCTCAGCTCTACCGTCTCTGCCCACTGCCTCCCCAACCCCACCCAGATTCCAGGTCTTTCCACGGCAAATCAGCCACCGGCCTCAGCACTCTCTTGGGGTAAAGAATGTCTGGACACAAAAATAAGTGGTTCTCAAACCCGGTGACTAAATATCCCAAAGAACAAAGCAGGTGCTTCAAGATCCAGGAAGATCCGTCCCGGATGCCTGCCAGCTGGGTGGGGGTGAAGCCACTTGGGTGAGGGTGGGGCCGCAGCGCCCTCCCACCGACACCCCCACCCACAGCGAGCCCATGGATGAGAAACGGCGGGGACGGAAGAGAGCTCTGGCCCTCAGCCCCAGCCCTGCCCGCCGACCAGGTGACTCGCTGGGAGGCCCTGCGGCCCCGGTAGCACCACCACCAGCGGCCAGTTTGGGCCAGACCCAGCCAGGCCTCCAGGCTGCAGGCCCCTGTGGGTGTCCCTCGCCCGCAGACACTCACGCCATCATCGAGCACGGCCTGGCGCCTGGCGCTCCCACCGGCCTCGGTCTCCCCAGGGCCGACTGCCGGCCGCTCCGTGGCCGCTTGGGACCCACGTCCTTGGGGGGAGTGAGAAGCTAAGGCGTAAATAAACACATCAGGCGGCCACCAGAGGGGCCGGCGAGGAAGCTGCGCTGGAAGAACGTCCGTTGCTGGACAGGAAGCCGCGCCCAGCATCTACGGATGGCCCCGGGTTAGGGGCGGCTCGACCCGAGGGGGTGGGTGGCAGCCGAGGCAAGGACCCTCCTTGCGCCCCTCGGGGACAGGGGGAAACCCCGTGCTCGCAAAGATCAGCAGGCCGGGATGCCCCCACAGGCCCCAAGCTCCGCGGGGTCCGGGAGGAAACAGAACCCCCGGCCAGGGGTCCCCCACATGTGGGGACAGACATGGCACTTTAACAAGCCCGGGAAGAAAGAACACGATTTATCGGGGAGCCTGGACAGGAGAGAGGGAAGTGCGGGGGCCAATGCCCCGGGAGGAGGGGGAGGCGCGGCTCGAACCCACAGAGGAGGGCCCCGCCAGCTCGGCCAGCTCGGACCGCAGCGGGCAGCGGGCAGCAGGCAGCAGACGGGGTGGGCAGTGCGTCCTGGCTGTGGGAGCCCACACGGCAGGGGTAGCCTTGGGGGGGCGGCAGGCTCAGGAGGGGACAGGGACGACTCCGACTCACCACCTGCGGCTCCTCGCCAGGGACCAGGGCGCGGGACAGCCGGAGAAAGTGCACGGCCATCTCCAGGACCGAGGCCATGTCCTCCCGCCGGCCGTCAAAGTGCGGCAGCAGGGAGCGCAGCCGCTCGCAGCTCGCCGAGATCCGCTTCCTGCCGTGGGCAACAGCCCTGTCCACCCACGTGCCTGGCCAGCCTTCGCCAGGCGGTGGGACAGCAGCAGCAGTGACCCTGCCCCCCCCACGGTCCGCCCATGGCCTTCCCTGGCAGGGGACAAAGACCAAGGCTGCCGGGCAGTTCTCCGAGGGGACCTTGCTCTGCAGGGCCTCGTCCAGGGCCCTGACCCCCCATCGCAGCTGGGCGTAGGGAGGGACCCGCGGCCACAGAGATGACAAATCCAAAGGTACAGAGACCCCAGCGCTTCGACCGGAGAGGGCTGCTGGGCGCCCGATCCCGCGGACGTTCTCCTTGGCCTTGGGCAGGGCCCCGACCCTCCAGCCTGGAAACCCCCAGGGCCCGCCTGCCTCGCCCCCCACGAGGCCGCGCACCTGCGCTCCCGCTCGGTCAGCACGTTCCGCCGGCGGCAGGAGCCCTGACCCTCGGGCGCCGCAGGGGCCACGTCCTCGCCGCTGGACAGGACACCAGACGGGGCAGGGCCCCTGCGAGGAGAGACCGAGCAGCACCACAGCTGACCGCGGGGCGCCCAGCGCGGGAGGGGCCTGCTGCTGGGGTGCTGCGAGGCGGAAGGAAAGCCCGAGCTGCCCCCCGCGGATGGCGCTGGCCCTCTCTGCACCCCTCCTTTCTGCGCCAGGGCCTGGGGGTCTCGGGGCCCCGGGACGGCCCTGCTGGCGGACGGGCCACGCCAGCCACTTGGGCCGACAGGAAGCGCCCGGGCCTGCCCTGAGCAGAGAGGTTAGAGCGCGCAGCCCCCCGCCCCCTCCCCGCCACCCAGGTTTTTTTAACCTGCACCAGCCGGAGGCTGGGACTCGGGGACCCCCTCCACCACCGCCGCCGCTGCCGGGCTCGGGACCCAGGGACGCCATGGCGCAGGACAGGCAGCTGCGGGGGCGGGCGGCCGCGGACGGAGGGCGGCTGGACCCACGCGCGCCCCGCCCCCCCGCGTGCTCCGCGCCCCGCCCACGCGGGCCCCGCCCCCCGCCCACGCGGGCCCCGCCCCGGCACGTGCCCTCCGCCCCGCCCCCACGTGCCCCGTCCTCCACGTGCCCCCCGCCCCCGCGTGCCCCGCCCGGCGCAGCACACGCCCCTGCCCCCCGCCCCCCTCGCCCCAGCCCCCAGCCCACGAGTGCCGCCAAGGCCCTCCCACCCCAACGATGCCCGGAAAGCGCCCGTGGCGGTCGGCCCGCGCCCCCACCCGGCAGCTCCGCCCCTCGCCCTTCCCAGGGGTCTCCCCAGCCCGACGGCGCCTCCCGCACCTGTCCGCTCACCTGTCCGCCCACCAGCCCGCCTTTGGGTACCCGAGAGATGGGTGCAGAGGCGGTGGGCGTCCCCGGGCCCTGGGGGGAGGCCGGCTTTGCATCACGCTCGGCCCGGCGGCCCGAAGGCGGCTGTGGAGGACACTCCACGCAGGCCCGGGCTGCAGGTTAGACGTGGTGAGGGACTGGAGCCGGGGGCACGATGTGGGACGTCCCGGCGTCAGGAAAGGGGGCCAGCCCCAGGGGGTGTGCTCTGGCATTGGGGGTGGTGGTCAGGGGACAGGAGCCCTCCTGGGGTCAAGGGACGGCTGTGGACGATTGGGGGTGGGGCGGGAGCCAGGTGGAGCGAGCCGGCCAGTCCCCGCTTCCGGTCAGGGCCCCTGGCTTCCTGCCCAGCCTGCGGCCAGAGGAGCGGCCAGAGGGACAGACCCTGGCCCGAGGGCCTCGATTTTTCTCTGGGGATGGGGGGATTCCTGGTGGGCGCTCCGCTCTGTCAGCAGGAGGGGTCCCTGTACTGAAGGCCCTGGGGTGGGGGGCCAGAGGGCACGTGGGAGGGGCCTGCACAGCCCTACCTCCCCCTCCCCCGCCTGGCGGGGGGCTGGGCTGGGAGTCAGAGCCCGGTGGGCTGTCTCCCGGCGGGGCAGAGCCGGGGCTGCGTCCCTGAGGCCTGGAGGTGTCTGGCCGCTGGCACCATGCGCCATCGCCCCACTGGCCTGCTGGCCCCGCCCCACCCGCAGGGCGCCTGTGAGTGGCAGGTGCAGACGGGGCTGAGAGACCCCGAGATGGAGGTGGCCGGCTCTGAGTCCCACGGGGCATACCACACACAGACACACCCCTGGGTCCGGGGAGGCCCCTGGCTGCAACAGGCCAGATCTGCTGGGAGGGGGGCACATCTGGGGACCCACGATGCTGAAGAGCTGGGCACAGACGGGCTGCGCCCCCCATCCAGGCCCCTGTCAGGGGGCCGCAGAGGACACCCGGGCCTTCTGAATGGGCCCTGGTCCAGCTGTGCCCCCGTGGGCAGGCAGGGTCCACGCTCCGGCCTAGAGAAGGGGGCTCGGCCACAGTGCCCAGCCCTCGGTGCTCTCCCCACTCCCTCTTCCCCTCTCCTCTCCCATTGGTCTCCCTTCTCTGCCTCCTTCTGCCCTTGTTTCTCTCCCCATCTCTCTTCTCTCCTCCCTCTCTCTTTCTCTTTTCCTGTCTCTTCCCATTTGTTTCTCTCTCCCTCCCTTTCTTTCTCTTATTCTCTCCCCTTTTCCTCTCCCTCATTTTCTCTTTCTCTCCCTCATTTTCTCTCTCCCTCCCTTTTTTCTCTCTTTCTCTCTGTCTCTCTCCTCCTCTCTTCTTCCCTCACTTTTTTCTCTCCTTTTCCATCTCTCCCCCCCTCCCCCTCTTCCCCTCTCCCTATCTATCTCCTGCTCGCCTTCTCTCTTCTTCTCTCCTTCTCTCTTTCACTTTCTCCCTCTCTCCTCCTTCCTTTCTCCCTTTCCTTCTCTCTCCATCCCTTCCCCCCTTTCTCTTCTCTCTCTCTTTTTCTCTCGTGTTCTCTGTTTCTTCCTTTCTCTCTCCCCTCTCCCTCTGTTCTTCTCTTCCTCTCCCCCTCTCATCCTTTCTCCCTCTTCTTTATCTCTCCCTCTTTCTCCCTTCGTCTCTCCTTCCTTCTCCCCCTCCCTTTCTCCTCTCCCTCTTTCTCCTCCGCTCTCTTTGCCCTTCTGTATCTTTTCATCTCTGTTCCTCTCTCTTCCTCTCCCTTACTTCTACTCTCTGTTCCTTTCTCTTTTTCTCTCTCCCTCCTTTCCTCCTCTCTCTCCCCGTCCCCTCCTCCTCTCCCCTCCCTCTCTCTCTCCCTTCCTCTCTTCTTTTTTTCCTCACTTTCTCCCTCTTTTCTTCTCTCTTCTCCCCTCTCTCTCTCCCTGTCTTTTCTCCTCTTCCTGTCCCTGTCTTTTCCTTTCTTCTCTTGTTTCCCTTTCTGTTTTCCTCCTGTTGTTCTCCGACCAGCAGAGGCTCCTGAAAGCTGGGGACGGAGGAAGTTTCCTGAGGCCCTGCTGAGAGCCCGTGAGGGGGACGCGTGTGCACCCCGGAGTGGGCACGGGGGGGGGGGGGGGGGGGCCCTCAGCCCGTGGCCTGGGGGCGCCCAGGTGGGCAGGCCTTCTCCAGCCCTGTCTGGAAGGCAGCCTCTTGCGTGTCCGCGCGGCCGGCCGTGGGAGGTGCGGGTGACACAGCAGAGCCGTCCCAGAGCGCAGAGCAGGGGTCCCGCCCGCGGTGGCCTCCGGGGGCCCCTGCCCCTCGCTCTCTGGAGGGAAGGGAGCCACGGAGCAGGGTCACAAGGACCCACCGCCCCGTCCTCCTCCCTGAAAGTGGGGCTCGCCCCCTCAGCTCTGCCGGGCGCCCGCAGGCCCCCTGCCCGTTTTCTGCCTGAGAGGCGGATGTCCCAGGTGGGGAGGGGCGGCCGGGGCGCTCCCGGTGGAGGACGCTTCCCGGGCGGGGGAGCGCGTCGTGCTGCCGAGCTGGGGTTTTCTGACCCTCAAAGAGCCCCCCATCCTGTCTGCCGGGGTTAGGAGCAGCTTGGGGCGCCGCGATGGGGGAGCAAGTGGCCGCCCCCGCCCCGCGCTCACCGCCCGCGCGGTCCCCCACCTCCCCGCGCTTCACTCGCCCCCCCGCCCCGGGCGCGCTTCCCGGCGCAGCCAGCAGAGGGCGCACCCCGACAGGCGCCTGAACCCCGACTCTGGAATCCGCTTTTTTCTCCTTTTCCCAAATCAGAGAGAGGTGTTAAATATTCCGGTGGAAAGCGAGGAAGTAAGTCGCCTCTCGCTGCCGACTCGCTCCCCTCGGCCCCGTGCCAGAGGCGCCCCCGGGTCCGCTGCGGCCCCCGGGGCCCCCGAGCCCGATGCCGCTCCCCGACGGGGCGCGCAGCCCGGGGGGCGTCTGCCAGCTGGCGGCCCGCGGCGGGGGCTGCGCCAACCGCACCTTCGTGTTCGACGACGGCCGCTGCGCGCCCAGGTACGGCCTGCTGCGCCCGCCCCGCGCCTCGGGAGACCGCGGCCGGCTAGACCCTCGCCCCCGACTCCGCCCCCCGACCCCGGCCCCCGGCGCCCCCGTCCCCTGTGACCCCTGCGCCCGGAACCTGCGAGCGCCCTCTGCGACCACCGTGGGGGAGCTGGGGCACCCCTTGGGGCTCCGGAGAGGGGGAAGTGGCCCTCACTCAAATGACCAGCAGGTGCCCAGGCGGGCGGGGGCGGTGCGCCCTGAGCGCGAAGGTGGCGCGGCCAGTTTTAGGCGTCGGGCTCCGATCCTCGCGCTCAGGGGTCCTGCGAGTCCCGGCCTAAGAGGTGGCGGCGGGGGGGGGTCCCCGGAAGCTAGGGAGGCCTGTGTGCCCCAGGGGCAGGGTGCTGCGCTGTGCCCCCCAGGCTGGGGGAGGGGCCGTCTGGGATGGGAGGGGTCGCACTGGGCCGAGAATGAGTAGGCACGGGGTGAGGGCGCCCCACCGAGTAGGGGGCTTCCCGAGCAGCCCCTTGCGTAAGAGCGGCAGCTGGTGAGGTGCCCCTTTGGGAGATGGGGGTCCTGGCCTCAAGTGCCTTGGCGAGTGGGGGAGCCTCATCTCTTTTGGGGGTCATCGGGATAAGGAGGTCCACGGAGGGGGCTTCCAGGTGGCCTGGGAGCCCACGCGGCCGGCCACCCCTCCCCTGGGCAGTGTCCCAGGAGCCACCCAGCTCCTGCACAGCCAAGGGCACGGCCGGCAAGAGAGGCTGGGGCCCGGGCTGGAAAGCGCCAGGGGCCCCAACAGGGCAGAGCGGGGACAGTCCATCCTGGCCCTCTGTGTCTCGCCCACCGTACCCGCAGCCCTGGAGACCCTCTGTACCCCCACCCAGAGCCCCCCCCTGCCGGGCACTCAGTCTGAGCCAGCTGTCCTGAGGACAGAGAAGGGGGGGCCGTGCAGCCTGGGAGGTGCGAGGCCTGGGTTCAAGGTCAGCTGCAGCCGCTGACCTTCCCTCTGTGACTCAGTTTCCCCATATGTGAGTGTGGGGCTGGAGCAGCTGGTCCGAGGGGGCCTGTCTGTGATGGAGCAGACCGAGGGGGCTCTTAGAGGGGGCAGGAGTTCCAGGATGGCACCGGCGTCCGTGCGGGTGTGGGGGCCAGGGGAGGCAGGTGGTCGCTCAGCAGTGACCTAGGGACACCAGTTAACCCCTCAAGTGGACACAGCCTGGGCCCTCCTGCCAGGGCCGCCTAGGGGAGCCCCCAGGCCATGCCAGGTAAGGGACCCCAGGTGGGCTCTCATGGTTCAGGTCACCCACCTCCGTGGTAGGGCTGTGTCTGCAGGGTCCTCCCAGACACCCATCGGTGCTGGCCAAGCCTTCCTGGCCACGCCGTCCTCTGGCTGAGCTAAGGTGCTCTCCATCCTGGGGACAGCATTGTCACATTGGGGTGCTTGTTTTCTCTTGACGTCTGAGAGGCTGCCAGGACTGGAAGAAAGTCAGGCAGATTGGGTGAGGACCCCCAACAAGGCCAGGCTGGGTAAAGATCCATCTCTCAGAGAAGGTCGAGCTGGGTGAGGACCCCCAAACAAGGTCAGACTTGGTGGGGACCCCCAACAAGGTCAGGCTGGGTGAAGCCCCCCCAGCAGGGTCAGGCTGGGTGAGGACCCCCCCCCAGGGAAGATCAGGCTGGGTGAGGACCCCCCAGGGGAGGTTGAGCTGGGCCAGGACCCCCAACAAGGCCAGGCTGGGTGAGGTTCCCCCCCCGCCCAGGGAAGGTCAAGCTACGTGAGGACCCCCCCAGGAAAGGTCGAGCAGGGTGAGCCCCCCCGCCGGGGCTGCATGTGGACGCTCTGGACTCCACAGAGGTCAGGAGACGGGAGGGCTCTGCTTCCTGGGGCAGGGAGGGGACGGGTGAGAGCCGGGCCTCCCGTCCTGCAGTGGGGGCGGCGGTGGGCTCGTGTCCCTGAGGAGGG
This sequence comes from Dasypus novemcinctus, assembly GCF_030445035.2. Taxonomy (NCBI): domain Eukaryota; kingdom Metazoa; phylum Chordata; class Mammalia; order Cingulata; family Dasypodidae; genus Dasypus; species Dasypus novemcinctus. The sequence goes on along the minus strand of NC_080680.1, from coordinate 127,433,181 downwards.
GACACTGTGCTTGTGGGCTCTCAGAAGGGGGGCACCCCGTGGTGGCTGAAGGCTGCCCTGTGCCACCTTTGGGAGCCACTCTGTGGGAACTGCTCCCTGGCTCAGCCTGGCCTGGACTTGCCCAGTTCCCCTGTGTCCAGATGTCCAGCTCCTGGGCCCTGTGCCGGTGACAAGGGCCTCTGGCACCTCCTGACATGGGGCCGCAGGCCCAGGTGCTGGGTGGGTCTGAGCCAGCTCCCCAGCTCCCCCAGAACCCCTTCAGCGCCCCCGCGTGCCCCAGGGGGAGGCCCTACCTGGGGACACTGGCCACAGCCGTGTACCTGGGGACATGCTCCCTCCAAGCGCAGCCCCCCACTCGGGTGACATGCCCCGGGTGGGGTGGTGGCTGTGCTTGGGGCAACCAGATGAGGTCCCCACACTGCTTGGGACCCCGAGCACCCCCCCCCCCGCAGCCCCCAGGGAGGGGCGCCTGGTGGTTTGAGGACGTGGCTTCGCTGGGAGCGGGTGACTGAGCTCCGCGCGAGGATGCAGGCCCGCAGCTCGAGGAGGTGGGCTGCGGCTTGCAGGAGGAAGACTCTCCTCTGGCAGAATTGCCGGCGGGGAGAGTTTTGGGGAGCAGAGTCCCACTCCCAAGTGTTCCACTGGGTGCTGTGCCACCTCCGGGCTGCAGCGGGGCCTCTGCCTGTTACAGAGTCCAGTCCAGGGGCGGGAGGAGAGGGACACCCCTTCCCCGACGTCTGTCCCGGCGGCAGGGCTGGCTGCCCTGGAACGAGCTGCAGACCAGCCGCGACCCCCAGAGGTGCAGGGGGTCCTCCCTCCTGGGGGCCTGGCGCCTTCCCGCCCCCCGCCCCCGCCGTGCTGCGTGGCCCCAGGCACCAACGCTCGCTCGCTCGCTGTCACCGGACACTCCTCTCCCGTGAGATGGGGGTGGGGCTGGAGGGGGCAGACTGCCGGGCCTGGGCCGTGCGTTCCTCCTGCCGGTGGGCTTCCCGCCAGAGCCCCGGGCCCGGCCTTCCCCGGAACCGCCTGTTCCCAGAGTCCGGCTCGCCAGGGCGGGCGTGGGACCCTCCCGACCCTGACCGCAGGGGCACAGAGGTCCCGGGCCTGGCACCGCGTCAGCTCCGCGCCTGGCCGGAGGTCCGGCCCGACCGCTGGCCTCGTCCGGGCTGCCCATATTAGGGAGCGGAGCCCGCGGGCGGCAGGAAGCGGCGGCCCCCTGGGAAAGGTCCGCCAGGTCACGCGCAGGCCAGCCCGGCCCCGCGGCAGGAGGGACATGCACGGCTTCCCCACCAGAGGCGGGGAGGACGCCGGGGTCTCCTGGCCCGGGGCAGCTGCGGCGCCGGCGCGGGAGGATAGAGGTGAGCGAGGGGCCCGGGTGGCGCCCCGGCGCCGCTCCCGTCTGTGGGTCTGTCCGTGCGTGCCCAGGTCTGCAGCTACCTGGGCGGCGGGTGTGCGTCTGACCCTCGCGGCGGCACCTTGGAATCGTAAACCCTCCCCCTCAGCGTCCCATTTGGGTGCCGGCAACGGGCAGGCCCAGGCCAGGTGCTGCCACTCTGCGGTGGCCCCCAGGCCCCTCGGGGGTCCCCGACCCGCAAGCCCGACGGCAGCCCTGGTGCGCTGTCCCGTGCGCCAAGCCGTGTGTCTGAGCGTGCGTGTGCGCCCGCGGTGCTCTGTACCGGCGCCTGGGTGTGCACCCGCGGGCACGCGGGAGAGCCGGGGGAGCCCAGCCAGTGCGGCTCGGGGGCCCCCACCTGAGCCTAGGACATGGGCGGCAGCGAGCGGGGGCCGGCAGGGGTCAGGCGTTTGTGGGGACGGGGACGTGCGGGGGGCGCGGGCCCGCGCACTGGGGTCCCTGGGCAGGCAGGGAGGCTGGGCGAGGAGGGGTGGAAAGGGGCAGACGGACATGGGGGACGCTGCGAGCCTGGCCTGGGGCTGGCGGCCCCTCCCCCCCCAGAATCACCAGGAGCCACCTAGGGGCCGAGCAGCCTGGACAGGCCACAGGAGCTGGTCTGGGAGGCCAGGCAGTCCCAGGGCCACGACCGAGTAGCCACGGGGCTGGGCAAGGCAATGAATTGCCCTGTGCCTCGGTTTCCCCATTTGAACTTTTACGTTGGTCACGAGCATTAACGGTGACGACGCATGCAGAAGGTGATTACAAAGGTGCATGGATGGTGTGCAAGCCGTGCTGCGTCCCAGCATGGTCCAAGCACCCCTCTGGGGAATTCTTTTTTTAATTTTTATTGTGGTAACAATATGATTTTATGGTATAAAACCTTAATTTTCCCATTTTAACCACTTTCAAATATACAGTTGTGTGCAGGAAGCACATTCACCTTGCTGTGCTGCCATCACCACCAGCCATGGCCAAAACTTCACCCCAAACAGAAAGGCCGGACTCGATAGGCGCTGGTTCCCCGCTCCTGCCTCCACACACACCCCGGGGACCTTTGGGGAGGAGCTGGAGCAGGATCGGTGTCAGTTCTTAGAAAGCCTGCTGGAATTCGCCCGTGAGCCACCTGGTTCTGACTTTTTTGTTGGGGGGTTTTGGTTGCTAACTCGATCTCTTTACTTGTTATTGGTCTGTTGAGAGCTTCTGTTTCCTCTCGGGTCAGTTTACTTAACGCGTGTGTTTCTGGGATTTTGTCCACTTCACCCAGGTGCTCTAATTTGTCCGCATACAGTTGTTCATGGTGTCCTCTTACGACCCTGTTTCTTTCCGGGAAGCCCTGTTTTTCATTCCTGATTGTAGTATTTGCATCCTCTCTCTCTCTTTGGTGGCCTCACTGAAGATTTGTCAGGTATCGATCTTTTCAGAGACCGGCCTTTTGGTTTCACTGATTCTTTTCTATTGTTTTTCTGCCTTCGGTTTCCTTTATCTCCACCGCGATAGGTGGTCTTTCCTCCCGCTTGGTTGTCAGGCTGCTACGGCAAAGAGCCAGTGGTGGCCTGGCTTAAGCAAGCGGAGTTTATTGGCTCATGGTTCTGAGGCGGGGAGGAGACCCCAGCAAGGCGCCCTCCCCGGAGTCTGTAAACTCTGGGGCGGCTGTCGGTGACCCTCGGGGTTCCTTGGCATGTACCTACCTCGCATCACGTGGAAACATCCTCTTGCTTCTCTTCTGAGTTCCTTAGGCTTCTGGCTTCTGGTTTCTCTCTTTTTATAAGACCTCTCTGGTCATCTGGACTAGACCCAACTGCGTTCAGTTGTGCCACACCTTACCCAAAAGCAAAACCTTCGCGGCATCTGACTGGCGGTGGGCTCACACCCCAGGGCTGTGTCAAGACGTCTAAATTAGGGCGCTTAATTCAAGCTACCTCACCTTCACCCCTGCTCACTTTGAATTTAGTTTGCACTTCTTTTTCTGGTTCCTCCAGGTGTGAGGTTAGGCTACTGCTTTGAGATCTTTCTTGTTTGGTAATGTGAACATTTACTTAAGAGTAGTGAATTATATATGTAAATATGGCTAAAAAGAAAAATTTTAGGCTGTGTACATGTTACTACAATAAAGATTTCTTTTAAAACATAGGACCGTAAACCCAAACAATGAACCCTGTGAAACAATGGACCTTGGGTAACAGTACACGATGGACCCCAGAAAAGCCATTTCCTTAAGGCTCATCCACTCCTGTGAGCAGGGGCCTGTTATAAGTGGGGCCTTGTGATGAGGTTATTTCAGGTAAGGCGTGGCCAGGGTGGGTCTTAATCCTCTTCCTCGATCCCTTTGTAAACGGGGTGAATATGGAAAGGAAGAGAGAGAAAGCCCTCGAGAGCAGTAACATCCGGAAGACAAAGGAGAGCCTGGCCAGTGCAGCCGTGTGCCTTGCCACTGACGGGAGTCCAGGATGACCAGCATTCGGGAAGAAAGCGTCATCTGATTTGGCCTTGGTTTGATCATTTTTCTCAGCCTCGAAAGCTGTAAGCTTGTGAGCCAATAAATCCCCATCATTAAAAGCCGACCCATTTCATGGTATATGCATTTCAGCAGCCTTGCAGACTGCAACAAGTACAATTGTAAATTTTTTTTCACGAATTGGGGCAAGTTACTACACTAATGCAAGGTGTGAATAACAAGGTGGCATATGGGAACTCTGTATTTAACGCATGGTCTCTCTGTAAACCTACAACTTTTCATATATATATATATATATATATATATGCATTTTGGGGGGAAAAAAGCTTAAAAATTCCCTCTGAACACTGTGTCTGCTGCATCCCATAAGTTTTAATGTGTATGTTTTCATTTTCATTCACCTGATGGTAATTTCCTAACTTCCCTAGTGATTTCTTCTTTGATCCTATTTCAGTCCCCCAGTTGCTAAAACATTACCGTACAATGGTGTATTATTCAGCCAAAAGGGTGCTGATGCAAAATACCAGAAATCTGTTGGCTTTTTAAAAGGGTATTTATTTGGAATAGGAGCTTACAGTTACCAGGCCATAAAGTGTAAGATACTTCCCTCACCAAAGTCTGTTGCCACGTGTTGGAGCAAGATGGCTGCGACATTCAGGCTTCCTCTTCTTCTGTGGTCAGGCTTTCTAGGCTTTGTCTTTCTCCCTGGGGCTTGACTCTCTCCGGCCTCAGTGCCTTTGTTCTTACCACAAGGCCAGCTCTGAACTGTCAGGCGAATGGCTTCTCATCCCAATACCTTCTCTCCTTCCTCACAACCAAGCTCCTCCATGTGCTGACTTCCTGGGGCTCCAGCTCAAAAACCCCAACCTCCCTTCTCCGCAGTGCAGTTTCTCTGAGCGTTCCCACCCACCAAGGGGGCAGGGACTCAACATCCTACTGACAGGGTCCAAGCAAAGCCTTAATCATTATTTAATCAAGTAAAAGCAAAACTTCTGAATCCAATATAATCTAACATGCCCAGAGGAAAAGACAAGTTCACAAACATAATCCAATATCTATTTTTGGAATTCATAACTAATGCCAAACTGCTACACTTCACCCTCTGCGTTCCAAAAAGACATTATAATATTCAAAACTACCTTAAATCAGTAACAATACTACGTACAAAATCATATTATAATCAATTTAAAGAAATACAGTTTGTCTTGAGGCAAAACTCCATCTGGCTGTAGACCTTTGAAACTTAAAAAACCATTTGTCTGCTTCCAGTACACAAATGGACAAACAAGGATAAATATTTTCATTACCATAAGGAAAAATTGGGAGGGAAACATGAGTCATGGGTCCTCTACAGTTTGGTAAACCTGCGGGACATACTTCATTAGATGTCAAAGTCTGAGAGTCATTCTTAAGACGATGGTTTCTTCTCCCTGGGGCCTTATGGGAACCCACCCTTTCCACAGTCTTGCCCAATGGCCATTTCCTTGGTTCCACCCTCATCAAGCATCTGGGTATCGGCCAAGTTCCAGACCTCTCCGTCCAGGTGTTGGGGTGATTGCTACACTTTACCCAATCTCTGGGTTAGAGTCTTAACCCCCATCATACAGTGACGTAAAGACAACATTCCCCCTAACCTTTGACATACAGGCTCAACTCTCTCAGAGCAAGTGGTTGTTGGCCTGGCCTTCCCTAATCCATGGGGGACAGGCACACCCCTCTCAGGCCTGTGGGGTGCTGACCTTAACCACCCTAATTCTCGAGGAATGTGCTCCACCCTCTCTGCACCCTGGGTGGAAAAGTCTCTTGGAACATTGGGTGGGAACATCCACCCTCTTCAACTGCTAGGGCAAAACCACCCTCTCTGTACACCTGGGTGGGGTTTCTCTCTTGACCCAAGGTGATGTCTTAAGTACAGGTCTCAGTTTCCATGTTTTCCTCTTAAAGCTCTTTCTCCTTCAATCTCTCACTTCCATGTCCCTTTTATTCCAGGCTGACAGTGGTTTTGTTCAGACAGCTCTCTCAAAAAGTTTGTTGGTTTAGCATGGAGGACACAGGAGTCCAAGCCATCAGACAGTAAGACTTTCCACAAATCTTTCCTGGATAACTGCATCTTCAATCTTGATTTACAAGTTCAAGTTTAGTTAAGTCCTCAAGTGGGACACTGTCACCTGGAAGCTTGATTTCCAGAGACTTGGAAGTTCCAGAATCAGTTTCTCTTTTCTTTGTGCACAACATTTCAGTTCTCAGTTTATCTCTCTCATCTAGCATTTTACTATAAGCTGCAAGGAGAAGCCAAGCTGCATTCTCCAAGTTTACTTTGGTAAGGTCTTCAGCTAAATGCCCAAGCTCACTGTTTTCAAATTCTGCTTTCCATAAAACACCAGGAGTTAATCTTGCTAAGTTCCTTACAACTTTAAAACATGGATCGCCTTTCCACCAGATTCCAATAATAGTTTCATCATTTACTTCTAAGGCATCATAAAGTCTCTTCAGCATCCCTATTGCCAACAACAGTCTCTTCAAAGCAATCTAGGCCTTTTCCGTCGAGCATCTCACAATTCCTACAAGAAATACCCCTTACTCATTTATAATACTGTTCCAGCATTTTGGTAATTGCAAAAGCACTACCCCACTTCTGGTACCAAATTCTATATTAGTCAGCCAAAGTGGTGCTGATGCAAAATACCAGAAATCTTGACTTTTATAAAGGGTATTTATTTGGAGTAGAAACTTACAGTTACCAGGCCATAAAGCATAAGATAACTTCCCTCACCAAAGTCTGTTGCCACGTGTTGGCACAAGATGGCCGCCAACAGACTTCCTTTTCCTCCTAAAGCCCCATGGTCAGGCTCTCTAGGCTTTCTGTCTCTCCCTGGGGCTTGATTCTCTCCGGGATCAGCTTCTTTCTTCTCTCCACAAGGTCAGCTGTGAACTGTCAGGTGAACGGCTTGTCTCTGTTCCCAGGACCTTCCTTCCTCACAACCAAGCTCCTCCATGAGCTGACTTCCTGGGGCTCCAGCTCAAAAACCCCAACCTCCCTTCTCCGCAGCGCAGTTTCTCTGTGAGTCCCCACCCACCAAGGGGGCAGGGACTCAACATCCTACTGACATGGCCCAATCAAGGCCTTAATCATTACATAATCAAGTAAAAGCAAAACGTCTGAATCCAATTAATCTAATATGCCCAGAGTAAAGGACCGGTTCACAGAGATGATCCCGTCTCTACTTTTGGACATCATAACACTAAGCTGCTAAAATGGGTTGGCTTAACAACAGGAGTTTATTGCTCACAGTTTCCTAGGCTGAAAGGCTTGCTTCCCTGACCACCCCCCAGGGTGGGTCTTGAGCTCTTGCTGGAGTGCTTTATAGAGAAATAAAAAGCCGCAGACACAGGGAGAAGACAGCAGAGACAGAGAGAAAACCACGAGAGCAAGAAGCTGAAAGCAACGTGGCCCAGAAGAAGGAGGCAGAGACTGGCAGAGCTGCCACTGTGCTCTGCCCCGTGGCAGGAGTCCAGGACTGCCAGAGCCGACCTTCAGTGAGGCAGCATCTCTGATGATGCCTTGATTTGGACGTTTCCACGGCTTCAGGACTGTAAGCTTTTAACCTAACCAATTCCCATTATAAAAGCCAACCCATTTCTGGTATATTGCTCCCAGCAGCTTGTAGTGAACTAGAGCAGTATATATTCTTCCTTTTTTTCACTTTCAACCTACTTGTGACTTTGAATTTAAGTGAGTCTTATAAACAGCTATAAAGTTGGGCCATGCTTTTTATCCACTCTTAACTCTGCCTTTAACTGGAGAGTTTAATCCATTTACATTTAAAGTAACTACTGACAATGTAGGACTTTTTTCTGCTATTTTGCTTTTGTAAGTCTTACACCTTTTTGTCCCTCAATTCTTCCATAACTCCCTACTTTTGTGTTTAACTGATCTTTTATCGTGAACCATTTAGAATCCCTTCTTACTATGTGTGTATTTTTCAGATATTTTGTTTGTGGTTGCAGTGGAACTTAAATTTAATATACTAGATCTGTTATGATCTCATTTGATTTGGTACCAACTTTACTTCAATGTTGCATACAAACTATGTCCCTCTATCCCTCTGTCCCCCCACCTTTATGTTGTCCTTGTCACAGATTACATGTTTATACATTGTGTGGCCAAAATCACAGATTTTTTCATTGGTTTTTATGCATTTGCATTTTGTAGCCTGAAAGAAGTAAAAAGCGGAGTTACAAACCAAAAATACAATAATGGTACCGGCATTTATAATTACCCATATAGTTACCTTTATTAAAATCTTGATTTCTTGTTGCCACTTTGATCCATGCCTAGCATCCTCTCCTTTCAATCCGAAGAACTCCCTTTAGCATTGCTTGCAGCACAGGGCTGGTGGTAATGAACTCCCTCTGCTTTTGTTCATCTGGGAATATCTCATTTTTTGAAGGATAGTTTCACCATAGATAGAATTATTTGTTGGCAATTATTTTATTTTCTTTAAACTCTTTGAACCTCTGCCTTCCTGCCTCCCTGGTTTCTGATGAGAAATTGCCACTTAATCTTACGAGGCTCCGTTGCACGTGACATATTGCCTTTCTCTCGCGGATTTCAGGATTCTCTCTTGGACTTTGGCATTCTGCAATTTGATGACAAAGGGTCTGGCTGTGGGTCTGTTGAGTTTATCCTGTATGGAGTTCACTGAGCTTCTTAGATGCGTACATTCGTGGCGTCTGTTAAGTTTGGGACGTTTTCTTCCACTGTTCTTTTTGACGCTTTCTCTCTCTGTTCTCCCTCTGGGATTCCCCGGATATGCATTTCGGCACACCTGATGGTGACCCACAGCGCTCTTAGTTCACTTTCCTTCATTTTTTTCTTCTTTCTGCTCCTCAAACTGAATAATTTCAATTGTCTTCTCTTCAAGTGCGCCAATTCTTCTGTCAGCTCCAGTCTGCAATTGAAACCTTATAGGAAAAAAATTTGTTTCAGTGATCGTGGTCTTCAGTGCTGGTATTTCTGGTTGGTTCCTTTTTATGATTTATCTCTTTTTATTGATATCTTTAGGGTCTTTGGCTATGTTTTCCTTTAGTCCTTTGAGATATTTCAAAACATTTTTAAGTCTTTGCCTGATCCGTGTAAAGTCAGGTCTTCAATGATGATGATTCCTGATGTTTCATCTTACTCCTTTGACTGGGCCATCATTTCCTTTTTCTGTTGTATGCCTTGTGATCTTTTCTTACACACTTTGTGTTTTGATATTTTAAGGTGTTTACTCTAGAATTTAGTCCCCAAGTGTCTGAGTAGTATGTATTGCTGGTGATAGGACAGATTTCCTTGAATGCCGGAGGCTAACAAAAACACACGGAGAAACAGGCTGTACCTCGGTCCTTGCAGCTTGGCTCCACGCTGGCTGGTGCTCTCCTTCAGTGCAGCCTCCCAGCCGTGAGCCTGACGGTCAGCCCGAGGTGCAAGCACAGGTCTTCCCCTGTCTTTTCTGAGCGGGCGACTTGCCCTGACCATGGCCTCGTGGCCTTAGCAACTCTCCATTTATAAGGCTTGCAATGCACCCTCCTAACCCCAGGAAATACTCTTTCCTCCCATCCCAGGAGGTCTGTTATAACTCTCTACCCCCGGCCACTGCAGTTTGATCTTTTCTTACAACAATTTAGCTGCTGCACGCTGCAGGCTCTCAGAGGTGTCCGTCAGGTGCCCGCTCCTGAGGACTGAAGTGAGCCAGGTGGGGAGCGGGGGGGCCCCTTTGCACAGGACACAGACACCCCGTGCTGGCACAGGCACTCACCCCCAAGCCAGTGTAGTGATGGGTGGGAGGGCGAGGTGCAGACGGGGGTGGTGCCCCAGCCAGGAGGAGACCCCCACACCCAGGGCGACGGCTGGGGGCTTTCTACTCCCGGTGCCATCGGGGCACCGTGGTCACAGCCTGGCGCCATGTCTGCTTTCGCAGGCTAGGAAGGGGCGCAGCGGGGGCCGCGGGTGGGAACATCCCGCCACCTTCTGGACGCAGCCCAGCTCCCACCGCTCCTCAGGGGCGCCCACCCCTTGTCCTGAGACTCAGAGCCCCACGGGGACACCCAAGCGCCAGGGGGAGGCCCTCACGGGCACGTGGCCTCAGGACAAAGGCCCGGCTGGGCGCTGCGAGCCGCAGTGCGTGGCAGAGGCCCTGCAGCTGGGCAACCTCAGAATTCCACCCTTTTGTGGTGCTCAAGTGTCCAGGGCATGCCACACCCCGAGTGATGGGGGAAGATGGGCGTGAGCCGGGGGCTGGCGGGTGGGGCGGGGAGCAGGTTGGGGGCTGGCACTGCCCACCCGGCAGAGGGGCCACGGAGGCTCAGGTGGGCCAGGGCCAGCCAGTCTGGAAGGTCACGGCACGACGGGATGCTCACGGGGAGGGAGAGGCTGTGAGGCCTAGGAGGGCAGGGGGCAGCGGGGACAGAGAGGAGAGGCTGGTCAGGGAAGGGCTGTGAGGGATGGCGGGGGGAGGAGGGGCTGGACGTGCATCCAGGGCCTAGGTCTGCCAGGACTGGGAGGGGACGTGGAGGAGGGGCGCCCTCCCGTCGCAGGGCCTCGGTTTCCCCAGGGGGGTGGGCAGGTGCCCACGTGGACATGGCCCCTGACCTTCCGAGCCGGGACTCTAGCTGACATGGAGCGAGCCCCCACTGCCCAGAAACCGTGCGGCCAGCTGTCCCCGTTCCGCTGAGGCCAGGCGATGTGTGAGGGCCGCCCGCTGAGCCAGGCCGAGAGGCCCAGGGGGACGGGCTGGAGTCGTCGGGGGTGTCCCGAGCACCAGGTGCTTGCCGGGGCGGGGTTGAGGGGTCAGGGTTCAGGCTGGGAGACCTGGGGGGCCGGCCTGGAGCCCCAGGCACCGGCTACAGAGTCAGGCTGGCAGCAGCGAGGGCCAGCGGAGCGAGGCGGTGGCTCAAGGCCAGACTCCAGGGTGGACAGGCACTGTCCCAGGGTGCCTGGGTGCCGCTGGCCCACAGCTGCCCTGCTGACCTGTGTCGGGGCTCCCGGCCAGCACCGCTGCCCCCTGGCCCAACCGTCCCCACTTGGGCCTCGGGCGCCCCACGGCTTCTGGCTCCCCCAGATCCTTGGAGGCGGGTCCCTGGGCGCAGAGAGGCGGGGGCGGGTCTTGGGCTGCCCCTCCGGCCCTCCCCTGGGCTGGCGGTGCTCGGGCAGGCTGCTCTGCCAGTCAGCCTGGAGCCAGGGTCCTAACCAGTTTTGTTCCACGGACCCCTTGGCCTGCCAGGTGACAACTGCAGACCCCGTCTCAGAACGTAGCGGCTGGTAGCTTTATGAGCTGCACTTCCCTTTGGCTTTCTAGGTCAGAGAAAAGATATGCTGATTTTTTTTCAGTTCAAGCTCACGAACCCCCTGAAATCTTTCGACGGCCCCTGGGGGTCCACGGCCCCTGGCCCAGAAGGCCTGGTCTGGAGGCCTCTCCAGCTGGATTCAGCTCCCCCGCGGGTTTTGAGCTTTCACTCTGGAACCTGATCCATCTCGGGAGGGGGCGCTGCACAGCACCCGCAGAGTTGACGTGAAGCCCCTGCCCCCGCGAGGGCGGGCTTCACCCAGGCCCCCTGCCTGCCCACTGCCTGGCAGCTGAAGCAGCTTTGGCTCTTTAGTTTTTTGGGGAGGGGGCACTTAGCTTTCCCCTGTGGTGGGCAGGGGTTCAGCAGCCCCGCCGTCACACAGGCACCCAGCCCCCGGGCCCCCCACGGCTCCTGTGAGCACGCTCCCAGGTGCTGCACAGGGACACGGGTGTGCATAGAGGGCACACACGTGCACACACCTGAACCGTGCTCTCATCCCTGTACACCCGCACAGGCACACGTCTGCATGTGTGCTCATGTATGCAGTTGCCTGCACACATCCCTGCACGAGCACACACAGTGCACGCATCCTGGCACACCTGTTGGCTCACCTCCACAGGTGCACAATCTGCCCACCGCATGCTCACATGCAGGCACAAGTGCCCGCGCGCCTCTTCCCCACCGCTCTGACAGACGTGACAAACTCACACTCGTTAATTCCGGAGTTTGAACAAATGAAGAATTCACCGGAGCGGCGCCAAGCCCCTCGACCAAAGGGGCCGGCTCTCGGGGCTCCGCGTGACCTGCGGGCGCGCGTACGAGGAAGTCCGCCCCCGCAAAGGAGCCGCGAAGGGGAAGGGAGCACCTCTCCAGAACCTCAGAGCAGCCCCCCAACCCAGAGACCCTCGGGGGCGGCCGGAGCCTGAAGGTGGCCGCAGTGGAGCCGCCGGGCGGCCCTGGCACAGGGCGAGGGCGTGCCCAGGGTCGAGGCTGCAGGTCAGGGAGGACCTGCTGCTGCGACGTCAGCACGGAGCGCTCCCAGGTGCTCCCCAGCCGGCTCGACAGACAGGGGTGCAAAGACCCTGCTTTCCCACCGTCCCTCGGTGCACACGCGTGAGAGGCGGCGTGATACTGCCCCGCCCGGCCGCGCCCTCCTCACCGGCGGCCGTGCCCGGTTCACGCGCGTCTTGTCCCGCGGGCTCTCGTCCCACCTGCCCGACCTCACTCGCTTGCCGCGGCCCCTTTTGCGCCCTGTGGCGCTGGCGTTCTCGCGCAGCCCCTCGGTTCTTAGCCCGCACACCTGCCGTCCCGGGTTGCCACGTGCCCTCTCTTTTGTGGCTGGGGCCGGTCGTTAGATGGAAGTGTCCTTTCTGACACAGAAGCGTTTCTAAGCCTGTTCCTCTCGGCCTCCGGGGCCGGGTATTTAATACGGGGCCTCCTGTACCCAGTGCACTCCCCGCCTGCCCCAGCCTCGTCCTCGGGGCCTCGTGGAGGCCTCGTGGTAGCCTCTGTCCTCGCGGCTGTGGAGCGTGGGGTTAGCGGCACAGGCTGGGAAGCCCCAGCACCGGCGCTGCCAGGTAACAGGGTGGCGTCACCTGGGCACGTGGCCGGCTGGGACGCCCTCCTTCCGGCCTCCTGAGCTCTGGCACAGACGTGCCGGTCGGGCACCCCTGGTGCTCATGGCCTTTCCCTCTGAGCCACGCCCCAGTGTCTCCGTTGCTGTGGTTACAAATTAGTCCCCGCAGCTGTCCGGGGACCCTTCCCTCGGTCCTTTCCCACGCCCGCCTGGGCGCTTCCCCTTCATTCTCCCGTAGGAACTGTTCTGAAATGGCGTGCTAAATTCCAGGACAATAACAGCGGGCTCCTGAGTGGACCTGACTGACGCTGGCCGCCTGGTGGAGAGCTCACTGCCGAGCCTGGGGAACCTGTCTCCCATTAATCACGGCTCCGAGTCGGTCTTTCCGGAAAATCACAGGGTTCCTGCTGATATGCTTTTGGCACGCGCGCTCCCAGTTCTTGGGTTTCCGCAGCTGCTCTTTTCCTGGGATGTTTTTTGGCCCGTGTTTGCTTCTGGTTGGGGCGCTGGTCTTCGTTCAGCCACTTCATTAGATGCTCTTCTTGTTCTAATTGTTTTCCGTGGAGTCTCTTGGGTTTTCTAGGTAGGTGATTAGGCCAGCTGCTCCCACTTAGCCCCTCTCCTCCCCCTCCCAGCTTGCGCCTTGCAGGCCAGCCCCCCCCATTACTGCGGCCGTGGCCGCCTGTTCGCCTTCCCGACTGGAACTGAATGAACCCCATGTCACACCAGTGTCTGCTTCGGCCTGGGGCCTCCTTTTTTTTTTTTTAATGTTACATTCAAGAAATACAAGAGGTCCCCAACATATCCCCCACCCCCCTCACCCCACTCCTCCCACGTCAACAACCTCTTTCATCATCGTGGAACATTCATTGCATTGGGTGAATACATTTTGGAGCACTGCTGTACCACATGGATAGTGGTTTACATTGTAGTTTACACTCTCCCCCAGTCCACCCAGTGGGCCATGGCAGGACATACAATGTCCAGCCTCTGTCCCTGAAGTACCACCCAGGACAACTCCAAGTCCTGAAAATGCCCCCACATCACATCTCTTCTTCCCTCTCCCTGCCCTCAGCAGCTACCGTGGCCACTGTCTCCACATCAACGCTACACTTTCTTCCATTACTAATCACAACAGTTCCATAGTACAATATGAGTAGGTCCACTCTAGTCCACACTCCACTCCTCCCTCCCGTGGACCCTGGGATGGTGATGTCCACTCCACCTCTAAACCGAGAGGGGGCTTAGATTCCACTTGGATGATGGGTGTGGTCCTCCTGCTTGCAGTTGCAGGCACTCTTGGCTCCCTGGCATATGGTTGACCTTCTCCACCTCCCTGTCTGCTGGCCGGGGTGAGTCCAATAAACGAGAGGGCAGGAGCTGCACGTCTGCTGAGGCCCAGTGGGGCCTTCTTTTGTTGTGGAGATTGAGGCAAATCAAATTAAGGCTGTTTCCCTCTCTCCTTCGCTAGTGGATTTTTCATCTTTACCAGCAAGATCACAGGGGTTTGTCCTTCAATCTGTCAACTAGCAAAGCACATCACAGGGTTTTGTGGTTTTCTTTTCATGTATTTACTTTTAATTGTGGTAAAATATACCAAAAAAAAAAAAAAATCATTTTAACTATGTGGAAAGGGCGATTCTTTGACCTTAGGAGCACTGAAACACTGTAACTCTTCTCACCACCACCTGTTTCCAGACTATTGTCATCATCCCCAAAATCAAAACTCATCCCCATTTGGCATTAACTCCGCAGTCCTCCCTCCTGACCACCGCTGCTCTGCTTTCTGTCTCTGTGGATTTCTGAGAGACACTGTACAGCATCTGTCCTTCTGTGTCTGGCTTGTTTCATTCAACATGGTGTCTCCAAGGTTCATCCGTGCTGGAGCCTGTCCCAGCCCTTCGTTCCTGTTACCGCAGAGTCATATTGCCCTGTACCCGGGAGCCGCCTTCTTTACCCGTTGATCTGTTGATGGACACATGGGTCGCTCTCAGCTTCTGGCTATTTTGAGTGATGCTGCAGTGAACGTTGGTGGACAAATACCTGCCCGAGTCCCTGCTTTCGATTCTTCTGGGCATGTACCCGGGAGTGGGATTGTTGGGTCATATGGAAATTTTATGTTTAACTTCCTGAGGCACTTCCACCTGGTTTCCACGGCAGCTGCACCGTCTCACATCCCCACCAACAAGGTGCAAGGGTTCCTATTTCTCCACATCCTTGCCAACTCCCATTACTTTCAGGTGTTTTTTTTCATAGTAGTCATTCTAGTGGGTATGAAGTGGTGCCTCACTGTGGTTTTCATTTGCATTTCTCTAATGGCTAATGATGTTGAGCATCTTTTCATGCACTTATTGGCCATTTGAATATCATCTTTGGAGAAATGTATTCAAATCCTTGGTCCATTTTTAAATTGGGTTGTCTGTCTCTTTGTTATTACATTGTAGGAGTTCTTTATATCTTCTGGATATTAAACTCTTTTCAGATATTAAACCCATGGTTTCCAAATATTTTTTCCCCTTTTGTAGGTTGTCTTTTCACTTTCTTGATAATGTCCTTTGATGCGCAAAAGTTTTTAATTTTGATGAAGTCCTACTTATCTATTTTTCTTTTGCTGTTGATCCTGAAGATATTTAATGCACTGTGAAGTCTTGGAGAGACTTCCTTATGTCTTCTTGTGAGAGATTCATAGTATTAGCTCTTATATTTAGGTCTTTGGTCCACTTTGAATTAATTTTTGTACATGGTGAAAGGTGGGGGGTCCACATTCATTCTTTGGCATGTGGGTTTCTGGTTGTCCCAGCATCATTTGTTGTTCAAGAGACTCTTCTTTCCTCATTGAATGGCCGTGGCACCTTGTCAAAAATCAAGTAGCCATAGATGCATGGGATTTTGTCTCGAGTCTAAATTCTATCCCATTTGTATGTATGTCTTTCCGTCTATCCGTATCCCAGTACCACAGTTTTAATTACTGTAGATTTGTACTAAGCTTTGAAATCAGGAGTGGGACTCCTCTAACTTGTTCTTCACACCTAAAGAAACTAGAACAAGAAGAGCAAACGAAACTCAAAGGTAGCAGAAGAAAGGGAAGAGTAAAGATTCAAGCAGAGATCATGGAAATAGAGAAGAAGAAAACAATGGAGAAAAACAACCACCCCCAAAGTGGGATTTTTTTAAAAGATCAAGAGAAGTGACTAAACTTTCAGCCAAAGAAAAAAGATAAAGGACACAAATAAATAAAAATGAGGAATGAAGTTGGGACATTCGATTTAAAGTCTTTTTTTTTTTAAAGATTTTTTTATTAATTTATTTCTCTCCCCTTCCCCACCCCGGTTGTCAGTTCTCTGTGTCTATTTGCTGCGTCATCTTTGTCCACTTCTGTTGTTGTCAGCGGCACAGGAATCTGTGTTTCTTTTTGTTGCGTCATCTTGTTGTGTCAGCTCTCCGTGTGTGCGGCACCGTTCCTGGGCAGGCTGCACTTTCTTTCACACTGGGTGGCTGTCCTTCTGGGGCACACGGCACTCCTTGCGTGCATCAGCACTGCTCATGGGCCAGCTCCACACGGGTCAGGGAGGCCCGGGGTTTGAACTGCGGACCTCCCATGTGGTAGACGGACGCCCTAACCACTGGGCTAAGTCTGCTACCTGATTTAAAGTCTTTGACTAATAGTTCTAATGTGTGAGCTTCCTCGGGGAGGTTTCTGGCAAATTCTTTCCTTCTGTGAATGGGCCATACTTTCCAGTTTATGTGTTTGTAATTTTTTGTTGAGACCTAGACATTCTGAGTATTGTGTTGTAACTCTGTTCTCCTTTCAAGATGGTTTTACTGCTTCTTTAAGATCACCTGCCACTTTGGCCACCCTCAGAGCTGGACGCCTGTAAACCAAGGTAGCTGATGAAAGGCAGGGGTCCCGAGCAGACGCACTCCCCAGGAGTTTGGAGGCCTAGCTCCTTCTAGCCGCCCTGGGAGCCCCGGCTGCAGCCCCCACTGCTGCGTGCCGTGTGGTGGGGGGATGGGGGTGGCTGCTGCGCAGGGTGGGATTCACCCAGATCTGCTGCCACTCACCAGCCTCTTCTCCCCGGGTGCTGCCCGGGGTTCCAAAAGTGGATTGAGACAGTCCCTGTGGGTCAGTGGCCGTTCAGGCGGAGGGACCAGTTCCTGCAGCGCCCCAGTTCACCGCCTTCCCACAGCCTCTCAAAGCCCCGGCCTGGGGCCTCTCCTGTCTGCTCGGGCCCCTGGGAGTGCAGTGTGTCCCCGTAAGCCACTGACACCTCGCCTGGAACTGCCTGGAAATGTGGGCGAGGGCCAGGGACAGAGATGCAGCCCTTGAACTTCCATCTTTTACAAACGGGTGACACTTTGGCACGGCCATCACACAGGAGGCCAAAGGACAGTGGATGAGGCCTCGGGCCACGAGCTCGGGCCATTGTGCTGGGGCCACACCGGGGAGGAGGGAGAGGGCAGCGTGGGCAAGGCAGACCCCAGTGTTGGGGCGCCCCTGCCCAGACTGCCTGTTTTGGGGGGCCGTGCCCCTCACCCACCCTCAAAAGCTCTCCCGCCCCAGGACGCAGGAGCAGCTGCCCAGCAGGGTCCACCGAGGGCTCTTACCCTGGGCGCCTTTCCAAGTGCCCCCCGCAGCCCCTGGGTCCTGGCCAGGGCACGGCAGCCCAGTCCACATGGCATTCAGCTGAGCTGGGCACAAGGCGGGGTGCCGGGGTCTGTGGGGGTTCTCTCCGTGGCCGTGAGCTCACCAGATGGTCGCCAGAGCTCCATGAGGGCAAGGGGCAGCTCTCCCTGTTAGAGAGCTGGGAGCTGAGGCTGGGAAGGGTCCCCACTGGGCCACACGGTGGGGACCGGGGAACAGGCCTCCAGACACTGGTGCTCTGCTGAACTGAGCAGCAGTCACCACCCCCAGCTCCTCCGCGGGGCCCGTGAAGTCCAGGCCTCGAGCTTGGGGGACAGGTCAAGGCAGCCCATGAGGGGGGGGGTATCAGCAACGTGGCCATGGGGGTCCTGGGGGCTCCCCTGTAGCCCCCCAGGCCCCAGCCCCCCCGTGACTGAGGGTAAGCACGCGGCCCCGCCGATGCGGTTAGGAAAATGTTATTGTTCAAATGCTGCCAGATGCTCAGGGTGCGCCCGTGACCCCGGGGAAAGAAGAGCGTGTCCAGCTCTCCCAGCGCTGTGGGCGGGGCCGCCGCGCCTGCTCCTTTGCAGGGGGGGTGGGGTGCAGGGCGGACACAGGGCGGGGTGCCAGGGAAATGCGCTTTCCCTGCCTGACTCGAGGAGCAGAGCTGGTTTCGTAGCACCCGCTCCCTGCCCGGGCCCAGGTGAGTGCTCCAGGTGGGTGCTTGGCCCTCACCGGCACAGCCTGCCCTCGCTCTCCAGGTCAGGGACCCAGGGCGGCCCCCAGCCCTCCGCCTGGCCCCCCTCTGCTCCTGCCCTCCCTGGAGCAGCTTAGGAGCCCAGGAGCCCGTTTGTGGGTCTCTGCTGAAGAAGCACACCTCCCGGGGTCTGGCCTGTTTCAGGTGTTTGCTCTTGGCGCGGGAGCCAGGTAGAGCGGCGCTCGGGCCAGGCCGCCCAGCCCAGGGGGCAGACTCCCTGCCCGCGTGCCTCCCGCCTCCCACCGCAGGCCGTGCGAGGGCCGGGGGCTGTGGCCCAGCCACACCTGAGGGGTGGGGGGTGACGGAGCAGGAGTCCCAGGTGCCTCTGGCGTCAGGAGACCTGGGCTCTGGCCTGAGGGACACTCATGACCCCCGGTGTGCCCTGGGGTTTGGTGGGGGCAGCCTCTGCTGTCTTCTTGGGGAGAAGTGCCGTCGTGCTGGGGGGGCTGGAGGGAGCTGCAGCCCTCTGATTTGGAGGGCAGGGAGCCGGTGTCGTCGCCCCCCCCCCCGCCCCCTCCCCGGCGAGCCTCCTGTTCAGAGGGCTTGGGGGGTACTGGCCTGCAGGTAGGCGCTGGGAGCCTGGGGCGGCTGTGCCAGGCCCGGGGAGCCCCAGGACTCCACAAGGGGCGAAGCCGGCAGGGGCTTGGTGGCCATGGCCCCTCCCTCCTCACTGCAAGCCCGCAGCACACTTCAGGGGTCCCCCTGATCTGCCCCACGCCCCCCACTTGGCTGGGGCCGGGTCTCTAGGACCCCTCCCCACCACCCGAGCTTCGGATTTGCACTGAGCGGCTGGGCTTGGGGGCAGCCGGCCCCTTCCCCCCACCCCACCCCCAGCACCCAGAGGGTCCCACAGGTCTGTGGGCTGGAGGGGGCGTTTCAGGACCCTGTCAGGAGGGCTGAGCAGCGTGTCTGGGCAAAGGCGGTGGGGTGGGCCAGGAGGACTTGAGTAGACCCCCGTGGGGGGTGCGGGAGAGGGCGGCCGTCCCCGCGCAGCCCGCGCCCGGACCCCGAGCCTCTCACCGCCCAGGCCCCTCCCTGCGCAGCCCCGCCCCGCGCGCCCCTCGCCCCCCAGCCCCCCTCCCCGCGCAGCCCCCGCCTCGGGAGCGGCCAGCCCCGGCGGGCCCCGCGCGCCCCCGCCTGGCTCTCGGGGCGCTGCGCTGCGCGGGCCGGGCCGGCGGGGGCTGCGCGGCGGCTGAGGGGGCGCCGGCGTGTGCCCGCAGGCAGCCGGGCGCCGCGGACGGCGTGCTCCGGGACATCAGTGGCCTCGCCATGAGCGACCTGGACAAGGAGGTGCTGCCCTTGCCGCCGCGGTATCGCTTCCGGGACCTGCTGCTGGGCGACCAGGCCTTCCCGAACGACGACAGGTAGGGGCGGCGGGCGGCGGGCGGCGGGCGGCGGGCGGCGGGCGGGGGGCGGGCCCCGCGCCCGGAGCTGTCCCTGGTGCTGGCGCTGCCCGGGGCCTCCCGCCCCGCGCACCCGCGGCCGCCCGCGCCCTGCAACTTTTCCGCGCTGCGGGGGGTCGGGGGGGCGGAAGAAGTTGGGACAGGGGTGGGGGCTGAGCCCCGTCTCCCGGGAGGGGCGTCGGGCGCGGACGAGGGCGCTCCGCGCTGGGGAGGCTTTCCAGGTCCCACCGTGGTCCCTGCCCCCTGCGGCCACTCGGCCCCTGCGCCGCCGCTGCTGCCCACGGGGGGACAGAGCCGCGCGGTCGCCGAGAGCTGGTATCCTCTCAGTCTCTGGCCACCCATTAATTATTCATGGGGGCTGGTGTCCTGCGGGCTCCCGCCGTGGCCACCTACCCCGGCTGAGGACGTCCTCTCCCCTCGAATTCTCGCGGGCGTAAAGACGCGACAGGAGCGCGAGTCCTTGGTGAAGGGCTGGGAAGGAGCGCGTGGGGGAGCGCGTGGGGAGGGCGATCCGGCCAGGCTGGCAGGAAGCTGGGGGGAGCGCTGCCTTCCCCAAATAGCTGTCCTGGGTAAACAGGCTGCACGTTCGCCCGGCGGCCTCCCCTGCGTGCGCCGGCGCGCGTTCTCGGGGCTCCCGGCGGAGCGCGCGGGGGCTTAGGGACCAGGCCACGCGGTCCTCCCGGCGCTGCCGGAGAAAGCCGGTGCCGTCAGCATGTCACTCTCCACCAGCCCTGGACTGGATGGCTGAATTTGCAGTTTTTTCCCCAACAGTGCCATTATTCAAGTTAGCAAGAAAAGTACACGGCTTTGAAAGGTCGGCACAGAAACGGAGCTTTCAGGATAACCCGCTGCTGAAGGCGCAGCTGGAAGATAGGGTGTGTGAGGAGGTTCCTGTTTACTGAATGTGTGGATAAGGAGCTGCTGCAGCTTAGAACACACGATTTTTAAAATCTCTCTGCCTGCTGGAAATGGAATGTTCTGCCAGCCCCCAGTGGGCATCCAGGCGCATTAAATTAACTAGAGTTGGGAAGAGTGAGCCCCGAATCTTCACCCATTTTGAATCAAAGACTGTAAAGAGACTTTTAAAATTTGACTTTGCTGTGGCTGTACTAAATGCTCTTGTAATAAGTCCAGGTATGAACACGTGTCCCAGGCTAAGAGCACACTTCACCTCCTGCTTGGGCACAGGAGGGGGCCGTGGTGCGGCACACCTGGCTGTCGGGCTCACCTGCCACCTTGGGACACGGGGCAGGGCCGGGGGCTGCCCTGAGCCCAACCAGGAGACTTGGCATCTTTCTCACCCGCATCAGCCAGCCCCTCGGGCGCCTGCTCAGCTGGGACGTGATTAATGCTCAAAAACAGCAGCAGCGGGAGATTCTTTGGATGCTGGGCAGGAAACGGCGTCCATCTCCCCTGAGCAGAGCTTGCGCCTTAGGACGCCTCGACAGAGGCCAGGCGGAGTTCGATGCAATGACATATCCGCTCATATTTAGCGAGTGGCCAGGGAAGTTTTGGGTCTGCCCTGGAGAGCGCTGCCCCCACCTCCCTGGGAAAGGGAATCTGGCACTGAATCCTCTGCCCTGTCCCACACCCTGGTAGATGCTCATTTTTTAAATTGTAAAATACACAAAATGTGGCATTCGCTATCAGCGACATTCGGTACGTTCAGTGTTGTGCAGCCGTCACCACCGTCTAGTCCAGAGCCTTCCGTCACCCCAAGAGGAGACCCCGATGCCTTCAGCGGCCCCCACACCCCACTCCCAGCCCCTGCAGCTGCCAGCCGCATTCTGCTCCCCTCTGCTGTGGGCTCACGGGTTGTGGGATGGTGGAATGGGGCGGCGTGCTGCGCGCAGGTTGTGCAACGTGTGTGCATGTGTGTGTGCATGCATACTTGTGCGTGTGCCTGTGTCCATGTGTGCACAGGCTTGTGTATAAGTGGCTACACCCACGTGGCTGCCTCAGCAAATGCCCTTCTCTCGCTGGAAGTGACTGTCACCTCCAGATCGGGTGGTCCCAGCCCCGTGGCATGGCTTGGTCTCCAGACGGGGCCTCTGGCCTGAGAGGTGCCCACGTCAACGCTGCTGGCCAGCCCTGGCAGACGTCGTGTGGCACGGACGGCCCCTGCCGAGCCGCCTGGAGAAGGCCCCGCTGTCCCCAGCGAGCAGGCACGGGGCTGGGGGAGGCTCTCCGGTGGGGAGGGCTGGGGGAGGCTCTCCGGTGGGGAGGGGCTGCTGGTTTGCGTGGCCGCGCCGCCCCTCTGGGCAGGACCTGCAGGTGGGCCTCTGGCTTTGCGCCCAGACTCCCCAAAGTCAAGGAAGGGGGGGGGAGGGGAGCAGCTGCTTGGAGCCCCCCTCCTGGGGGCTTGTGACACAGGCCTGGCTGCCCCACCCAGTCACTGGAGCCCCCATGCCCCCTCCGCATCCTGACTGCCCCCTGCCCCCCCGTCACTGGTTCCCTAAGAGGAAGGTGGGGGGAGCTGTTGGGACCCTCTCCACACGCAGCGGCTGCAGGGGTGCAGTGGGATGAAAGCGGAGGGGCCGGCTTGGGCCTGGGAGGCTGTGGAACGGCCAGGAGGGTCCAAGGCTCCAGGACAGGGGGCTCGGGGGCATAAGACCCCAGGGACTGGAGCGGGGGCGGGTGAGCAGTGTTCGCCTCCCTTGGCCCCGGCAGCCCAGCCCCGAGCCCCTGGGGGACGGGGCAACCCTGGCCACCAGCACAGAGTGGGCGTCCTGGGGTGGGGGCTCGGCAGCTCCCACCCCTCCCGCCCGCAGTCCTGCGCCAACCCCCAGTCCCCGTGCCACGCTCTGCTCGTGCTCGGGCGGGCTGGCAGGGCTGCCTCCTGGCCGCTGCGAGCGGGCGGCAGAACCGTGGGCTCCTCCTCCAGGGAAATCAAGCCACTTGCCATGAGTCATCGCTCCTCGCAGGCCGTGGCCTTGGGTGAGGGAGGGGCTCGGCGGAACGTGGGCGGGCGATGCTGCACTGCCCGCCGGGCTGGCATCTCGCAGGGGAACGGCGCCAGCGCGGCACAGGGGGCTGCCGAGCCTAGCGCTTGCACGAGCGGGCAGGGGTTCCTGGGCGACCCCTCGCTGTGCCTGCGGGACCAGCTCTCGGGGCTCCAGGGGGGCAGACTCTGGGCAGCAGCCAGCCTGGCCCCCCCCCTCTGCCCAAGGGTCAGCCTGTGGGACCCTCCCCCCTCCTTGTCCCCAGCTGACCCTCCGGTGTCTCCTGGAATCCTGGGCGGGCGTCACGGTGCTCGGGGCGCAGACCGAGGGTCCAAGGCCTCTTCCTCCTCGGCTGGGTGTGCCCTCCTTTCTGCGGAGGGGGGCCCTTCGGGGGTGGGAATGGCGCCCCTTAACTGGTGCCCAGGGGAGCCTCCAGCCTCCCAGCCTGTGAGGAAGAGGCTGCTTCAGCCTCCACGGGCCTGGGGGTCCCGGGCTGTGTCCTTTTGGGGGGGCGCCGCCTGGCAGAGGAGCTTTACCGGGCAGTGGGGTGGGGGGCACACGTGCAACGACCCAGCAGTCCCAAGTGTCCAAGTCGGACGGACACCAGATCCGATCCAGGGGGCAGGGGGGCAGGAGGGCAGGGCTTTGCCCCACGCCCCCAGCCGAGCCTGGCCGCTGCCTCTCGCGGGGCGACCGGGGCTGTAGGAAGGACCTGGGGGCAGAGCACGGCCACGGACGGCCCCTTGGGCCGCGCCCCTTGGTTCCTAGGGCCGCAGTCACCTGACTTGGTTCTCTGCGCTTGAGCAACACCAAATATTTTTTCACACAACAAGCGGAGAAGTGGGA